>NC_071512.1:65797956-66467644 GCF_027887155.1 Malaclemys terrapin pileata | reverse complement strand
GGATAGTGATACAGAAGCACAAGAATGTTTATTTTTATTTGAGCCTCAAAGCTGCTCCAATGCAGGCATTGGAACAAGGAAAGTTCTACTAAAATACAATACTGAGTACAGAAATGAAGACTTGGCAAAAATCTTACTTATATTGTCAAAAACTTCAGAACAAACACATGTTGCCACATCACCTTTATTATTCAGACTAATGCCTGAAACAAACAAACAAACAGAAGATTACCAGTTATGGTCCTGGTCCTGCAAAGAATTACCCAATTGTTTAACTTTACTATGACAATTTCTACTGACTTACATGCAACTCCTCATAGTGCATAAAGCAAAGCACCTGTATAAGTTTTTGCAAGATCAGATCTTAGAGTGCTGCTTTCCAAAGGTTTTTAAATAAATAATGTTATTAACAGAAGCAACATTTTTAGAAGAATGTTAATAAGCAGCCAACTTTATCTATTGCCTGATAATCTTACCTTTGTTTTGAGTCATACCATCAAATCCAACTGCAAGGGTGGCTAAATTTCCCTCACATCCCTTGCCCATTTTCAACAAGGGAAGGCACTAACCCACATGAGATCACCAGCGGGGAGCAGTCTGAAATAAATCTGGCAACTCTGCTATAATTTGGAAATATATAGTGTTTAGCAGCTTGAGACCTCATAGGAAAACAATTACTTTCATGTTTGCCTCTCACCTCTACTCTCCGACTTTTCCCAGTTGGTGACGCAGTAGGAGGCAAAAAAGAAAGCAGCTTTTTTCTGTGAACTATGGAGCTGATATTTTGAAATTCAATGACTAACTAATGCAATATTACATTTCTTTATGGCTTTTTTCCCTCCATAAATGCCTTGAGACAGAAAAATCCAAATTAAACAATCCAATATCCAAAGATACTTGATCTCATAACATTTCATCTGATTTATTAACCACTGATGACTAGTTATGTAATTCCACACAAGTAACTCAACTAAAATAATCAACTATTACCTTGAATACCATACTGAACCCATTAAATGCAGTAAAAACCTACCCTCTTGGAATGGCATTGAATAATGGAGAAGAAAAAGTATTCTAATATCAACAATAACCTTTTGGAATTCGTTCTGTTCGTTAATTTTAACATGTTCTTCCATTTACTAAACCCATTTATTTCTGCTCTTGATGACTAGTAAAATAAAGTACCTGTGGTTGAAACTGTGGAACAGGAGTCCCTTGCACGCCTTGTGACTGTTCATCCATTGTATCAAACAGAGCTTTTTATGTTCTGCAAAAATAACATATGTATATTCATTAAATTGCAATTTAGTTAATGTTTATATTCACTGTACCACTTACTACTGTGCTTCAATTATAATAATGGAATTAAATTATTTTACTGAACTTCAGTACACAATGAATTCAGTGCTAGAAGAATTTTCTAATCTGGATGCTTGACTTTGCAACCATTAAAACATTTTAGCCCTTTTTCTGAGGGTAAGGAGATTCCCTAGTTTTTGTTTTAAAGGATCACTTAAAAAAAAAATAAGAGGAAGAAATTCTATCACGTATTCCCCACCCCAACCAAATAAGTCATCAGCAGAGTTTAAACCTGGGACTGTCAGATCCATACCACAAACGACTTGAGCTAAACAAGTGACTCCATTAGACAAAGGCAGTAATACCCCATCATTCTCTATGTGCACCAGCCACTAAAAGTAGACATGACACATACTTTGCCAAGTGGTAGCACAAGTACTTGCTAGAAAGACAGAGTATCTTGGCTCTGGGACAGGAGTATGATAAAGTGGCTAAAATGGGATAGAGTTAGGACTTCTGGGTGCTATTTGTTGTTTACATAATATTCACTCATTTCTGAATTTCATGGAAATAGTGTCATTTTAGAGACACTATAGTCAAACATGTACATTCACTATTCTAACAGGCTGCTTGGTTAAGAGGGTGAACCTTAGATCTGCCATATTAGGGCCTAAATTTTATTCCCAGCTATACAAACCTCTCCTATCCTGTTACCACATCTGTAAAATGCAAACAAGAATGCTTGCCTGCATCCTAAGATAGGGGTATGAGAACTTGATTAATACAAAGAATGCAAACAGCGCACAATTGTTAACAATGAAGGATAGGAAGGAGTGGATTTTAAAACTCAGTATGTCTTGGTTCACAGCCAAATGAACCCTTACCAAGGCAAAATGTTATTTCATTAAGGGAAAGCACCTGAAGCATCTGTTTTGCCTATGTCTTGTGGAGCTCTATCTCTGTCCATATTGTATGATGTAGAAGGTTCATTAGCGCCTTGGAGTATATACAATGCAGTTGGAACATTCATATAATTAAAGCACAGGAGGTGAACATGTTCTACTGCACATGGATAGAAAGGCATTTTCAGAAGCTTGTAACTTGGCCAAATCTGGAAGGATTTTCATAGGAATAGCAAAAGTCACTTCTCCTTCACTTCAGAACCGTTTCTTTCCCAAATTTCAAGTTCCTACTACAAACAATGGAAGCACTAAAGTTGTTTTGTAAAAACTCATCTAGAGAGTGTTTTAACATTGGGAAATCTACTTGCTTGTCCCCCCCACTAATCTAATTCTGGAAAACTCCAGAATCATTTTTGCTCAAATCTTTAAAAATAATTCAAACCAAGACAGAAAAATCATGGAAAATTTCAGTACAAATAGCTTAAGCTAAGGCAACAGAAAACAGAGGTTTACAATGGAAAGAGGTAGGCAGTCTTAACCAAAGGTATCACCTATAGTATACTGCATATATCACTTTTCTATCAGAGGAGACAGTTGCAGTGAAGTCTTATTTATGTAAGCATACTTCTCAAAGATTTAAAAACACTATACACTTTAATATTGTAACTTCATCTTTAGACACCCAAGCTAACTGTGTGTTTCAAGTTATTTTTTCCCCATGAACAAGTTTTACATTGTATGGTGGTCATTTTATTATCTGGATGTTTTAATAAATTTGACTAGGCCAGAAGAAAGGGCTCTTTGTCTAGAAAGAATAACCTCCAGGCACAGTACAATATAAATAGGAATACAATAATAAATAACTTTAATGAAGTTATTTATCCTTGAATTAAGCTTAATAAATACCAAGAAAATCTTGCTAAGTAAAAACAGTTTTCTTCACCCGAACCACCTACTGACTAAAACAACTGTTGAAACACGGATTATAAAACGTATTGCCTCCAAACTAAAAAAAATCCATTGAAGAAAACTTGCCCTGAATTTTATAGACAATTTGAAAAAGAAAAAGAAAAACAAAAAAAACAGTACATTAAGATTAATTCCTCACTTACTAGCCAAGAGGTGGTGCATTTAAAAAAAAAAAATCACTTCTCTTTCAATCTCAAATATTACAGAAAAGGTCTAACAAATAGCTAATATTCACACCTCCTTAAAGGACTGCTCATCATGATAAGCTTAGCAAGAAATTTAAAAAAAAAATTGTCACAGTGATAATACAACAGCAGCTTTACAGGATGTAAAAATAGTCCAATACACTGCTCTTCTAGAAGTACTATATATTAACCTTGCACATATTGATACATTAAAAATAATCTATAAGGTCAAGCTTGCTGACTAATATATACATGCTCACTATTTATATATATATATATATATATATGCATTAAGCACAAATATTGTAACAATGATATAGCATAAACTGGCTTACACCATAATCCTGTTCACTTATGCTAAGTATAGCATAATACTCTGAAGTTGCTGACGTACGTATTTGGCATAAGAAAATAGGGAACTTGTCAAAATCAAGACATATTTGTTCTATGTATTAGGTCTGGTCTACACTACAGACCTATGTCAGTATAATTATGTCACTCAAGAGTGTGAAAAATCCACACCCCTGAGCAACATAGTTATACCGACCTAAACCCCGTGCAGCATGTTAAGTGTAGACTTGCCCTTAGTACAAGCAAGGGAAGTACCTTCATGGACCAGTACCTGGAATGCTAGAATCCAAAGCAAAGAACAGAACAAATTACTGAACTGAAAGAAACAGATGGGTTGGATTTTAGTGATGTGTAAAGAGATGTATAAATTGTAAAATCATCATATAAATAATATCAGCTGAAATGTGCAACTTTGGGAGCATACCTTCCACATAAGGTGGATGTAACATCGCTGTATGAGATGATTTAGTGGAGTCTGATATCGTATAGAACAATTTCCCTGTACTATATTATTATTGGCTTCAAGCAATAAACCTGACTTGACACTTGTTATTTGGCCTCTTGACTATATTTCATAATGAAAGAAGTGTGATCAAGCAGCTGACTAAACAATTTATCAACAAGCTTGAAAAATTTGTATCAAGAAGAAAAATGTAGGACAAAAGTACAGATCAGGATCCATGCAAAAGTAACAAAATAAAGGATTATAGTTAGCTAGTTATAATTTTCTCAGTTACCATTTTAAAGGCTTAATTCATGTAGCTTTGACACACAATCAGACGCCGAAATACTTGCCTCAAACATTTTAGTTGGAGGGAATAATTTTCTACAAATTATTATAAAAATCAGACCACAAATGTAACTTTTTAAGTTACATCTTCCCATTTAAAAAAAGTGGGAATAACCAAAGGTATGTATGTCAAATGATCGTATATTTTCAAAACAATTTCCCTATCTAAAGTTTGAAAAGTTTGGTTTTCCTTCAGATTAATGAGAAAAGTTCTTTATGCCACTCTAAGTACCACAGCTCTCTTTTGGAAATGTTTAAGTTTCCAGAAATCCTTCCTGTCCAGATCATGATCAGAGAGATTAAGTAGGAACACAATTTCCACCTATTAATTCTAAAAGCAGAGGTGAATCCTTTTTAAACCTTCAGGATAGACCCTCTTCTTGAGGTTCTTTGTACTGAATTTCAGTAACACTATGCTTAGTTAACAAACACTATGGAGGGGGACATTATCTTGAACTGGAGAAAGTATACCTTCCGTGTCTGAAAAAAATCATCAGTGGGCAAAGGGTTGAGGAATAAAATGGAGAGTACAACTATAACCTGGTAGCAACATCAGCAATTAAACAAACAGAGGTAGGTAGGTAGGTAGGCAGGCAGGTAGGTAGGCAGGCAGGCGTGCGTGTGTGAAAACACTTGGGTTACTGGTAATAGACAAAGCCTAAAATGCCAAGAGCAGGATTAAATATTGGTTTTGGCCCAACAGTAATCATTTATCAGGAATGACACATTCCTGATCTCATCTTCTCTCTCTTATTTGAAGAAGTCAGCCAATATCTTACCAACAGTGGTATCAAACCATTCTACTGCCCAGTGGCTGTTCCAAACAAAAAATGGACTGTTGGGACTCAACCTCTTTTCTCCTTATCCTCAGCATTTCTGTACAACTAGTGCACAGTTTTTGGAATGCTAGCTGCAATTAATGCAGAGATTAATGAGATTTGAAGGTAGTTCTAAACAGTACTTTCAGGGGGGTGAAACTAATCCTTAAAAGAAGGATCAAACACAAAGATGTGGAGTAAAGACGACACAGGGAAAAAAACAGCTAGAGGAATTGCTCAATCTGTTAATGAGAGAGTCTTTACTAATCATCTGCAAAATTTCATGATAGCCCTGGCCCCCTGCCAGGAGAAGACACTGAAAAATTGTTAAGATTTCTAAAAATATTAGTATGAATATGGTGATAAAACTGGAAAATTGCTGGCAGCTGCTGTTTGTTCCAAAACACTTGGCAGTCAGACCCTGTTATTTAAAAAACCTGACAAGGCCAATACTGGCAATTCTTTGCAGGATATGTAACATCTTTCATTTGTATTTTGCAGTGGGTTAGACGAGTCACAATACAGTGGTAGCTTCCACTGAAAAATTAGATCTTTGTCTGGTTAATCACTAAAGAACACTGAAATACCCTGATTAAGTCTACCAATGTCTTCAACACCATAGTTGTCTTGCAATCAGACAAATCCCAGAGATAATCCAAGTCTGAGATTGTTTTAAGAATCTATTTTTTCAGTTAGTTCTTTATTTTAACAGTCCTTTAACCACTGTAATAGATCCTGGAATCTCTTTAAAAATGTGACAGATGGCAATTATGACATCATTTACAAAAACAGAACCTTTAATAACCTGTTATTGGTACTGTTCCAATCATTTTCTCTAACAGTGACATCAAAACTTTCTCTCACTTTGCTCTAACTACCTTTCTCTTTAGCTTTCTTTACCAATTTGGCTTTAGCAACTGGATTTGATTATTATATAAATCTGAAAGAATAAATTAGGATTTCATTTCCCAGATTTGCTTTAAACAACAGGCACTAAAACTGGGCTGCCCTTTGTTAGCACACCTTTCCTAAAGAGCTCATAGTTCAACGTTACAAGGCACATCTCAAAATCTCATTGCATACAGAAAATCTCTTTTACATCACCATTCTTACTACAACTCTACCCCGATATAATGCGTCCCGATATAAGAGAAAGATATAACGCGGTAAAGCAGTGCTCCGGGGGGGGGGGGGGGGGGGGGGGGGGGAAGGGGGGCAGGGCGGAGCTGAGCACTCCCGTTGACCAAAACAAGTTCGATATAACGTGGTTTCACTTATAATGCGGTAAGATTTTTTGGCTCCTGAGGACAGCGTTACATCAGGGTACAGGTGTACTATAATAATAGAACTTGAAACAGATTAACGTTGGGAAATATAACCACATAGTTATGCTCTTAAGAATTTTACTGAAGTGCAGGCTCCAAACTCCTGCCTTGATACAGAAACCCTGTTGTTTCCATGGAACAAAGTACATTAATACATGGTGGGTACTTATTTGATTAAATGCAATTATATTTTGCAGCCAATTCCACTGACTCTGAAACAAGACTATTATCTGGAAATGTTGAAGAAACAGAACTACCGCAGTATTCCTTCTAGAACGCAAAATAATCAAGGATTTTTTTTTCTGGGTCTGTCACAGATTACCTTTGTGATCTTAGATAAATTATTCAATTTCTCCATGCCCGAGTTTCCCTGTAGGGCCTCAATATAAGTCAAAACACAACCAATGTGTGGATACTGAATTTCTCTTTACATACACAAAGCTACAATACTTACATTCTAAGTGATCTTATGACTCAAAAAATACTTCAGTTCACTAATTTGACTCTTTAAAAAATTGAGACTAAGAAATGGAGTGCAGAGGAGAAAGGGTTTGTAACACATGGCAACCATACTTCTTTCGAGCTGCTTTGAATACTTCAGATATCTTTTCCAAAATATCTGATCTTCTCTCTTTATAAAAGTCATGCTGCAAAAATTGCAAATCAGAATAAAGAGCAGCCATAGAAAGCACAATCTTCGAGATTAATTTATACTAAAGGAGCTCACTTCAGTTTGTGGTGCGAGTGTGAGGAGCTGGGAGCAAGAGGCGCAAGGAGCTGAGAGTGAGAGGGTGTGCTGCTGGAGGACTGAGGAGCACAAGCGTTATCAGACACCAGGAGGAAGGTACTGTGGTGAGAATAAGGAAGGTGTTTGGAGGAGGCCATGGGGAAGTAGCCCAGGGAGTTGTAGCTGTCATGCAGCTGGTACAGGACAGCTACAACTGCAGTCCACAGGGCCCTGGGCTGGAACCCGGAGTAGAGGGCGGGCCCGGGTTCCCCCCAAACCTCCCAATTGACCTGGACTGTGGGTTCTTCCAGAGGGGAAGGTCTCTGGGCTGTTCCCCAACCCACATGGTGAATCTCTGAGGCAAGAAAATCCGCCAATAAGCGCAGGACCCACCAAGATAGAGGAGGAACTTTGTCACACCTCCTTCCTACGTTTGACCATCAAACTTAATATTTGTATGGCTCTTGCTGAACTACTGTAGTTTGATTTTATATTTCCCCCTCTGCGGATAATATTTCCTGAGCGTGTTTTTGTTGTAGGTAAAGGCCTTATTCTATTGCTTTTTATGTCTGTACAGTTTACATATTATCTGGATATCTGATCCAGCTCTGGCAGGTTACCATTCTCTGCTGTCTTTGTTTCCCTTTGAAAACAATGTTTTTGGGCAGAGATTGAAATGGGATGGTTCTTGGAGGCTCAGTAAGCCAGTACTTTCTCCTGGATCTGTATCATGCTCCTGAATCCAAGCTTCAATTTAAAAGAACTTGCCTCTAGCTCGTGTGATTACTAAGAAATCATTCAAAATTTGAAACAGATGTGACCGTCATTGTGATGTCTGCAACCGCCTGAAATGTATGAGCTGACTCCATCCATCTCAATGTGATGGTATTTCTGAAACCTAATGATGGAGATGTAAAGATCAACATTGTTAACTACTTTACTTTTACAGAGCATAAAAAAATAGTGATCATGTAATGATCATACAAACTCTGCACAACCTACTATTTACAGTATCTCATTTTGGTGCCATTCGTGGGCAGAGTTCGGAGAGTACCACTACTTCTCCTCCCCTACATCTGTCCCTGATTTCAGGTTACCATACTACAGACCATAGTAGTACAGCATATATTCTACTTAATGTGACAACCTGACATTTATAAAATCTAAACACTATATTTCATATTCTAGTATGCAAGAAGCCTCTGAGAAAGAATTAAATGGTATGTGAAGAATCCTTATTAATATAACTGACTCAAACCACCATATGAGAATGCTTATAAATCTTCCTGCCCTTTTCAAAAAGAGTTGTCTTTTATGGCACAGCCAGGCACAGGTAGACTAGAAGAAAGCATGAAAACAGCATGTTTGGTATTCATAAATTTTAAGGCCAGCAGGGATCATTATGATCATCTGGTCTGACCACCAAGCATACAGGACACACAGATTAGGAACAGCCACACCAAAACCAAATATCCAGTATTATGACAGAAATGCAGTACACCATCAACAAAGACTATCTTGTATGCAAGTAATCTACGTACTTTCCTTTTTTCTGACATGCTCTGCCTGTTAACAGACAGCTGCTTTCACCAACAGTCTCCTGCACACATCAGTAGCATTCTGTTAGTGATGTGGTTAGGGATTCACTCCTCCCTTTAATCACAGAGAGAACATGCTATGTATTAAAAGACCAAGAGAGTAGAAACTCAGATTCTATTTTCCTGAAATGTTGTGCAACAATGCAAAATGAACATTAATGCACATTTTAAGGCCTCCTCACCAAAAAAAAAAAAAAAAAAAAAAGATTATTTTCAACTATTTTGCCCATATAAAGATTAGTACAGTTTTGCTGACTTTGCCATCAATAAATGTTTTATATTTTTGTTTTGACCCATTGTAATATGCAAATACCACAAATCCTGCTTAAGCTTATTACAATCTTGAGGGTGGGGGGGGGGCGGGGAGAAGAGAGGGGGAGAGAGAGAGAAACCAGGAAAACGTGGGGAAGGCCTCTTCTGCAACCCTTTTGGACTACACCATTGACATGCATGATCTTGGGCAAGTCATTTCATCTATCTGTGCCTCAGTTTCTCCATCTATATGGGAGAAACCCACACACCTGTGAAGTGCAGTTCTGTTCCATGGTGCCCTTCTCCATAGCAGTACAGTGAGGAAAAGAGATAGGGGCATGGCAAGGGTAATGAATACCCATAAGCTTAAATCTCCTTACACAGAAGGTGTCCAGTGACATTCTACCTGCTGTTACTTAAAATACACAGGCTGTAGAAGAGGCAACAAGGCAGCTACTCATCTACTCTGCCCTGGATTTTAAGGAGGTAGGAGGGTGATGATTCATTCCCTTAACCAATTCCCATCCATGCAAACATTGTTTAGCCAATAACAACTAAGACCTAAAATTATCTTTTCACCAGGCCCAGAGTACTGTACCATCAGATGTAGTTATTCCATATAGATAATATTTACTCTGAGTATATGTACTATTTGGAGTTACTAGCTGTAACTCAAGGCTGTAGCAAAAGGAATCATGTGCAACTGCACCAGGGTGGATAACATGATAGAGACATGAGTACAGCACAAAACACTGGCATACAAATTGGTCATTAAAATCTCTCTCTACCCTTGGGACTCATATTCCAGGCTTGTTAAGTGGCTCTAGTATACCTTCCCTCAACCTTAGATGGTTTCACTTACTCAAATGGAACACTACAAAGTTAAGCACAGATGGCAAAAATTTTAAATGTGACAACAAAGAGAAGAAATCCCTTGTTGTATATTACAAATGGTTACCGAATGAATATTGTAGGATAAAAACTCTAACAAGAGTACAGTTCTCCTTTGTTCTTCTTTTACTATCTTATCTTGTACAAGTGTAAAAAAATATACATTTAATATTAATTTTCAGAATTTTTCAATAATTCAATAGAAAATATACTGCATAGTGAAAATAATGTAGCAGAAACAATTACAGCTACAGAATATAAAGGGTCAGAAAACCACAGATTGAAACATGTCAAGAATTAATACATGCAGAGTTTTAATATTTTATCCCAAATCAGTTTTAGTATTCTGATTTTAATATGTTACAGAAACAAACCCAGATAAAACAACACCATCAATATGAAATCAATTGCATAAGTGAATTAAAAAGTAGTTTCAGTTACTGCATCTACCCATGTGGTTTTATCATATATGCCCTTTTTTCTAAAAATTATTTTCGCAACTCCATTGCAGTGAGAAAGACCCATACAAACAATGGAAATGCTCAGACTACAGGAGAATCGAACAAAGATGGGAGAAGAAATTTTGGTCTAATTTTTCAACTACACTACCTGTTTGTTTCTTCATAAAAATAGCAGGGCTGTCAAGCGATTAAAAGAATTAATTGCGCAATGTAAAAAATTAATCACGACTAATTACACTGTTAAACAATAAAATACCATTTATTTAAATATTTTTGATGCTTTCTACATTTTCAAATATATTGATTTCAATTACAACACAGAATACAAAGTGTACAGTGCTCATTTTATCTTTATTTTTTATTATAATCTACTACAAGTACTGCAGTGCAAACTCTTTATAATGAAAGTTGAACTTACAAATGTAGAATTATGTACAAAATTAAACTGCATTCAAAAATAAAACAATGTAAAATTTTAGAACCTACAAGTCCACACAGTGCTACTTAAGTCAATCACTCAGACAAATAAGTTTGTTTACAATTTGCAGGAGATAATGCTGCCCACTTCTTGTTTACGTCACCTGAAAATGAGAATAGGCTTTCGCATGGCACTGTTGTAGCCAGCATCACAAGATACTTACGTACCAGATGTACTAAAGATTCATGTGTCTCTTCATATTTCAACCACCATTCCAGCAGACATGTGTCTATGCTGATGACAGGTTCTGCTCGATAACGATCCAAAGCAGAGTGGAACAATGCATGATCATTTTCATCATCAGTCAGATGCCACCAGCAGAAGGTTGATTTTCTTTTTTGGTGGTTCGGGTTCTGTAGTTCCCGCATTGGAATGTTGCTCTCTTAAGACATCTGAAAGCATTCTCCACACCTCGTCCCTCTCAGATTTTGGAAGGCACTTTAAATTCTTAAGCCTTGGGTTGAGTGCTGTATCTATTCTTAGAAATCTCACATTGGTACCATCTTTGCGTTTTGTTAAATCTGCTGTGAAAGTGTTCTTAAAACAAACATGTACTGGGTCATTATCCGAGACTGCTATAACATGAAATACATGGCAGAACGTGGGTAAAACAGAACAGGAGACGTACAATTCTCCCCCCAGGAGTTCAGTCACAAATTTAATTAACACATTTTTTTAACAAGCACTATCAGCATTTCCTCTGGAGTGGTGGCCAAAGTAGGAAGGGGCATATGAATGTTTAGCATATCTGGCACGTAAATACCTTGCAACCCCGGCTACAAAAGTGCCATGCGAACGCCTGTTCTCACTTTCAGGTGACGTAAATAAGCAACAGTCAGCAGTATCTCTCGTAAATGTAAACAAACTTTTGTTTGTCTTAGCAATTCGCTGAACAAGAAGTAAGACTGAGTGGACTTTTAGGCTCTAAAGTTTTACCCTGTTTTGTTTTTGAGTGCAGTTCTGTAACAAAAAAAATTTGTGAGTTACACTTTCACAATAAAGAGATTGCATTACAGTACTTGTATGAGGTGAATTGAAAAATAGTATTTCTTATTTTTACAGTGAAAATATTTGTAATAAAAAATATAAAGTGAGCACTGTACACGTTTTATTCTGTGTTATAATCCATATATTTGAAAATGTAGAAAAACATCCAAAAATATTTAATAAATTTCAGTTAGTATTCTATTGTTTAACAGTGCGATTAATCATAATTAATTTTTTTAATCGCAGTTACTTTTTTTTGAGTTAATCGCATGAGTTAACTGTGATTAATTGACAGCCTTAAAAAACAGTAATTTTTTTTTTTAAAAGAGTGTGATTCTTTTAAGTTGATGGCATCCTGTAAACTACCAATATATATTTTTAATATGAGGATTCATAGAAGTTGTATTCCATGAGCATCAATAAAAAACTAAGGAACAAGGTGTACTGGTCCTTTGAGGTTCCAGGGATAATCTTTCTAGACCAACAGAACCTAACCGGGAGCTTGTACCTTGGGACCTACCTCTATTGCAGGGGATTGGCCAGGTCTAATAAGGGCTACGCAAATTGGTTTGTTTAGCTCAGAAGTTCTCAAACTGGGGGGTCAGGATCTCTCAAGTGGGTGTGAGGTTATTACATAGGGAGTCACGAGCTGTCAACCTCCACCCCAAAACCCGCTTTGCCTCCAGCATTTATAATGGTGTTAAATATATAAAAAAGTGTTTTTAATTTATAAGGGGCGGGGGGGGGGGGGCGCACTCAGAGACTTCCTATGTGAAAGGGTTCACCAGTAAAAAATTTTGAGAGCCACTGGTTTAGCTAGTTTCCCTGTCATCTAAAGAACTATACAACCTACTGATCTTACCTGGCTACTCAGAGTCAAGAGGAAGAATGGTTTTTGTATCATTTCTTTTCTTATCATTGCCGTTGGGTGAATGGGAGGGTTCTCTCTTGGGTTTGCTTTATTCTGTTATAAGACTAAAATACACAAAAACCCCAGGAAGAGTGCAACACTCATTTTTACTAAGTAGAGAGTACAGTGTTGCTTTTGCAGAGAAGGTGATGAGGGCTGCTTGGCTTCTCTCTCTCACAAACTGAAGTTTCTTCTAGGGCTCTTTCCCCCTCATTTTCTCTATTCCCCGCCGCCCCTCCCCACCCCCCCACCCTTATATCCATTATCTGATTTGGAAGGGGTTATGCTAAATTATCATTTTAGAGTAATGCTGCATCTGGGTCAGAAAAAATGTCAAGTGTATAGAACTCATCTTTTTGCTGATTATGAGGATATGAAGGAATTGGTCCTTGCTACTGAAAGAGTTCAACCTCATAACACTCCTCATGTGGTCCAATATTTGTGTCAAAATTATGGTTTTGCTTGGCATATGAAAACATAAGCATCAATGAGACTTGGCACCTGGGACAATTCAAGTCCTTGACCTTTACAATAGCAAGCTTGCTTTATATATAGAGATAGTGTAATACATGACTGATGGAATAT
Source organism: Malaclemys terrapin pileata (assembly GCF_027887155.1). NCBI lineage: Eukaryota > Metazoa > Chordata > Testudines > Emydidae > Malaclemys > Malaclemys terrapin. The sequence goes on along the minus strand of NC_071512.1, from coordinate 66,454,116 downwards.
TTATCATTCTTGAGTCTAAATAAATCAGTACTAATTAATCCTATTCCTGAAATAAGCTTTCAAGCTTTAATTTAAAGGTGAAGGGGAGCAAAAAAACCCATGATACAATAAAAATGCTAATTAGCTACTTTCATTTATAAACGGTAATGTACTTTATCACAGAGAACAAAGTAAAACAAGACAAACGTATGCATAGATCTTCAACCATCAATATGGTAGTCTTCCCCTGCTTTACCATCACAGGATACACTGGTTTTATGGAAAATAGACACCGGATGAAGCGAGAGGGAAGACAACTAGAACACCAGAAGCACAAGCTTCACATGTAGCAAAGGTGACCAATTAAAATTCTTATACTCTGATAATGCAAAAGGCAAAGAAAAATTTCTTTGCCTCCACAATAGCATCTGCAAAAAAAATCAAACAAATGAGGGATCTCTTTCATTTGGTGTTTAGACTAATTAGTATGGGCTATCTCCACTCAACAGTTGACTTGGGTCTCTTCTCTTGCAATGATTTCTTGTTATTTTGCAAATAAAATTGCTTAAATTTAGACAAGCTGTATGATTCAATGATGCCCGAGAAAAAGGGCAAAGTAGCAAATGTTACGTCTTCTAGTTGATCTCTGGTCACTAGTGTCCTAGAAAGTGTTGGAAGAACTTTGGTTCACTTCCTACACTTTGGACCAGGTCTTTCCTAGTTGGCGAAGTAATGGGTCCATTGCCAATGAAGATAGTAAATGCCTCCTGCTAAGGAAGACAGTGAGAAGGGAGTGTGTGCTCCACCCAGGAAACCATTTGTAGATACTGACTTTTTGGCTCATTCCAGATCTTCCATTCTTAAATAAGATTACTGAGAAATCTGAAGCAAGGTAACTCAATCTCTGGATTTTTGGGACTTCCTTGATCACTAACCTAGGTATGGTACAGCAACTGCACTTATTTTATTGACTGATCTTCCTGATTATTAGGGATCCTAGAAATCTGTTTGCTAAGGTAAAAACGCAAATTCTGTGTTTTTAAAGAGAATCTTTAGTTTTTACATTTTGTGAAAAAATAAAAACATATATAGTAGAACCCCATTTATCCAAGCCTCCATTATCCTGCTCTCTGAATTAACCGAAACACCAGCTGCCCAGGGCTGACAGCATGAGCCCTTGCCACCTGGGGCTGACAGCCCAAACCCAGATGCTGTCAGCCCCAGGCAGCTGGTGGTTTGGTTAATATGGAGAGCCGTATAATGGAGACTCAGATCAACGGGGTTCTATTGTATATCAATAAAACACTGTGTTCAACACTCCTGGGGGAATTCTGTGCCACTGCACATGCGCAGAATTATTCATATCCCCTGCAGATTTCTTTGCTTTCCTGCACACAAAAAAAAAAAAAATGACTTTCTGACAGGGAAGCTGCAAGAGCAGTCACACACACTACTCCCTAGCAGTGCAGGTACATTGTTTCAGGCACCCAGAGCAGCCAGCAGAGAGGTAAATCACCACAGGGCTGGGGACACCCCAGACAGTGACTCCTACCCTAAGCCTGGATCAGGAGTGGCTGGGGCTATGTCACATCCACCCCCCCCGAAACCTTCCCCACTTGCAGGAAGCTCAGCATGCTTCCCTGCTTCCTGCCCACATCGCTCCTCAGCTCCAGGGGAGGGATCACTGTATGGGGAGCTGCTTCCCCATCCCATACCCAGACACCCAGAACCCCTCTAACCCACCATATCCAAACCCCACCCCATTAAACCTCAACCCCCGCATCTGGAGCCCCCTGCACCCAGACCCCCTGCTTCAGGACCCCCACCCCTGCACCCGGACCACCCCCCACTGAGCTCCCTGCACTCAAACTCCCAACCAAATGAGCCTGTGCCCCCACATCCAGACCCCCATCTCACTGACCCCCAACTAGCTGCACCCAGACCCCCACCCCACCAAGCCCCATGCCACCAGTACCCAGACCTCCCTGCTGAGACCCCCACATCCAGACCTCTTTGCTGAGCCCTAAACACCTTCACCTGGAAGCCCCTGCAGAATCCCATTGCCCACACCTGGAACCTCCCCTCCCCCCTATGAGCATCCAGATCCCCCCAGACCTAGACCTCACTGAGCCGCCTGCACCCAGATTGCCCCACACAGTAGCCTCTCACCTCACACCTGGACCACCCCACAATGAGACCATCCACACTTGGATCCTGCCAGGTTGAGCCTACCCACCCACACCTGGTGTGCCTGGCGCAAAGGGGCAGGACCCCGGAGTGTTTATGGGGCAGGCCCATGCCTTGTGCTGTGTCAGGATCAGGTGCAGCCTCACCACTGACTGTGTCCCTGGGATGAAGAGGCTGCAGAGTGATTTCCCACCTTCGTGCAGCCAGTGGCCTATGCTCCCCACTGCCATGCTGGAGCCTCTGCATTTATTTATTGACAAATAAAACTCACAGAATTTTAAAATACTGTGCGCAGGATTTTTAATTTTTTGGTGCAGAATGCCCTCAGGAGTAGTTCAACTGATACCTATATATGTTGTGGCTAAGGAAACTAAAGTGCAGTGTTTCATTTTACTCTCAGAAAAACAGGGGTTTTAATGTTTTAATCAGAGAATTTTGATTCTTTTTAATCACAGAAAACTAGGATCCCTGCTGATGATAGATGACCATGATGTCATAATTAGATTAACTGCCATTGATCAAAGAGTATTGGATTCTCCTGTGGACATCAGTAGGAGCAGATACAGTCACTCATCTCTCAGGGAGAAAGGAAAGAAGAGGAGAAGTCAGACTGCAGTACTGAACAACTGCTCTTCGGCCTCAAGGGCACTCATATGGATCCCTAGGGTAACATCTTGTCCCCGCTTTGACATGTGTAAATGGTCATTAAATAGGTTAGTGAGAAAACATGGACCATGGCTTTACTCTGCTGACAAAACAGTTCTATCTCCAACTGAATGAGTGCTGTATCTGAGTGCCTTAACCAGTGTACACTTGAGAATAGCATATGAAGAGAACTATCTGAAGCTTAGACTATGGCTATACTGGCACTTTACAGCGCTGCAACTTTCTCGATCAGGGGTGTGAAAAAACACCCCCCTGAGCGCAGCAAGTTACAGCACTATAAAGCGCCAGTGTAAACAGTGCCCCACCGCTGGGAGCCGTGCTCCCAGCGCTGTAAGCTAATCCCCTCGTGGAGGTGGAGTACCTGCAGTGCTGGCACACGACCACACTCGCACTTCAAAGCGCTGCTCCGGGAGCGTTCCCGTGGCAGCGCTTTGAAGTTTCGAGTGTAGCCCCGGCCAAAGTTTACACTACAGAATTAGGTCAAGGTAAAACAGTTTACGTCAACCTAATTATGTCAGTGTCTACACTAGAACGTTGCTTCTGCCAGAGTAAGTGGCCTGCTACTCCCACATAATAACTCCACCTCCACGAGAGGTGCAGCGCTTACGTTGGTGTAGTTAGGGTGACACACTGTCCAGGCAGGCACTGCGTGACTTACAATAGCAGTTGGCTGTCATTCTTGTCAGTTTCAGGGCTGCCTCCAGCTTAAAGCATCCACAGGGCTCACAGCTGGAGCTGTGAAACTGACAAGAATGTCAATTTCACTGCTGGTAGGCCCCATTCTGTGAAACTGAGCCTGCACCCAGGCTCACAGTTCAGTCTAGCACCCTGGGCCAGGTGCGGGGCTCCAGCTGCAAGCCTTGCGTGGCTGTCAGTGCCCCACAATGCCCCACTTTAGTTGCTGCAAGCGCTCCTGGTGAGGACACACACCAGTGGCAGAAGGAGGGTATTGTGGACACCTGCCAATTGAATTACTGTGGTGGCTGCAGGTCGACTTAAATTAAGTTGACCCAAACTTGTAATGTAGACAAGCCCTGAGACTCACTTCAGATGAGAAAAATGAGGTACTAGTAGGTTGGGGGAAGCAACCAAAAGAAATGGCAAAGACAGCTGCTCCCTTGATTGAAGGTATTTATTCTCCACTTACTGAGCACCCAATAAAGAAGTGATTTTCCATCCTCACCTACTTTTAGATTATCAGATAGCAGCACTGACTAGGACAGGCTGAGTTTTTCTTTCACATCCTATATTACCCATTCCTTTATCACTTTCAGACTAGGCTACTGTAATGTGCTCTAAAAAGGGCTACAGCTAAAGATTATTCAGAAATGTAGGCTAGCCCAAAATGCCCACTTGCTAACGGAGTATCTCATTGGTAAGTACAGGTTTCAGAGTAGCAGCTGTGTTAGTCTGTATACGCAAAAAGAACAGGAGTACACAAATCTGACGTCAGGAATCATAACATTCAAAAACCAGTAGGGGAACACTTCAACCTCTCTGGTCACTCAGTAACAGACTTAAAAGGTGGCAATTTTGCAACAGAAAAGCTTCAAAAACAGACTCCAACGAGAAACTGCTGAACTTGAATTAATATGCAAACTAGATACCATTAACTTGGGTTTGAATAAAGACTGGGAGTGGCTGGGTCATTACACATATTGAATCTATTTCCCCATGTTAAGTATCGTCACACCTTCTTGTCAACTGTCTAAAATGGGCCATCTTGATTATCACCACAAAAGTTTTTTTTTCTCCTGTTGATAATAGCTCATCTTAATTAGCGTCTTACAATTAGTATGGCTACTTCCACTTTTTCATGTTCTCTGTGTGTGTGTGTGTGTGTGTGTGTGTGTGTGTGTGTGTATATATATATACACACACACACACACACACACACACACACACACACACACACACAGAGAACATGAAAAAGTGGAAGTAGCCATACTAATTGTAAGACGCTAATTAAGATGAGCTATTATCAACAGGAGAAAAAAAAACTTTTGTGGTGATAATATATATATATATATATACACACACACACACACACACACCTTCTTACTATATGTTCCATTCTATGCATCTGATGAAGTGGGCTGTAGCCCACAAAAGCTTATGCTCAAATAAATGTGTTAGTCTCTAAGGTGCCACAAGTACTCCTGTTCTTTTTATTGGTAAGTATGTTACACCAAGACTCCACAATCCGCATTGTTAGTGTATTCTTTTTATGGGTGGAGTTTAAAATGTTGATCTTGTCTTATATAAAGCTCTAAGTGGCCCAGGACCTGCCTACCTCAGAGACTGCCTCTCTCCCTGTGTGATATTGCTGGAGTTGTGACTGGCAGAAGGTGCTCAACTGGTACCCCTACATGTTTTCTCAGCAAGCAGAGCTTCCTTGACAATTATTGTGAGTGGTGTCATCTGCAGAGTCTCTAAAAGAAGACTTGGGACGCTTTTTTACAAAGTAATACTGGGGGGGAAGGGAGGCGGCATTAACATACCCTGGTTTTATCTCTTGCCTGTTCACAAAAATAAAATGTCAATTACACGTGTGCTGTGTCAGGACTTTATATATGCATATGGGAAGTGTCTTATTCTAGAAAGCGTTTTCACTTGTTTTTGGGCAAAACAAAGGATTGCTCAGCCACATTTCATAGCCCTTTTATCACCTAATAGCTTACTTACACTTTAAAATTACTAAAGACAGGCAGATGACCTCTTATAAACTATTAATTATTGGTATCAAAGTTCTACTAAAAGATTATACTGATACGGTAAACTAGATTAAATATTGGACTAATCGTTTTTTAGGCATTCTGGTACACTGAAAGCAACAACTTTTCAAACTCAAAATATCTTCTCTAGCAGTTCTTAAATTAGGACTTTCTTCCTTAAGAACACTGTTTATCAAACCCAAGGACAGTTTTAATATGTTTAGCACCTAGACTGGGCTGACGCGATAATACAGCTCCTTTTAAAAGCAATTCATTTTTAATATGCAAATTGATCAGTTTTCAGGCTGAATGTGTAAGGATACCTTTTTTATGTCCATGATGTGCTCAGATTTCAATCTTTTAGAGATATATGTAAACAAAACAAAACCTCTCTTATTCTATATTTCTTTTCCGTGACTGGCTCCCACCAGAACAGAGTGATCCATAGTCTCTTTTCTACTTGTCAGTTAGGCAGGCAGCAACCAACAACATCAGAATATTTTGGTCTCTTCCAAAGGGTCTGCTTACCCCCATACATTTAGGGCTTGTCTTCACTACCAGGGTAAGTCGACCTAAGTTACGCTACTCCAACTACGTGAATATCGGCAGATGCTCTCCTGTCGACTTACTTTACTCTTCTCTGAGAAATGGACTACCAGGAATGACCGGAGAGTGCTCTGCCATCGATTTAGCAGGTCTTCACTAGACCTGCTAAATCAACACCCGCTGCATTGATTGAAGCAGCATCGATCTCCCCAGTAGTGAAGACAAGCCCTCAGTTAAGATTTTTCAGAGCTGTAACTTTAGCACAAATGAACCTACAAGCCCTCATACAGGCATTGCTAAGAGCAAGCATCTGCATATGTGGAATTATGTCACAGTGAAGAATCATCGGGTACCTAATTCACCTGTGATTAAGCTGCCACCAGTGCATACTGAGGGAATGCGAATAATTGCTTGCCTCTTCCAACAAAAGGTAAACATACAGGAGAGTTGATTAAAAGCCCACTGAAGTCAGTGGGAATGTTTCCACTGACTTCAAAAGAGCGATTTCAGACCAAGAAAGAAAAGAAAACCTCAAGGCACTAGACCTCCGTTAAGGCAGTACATTTGAGAAAATTCTATTCAGGCCCCAATAAGGACGTTGCCTAACACTATATAAAACACAACTAGGACATGCCAATTAACACGGTTAGCCTACATAGGGTCAGAAAGGAACCATACTAAACCACGATCTTCAAAAAGCAATGCAGCAACCATAAAGGACAAAACAAGTAACCTGTAGCATTTGCTGAATGTATGCAAATAGCACCAAATAGCCACCTTCCACACCAAGTCATAAACCACATTCCATTTTCAACCTAGAATACTGAAGGCAATGAGAAGTCTAATCCACTGGGTATAAACCACAGAAGTCTGGTAATCCACTCAAACTCCAAACAAGATAACAGATTTGGGGATTTTCTGAATTCATAAAAAACAATGGAGATAAATCCTTAAGTCTCTTCAATAGATTTAGGGAACATATATCATAGCTTTTTCAACTCCGGGTAGAAAAACGGCAAGAAAATGTCCTGAATGATTATGAAAGCCAGTGACCACTCAAAGGAAAAACTGGACAAGATTTAAAAACTAATTAATCAGAAGAGAACATGATCCAGAGAGAGAGAGAAAAAAAAAAGAAGAAACTCAATTTCCATACACAATGATACAAGATGGGCTTGGCTACACTTGTGCGTTAGTGCACAATAAAGGAGCACCGTGCCCACTAGCTCACTCCCCAGCCACACTGGCAAGGCACGTAGAGCGCTCAGACTCCGCAGCTAGAGCGCTCCTGGTACTCCACCTCAGCAAGAGGAATAACGTTTGCTGCGCCTTGGCTGCAACGCACGGGCGTCAGTGTGAACGAGACGTTGCATTACTGCGCTCTGATCGGCCTCCGGAAACGTCCCATAATCTCCTTAAGTCAAGTGGCCACTCTTGTCATTGTTTTGAACTCCTGCAGGAATGCGGAAATGCCCTTTCAAAGCTTTGTTTCTGACAGCCGGCATGCAAGCGGTTACTGTGGAATGCTGTGTGAGAGAGAGAGAGAGAGAGGCGCGGGGGAGAGGGAAGGGAAGGTGTGCTGCTGTCTGAACTTACAAGACAGCATGCTGACATGCTTTCAGCCCCCCGAAAAAACCCCTCTCTCTCCTCCCACATACACACAACACAGTCCCTGTCACACTCCACTCCACCCCACCATTTGAAAAGCACGTTGCAGCCACCTGCATGCTGGGATAGCTACCACAATGCACAGCTAATGTGTCCACGCCAGTGCACTGTCAGCTGTCAGTGTGAACAGACTACAGCGCTTTCCCTACTGCGCACTATGAAGGCTGGTTTAACTCAAAGTGCTCTACATCTGCAAGTGTAGCCATGCCCAATGATTGCAACCAGGAACACCACTTTCATAACAGTAAGAAAAGGAAAGCGTCTCTGTGAACCCAAATACCAGATTAGGAGCAGAAAGGGAGACATGATAAGAGGCAAAGCCAGCCAGCAGCTTTACGGAACCTAGAAACCAAGGGAGAATAATCTCAAGGGAGCTGCAGTAAACTGAACAGTGAAGACGTTCTTTGTCAACACCATGCAATATCTAACATTCCAAAATGGGGGAGTTACCAAAATGGGTACTCGAAAAGTCCTGAAGGAATTCAACTAAGAAACAATTCTAGAAGCAGAAAGAACAAAGTACCACACTCGTTCTAACTTTCCTCTTCAGAGATAGGAAACAAACTGAATCTGTGAAGAGAATCTGCCATCTGGAAGGTGCCAAAACTTTATGTTCCTACTAATACCTGCCAGACTGACAAGTGGAAGAGGGACCATCCATCAGTCCATGTTGATGAATCAAATCACATAAGATCTTGTTCTTGATCTGAGTGGAAAATAAATGCAGAAAAATCAATACACAGCATCTTACTAGAATATGTTCTAACAAATTTTAGAGAAAAAATTATTAGAAAAAGATGTGAAACTGCACCCCATATTCTTTGCAGTGATATTATGATATAACTATAACAATCATAATGAATTTTATGCAAGTCATAGGAGGCGTCATTGGAAAAGTTATGATTTGCTTAATATGATTATCCTATCTGTATGCATGTATCATTTTTGTATTTGAAGTTAAGAATATTGACTATGTATCTGTATTTCAAATGTAGTTACACCTGGGTCATGCCCACTAGACAAGATGCTTTCAGTCTAAATAGAGGATGGGAAAGGGTCCATTCAGAGCAATGAGCCATTAGGAAAAAACAATGGGCCTTAGGGGAAGCTTCTATCCCACATGGGGAGCCTTCCTAGGGAGGCTTCCTGAGAATGCTACAGACAGCCTCTGAGTAATGGCTGCTATAACTCTACAAGGACAAGTGATGAGACCATGTCTCTAGAACCATATTACCATATGTGGCAGAAGTAGGCATGACTGAGTAGTTGTTTATAAGAAAGTAGCAACCCTTCTTCAAAAAAAAGTGCAGAGTTCAAGACAGCATCACTTTAACTCAAGAGGGCTTGCTGAGCCCAACCAGGCCAACAGCTGGTATACAAATTTGGGCTGGATAGCTGAATTAAACTGATTAAGTCTCCAGACAATCCATATCTGAAAAAGTCTTCTCTACTTATTGATTTATAAAGTTATCTCATTCAAAGAAGTTTTTCTATCATGCTTAGTTTTCACTAAGTAACCAAGGTTGATATTATCCCTGTCCTCCCTCCCCCCTTCTTCTTGCTTCCATTTTGTTACCCTCTTGTTGAGCGATATGTGAAATCAGTTGGCAAGTTACTGATGTGAGCCTTGCCCAAAGCATCTGTTTTAGTACATATTTAGAACATCTGTGTTGTTAAAAATAAGATTCTTTACTCCAATAGTATTAGAAAATGGGTTTTCAAAAAAAGAGCACATACATTGCATGAAAAGCCTACTCAAGGTGGCTTCTGGGACGCATATAGAACCAACTAAATAATTAACATTAAATGTAATGATTTGCACTTTTCCCCATCTGTGTTGTCCAAAGGCACATGACATTATATTATTTTGAATAATTTGAATTCTTCTGCTGCTAATTACAATTCAGATTTCAAACTTGGATAAAAAAAAATTGCAATGTAACTTAACAGTACAAATTTCAAGTTGTACAGTTCACTGTAATATTTGCTCTTCGTTGCTGTTTAGTTATTCAACTCACCCAAGGATCAGAAACAGTACTATTTAACAAGTGTGTTGGTTAGTTACTGAAGTCATTTATTGTTCCCATTCCCTGAATGGATGAGTTAGCTGATCAACAAAGCAAACTACAAATATCTTGGTATCATACTGACCTGCAACCCAGCCAACATAGCGGAGACTGCCATTTCCCTCCAACTCCCACAGCCTCAGAAGCGAGGGGTGGTGGCGGGAGAGGAGGCAGCGGGGAGGGGAGGATTTGTCTGAACCAGTAGGGGAAAGACAAACTCTTGGTCCTTTTTTGCAAGAGTACACCCGTCTGATAGCTCAGTGGTTTGAGCACTGGCCTGCTAAACCCAGGGTTGTGAGTTCAATCCTTGAGGGGGTCATTTAGGGTTCTGGGCAAAAACCTGTCTGGGGATTGGTCCTGCTTTGCGCAGAGGGGGGATGGACTTCCAACCCTGATATTCTATGATTGCTTACCTCTGCCCTCTTTGTGGGCATTCAGCCTCGTTGTGGCCCTGAAGAGGAGAGCACTGCGGTGCTTGGTGGTACACAAGGGTTTGGCAAGTCTACTGGCTCCCACACATTTAATGAGAAGGTTTTTATAAGCCCTTTCCCCCAGCCCTGTGGGATGTTCTACTACATATCCACCTGCAAACTGGACATACCATATTCATGTGTATTCATTTCATTAAGAACTGGAAATCTCAGGCAAACAATTATTATATTAAACTCTGTCATTCACCCCAACAAACTGAGAAACCTATACAGAAAATACAAAGTAGCTAAGGCCAAATTGAAAGTTTTGCTTCCTAATAGACAAAAAATTAGTGACGTTTTCAAAAATGAAAATGTTTCATTATTTGCTCCCCTATAAATCTTGAGCAAAGAACTTCTAGTCCTGAGGAGTCTGTCAACATCAGGCTGATACACAAAAACTGAACACTTAGCACATCAAATTTCATAGCTGAGCACAATAGTTTTGTTTGAGAAATAAGGCTTCAAATGGCCTCTACCACATTTTTTGTGGTGGTGGTTTTGGGGGAGCAGTGTACCATTAGGCCAACCTCCCACAGCAATATGGCATCTCCAAAGGGTCTTTAGATTATCAAACCAGTCCTATTAATGTAGGAGCTACATGCAGATGAAGGCAAATGTTTCTCAAATAGTGACTATCAATCCAGCCCACCACCACAGTTGCCCACCAGTGGACAGAGCAGAGTCCAGGCAAGAAACTCACCCCAACTCTCCACTGTTCAGATTAGGGTGATCAGATGTCCTGATTTTATAGGGACAGACCCAACATTTGGGGCTTTGTTTTATACAGGCACCTATTAACCCCCACCCCGTCCTGATTTTTCGCCCTTGCTATCTGGTCACCCTAGTTCAAATGGACAACATAAAGAGAAACTCCTCCAACCAAACCTTCTCCAATACCACCTCAGAGTGCCCCATGTTCAACTAGCATTTCCCTCTTGCTTGTTAGTTTACATTCCAAAAAAATTTCTTTGTAGGTATAAAAGCTAGAAAATTTGTTTTTATTAAAGTTAAAACTTGAATTCCTTAGATTTTGATTAAATTGAGAGGGAGCAGCCACACACAAATAAGATCAGTTTCTGAAAGCATATATAGAACAAAGTAAGAATATTCCTTAATATGTAAAGTTTTATGCTTACATATAAAAAGAATACCAGCCTCCAGTCCTGATTTGTCCAGGACATTATCAGGTTTTACTATCCAATCCTAGGAAATTTCAGCCCCAGTTACCCAGCAAAAAATACTGTCACTTTCCAGTCACAAGGCTGGATCATTCTCCCTTAGCTATTTGGTGGCCTGCAACTGAAAATTCAGCCAGCCCATTCATGACTCCTCCTCTCCAGCTCATCAGTAAAACAAGTCAGTTTCTTTTCTTTACTTCTCTGTGACTTGCATAGTTTCTATTGTATCTTTTTATTTGGGTCTCACTCTCAAGTTTAGACAAATGTCCATCAAGTATGTCCTGTTTATTCTTCAAAGAAGTACTTCTGGATAGTTATACATGTACTGACTTGCCTAGTCTTGAGTTTTGGCTTATGAATATTTACGTGCATTAAAAATGGTAACTATTTAAAAAAGGTGTTCCAATCCAATATAATAGATGCACGCACCTATTCTGAATACATGCATAACAGAAGCTTGTACCATTTCTTTAGAGAGCTTTATAATACGTAGAGTCATGGGGATCTCACGGGGGGGGGGGGGGGAGGGGAGGGAGAGAAAACAAAAAACACACACACACACACTCACTTGTCCCTGCAATTCTTGAGAGTCCCACTGGTGTGAAAATCCTGAGTATTTGCTAAGGAGGAGGACATTTTCCTCCATTTCCATTTACCTTCTATTCAGTTCCTCAGGGGTCTAAAAAGGAACAGACACTCCAGCTTTCCATATTCAAGAGACCCACTGGATGAAGGAAACAAAGGACAAATGAAGCTGATTCAGGCTTTAAATATGTACAATGAAATAAGTTACTCAGGCCTCAAGATACGTAACTTAATTCAACGTAGCTTAGATCGACTTACAGCAGTGTCTATACTGTGCTATGTTGACAGGAGACGCTCTCCCATCGACAGAGCTTCTGCCTCTCGGGGACATGCAGTACTGAGGTCAACAGGAGAGAGCTCTCCCATTGACTTACTGGATCTTCACCAGACCCGCTAAATCAATGCCCGAAGCATCGATCGCAGCAGCACCAATTACCCAGTAGTGAAGACAAGCCCTCAAAAAGAGATGCTGGACAGATGATACATTTTACTCGATCAACTAGATTTTACAAATGAGCTAAGAGGAGGCAAATGATAATTCAAAAGGCAGGAACTACCCTTAGACATATCATATTATTGTTAGATACATAAAAGCCAACCTCTCATTTTAAAATTTGGTGACAAGACTAATTAATTGAAACATCTAATTACAACTCTATAGCATAATCTTGACTAACAGGACCTTTTCCAGATACAATGACCAGAGCATATATATATAGAAAAGAGCCTCCAGAGAAACAAGTCCCACAAAACTTGTCTATGTTATGTGAAAACAATGTACTTAAACCTATGCAGTCACCCATTCCTGCAGCTTACCACCTCAAACCTCGTGCCTTTTTCTAAATGGGGTGCACACCCAACCTTGCCTTCAACAAATAAAGCACATAGCAAAAAAAAAAAAAAAAAAAAAGAACAAATTCTTTCTGGGGAGATGAAAGCAAGAAGAAAGGGAACCACAGGTGACAAACACTAGATCTTTTAGTCAACTGCTGGATACCACAGCAAAATCCACAGAATGAGAATCTGAACAAGAGAATCCGAACAAGAGAATCCAATGCATTTTTCTATTACTACTTTTTTTTCCTCATTTTTGTATGAATTTCAACTATTATAACTATCCACTGCAGTCATTCGTACAGGAACCAATAAAACCAAGTATTTAAAAGAAAATAACCCTCGTGTTCCTTATTAATACCAGATATTTTTTGAGGAATAAACTATTTTGGAAAAACTGGGAACTGAAGTTTACCTGAGCTTAAAAACAGGTTTATCTTTTTTCCTATAAAGAATCAAAATTTTCTGAAGCATCCAATTGAAACATCTGCCAAAACCAAACAAAGATGCAAGAGCAAACATCCCTCAGGGAAAGAAATTCAGATCTTATCACTAGCATCTCAATGACAGTCAAATGTATGCACCTTAGACCATGAATAGGATACAAATATAAATTAATCCAATGGATCTAAAAAAATCAAATTATAATTTAATAAGACTTGGATATTTTTTTTTTAATCTGCAAATAAGGTCAACACATTTAAGTACAAGCTCCTGAATGTCAAATAAAGTGAACGGTCAGTAAACTGCCTCCTATGCTCAATAACAAGCAAAAGCTGCTGGTCTAACAAAATTAAGTAAATATAGTTCCTTAGCATAGGAACAGAGGTTATCATAGTATTATCTTTTGAATTATAAACAACGTATTGTTACTTTCCCTTACATAACTGTATGTGTACTGTTTAAACAGTGCTAGATAATGGCACTTAAAATGATTAACTTTTTAACTACAAAATCATGATTATATTACTGAAATCACAGTTGTCTCACGTTTGACATGTATCAAAGAAAGCTTATCTTCACTAGGGAAATAATTCATGTCTAACCACAGATCTCTTCCTCATGATTCTAAAATACCCTGTAATCCAAACAAAAGAAGTCCTTCAACAGTATCTTAGCTGTGCTATGACTCATATTGACTATCTTTACACTTATCCCTAAAGTTAAGCTCAACTGAGCCGGAATCATGTCAGCTGAATCATTCTGCTGCCCATATGTGGTCAGTGTCATGTTACAACAGAAGTGCCAAATCAGTCCTCCAAAGGCTGCCCACAATGCCCCACCACTGCAAGAATGGCCTCTTTGGCCATTTAATTTCCACTGGCCTAGGGTCAACCTGTCCAGAAGCAACCTACTTGTATACACTTCCCAGTACACATACATGGCCTGTGGCTACATGCTGCTTCCACAGTGACCAACTTCTTTTGGCAACTGATCCACAAAGTCATTACTGATCCATATATTTCCAGATCATTAATCTATACGGTATTAGATAATTTCATACTCAAGAAATAGTCCCCAGATAGCTGTAGGTCCTGCAGGAATTTGGGGATAAGTCGCAAATAATCACAGGATTTTCCCTGGAGAGGACTGCAGAAGTTATAATAGTTTCTTCTCACACGTGGCTGAATCACCGTAAGATCCCTGAAAGCTCTGCAAAATCATCCATAACGCACAGCTGCTTGAAGCAGTATCAAATTCTGGAATGCATACTCACAAAGCACGACTGAGTATAGCACTAGCATGGAAGCAGGATGTTGTAGCAACTCCACTAAGAGCATGTCTACACATACAGCAGCATAGCTGTACAGTACCAATGCAGCTGCATCGCTGCAGCACATCTAGTGAAGACGCTCTATGCCGATGGAAGAGAATGGGAATGGCAGAAACTGCGTCAGCAGGAGAGCATATGTCAGCGGGAGACCTTATGTTGGTGTAACTTATGTCATTCAGGACGGAGGGTGGTTTATTCACATCCCTGAGTGACATAAATTATGTTGACATAGTCTGTAGCATAGACATACTTACAGACATTGAATCTATCTCCCCTTGTAAGTATTCTCACACTTCTTATCAAACTGTCTGTACTGGGCTAGCTTGATTATCACTTCAAAAGTTTTTGTTTTGTTTTGTTTTTCTCTTACTTAATTGGCCTCTCAGAGTTGGTAAGACAACTCCCACCTGTTCATGCTCTCTGTATGTGTGTGTATATATATCTCCTCAATATATGTTCCACTCTATACGCATCCGAAGAAGTGGGCTGTAGCCCATGAAAGCTTATGCTCTAATAAATTTGTTAGTCTCTAAAGTGCCACAAGTACTCTTATACTTACAGAATTGAGTCTATATTGACCAAAAAACTTCCTAGCACTGTTTGAGCTCCAGACCACCTACAAGCAGAGCTTTGGACCGGAGCCCGGAGCAGCTCCGGAGAAGTTAAGCTACAGGTTTTTGACTGGAGCGGGAGTGGAGCCGGAGCACAGCTCCAAAGCCCTGCCAAGACTGGAACATCTATTTAATATGGAAAAAACACCAGATGTACCATAAAAAGTATCACAATAAGGACAAATGAAAACATAAAATACATCATTTTTGAAAGGGAAGAAGTTTCAGTTTTAGTTTTAACTTTAAAAATGACATGAAAAGATAGTATTAAGAGAGAAAGGAGGATGAGGATAACCTACAAAGGCCCTGTAAAGATATGCATGTGTAAAAGTGTTTGCATGTTCAGAGCCAAAGAATGGCTAAATCACAAGATGTAAAACAAGGTGCAACAGACCCCATCAACAGGATTACCTTCTTTTTTCTTAAACAAAAACCCTATGCCACATTTTCTCCGGTTGAGGGACAGAACTCCCCCACCATCTTCAGCAAAACAGAAAGGTATTCAAACAAGTCCTACCACGAATAAGCTAGCTTCGAAAGATAGCTTTAGCCCCAATTTAAACAATAACATTTTTTGACGTTAAAGCTATTGGAGGCCTGAGCCGCCTCTATTCCCTGTGGACTGTTTTCTGCAGCCCTCTCAGCCAAAGACCGAGCAAATCCGCCTTTAAACCCTGTAGCTCCAGGAAAAGAGACCCCTTAAAAAAACGCCCAGTCCGAAGCGCAGCGGCCCTACATACAAACAACCCCCACCAGAACAAGCACCGGCCGGGGCTGCCGCCTCCGCACTGCTGCTGCTAAGGGCACGGCCAGGTGTTGCCGAGCACGTGGCAGGGGCTGCAGAGCCCCCGGCCCAGACCGGTAAGGGAACCAGGACTCGGCGCCCCCAGGCACTACGCACGTGCCGCCGCCCCCTCCTCCGAATGAAACTCTGCACAGGAGTCAGGCTTAGGACACACGCAGGCACACACTCTCCCCACCCCCCGCCTCCGGTGGAGCGGCAGCAGCTGCAGCCAATGGGGGCCGGATCACTAGTGATGGGGGCCAATGGGGCCAGGCGGGAGGTGGGATTGTCCTCACGCCGCGGCTGCCCTGTGCGAGGTAGCTGCCTGCAAGGAAGGGAGAGGGAGTTTCTTGGTTACGGCCACAGCTGCCGACAGTGGCGGTCTGGGCGCCGCGGCCCCTTCCTTCCCCCATGCCTCACCAGACAGCCCTCGGTCTCCCTCCTCCTCGCGCCGGGGGCCCGGAGCCGGCCTCGTTGCCTCCGCGGAGAGATCCGCACCCAGGAGCCCAGTCAGGGCCGGGCCGGGCCGCGCCGGACGCTCGCTGCGGGTCTCCCTGTGCGCGAACCGAGCGGCCGCGGCGGTAGCAGCCCAGCCTGCTGCTGCTGCCAGAACTGTAAACATCCCGGCATCCCCGAGGGGAGAGAGGCGGGGCCGGCTCCGGGCTCCTCCTCAGCGCGGGCCCCCACCCCGTCCTCCTTGCGCTGAGCGGCCCGGGCGCCCGATCGCGTCGTGTGCTCGCCCAGCCGCGTGTGTTGCCGGGAGGCCAAGATCGCCCTGGGGAGGCGGGGCCGCTGGGTCCCCACAACTGCTGTTGCGCCAGGAGTTTGGCCTGGCTCGCAGAACCTAAAGACGGATCGGAGGCGGTGTTCTGGCCTCCATCCCTATAGACTTGGGAGCGCCTGGTGCTGTGGCCAGACTGGTGCCTGGGTGCGGCGCTGCTTTAGACGGGACAAAAACTGGCTGCTACGCTGTGAAGAACCTAGGGCCAATCTGCAGCCATGTTTTTGAACCCAGATCAGATGTCGGGTGCTGCTGCGGCCATTCCAGCTCCGGTTGTATTAGCAAACTCTTCAGCGGGGCTTTAGCAATTCGTAACAGCCTAGGTAGTCCTTGGAATTGCAATGCGCTTAAAAATTAACTGGTCCAGGACCAGCTCATAAAAAGAAGTGGATAGTTCAGCCATGCACAAACCAGTGTATTCTCAACCAGCTACCTTCTTCCTCTCTGCAGTGGAGTTTGCGACCAGAGATTGTAAACTCTCCCAGGCAGGAACTTATTTTTATGTGTTGGTACATTGCCTACCACAGAGGTATCCTAACCCATGCCAAGGATTCCTAGGCACTACAAAATATACAGCTGCTCTCCTGACAGGAGTGAAAGGGGCTCAGCACTTTGAGCTCTTATTGAAGTAAATCAGAGCAATAAGAGCCCAGGATTTCCGAAAAGCAGACCATGGGTCCATAGGGGGAAGCTTTTATTAGATCAGCCATCTACCTGACTTTGTTCCTGTCTAGTGTAGAAAAAGGAAGTATCTTTAGCGAACATGTCAGCTAGCGCATGATTAACATGCTTTTAAACACAACTAAGCACCTAGGTTAGACAGTGGTGTTTAAAAATGTTAGCTGGTCATGGTTCCCTTGAGGACTAACCATAATCCATTAGAGATAAAAATGAAAGCCTCCTACCAGCAAACAGAATATTCCTGGCTTTCTAATGGCATGTTTCATGTTTCTAGCAGTAGCATAGTGGGAAAGAACTGAATTTAAACCTGTGTTTAGGAATTAAAAATAAGAACAGCTTCCCTAAAAAATACAGAAGCGAGTAGCCTCTTCTCTTTCTGGAGAGAGGGAGAAGCTCTCCCTCCAGATCTTGATCCTCTCTGAATGCTGAAGTGAGGACTCAAGAGGCATGAACCACTGAAGTGTAAGCAACAGGAGGAGCTGCTGCTAGCCTAAAGAGTTTGAGATTCTCAGTGGGTATGTCTACAATTCAATTAAAAAAGAAACATGCCAGCTGACTCAGGCTAAGGGACTGTTTAATTGTGGTTAGATGTTTAGCCGAAGTCCTACAAGCCCAAGTCAGCCAGGCCAGCCGCAGTTGTCTAACTGCAGTGTAAACATACTCAGTGTTCTCTCCCAGTACATGGAGCTGCAGCAGCACCTGACAGGGAAAGAAAAGATAGTTCTATGTGGGAATTTTCTGTCTCCCTCTACTGTCAGCTTTCATTCCAGAAGACGAATTAGGGACTAGCATAATATCCTTAAAAATCACTTATTAATCTAAAATTCAAGAAATGGCATGAGGGTGCAATCCACAAAGGTGCTTAGGTACCTGAGTCCCATTTTTAGAAACCACTGTGATCCAAAAAACTCCCAGTCAGCTGCCATCTAACCCTGCACATGATTATACTCACATGGCACCTAAGTTTTTGTCTCTAGGCATGTGCATTGCTGCCTCACTGTAGGTGTCCAGGCACCTATCTCCTGCCTAAGTCTCAGAGCAAACCACAGACCACCGAAGTCTGCTGCCTGCGTCACATAGATTTTATGTCCAGAAAGGGCAATTGTAATCTTCTAGTCTGACCTCCTGCACATTGCAGGCCACAGAACCTCATCCACCCACTTCTGTAGTAGGCTGAGTTACTGAAATCTTGATTTAAAAATTGCAAGTTACAGAGAATCCATTGTTTACTGTATTTCAAACCAGCAAGAGATCCATGCCCTGCACTGCAGAGGAAGGCAAAAAAACCCTCAAGATTTCTTCTAGTCTGAGCTGGAAGAAGATGGTAGTCAGTTAGACCCTGAGCATGTGGGTGAGACCCACCAGCCAGCCAGGGACCTGATCAGAAGCAGTCTAATAATAGCTCACACAAAATAGCTATGAAGTTGGGGAAGGACTTCCTTTATAATCCTTAGCCTAGTGTGAACTCACAGGATGCGAGACTCCTGGTTCACGTCCCCTCTTCTGAACTGTAGAAGGGATTTGAACAGGGATTGGCCACATCTCAAAGGAGTGTCCTAACCACTAAGCTATACAGTCATTCTAACATTCACTGGCCAAATATTTAATTACTAACGTATTTAATCTGGAACAACTTCCTCATTAGGCAAGTTTGAGGAAGCCCTAAACCAGCATATTCCATAGCTCAGATGCTAGGTTATGCACCTGAAAAGTAGCAGGTGCCTCTTCAAATCCCTTCTCTTCAATAAGGGGTGGGGATTTAAATTGGGGGGTTCTTGGGGGAGTACCCTATCGCTTTGCTAAAAGTTATGAGGGAGGTCCTCTGTCCACACACACACACCCAGCAGTTTTGTGTGAACTTGCCTGAGGGGCCTGATCCAATAGGCAGCCTTTCAGTAGGATTTGTATACTATCAACCTTTGGGTGGACGCAAACCAAATTGGCGAACACTCCTATTTTGACACTACTGATACTTTAGTTTGACAACTATCCTGTGTAATTTTGGTGAAGTTCCTGTTCTGTAGAAAGAAAAGTAGTGTTTCTCTAGTGAACTGTTTTTTAAAAAGAGAACCACTTAAAATTTTTGTTAGGTTTGGACTGTTAGAGGTAGTCTTGGCTGTGATGGATTAGCAGCAGAGTGAAGATGACTTAGTCAAAGGTGCAAAATAAATGTTATCTATGTGATATCAGCACCAATTGTGCATTTGTGTATGTAAACACAAATATACACAATATATATATACTTTACACTCGTATTTGTAGAGTTGGTAACTGTTCCAGTGATATTTCCCATTTTAAGTATGAAGAATATGGCTTAAACTAGTAGAATCTGCCAAAAGAGAATGAACTTCAGGTGTGCCTATTATATATACAAATAAATATAGAATATTCTGGTGACACCCTCTGGATTTCTTGTGGGTCAGCTATGTTGTTTATTCATCAACTGGACAATGACCCAAATGATCTTTCCAGATAATTACTCATTACCTCCAGTAGAAGAGCTGACAGCAGAACTTGATGGTCAGTTATAGTCACAAACCTTAGGTGCATCTTCAGATATTTCATGTTTCCTTCTGGCCATTCCACTGTTTCTTGTTCTCGCCCCTTAGACAAAAGTGTCCACAGGATTGGCTGGCCTTAGGTTATCCTTACATGTTTATGTTCTAGTGCTTTAAAGTCCAAAGGAGGGGAGGGGAGAGGGATTTTTGCCATTTTGTCAATGATATATGAATACTCATTTCCCCCTCCCCAACAATAAAGGGTGATGCTCATTTTCTATATTAGATATTTAGGATTTGTCTTAAAAAAGTGACACTAAGAGTTAAGTGAAAGTTGAACTTTGAAGAGAAGGAATTTTTAATCAGACTGTTTAAGGCCCCAATACTGCAAAATACATGTGCTTAAATTTACCCAAGTGATTAATCCCATTAACTTCAATAGAACTGTTCACAGTGTGTAAAGTTAAACACCTATATAATAAGTCTTTGAAGAATCTGGGCCTTACACAGTTTATTTTTGTTATTACCTATTTAACGTCAATAACAATTAATACTTTAAATAAAGGAAGACTGTTGAAGATTCAACATCCTCACCCTTCAACTAAAGTGTTAATAAATCACAGCAAACATTTAATCACTAGTACTCCAAGAAAACACTAAATTTTAAATTCTTGATATTTTTAAGCTACAAAGTGAGCAGAAAAAACTTTAATACACAAATAAACCTTTCAGGCTATAAAGAAGTTGTGTGTTTTTAAAATTCTCTTGCAAGTCTCATTTTTAAAAAATTAAAACTTAAAGATGAATTTTTAGAAGGTCCAAGGTCCAGCTTTTTCTTTCTCAAACACAATTTGTGCTCACAAAATGAATTGGTATAAATCAGATTGCTTGGTCCTCCAATTAGCTGATCAAGTAGTGAAAGGCATAAAGCAGCCAGGTTTCAACCTGTGGTTTAATGGCAGGTGTCATTTGTAGGCACAAATGGCACGTGCACCAAGGAGGCTGCTCTTTTACCATTTTCATCATTTCATTTTACCTCACTCTAAATAGAGTTTCACTCTCAGTTCCTTATAAATAACTTCACACACTGTGGATTGGATTGTACTCCAGGGACACTATCTTGCAAGGCATTAAGCAGTCTGACCTCAATCCCTCAAAGCACGTAAGCATATGCTTAGTCAATAGAACTACTCACATGCTTCAAGTTAAGCACATGTTTAAATGCTTTGCTGGATAGAGACCAGACTGCTCAGTACTTACAACTGAGCTATGAAAGACAGAATTCACATGGAGGGTTCTGAAAACTACCGAGTCTGCTTTAACTGTGAAGAGAACCAGCCATCCCAAGAAACAGAAAATAGAGCAGGATTTTGCTCTTAGAGACCAAAGACTTAGAAAGAAAACACAAAATGAGTTTAGAAAGGTGACTATACAACTGGTAAAAAGCACTTCTGTAACAAATATGCTCATTTACATGTAAGAAATACAAACTTTCTAAACTAACTTTCAAATGGCTCTCCAAATCAAAGACAAATACATACATAAAATTTGAGAACGTATATAGAATGATTCTTAATGAATGTTCATCAGAGTTCCCAATCCATGAATTGTGTTGGATTCAGGTAGTTTATCCAAGGAAATGTATTCCCATCCATCTAGAGGGTTGTGGGTTTTTTAAATCTGGCTTGGAGGAAAAAAGAAAATGTGTCTCTCTCTACCAAATAAGGACGACATCTCTGAAAGGTATCTTAAACCAGAATTTCCATCAAGTTGTTCTGACCCTCTACTACAAATCTCGAATCAGAAATTTTATTTCCCCAAAACAAAATCTCTTAACAGCTCTGGAAGAAGTAATTGAAATTTTTTCCTTTATCGGTTAAGGTTTGACTTGAATAAAGTTTGTTCCAAGGTGAATGGGAAATTTGGGGTAATAAGCTTCTCAGTATTTAAATAAAGTTTGTTCATGTGCCTCTTCTCACAAAAATATACCATCTTCTTCACCTGAGGCAAGCTCTTAAGCTTTGAGATCTACTATTTATGCAGTATATGTAGTGAGACCTCTAACAAAGGCCCTGAGGAAATTAATAAATCTATGCTGTAACAGTCTCACTTCTCCCGAGTTGCCAGATTTATTAATAATTCAGCAAA
The DNA here is from genome assembly GCF_027887155.1 of Malaclemys terrapin pileata. Classification (NCBI taxonomy): domain Eukaryota; kingdom Metazoa; phylum Chordata; order Testudines; family Emydidae; genus Malaclemys; species Malaclemys terrapin. Next base: position 66,431,943 of record NC_071512.1, on the reverse strand, counting down.
TTTGCTATTCAATATAGCATTATATCATTTGATTTTGTCAGCCAGAGAAACAGCCTTAAACACAGAAGCAAGGTGACAATTCTGACTATGGAACTGGAAGTTAGACATAACATCCACTAACTGGAAAAATACCCTTCAAGGGTGAAAGATTATTTTAAAATATCTTACAAAGAATAGCTTGGCATCAAGATGGAAGAGAAGAATTTTTCATTTCAGGGATCACCTTGCCCAGCAAGCAGTAGGGATAACTCCCCAAAGGGTGAGGATTCATAGGAAAGATCCTTAACCTTTTTATTTCCAGAGCTAACTTTAAAAAGGTACCATCCAAACTCTATGACCCTAATCCCTCATAAAATTAATTTTCCCCTAAACAATTTACTAGGCCAGAAGTTCTCTATTACCAATTTTTCCTATAAGGGGCAGAGTATCTCAGTTTTTTCCCTCAGATTATACCATGAAAACACTACAGATCCAACAGACAAATTTCAAGAAGTTACTTAAAATAAATATAGTCTCCCCTGAAGATTTTTCCCCCTCTACCAATCAAAAGCCTAGTCTGCAACTGGAAATTTAGTCAGGCAGGCCACCATGTATCTGTAGTAACTGGGATGGAAAAAGGAGGAATTTCTCTCAATTTGGACCACAGGAGACCATGGGACATTGAGTAGGTAAACATCAGTTGTCTGCAGCTAAAAGCAACAACAATGGCTGTCATTTCCCAGACGCTACTGATACAAAATCCTTTCCAGCTTTGCCCAGACAGAAAATCAGCTGCTCATAACCACCAGGAGAGACTGAGACACGTCAGGCAGCAATTCAAATCCTCCCAAGGCTGGGTGCACTCAAAAGAGAATAACCTGGAGGTCACTTGTCCTGTTCCAGGGGGGTTCTCACTGCTTTTCTCCCTTTGCCTGTCTTTTCTCTCCCTTTTCCCTGACCCTGTGGGTTTTGTCTTTCGCCCTCTCTGTCTTACTGCACTGCTTACACACTTTACCCAGACTCCTATTCACTCTCCCTCCCTATTTTTCTCTCCTCTAGGGGTTTCCGTGGACAGCACTAAACTTTCATCAATTTTCAGTTTCTCTCTTCAGCTGTCCAAATCCAACTATCGCTCCCAACGGTCATTTCCAACTGCCATGGAACCTTCCTACTCCTATATTCCATCCTTCATCCTGTTAAAGGACGATCACTCACATGCTGTTTGCACATCCTAGAAACTAGAGATGGAAGAGACCACTTAAGTCTACTCGTCCATCTTCCTGGCCATGAAAAAAATATACCCTATTGGATATTTCCTAGTGCTTTATCCACTAAATTTAAAATACCCCAAGTCTCAGATCTTCTATCACTTCCCTTGAGAGACTATTCCACTACCTAGTAAGTTTCATTCTCAGGGCATTGTTCCTGGTATTCAGCCTATATTTACACTTTCTTAATTTCATCCCATAACTCCTATTTAACCACCACACACACTGCCCTAAATAACTCCTCTCCCCTTTGTGAGGGTTTCTGCCTTTTAGCTATTTCAATTCTGTAATTTTTACAATGAATACCAAATTTAGAACAGTTGCTAATAGTGATCACTTGTGCACATACATTTTCCTAAATATTACAGAAAAATCTTAAAGCCACCCTTAGCCATCTGCTGCTCTACCTTACTCACATGCACCTGTATAAAACAGCATACAGATTTATGCAAAATTTATGAAAGCTACATCAATCCTTTATTGGTCATTAAAAAATGTGAATGTATAACTCATAATTATGGTCAGAGCTCAAGGGTGCCTAAGGCTGTAACTCTGATAACAAAAATAAAGAAAAAAGTAATTTTCTATTTGGAGTGAGGATTGTGGGGTGGTCAGAAGAGGGCTAGCATGGAACTAAAGAACAGTGTTATTCATTGAGTCTAGGAAACTGGGCCTCACACCAAGACTTGGGACGAGTAGGCATCACCATTATAGGATAAGTGAGGGGCTCCACTGCTTAGCCTTACCTTTCAGCTTGGCTCCCCAGTTCCACTACTAAGCTCTGTGCTGCTCCCTCTGATTCATTTCTCCCTTACCCATGCCCCGGGCCCACATCCAGGTTCCTCCTTAATCCAGACTGCATTATTGTTCTATAAAATGAACTCAGTGACAAATAAAGGAAAATAAAAATTTTAAAAACCCAGTAATTAATGGGGTAGAGATGTGGGAGAGTAAAAGGCAGTGAATCATGGGAGTAGTGGGCAGCAAGTTAGGCAGGCTCACCCCTACTCAGCTATGCACCTCCAGCCCTTTCTTATAAACTTGCCTCTGACACTTTTGACAGTCTTCCCCTTACACAGTAGTTAAGCACAGCAGGTCAGCCACAGTCCAACATATCTCCTTAGTTTCCATCAGCCACAGGATCCCTTAGAATGAACTATAAGAAGTTAGAGGGAGCAGCTGCTTCTGGACCAGAGGTGCAAAACCTGGGTTTCTGAAAATTTGGACTTGTAGTTGTCTTCTCTCGGACCTTTATTACTACTAGTGGTTGGGACAGAGGAGGAAAAGGGAGTGTGTTAAAGCCCAAGTAAGAGACTGGGAACTTGCAACTCTGTTACAGAGGCAGCTGACCAATGGAACATTGGAAAAAGGAAGAAGCTGATGGATCTAAGCTGCTCTATCAGCTTTTGTTATAGGAGACTGACAAGGCATAAAGACTCTCCTGAAGGGTTACAAGTTAAGTTCCTGGCCTAGCATATGGATGATCTAGGTCTAGGCTATAAAAGCCCAGGAAAGCAGCTGCAGGTGTGGCTACCTAGAGAGAAGATTGTGTCCCTTCTCTCCCAGTTTGCAGAAATTTAGAAAGGCTGCTACTGACTACGATCAAGGGTTCTGAGTTGATTTTGTTTTTTGCTTATAAAGCTAGCCCTGGGGAATAGGGCTTTACTCTACCTTCCCCCGGGTTTATATCTGCCAACCAGTTTACAGAGACCAATTCACTTATGAGGAAAAAGGAAATCTTTTTGTGTTTAACTTTAAAAGTGGCCTCTGTCAGATATATATATTCTCTCTTTGGGAGGACAACTATTTAACTAAAAACAGGTTATTTAGCCTGGGGTGTTGCAACTCCCATGGGAGTTACAGCAGGTTTCAGAGGGTCATGCATTGCCACTATTCCATTTCCAATATAGCTAAGGGGAAGGGGATTCCAAAATGGAAAAGACTGAGAATCACTGAGCCAGAAGAACCCAAAACCCATGAGAATATCATGGCAAAATTTCACCAAGGGATAATTTTTATGTTTCTTTTTCAAAAATACATATTCTTTTAAAATTACATGAATAATTCAACTGTCACTGAATTTATTTTAAATTTGGAACTAAAGTCAGTCAATAAATGTGAAAGAGGATTTTAGTCCTGCTTTCAATTAAGGAGATACTGAGATTTTTACTATAAAGTTGCAACTGGTGCCTCCATAATATAGTAATGTTCATCAGGCTTGCTATTCCTAAGATGAAGTACAGAAAATGTACACAAAAGACGGCTATATTTTTTGAAAAGTACTTTTTATTTTCAGTTTGAATTCTAATGCAGTAGTCCAAACAAAATATAAATGACATTCTTTCAGAAGAACAATCACTGATAGGGCCTAAAAAATAAAACATACCTTATTCATTAGGAAAGCAAAAGCTAGGAGAGGATTCCATTCTGCAGTATTGACACAGGGGTATGTCTGATATGAAGCCTGGCATGAAATAGGCATTACTCATCAGCAGTTATTACAATTTATGATTATTTAGAAGTTGCACAAACTGAATGGACACTAAAGTGGAACTTCAGGGTTGCTGCAAACTCTCTTTAAATGATATCAGAGCAGGGGAGTTTCTCCATACTCCAGCATATAGTTTTGTTTTCCCAACTGCTGCTCTTCCTAGAAGAACTTATTATGACATTGCATTTCAAGCCCTGGATACAACAGTTTAATTCCCAAGGAGCTGATGCCAGTTTTGCTCTATTGATTAGATGGCAGGTATGCTGCAGGAGCAATGTGGTCAGTACATATTCCATCCACTTGGCTGACCATGTAACTTTCATGATGTGATTAGCAGCCTGAAACCATAGATCTATTTTTAACCCTGAGTCTTTCAGTTTGGAGAACAATACACAGGATGATACAGGCAACATTTTAAGATTTTTGTTGTTGTTTTTGTTAATTGTTAAGAAGTGTGAAGCAGTGCAGCCTACACAGTCTGGCTTTGGACTAGCCATTGCCTCAGTTTCCCCTCATTCAGGTTGGCGCTCCCAGCCAGGACTCATTGCCCCACCCAAGTCTCTTTCCAAGTACAGTTTTAATCTTCAAACATAAAACTTAAGAAAAACATCAAAAACAAGATCAGTTCCTTTGCCCACCCTGGACTACAGCCCCCAGAAGCTTTTCTCCTTGCCTCTTTGAGTACCCAAAGAATGATACAACTTTCCTTCAGGACCTACCACAAGAACTTCCCTCCCTCAACTGAGTTCTTTACAGAAAACACCTGACCCCTTCTGAGTGGGGTCTGATAATTGAATAGGGCTGGCTGACCCCAGGCATCCTGAACCTTAAAAGGGTAGACCACGTGGTTACACTGTGATTGTTAAAAAAAAAAAAAAAAAAAAAAAAAAAAAGTATCCGGTGTGTGCACTTGTTTTCCCCCAAGCTGTGAATGTGATATGCTGTGTACTCAGTGAATCTGGGACTCAGTTCTTTCTCCTCATTTCTGGCTTGGGGGTGGACAGAAATTCTAGTCCCCGAGGCCGGTGCTAATACCACTGAGGCCTGGTTCACACACACATATTGCTATAACTATTTCAGGTAGGGGTGCTGGTTTTTTTAGCGAACTAGTTATTGATATAGCCCCCATAATGTGAATGCAGACATATCAGTTTAAAAGTGCTTGTGGCAGTATAGCTTATTCTCTTCCTATCGGGGAATAGTGGAAAGCATCTTTACACCAATAATACTGCCGCCGTACTAACGGGTGTATACCCCTTTACAGTAAATGAAGTGCCACTTTCTAGTGTAGACAATGCCTAAGTTTATCAGTATGTACAATTTTATACTTGTATAACTGCATCCACATAAGAAGTTCTGCTACTTTAAGCAGACTGCTACAATTAATACAGCGCAGCTTTGTGGGGTAGAAAAATCCTGAACAAGCTGACCATTAAAGGTATGCAAAATCAGCAACTTTAGTCTCCAGGACTTTGTACAAATCTTTTCTTCAATTCTATACCATGGGGGGCGAGGAGTGGCTAGCGCTGCTGAATTTCACATTGAGTTCTGGACATCAAAACACCTACAATTCACAGTGAAATTTAGCAGAAGCCACAACTTTCACTTTGTTTGACACTAAGTCATAAATCAGCCAAGATTAGCTGGAAACTTGCCTGATTCTTACCAACCTTGAATCTTTTGATGAACTTGGACTGAGTTTAGAATTTGAAACTCCAAACCAGTTGAAACTGCACATGGTTTCAGCTTTCATAATGAAACTTTTCCATAGTTCTGTTGATCAATAAAATATGATGGGAAATGTGGGGACACTGGCTTCTTCCTACTACAAATTGAGTTACAGTCCTGTAGGCCTGGCTTGACATGAGTAATTGGACATGGTTGAGGCTCTATTTCTTGGGAGACAGGATTAGGGGGGTAAATGAATTAGCAAGCTGAAAACAGAATGTCTGTACTAGATCAGATAAAGGGAAACTGCTGGAAATCATTTACAATGGACAAGATAATGGATAAAATAAGTTGGAAACATATTTTTTTCCTTAAAAATAAGGAAAAAAATTAAGTCATACATGGACAGTGTATGAGAAAACATGCTGTACAGGGATTGGTTCTGACAAAGTAACCAAGCCAATTCCAAAACATGTAATGCAATGTACAGTGAATGTAATGTAATATGTAAATGTATATAAAGGAGGTTTATGTGTAACTTTGGATGGATAGTACACCTTATACCCATCCCACGCTTGACTCTAATCAACTCAACATAATTTTAAAACCTAAGTAACAACACCAAAGTTCTTAAAAAAAAAAAAAAAAAACAAGTAAAAAAGGTCTCAAAGGCTATCCCCACAAATCCCAATCTTCACGGAGAGCCAGATTGAGGCTTTTGGGTTCAGCCCTGGAGAAGGGGCAACCTAAGCTGGGTCACACCTCACAAGAGCATTGGGAAGGAATTCTGACACAGACTTGGGCTTGTTCTATGCTTAAAATTTAGGTCAGCATAATGATGTCAGTCAGGGGTATGAAAAAACCACATCCCGACAGACATAGCTATGCTGACCTAACTCCCAGTGTAGATGCAGCTTTGGTTGTAGCTACCATTGTTTGAGGAGGTGGTATTCCCAAAGCAATAGATAAACCCTTTGCATCCATGTAGGCTGCATCTACGCTACGGGGCTACGCTGGCGAAGCTATGCCAATGTAGCTATGCCATTTAATATCCACAGTGTAGCCATGCCCTCAGATAATGTGTCCAAATTCCTCCCCTACTCCCTCCCATCTTGAGGAAGGAGGGCAGTTTACTATACCCACCCTATACCACCAGTCAGCTCAGTTGGCTGGTGCATGAAGGTGAAACTAAGGCTCCATTCCCATCTATTGCCTGATCACTTGTTCTTGGGTTGCAAGGGGAGCATCAGGCACATAACTCCCATTCTTCACCCCCTCCCCCATGCACACAGCCCCAGAGTCACAATCTGGGAGGTATTTATAAGAATGCAAAGAATGGTTGGGGATCCTTACTCCCCTGCACAGAGGAAAAGGGAACAATGAGACCTGGGGGACTAGTGACTGATAGGTTCATTACTAAACCTGATTATCCGAAAGGATAAGGCAAATGCCTGGCTCATCCCCTTTATTATTAATAGTTCACAATTTAAACAAAAAACATTTTAGCCTCCAGCAGGGGTGTCAGTAGGAATAAAAATTTGATGGCTTTTGTGTACCCCCATTGTGGCCCCACGGCTGGATGAGCTCTGTGCCCCTGCCGATTATAGGGAGGTCTGTGCCCTTGCTTTCCACCCCCCTTGTGCACACCCTCGCATGCCCCTACAGTATTTTCATAATCAAAACCAAGAACAAGTCTCAAGCATTTATTTTGCTCACATCCCATGTTGACCTACTGAAGCCTCCTGTACACTACTCTCACGACTGTTTTTTATTATCATTATTAATTTATTTATTTGTATTAACAGTGCATCTACAAAGCATAGGCATAATCAAGGACACCATTGTGCTAGGTGCTGTACAAACAGAACAAAGAGATGGTTCCTGCCCCAAGAGCTTGCAATCTAAGTATAGCCAAGAGAGAAAAGGTGGATATAGACAGACAGGGAACTACAATGAAACAACATTGGTCAGTCCAATAGGCAGAGCTCTCAGTACACCAGTGACCTATATATAATAATCTTAAATGCCTCCAATAACAGAGCCTCCATTGCAGTTACTTAGGTAGGGATGAGCAAACTATTTGGATAATCCAAGAATTGATCTAAACCTTTGACTAAAAGAAGTTCTGAGTGAATCATTTGCAGACAAATATATTTTAATTCAGCAGCTTTTTTCCATCCTTATAGAATGTGTATAAGCAGTTTTCTCCTTAAATGTATTAATTATTATATGAATTCCATTTTTGGTTTTTGCTCTGTGGATTGACTGTGGCTTTGAATTGTGTTGATAGTTACAATTGGTCAAATAAGTCACATAATATTGTTTCTGTTTCCTGACTGGATGGATATTCTCACACATCTCAGGGCTGAACACTTCCATATCTTAATTTAAAATGACTTCGAAATTCATTTTCTGTGAACATTTGTAGCAGAATAATTAGATCACTCAACTGTTTGTAGAAAATCATTACTACAGCAGGGCAAACACAGCCAAAGAATTCACTTAACAGTTCATGCAGACAGTCTTATTTTTGCATTATTTATCCAGCTCTTCCCAAAATAATCAAGAACTTTTCTGTTTGTTTGTTTCTTTTTTTTCTCTTCATTGTTATAGGACTCTCTACTTCCTGGTTTCAGCCAGCATTCAGGCAGAATTAACAAAATGCCAGAAAAAGGCTAGTCACTGGATTTCTCCCCTGACCAGAACCAGGAAGGTTTGTAAATCTTCTTAGAACACTTGATCTCACAGAATGTTCCTGAATTTTACCCAAAGACTCAATTTAGGATAAGCCTAAGACATTTCTGGCTGTGCCCATCACTGAGTTTATGTGTATTCAAAATTCCTGCTTGTTCTTTTACAAACTTGTTCTATAATATCTAGTTCAAATGTTTCCGTTTTTCTGGATATTCAGCTCTTTTGGATGATTGCTTTCCCTCCCTACTATATGGATACAGATTTATGTGCATCTACCTTAGTCTTTTATTTATTCTCTGCTGCACAAAATTTCTGCACAGCACAGCTGAAGATAGTATCAGGGAGACTGTTTCAGGTTCCTGCTTAACCGGGTAAATCTGCACTGGTCCTGGCCTACACTGTGTGAAAAGCTATTTTCTTTTATCAGCTTTTAATTTGCCACCTTGTAATTTCATTGAATATGCCTCCTGGAACTGCCAGTCTGGCTCAGAGTGTTTTTTCCTCCACACCAGCAGAAATCATTGAAATTTCATATAATTGAAAGCACCAATTCCTTGTCTTAGTCAATCCTCCTATTTGATCAAGGTGGAGTTTTATACAATAGTGGTAAGATAATTTTATATCAGTTTCCTTGTAAACTTTAATTCTGTTATTCATTAACCTCTTTCCCACACTCTTGCTATAACATTTACTGTCTCACAAATGAAAAATATGTAACACTTTAGCTAGTTAAAATGGAAATATTTTTAAATATTTTAAAAACCTGATTTTTACCATTTGTCCATTTTTGAAAATCCGCCCCTTTGCACTTCATTCAACGTGGACAATGAAAATAGACTAGTCACTTTCACTTTCAAGTTCATGCTGTAGTTCAGTGCTGCAATGTTTATGGCACAACTAATGCAATGAATTGTTTGTCTCCAAACAAAACTGCTTGCACTGACATTTTTAAAAAGAATCTATTAGGTTCTTAAAAAACAACAATAAAAAAAACCCCAAAAACGGTTGTACCTGACAGTGACCCTTTAAACATGCAATTCCTTTAAAGAAAAAGGAAACACAACATGGATTATTCATATAAAAAGGAACTGTAATGAAAGTGGAGAAGATTTTTAAATGTCACAACTTACGATCCAAGGTTATGCTTGTTTGTCCAATGCATTTGTGTTTTATGAGATGACAGAACATTGGAAAGTGCACGTTACTCGCAGAGGAAAAATATCAATATCACAAATATCACTACTGGTGCCCAGATCCAGAGCGAGTGTAAATCAGCAAAGGCCCTTTGGCTTCCAAGCAGTTCTTCTGATTTATATCAGCAGAAGACCTGGTCTTTAGTCCTCTAAAAGGGTAAGAAGATAAATTCAATTATCTTTCAGCAGAGTTGATTCTTTGCTCCAATAAATCATGACTGCCAGAAACTGCCTTACATCTAGGTTATTGCTGCTAGTAAAAGCCACATTCAATTAATAAAGGAAACCCAGAGTTGTTATTGTTTTAGTCACAAACTTTATCAGGATCTATTAACGTGTACCCCTGTGCAGAGTCCCACCTGACTGTCCAGGGAGGGGGAATGGCTAAGACACCTGGAGAATGCACTGATGCCCCAACCACAGCTTACAGCCCCCCTCCCTTGCTGAACTCTTGAGAGATCTGGCTGTGACATTATTGACATGAACTGTGACCGTATAGATCATTGTTGCAACCAAGGTCCTATAGTGGCACCAAATATTGTACAAAGGAGGTCAAGTAAGGTGTCTATGAAAAGGTTATGATTTGCTGGTTATGATTATGCTACTTGTATGAATGTATCATTTTGTATTTAAAGTTATAAGTATTAGCTTTATATTGTCTGTATTTCAAACTTGTGTTATGCTTCTGGGTGACACCCCAGACAGTTTGGCATCAGCACTTCCTAGCCAGCTTGATGGCCCATTAAGGACGATCAGCTATACAGCTGACCCGTTGAGAGAATGCAGATACACCTTATGACTCAGAAAGGCATGCAGGGGCATACCTCTGGAGAGGACTCTAAGGCTTTCAGGCCATGTGCTGGGCAGCTTGATTTTGGAACAAAGGAAGCACAGGCCGCATGGCAAGAGACTAGAAAAGGCAGCTTCATCATCTCCATTTTATCTTCAATCCTGCTTCTTACCTTTGGAGGAACTTTGCTACAAACTGAAGCTCTGAACAAAGGACTGAATGACCCATCCCTGCTGTGAATGTACTTCAGAGACTTTATTTGAGCCTGCAGTTTATTCCATCACTGCTACAAGCCTGAACCAAGAACTTTGCCATTACTGTATGTAATTGATTACTTTGACCAATTTTAGCTCTCATCTATATTTCTTTCTTTTTATGAATAAACCTTTAGAGTTTAGATTCTAAAGGATTGGCAACAGCGTGATTTGTGGGTAAGATATGCCTTGTATATTGACCCGGCGTCTGGGGCTTGGTCCTTTGGAATCTGGAGAACCTTTTTTCTTTTACTGGGGTATTGGTTTTCATAACCATTCATCCCCATAAGGAGTGGCGCTGGTGGTGATACTGGGAATCTGGAGTGTCTGACGGCATTGCTTGTATGACTTCTGGTTAGCCAATGGGGTAAAATCGAAGTCCTTTCTGTTTGGCTGGTTTGGTGTGCCTTAATAATAAATAATGGGCTCTGGATCCAGACCTTAGAGAGGTTTTTGTACAGTACCAATATGTGAAAAAATACTGTTGTCATTTCATAATAAAATCTGAGTGTATTCTATAGCTGGCTAACAGTATGCCGTCACCCTTAGTCAAAACAATCCTTTCCCTATACTTGCTAAAAAATGTTTCATGTGCCAGTAACCTCCCCAAACAACTCACTACTGATCTCTTAACTTACGTGAAAGCCTAGAAATGTCCACTTGAGTCCTAGTTCTCAGTGCCAGTCTTCTTTCCATACCTGCCATTTGAATTCAGAGCCTCTGAGGGAATTAAAGCTAACACATTAGTTCCCAATTAAATCCAAAAGCGATGTGAAATGTAACCAAATAGCTTCATAGAATTTCTTGGGATTTTGATAAGGAAGGAAAGGGTTATACAAATTCATGTTTCTCCTTCTTTCAATTCATCGAAAGCCTCTTGAGTATTCTGTTGACCCCCTTTAATTTCTTCTGTTTGACTCTTCAGTTTTCCTCCTACAAAATACATTTAGAACAGATTGCTGAAGGTTTGTAATGATTTAGCAAGATTATAAAGAAATAGTCATTACTATTTCAGACCTTTTTTCTTCAATTAGTATTTCTAATCACATTAGACATGTATTCCGTTTCCAGAGAGGATGCCTGATCCCTACAGCTATCGTGAACCATTAACTTTAATTAAAATTTACAAGTCTAATGTTGTTACATCTGCTAAAAGCATTAACTGCCATGTTAATTACCAAAATGTTAATGTTGCGTTAAAATATGAATGTTCCCTTTTGACAGTTCATCTGTGGTTTAATTATTTATTTTTGGTGGAATATATCCTAAAAAAAAAAAAAGCAGTAAAAGCAGAAAAGTATGAATGCAAACTGAATTGAGAGATACTAGCAAAACTTCATCTATGTGGAAAACTTCATGGCTTAGAAAAGAATTTATCAGCTAAAGTTCATTTGTAGTCTTTGTCCAGCAGCTAAAATAAATATGCAGTATTTGTCTCATGTCTGAGATGTTATTTATAATTGCAGCACATTCTTTTATTATTACTTCATAGAGATGTCTAATCTACAGGATTTGGTTCCAACCTCCCCATAGTTCCAAATGCTATGCAGTTCTTTGCCTGTATAATACAAAACTTCCTCAAAAATACAGGGCATTCTATTTAAAGAACTACTGATTTTTTTATATATACAAGCTATTACAAAGTAGACATAAAAAAGGAGTACCCACTCCTGAAGTTTTTGGATTCTCTATGGAATAGATTAGGTACCCAAGAAATGCAGGACCAGAGCATAAACGTTTCTTCAAAATACTTTAAATTCACAACTGATACAACAAGTACTTGCAATGATCAACCCTCTAAAGGTAACAAAAATATCCAGTTTAATAGACGTTAAGCAGTTATCTGCTGTAATCCATTTTAAAAAACTTCTCATATTATTATTCTTAAAGACAGACTGTCTGAAATTTGTAAGTGAAAAAGTTATGATGAATCCAATGTTCAATATAATTGTTACACATTTCTATCTTGTCAAATATTTATTTTAATGGCTGAAGTTAACAGTATGCCAACTAATTTCTTAGTCTGATTGTAAATAAGTACTGTTAAACTCCATGCCATATTCTATTTCTTAATTTACATGAGAAAACCCTAATTTTGCCTGTAGATCTTCTATGCTACTTGTCAAATGCATATTCTTCACTGTGTTCTGTCTCCTGAATGTTGGAAATAGGCAGTTGTGTAGTGAGAGGCTCATAGCTCTTGTGTGGGTCTGGGGAGAAAGGGTGGAAGAGAATAGAGTGTCCTAAAGATCAGATGTTCAGTTCACAAACTAAGATCATTTACTGATACAATAAAGACAAACAAAATGTACAAATCACACAGAACCCCCAGACTATTCAACTTGAAGTCATTATCCCAAGCTTCTTTTAATAGCTTTTCAAGCAGGGCTTCCACTATAGTCAAGATTCATTTCTCACCTTCTGACAACTCAGGACCCTAGGTCTAGGAACTCCTTCTTTAACCTACAAGTAGCTGGCTTTTATACCTGTAGAGATTCCCAGAAGGCTTGCAGCTAGCCAGTCAGAATGTAATGCCCCGTTACCATACTAATGCTAGCCACTTTCTAATGCCATGTTCCTCTCCCAGATGCCCTGTGCTGGCAATACAGTGTCCTACTCACCAACTAGGTCTTTCCTAATAGTACATTTAGTGTTCATTTCTCAAGATGTTGTCACTGGTCCATATTTTTTTCATCTCTTCTGATGAGATTAGTTTACATTCCCTCTTCCTTTCATGTTAAAATGTTAAAACTTTGAGAAAGGATTGGGATGAAGCAACATATTTATACCCATGTTTCCTCTTTCTCACCCTCAGTAATAGGCTATGTTATCTACTCCAGGATTTGATAGACCCCCATCTCCTGAGCCCCAGTGCAATACCTTAACTGCCAGGGTCATCCAGTAAACTGGCCTGCTACAGAGTGAGCATCTGCAGCCTCCCAGCTGGATACATTTTTCAAAAGTGCCTGTATGACTTAGGATCCTAAGTCTCATTGAATGTCAATGGAACTTAGGCTTTTAAGTGCTAAGTCACTTTTGAACATAATGTACTCTTTGTCTGCAGATGTTTCTGCTGGATCAGCCTCCAGCAGCTGCATTCTCTGGTGTGCAAAGGTGATCCTAAATCATCCAGATTGCCACTGGAGCATCCCCTCTGTAGAGAGAATCTTTGACAGCACAAAGTTGGCAAGGACAGCTCCACTACTTCCTGAATTAGCTATGCTGTTTCCTGTACTGGAACTCTCAGCTTCAGAGGGAAGGGGTGAGGTGTGTTAAGCATATTCTGCAAGTGTAGCAGGGGAGGGGGCCTGCTGGAGTGAGGTTTTGCTACACCCTATTCTCTACTGCCAGAGGGTACCCAAGGGATTTTATGTTGTTGGCATAAGCTAGAATCACTTCCTTGCAGCTTACACTTATACAGAGTCTGTGCAGCAGAGAGCAAGGTAACTGTGACCAACTCCCTGACACCTCCTCCCTACAACTTTGAGCAAAGCTCAGATTCATGAATAATCAAGCTGGTTAAGGGCCCAATTCTGCTAATGCTTATCTCTGAGTAGCTTTGCTCACATGTAGTCCTACTCAAATTCAGTGGGACTACTCACACAAGTAAAGTTACTCTGGTGTGGAAGTGTTTGCATGAGTGGGCCCTGAGACTTTTTTAAAAATACAAACCACGCCAATCAAAATAATTACTATTTTCAAGAATAGATTAGGTTGCTGAAAAAAATGGTTTCCTAATAGTCCACCAGAAGGCAACCTACCTCCGGGGCTTTGTTAGCTTTTGTAGATTTCATTGCCTGCAGCAATATTTCTAAAGTCAAATTTACCAAAACCTTGGTATCTCTTGAGAATAGCTCTGGGAGATGAATACCTACAAAACCTCATTATTTGTTTACTGAATATTCCCAATTCCAAAAAATACAAAGATTTATTTAAAATTATTGATTTGCAATGAATCAGATATTAGCTTTCCAGCCTCTATGGACCACTAACTTGGGTAACTTTTTGCATATTTACACAATGCTACCAACCCTATAATGTTAGGTTTACCTCTCTTGGAGTCTTTCAGCTCTTAAAATATCCTGGGAACTGAACCTTAAAATTCTATTTTTCCCTCAGTAAAAAACAAAAACAAACAAAAAACAAAAAACACTTTTGTGCTTTGGTTGCTGCAGCTTGGTTGATTGTCTTTAATATTTTATACATTATGGCTCAGCATGTGAGTAGGCCCTGCATATCTGCCCAGGAGTGGAAGAGCAAGCAGGAAGCATCCCCTCTCATTTGAGTAGGTGCTGACAACAGCAATCCCTCACTTTTGCTGGTGTAGTACCTCCCCCCATCATCAGAAAGAAACCCTAGCAGAAATTTTGCATCTCAAAAGTACAATTTTTCTGGGTGTTCCTGCTGCAGCAATACATCTAAATACAACCCCTACTCAGGCCTGTGGCATTAAAGACACAATCTACCTTGTATACAGAACAGATCATGGTCAGAAACATTGCATATGCATCAAGAAGAATAGGAGATGAACTTCTTCTAGTTGTGAAGCTTATCCTTAAATTTTCAATCCCTGCACTGCATTTTGCTTGGTTTTCTTCATCCACCCACTTTTTTCTTCTTCTTCTCTCAGTGTATAAAAAGTTCCTGAGAAGCAAACTTAAAAGACTTGTCTGTATTTCATTCAGCAACCTTTTGGGGTACGCCTGTCAAAATAAGTTGCAGTAGTTGGCAATCAGCCTACTGCAAGAACCTTATATCTTTGTAAAACAGAGCAGCCTTCCTATTACTGGTTAATTAAAAGGCCAGAGTAAGGACAGTGTTTATGGTTTCTTTCAAGATGTTTTCCCAGATTAAAGATGTTGTGAACATATCAAGAGACAAACTGTATAGTTTTGTTGTGCATAACTTTTTGATAAAAATTTACTAAAAAGCAGTGACAGGCTCTCAGTTCCACAAGTGAAATTTTCTTGACCTTCTGCATTTACTTACACTCTTCAATGAGTAGATAAAGGCCTTGGTTACACTTGCAGATGTACAGCGCTGTGAGTTAAACCTGACTTCGTGCAGCTGAGTAGGAAAAGCGCTGCTGTCTGTCCACACTGACAGCTGCCCAGCTCACTGTCGTGGCCTCATTTGCGGCATTTGCAATGCTATTGGGAGCGGTGCATTATGGGCAGCTATCCCACAGAGCACCTCTTCCCATTCTGGTGCCGTGGGTTGTGAGAAGGGGGATTAGGTGCGGGGCATTCTGGGTCCTGTCCCAATGCCCCATGATGCATCGCTTCACATCCCAGAAATCCCTTTGTTTCCATCCACCTTTGGCACCATCTTTCAATGGTTTCTGTTCAGCGCGATCTGTCTGCAGGAAATGAAGCCCGAACTGCTGAGGCGTATGCTGACTTATCTTGCCAGCATGTCACGTTTGGCTGTCGAACTATTCCTTAAGATCCAAAGTGACAGTGAGAGTGAGGAGTCCAATGATGCTATTGAGCCGCGTAACGCGTACGACACAAAATTGCTTGTGGCATTCACGGACATGCTCAGCACCGTAGAACACCGCTTTTGGGCTCGGGAAACAAGCACCGAGTGGTGGGATCACATCGTCATGGAAGTCTGGGATGACGAGCAGTGGCTGCAGAACTTTTGGATGAGAAAAGCCACTTTCATGGGACTATGTGAAGAGCTTGCCCCCACCCTGCTGTGCAAGGACACAAGATTGAGAGCTGCCCTTCCAGTGGAGAAGCGGGTTGCTATTGCAATCTGGAAGCTGGCAACTCCAGACAGCTACCGGTCGGTCGCAAACCAGTTTGGAGTGGGAAAATCGACCGTTGGAATCATGTTGATGCAAGTTTGCAAAAACCGTGACTCTGGGTAACGTGCAGGAAATAGTGGATGGCTTTGCACAAATGGGGTTCCCTAACTGTGGAGGGGCGATAGATGGGACGCACATTCCTATTCTGGCACCACCCCACCTAGGATCTGAGTACGTTAATCAGAAGGGGTATTTCTCTATGGTTCTCCAGGCGCTTGTGGATCACCGTGGGCATTTCATTGACATTAACACAGGCTGGCCCAGAAAGGTGCATGATGCACGCATCTTTCGGAACACTTGGCTCTTCAGGAAGATGCAGGCCAGGACTTTTTTCCCAGAGCGGAAGATCACGGTAGGGGAAGTTGAAATGCCCATTGTGATCTTTGGAGATCCCGCTTACTGCCGTGGCTCATGAAACCGTACACAGGGAGTCTTGACAGCAGCAAGGAAAGGTTCAACTACAGGCTGAGCCGGTGCCAAAAGATTGTGGAGTGTGCCTTTGGCTGTTTAAAGGCCTGCTGGCGATCTCTGTATGGGCAGCTGGACTTGGCCGAAAACAGCATCCCCGCGGTTATATCCGCGTGCTGTGCCCTCCATAATATTTGTGAAGGGAAGGGTGAAAGCTTCACTCAGGCATGGATCTCTGAGGTTCAACACCTGGAGGCTGAATTTGCACAGCCAGAGAGCAGGGCTATTACAGGGGCCCAGCGCGGGGCTGCAAGGATTAGGGATGCCTTGAGGGAGCAATTTGAGGCTGAAAACCAGTGCTATCTGGTGCCCTGCACGGGAGTGAAGTGCAGTAGTTCCAATCTTTAGGAATCAGTGTTTGCTAAGCAGACTTGCAGTGCCTGTTTATTTCCTGGGCTCAGGAGTCTTTTACTTTATGCAATAATAAAGAATGTTTTCAAAGCCAAAAAATCCATTTATTGAAAAGAAACAAGGGGTGGAGTGGGGGACGGTACAATCACAGATGCGCGTATGTCCTGTCTGGTGTGCTGTGCAGTGAGTGCTGCACTTCAGGACAGCTATACTGCATGGTGATGGGGGTTGAGTGCAGAGGGTAAGGGTCGTGGTTTTCAGGGCTGGGTGGTGAAGATACTGGTGTTGGAGGCAGCGGGTGGCGTGAAGAACACGGAAGTTGGGGAAAGTGGGTTGGAGGTGACAGTGGGGCACAACGGAAAGAGTTTTGGGACAAGGGCTGTAGGGGGGGGTGGCGTTTGTGTTTGCGGTACTGCTCCACTTTCTGCATGGCTACGAGCTCCTGGATAGCGTCTGCTTGGCGCTCCAGGATGCTTATGAGCCTATCAGTGCTTTGCTGCCGGTGCTTTGCCGCCGGTGCGCTGCATTTTCCTGGCGGATCCTGCTTTCTCTCTCCCTCCAGTTCTGTGCTTTCTCATTCTCTTTAATAGATTGCTGCATCACTTCTTGCAGCATGTCTTCTTTCCTTTTTCGCGGTCTCTTCCTGAGTCTTTGCAGTCTCTGAGCAGGCGATAAGAGGGACGGCTGAGGTCTCAAGGTTGATGCAGCTGTATAGGCAAAATGCAACATTTAACAGAGGCAGCATTGTTTATACCGGACAGAGTAATGATTCCCCCCGCACTTAAGGAGTAGAAAACACACAGGGTCTACACAATAGCATAATTTTCCCATCTGAAAAAGAGCACACATATCCCACGGGAGCCTCAAAATGGTGAGTAAGGGGGACTGATTGTTTCAGGGCTGCACTGTCCTCTGGGTTTCTGTGCCTTGGGGAGAGCCAACAGCTTCAGGGGGCACCTACACTGAACACTGTCCCAACATTTTCCATAGGGGTTCGTCCTGGACTATATCTCGCTGCTGAGGGTGACCTGGGAAGCAAGGGAGGGTCTTCTACTGCAATGTGGCTTCTGCCCTGGCCCATATGCAGCTTGCTTGTGTGCAGCAATGGTCCCCCCACTCCTCGCGGCACAGTGGCGCGGACACGTTAGCCTGGCTGGGACAAGGACCACGGTGGCTCTCCTGATAAACCTGCGCAAGCGCATTGCACACATTCTGGATGAGACATTCGAGGAGATTAGCGAGGCTGATTACCGCGATGTGATAAACCACATCAATGCACTATTCCGCATCTAGGCATGCATGCCTAACCCTCCTCTCCCAAAGAGCCCGCACCGAAAAAATTCCTTCCCGGAAAAAAAAAACGCTTACCAGGAACCTGCTCTTCTGTTTGTCCTCCACCAAGTACCGGCCACTGCGACTGGCTACCTTCCTCCTGGCTCGAGAAGAGCTCCTGGCTGCATGGCTCCAGGGATTCCAGGGTGTCTCCATCCGGCCCACCACCATCACTCCCGTTTTCCTCCTCCTCCTCCTCTTCCTCCCCCCCCCCCACACCAGCTCTGAAGTGTCCATGGTGGTGCTCGGAGTGGAGGTGGGATTAACCCCAAGTATCGCATCCATCATTTTGTAGAATCGGCAGGTCGCGGGGGGAGCACCCGAGCGGCCGTTTGCATCGCGGGCTTTGCGGTAGGCACTCCGCAGCTCCTTCACTTTAATCTTGCACTGCAGGGCGTCCCGGTCATGGCCCCTTTCCATCATGTCCTTTGATATCTTTCCGAAGGTATCGTAATTTCTATGGCTGGAGCGCAGCTGGGACTGTACAGCTTCCTCCCCCCAAACACTGATGAGGTCCAGCAACTCGCCATTGCTCCATGCTGGGGCTTGCTTGGCGCGTGGAGGCATGGTCACCTGGAAAGATTCACTGATAGCACTCCACGCCACGCCGGGCTGAGCAAACAGGAAGGGGATTTTTAAAATTCCTGGGGAATGTAAAGGGTGGGTCACATGGTTGGTTACCTGAGGCCAGGGCAGTAGAGTTTGAACTGATGACCAGAGTGGCTAGAATAGGCATTGTGGGATACTGCCGAATAATTCTGGAGGCCATTCACAGCGCATTGGGCGGCCACACTGGCGCCGCAGCGCTGCAGTGGCAGCGCAATACTCGCTATTCCTCTTGGAGAGGTGGAGTACATGCAGCGCTGCAACCACGGAGATACAGCGCTGCAAATGCCTTGCCAGTGTGGACGGGGAGTGAGTTACAACACTGGGGGTGGCTTTACAGCGCTGTAACTCATAAGTGTAGCCAATGCCAAAGTGAAAAATGGTGCACCTTTATAAATACAATGAAGTCCTTAAAATCCTAGACAATGCAAGTTGAAAGAAATCCTGGGGGACAAACATCTGTTCTCATTATAAATCTGGAGTTACTTTAGTAAGAACAGATTTCAGTACTCACATCTAGTTCTGTCCTCAAAAGGACTTAGGCACAAGGTACCTTCTTGAACTGGGACCAAATTTTAAGCATATGGGTAGTATGGGACTATACAACCATAGTCAGTTAGCTATCCAAATATTAAAGGCTACACATTGTATTTATCAAACAGATACCCTACTCAATTTTTATCTCCTATAAAATAATCCCTTTGATCATATTATGTCAAGGATTAATCTAAAATAACTCCCAAAACACCAATCTTGGACCAGCTGAAGTTAATGGGGAAATTTTGCCCCTGACTTCTATAGGGCAAGGATTTCACCCCAAAGGTTTAATTTTCTTCAACACCATGCCACCTACTGTTCAAATTATTCATTCTCCTGTGGTTACCTGTGATATTGTTTAGTGGCAGACAGCGTACGCGCTGTTTACTTGACATTTAGCAGACATCTATCATCAGTCAGTCATTTTCAAATTTGAAGTTTATATGATTTTATTGAGACTTTGAACTACTGAAAAATATGTTAGCATCTACATAGAGCAGTATTTTATTGATTAAAAACAACTTGTTATACTAGATCTTTGTCTTCCAGTTCACATCTGAGATTCTGCAATGATCATATCTCTTGATCTGCCAAGAACTGCAGGCCCCAATTCTGCAAACACTAATATACAAGAGTAGCTTTACACAGGTGAGGAGTCTCCGTTAGAAACTCTTTTGAATACATCTTGCCCCAGTTTCCTGAAAGTACTTTTTATTTCCTTCTTCTTATTTGAAGGCTTCTTATGAGAGAACTATTTAATTCTCAGAATCTGTACACATTAGTATCATCATTATGAACTGTGAGAGTAAAGATTTTTATTACTTGATGTTATGGTGCTTGATACATATTATATCTCTGATATATAGTTACATATATGGGCTCGATTTTCAAACTTGGCTGCCCAAGGAACCTAATTATTTACTTTCGGCATCAAAGTGCCAATATGATTGCAAGATCTGGGAATAATAGGATGCCTGATTTAGAAAATTGGGCTCCCAGTGCCTCATACTGTTACCAACTATGATGCAGAAAGCCAATAAAAAGTGTAAATCCAAAACTTCAAGTATTCCAAAGCAGGTTACAATATGCTTTATGAAATACCTGTAGTACAGTGACAATACATATGTGCTAGCTATTTTTCCTATCAGGAATAGTTCATACACAACTTTGGAACACACTGTTCACTGGGAAGCTAAGGTAACACTGATCCCTGATGCTATCTTAAGTATACTGGTACACACATATGCCCAGATCTTCAAAAGGTATTCAGGCACTTCACTCCCATTGATTTCAAAGGGAGTTAGGCATCTAAAACCCTTGAGGATCTAGGACATGATTTCTGTACCTTTAATCTGCTGGTTTGTAACTTGCTTTGATTTACAGAGTTTAAATTGTTCTATTCAACAGCATGGTAAAAAAATTAAAATGTGGGTAGAATATCAATAATAATTATAGCCAGGTAGAGAACAGCAACTCAAGAACATTTTAATAATGGAAGAGTGGATATAGTTTTAACTTACCTTTGTGATGCAAGCAAACAGTTAGAAGAGAGAATAATAATATAGTATAATTTATGTGGTAAAATATCAAATAATAAATTGATGGTGTAAGAATAAAGAATAACCTTTCCCTGTCTTTAAACTATTCTAATGACAGAATGAATGCAGCATAATGCTGCTATATATGTAATGTTGCTAACTGCCTTCTAAATTGTAGGTCTGTTCAAAATTAAGTGCTTGGATCTATTATTTTTATAGACACACACACAAAAATATATGTAACCTATACATGTTGATATTAAATGTCAGTATTAGTGTAATTCAAATTCCATTTGAATACATTTAACTTACATTACGTTGACATCATTAGGAAGGAATTAACAAGTTCAAAAATCATCCCAAATACTTACCTTTCATCCAAGCATCCTCATTTTTTCAGGTTTTAGTGTGAGAAAATCTCCTTCTGACTCCCCTTCAGATTATGGAAAAACAAGATTCCTTATGCTGGATTTCCCCTTGTGAGTTTTACCCTACAAACTATTGCATTGCCACTAGCAAATCTTCACGTGAGACAGTGAAACTAAACTATGTTGTGATTGTGAACTCAATGGTTTCCTGCACTGTTATCCTTAAAATGACATATTTTTAAATTAATGGGAATCTTGCACCGAAATAACCAAATCAAAGCAAGCATATATGGATTCTTTCATATTCCTGTTGCCATACATTTGCCTTTTGTCTGATAAAAAGTCATTTCAATTACACGCAATATGCAGAATGAAATATATCCATGTACATGGAATATCCCCTGCTGTTTACTAATGACATCACTGTTCAAATGTGTTGCTATCCTTTAACCCATCAGTCCAACTACGGCCTGACACAGTTAAATAATGTTTTTAAAAGTTCTCAAATTTCTCCTTCCCGCCATTAAAATATCAGCTAAACACATGCAGCTGGATCCTCAGCTGACATGAATGTGTAGCTCCAATAAAGCCTGTGGGGCTATGCTCATTTACCCTAGCTGAGGATCTGACCTGTACCATCACTTTGGGCTCCCAGCCATGCACTCAGGAAAAAAAGAAATACTCTCCTTTGTTTATTTCTTTTCTCTGATGAAAGCATGGCTGGCTGGCTGATCCACCCATAGGAATGTATAATATTGTTGTGGGAATATTTTAAAATTTAATTTCCCCCCATTATCTTTCTATTTATAGCCAAACTGAGTTCTAGTAGCTCACACACAATATTGTTTGTCTTTATTCCTGCTCATAATAGGAGTTATGCTCTTTGATGTTTTATTTAGCTGTTATATTATAGTGAAGATTCCCCCATTTTTCATTACTAAACTCTGGCAGAATTAATCTGGACAGGTGACTCAAAAACATCATTAATAGGGTAGGAGGATCAGCCTCGTTTTCAGTTTGCAGACCACCCATCTTTGAGGATTGCCACCCAGGAGAGAAATGAACAGGTAAGACAATTTTTCCTCTATTAGGGATTTCAAAGGCCTTATAAGGACCCTCAACCAGAGGCTCTCATTAAATCCAAACCTTTTATAGAATTGCGAATTTGGTCAGGATACAGAAAAAGAAAGTTAGTTTGGCTCCCCCAAGTGTTCCTCTCCTTTACACTCACATTTCTTGCTAATCTTTCACAAGAACACATTTTAATTTTTCTTACAGTTTTACAAGGCCTTAGTATTTTAGAAGTGCTTAGATTTAAAAAACTAACCATCAGGCATTAATTGGGAATGTTTAGGTTTTAAAGACATTACTAGATACAGCTGTCTCACTGGCCAATACTTCTTAGTTTAATTTTGTTAACACTCAGCCTATTGGCAGTTTTAGACACAGGTCATGTCAATTTATCTTCACCAGAATGACTGGAGAACTGTAAGTGTATCATTTAACAGCGTAAAGATTTTTGGGATACAGTTTGTGAAAGAAGTCACACAGTTGTAACCCAGCTGGTTTTTGAACAGTCCGGCAGTTTGAAGGTCAAAAGATGTATTGTATCGGAGCGTTTTCCTGCGTGCATGTGGCGACACAAAGCAATCTTAACCACTGGTCACCTACGTTATGGCTGGGAGCATGCCATGGCCTGGCCAGCACTGGGGTCCTGCTCTGTTTGTGTGCAGCATGCTGGGCCCTCACCTGCAGGCTCCAGAAACCACAGTGACTTCTGTCAATGCCGGGGACTGGCCAAGAAGCAAGATGTACCCATCATCTGAGGGCAAGGCTTACCAGCAGGGAGGGTAAAGTAAGGAGCACAATGGGGGAGGCAGGGGCTCCCTCAAAGGTCCTAGGGAATGAGATAAAGAGACTTGCCAGCAGGGAGGAGTAAGAAGCAGCAGGGGCATTCCCTGAGGGAAGAGGGTCCTGGGCTTGGGTGGGGAGGGGAGGGTGACATGACCAATTTTTCTGTTTTGGAGTTGCTTTCCAATAGTGCCTTAGAAACTGAGTCTTGCAAAGCAGACTGTATTATTTCAGTAAGGAATTGCATTCACACTTCTTCCAAGGCTTCAGTCCAATGTCACATCCTTGAAT
Organism: Malaclemys terrapin pileata; assembly: GCF_027887155.1. Lineage (NCBI taxonomy): Eukaryota > Metazoa > Chordata > Testudines > Emydidae > Malaclemys > Malaclemys terrapin. The sequence goes on along the minus strand of NC_071512.1, from coordinate 66,408,452 downwards.
TAGAAGGTAGCTTAGGATCAGATTTCTGGTGAAATTGAGGACTAACATCACTAACATGCACTTTGAGGCTGCTTAGATTCCTTTTCTGGGATATAGATTAATTAGCAGGTAGACCAGTTTTTACATGAACTGGAGTCCATCCTGCTTCAATTTTGTGGGAAGCAGAGAGTCCAGTTGACCCACTCAAGGCCTTAAATTAGAGCTTCAGTTTCTCTTTTGTGGATTGGATCCAGGATAAGAAAACTTGGAAAGGGAAAAGAAAGATCATTCTAATGATTCAGATACAAATAAACAAAACATTTATATGCATCTGCACAAATCTAAGCAAAAATTAGCATTCATTCAAAGTTTCTCCTGTTTACCGACAGGAAATAATGATTGTTAATGAGACTGACATTTCCACCGTACAAGGAAACATTCTTCAAAACATACTGCATAATTAACTTTACTAACACACAATTCACATCAAATAACATTCAATTAGGAAGACTTATAGGACTGGAGAGTAGTATCCTCCAGAGGATGCTACCCTGATCCCAATAATGAGCCTGGGGAAGAGTTCCAAGACCAATGGGGGTGGGGGGGGGGTAGTCATGGGAGTCACCATTGTTCACAGTGACACCTAAAAGACAGTTAGTGAGCACCATCATGAAATTCTACATGTGCTAGTACCAGGCTCAGAGGGACACAATTCCTTCCCTGTCCCACTTGCTCGAGGGGTTTAGTAAATTTTTCTTGTTTCATATCAGCAGCAAAAAATAGCTCTGCTGGTCCCCACATTTTTGAGGGGAAAGCCATGGCTTCATGTTCTCCCCACCCACCTGCTGGGTGGGGTGGGGGTGCTGCCCCACTTGCCTGACCCAAGGTAGGAGAAGGCTGTGCGGAACTATGAGAATTCTTTAGTGATTATACTCTTGTATGGGCATGTAGTCCAACCCAAAATCTAGCCCATAATAAATTGCAGATGACAAAATGTCTTAGAACTGGAATGTAATGTCTAGCAATAAAACTTAAGACAAATGGAAGTTGTGGGGGACTCCTGTTTTTTAAGTGCATTTCTCATCTATTCTCTGAGCCTAAAAAGTGCCACTTTACTAACACATGGTACAATTTTTTTTGTCATTGGCCTGTTTGGCTTAAGTCACAAAGTTCAGAACTACCCCAAAGCTCTGGGGTGTGCAGATGTAGTATTTTTGTCTGCTCCATTATAAATATAGAGTACTGTAACAGGGCAGAGGAGCACAACTCGCTTCCCAATGTACAGGGTTTAACTAATATTTTGTCCTTGATAAGGGACTATTCTATAAGTCTGTCTTCACTGATACATATACTCAAATATTGGACCATGTTGCTCCACACACTTGCACAAAGTGTCCACGTTATGTTGTGCTAGACATGGGTATAATGCCGTGTACACACATATACCCATGTCTACACTGGTGCTATTATGTGATGTTAGTACTACCATTTCAGGGATGCATCTCAGGGTTTTGTGCAGACAGGGAGACATTCTAGAACCTCTTTGCTGTGTGTTATTGGTGCTGTCCACCACTTTCATGTTTGCTGATTGCAGTTCCTGATCATGTTGCTCCCCACGAACTTGGCTGAAGACATAGAGCAATGGGATGATTATCTAGTTTTGCTCCTGCTCCTGTTTGCAGGAGCAGATTGCTTACTCCATTGGATAACTATCAGCAAGATGCTGGATAGAACTTGGACAGAATTTTCTGACAATCAAACATGTCTGATCCTGAAGATCAATGATCATTCAGATCACATGGTGCAGACATGGTAAATGCTGGTGTTGCTGTGGTATGCCTATGGGTGGACATCACTTCTGGTGCAGGAAAACCAGCACAATGTGGTAAGATCACATCATTTTGGAAGCCTTGGATGATTAGCAGTGGCTTCAGAACGAGGAAACAACTTCATGGAGCTGTATAAGGAGTTTGCACCAAACTTCCAGCACCAGAACACTTGATCCAGGGAAGCCAAAGCAGTTCAGAAGTGGGTTGCTATTGCCCTGTGGAAGCTGGCAACACTAGACAGCTAAAGGTCAGTTGAAAGCCGCTTTCATTTGGAAAGAGTCTAGTCAGTGTTATGGTGGCAGCTTTGTGGGGCAATTAACACTGATGTAACCACAGGTGGTTGCAGGAGCGGCGCCAGGGTTTTTGGCGCCCTAGGCAGGGGTCCTTCCGCACTCCCGGTCGTCGTCAGCAATTCTGCGGCGGGTGGGGGAGTCCTTCCGTGCTCCTGGTCTTTGGGGCACTTTGGCGGCGAGTCCCGGAGCACGGAAGGACCCCCCGCCGCCGAATTGCTGCCCCCCCAAATCCTGGCACCCTAGGCAGCCGCCTAGGTCGCCTAAATGGAAGCACCAGTCCTGGGTGGTTGCCATAAGTTCCAGAAGTAATTGGATTTGAAAGGATAGGGATTTTCAACTGTGCAGCGGCTATGGATGGCATGCATATCCCAATACTTTGTCCACCAAAAGAGGCACGCGAGTGTGTGAACTGAAAAGTTTACTGTCACTTGTTCTGCAAGGCTAGGTGGAGCACAGAAGGGAGATTCATGAATACAAACGTGAGAAACACTGGAAAGGTTCACGACATCAAGATGTTGAGGAGATCAGGATTGCACTTGAAGGGGAAAGAAGGAACTTAATTCCCCAGAAATGATATTATTCTGTATGGTACATCTATGCAAACTTATTTGGAGGACCCTGCATACCTGCTCCTAACTTGGGTCATGAAACTGTACCCTAATCATTGTACCCTTGAAAAAGGGAATTCAAGAACATTCTGGATCTACTGAATGTAAACTGGAGCTACTGAATGTAATCATGGGAATGATGTCAGCAAAACTGGCTAACCGACCAGTTAAAAACACAACATTGTATTATTCCTTACCTAATCCGTGTGTACAATATAATTTTAACTAGCAGTTATATGATCGATCAAGTCTAAGAATGATGTAAGTCATTTGCAAACTTCTCATTATGAGAAATCTTGAAGACAACAATTCAACATCTTATTGTTCTTTGCAAACTCAAAAAAGGAACTTGATACCTTTTGTGTGTTTGTTTTTTGGCTATCAAGTAGTTATTAGAAACGCATGCTAAATAAAAGATCTAGAAAAAAATGAACCATAGTCTACAGACTTTGATGTTTCCAACATTGACTGTGAATTGAATGAGAAAGGAAAAAATAAAGGAAGCTGAAACTGTGCTGTCAGGACTTTTATAGCACAAAGGGGGGTTTTTTATGATTTTTTAATGCTCTGATGACAGACATATCAAAATGAGTGCAAAATGCACAGAAGAAAGAAAATAAATCACTGCAGAATTTACATAGACAAAGAAGAAATAATTTTTATAGCACTGAAGACAGCGTAAGCACAGAGCAAATTTCAGCAGAATTATTTTTGCAAAACACGGGCATGTTTCACATGTTTCAATTTCTAATGTGTCATTGTTAAATCAAAGCTCAAGAGTGGCTTATTTTTATTCAGGCATGCAAAAGAGTTAAGAAACATGAAGCAAGATATAATCCTACCAATAAAGCTTTCTTTAAAACAAATAAGAAATAACTTGTTTAAATTATTGTTTAAGGTCTAGACAACTGGTATCTATGAATGTTCAGCACTGTGGGTCCCATATGGACATGCACAATGTGTAAAATTCAGTCCTGCACAGAAAGCTCACACAAGACCAAAGCACCATTTAAATTCTACTTAAACCATTTTTGAAGGCTTAAGTGGGACGTAAGTGGTGCACAGGATCACATGCCTCTGTCAACCTTCTGTACAGGACTGAATTTCACCCTATTAAGTCCTTGCTTCATATACCGTTTGGCACACAAAGGACTAAACTGCTAGTGCCAAAATGAAGCCTTTGAAGAAAGAATGGAAAAGATAAAATGGCTGCTACTAAGAGAGAGACTTTCTGAGAAATGGGCCAGCAAAGATGTCAGTGAACCCCAATGGTGAAGAAACAGAAATCGAGATACTAATACAGCCCTTATAGTAATCTCAGTGCTTCACAATCATTAAAAGATTTTATCCTCATAGTATCCTTATGAGGTAGGGAAGTAGTATTATCCCATTTACAACTCGGGAAATTGAGGCATAGTTGATTAAATGACTTGCCCACTGTTACTAAGGGAGTCTAAGCCAGCAATTGGACCCAGGTCTCTTGAATCCCATACCTATCGAATAGATCCTCCTTTCTACACTAGAAAGAGGGGTTACAGTTAGAAAGGTGAAAGGAATGGCTGGAGGAGTAAATGGATATTAGGGCTGAGCAAATCCCTGGAGACTTGAAAATGAGGAGAGTTCCACAGTCATAAAAAGACCATATATTCTAAGTATGTATTTGTATAGCTTGCCCAATAAGTGTGAAGTTCTGTGGGCCACAGCAGGTCCATCTTGTAGATGACTTTCCACAGTCCTAGCATACAAGTGGGGATGTAATGCAAGAAAGACCACACAGGCAGACTCTGGAGCCCACTGAGTGCTACAGAACCCCTTTGCACAAGAGCATAATGAAGGCAGGTCATAGGCACAAACAATAGACCTATTTAGCTATATGGATCTACTGATCTATTCAGATGCATATCATGGGAGTAGTGGCCTGGCCATTCCTGCTGCCATCAGTTGAGGAAGCAATAGTAATAAGTATCTTTGTAAAGTGCTCTGAGCTCTGCAGCTGGAAGATACTATACAACTGCAAAAACATTACACTTCTACAATCGGCAGCATTATTGAACACTGATAAAGAGCAAAGATGGTAAAGAAATTAAATTTGCACAACCTACTACAAATGCTGTGGAGTTTAGCTAGCACAACAATGTTTGAACTGAAGATCAGCAGGTACTTGGGGAGAACCATTACTTACTTGTAGATTATGGGGTATATTCTTAAATCTTTGAACTGAAAGGCAGTGGTTCCATCACACTTTTCTGAGGTAGCCACAGATTCTTTGTATGCAGTACCATACTTCTGATTTTGTGTCCACAGCATATTCTGGGTGCAAATATTATATTTTTATGTCTGCATATCAGATAATTAGATGTCTGACTAGTAAGGTTGAACATGCAGTTCACTGCGGGTACAATTATCTGCAGACTCATAACTTCACATATTATAATTTGACCCCAGCTTCTAACTTGTTCATATTTAAACAGCAGACCATGTTGTAAAATGCCACAAGCTAGATACTAACATGCTTCCAAGAACCCTAGAGGTAGAGGTATTAAAAATACCTTTTGTCATTTGCTTTGAAAATGCAGAATAGCTGCATGTGTCCCAGTCCCAGGATATTAGAGAGACAAAGTGGATGAGATACCTTTTATTGGACCAGTTTCTGCTGGTGAGAGACAAGCTTTTGAGCTCTGTGTGGCTCAAAAGCTTGTTTCTCTCACCAGCAGAAGTTGGTCCAATAAAAGGTATTATCTCAACCACCTTGTCTCTTGTAAATGCAGAATCATTTCACATTATGGAGAATTAACATTTCAACAATAGATAAGGGATTGCTGAGTCTTTTTCAGTCAGATTTCCATATTTACAGAGTGTACACTGGACTTCAGACTGGTTTGGTGTTCCATCATATTTACCACTAACTTTTTAATTATTCCCTCACGTCCTATCAAACATGGGAATTTTTTTTAAAGTGATGTTTCTTGGAAAAGCTCTCAGTGCTATTGTTTGAGCTGTGCAGCCATTGGTGGCTTTTTAAAATTATGTAGTATGTAATTTTATAAACACTGCTTTCCAGAATTCATTGGGTCAAACCCTGCTTGTTTACACTGCTACAACCCATTACATTTAATGGGGGTATACTGCTGTATAAGAGAGCAAGATTTGGTCCAATATTGTTTGTAGGCAATTAAATTATTTTATTTATACAAGTTCCTTTATTGGCTTTATAAGTAGTGGAATACTAAAAAGCAAAGATTTTATGTTTGAAGATTATTGTAATTGTCCCATTTTTGGTACCATTAAATACTTGAGCTGAGACTGTATGGCTACGTCTTCACTACCCGCCTGAATTGGCAGGTAGAAATCGATCTCTCGGGGATCGAATTATCACGTCTCGTCGGGACGCGACAATTGATCCCCGAATCGAAGCTTGTACTCCACCAGCGCAGGTAGGAGTAAGCGCCATTGACGGGGGAGCCGCAGAGGTCGATTTGCTGCCGTCCTCACTATTCGTGTAGCTGAATTTGTGTATCTTAAATCAACCCCCCACCCCCCCGTAGTGAGGACATAGCCTACAAGTAGTTACTGCCTATCCTTTGCACCAGATTTTTTTTTAATTTGTAGTAACTAGGACCAGTCTCAACAACCCATATGTGTATTGTCCCATTCAGCATGAATAGGAACTCTAGAATCAGGCCTTAGGTTTAGCAGGTTTCTGTCTTCTTATGTAGCTTCCTTACACTCATCCTAATTGAAGTTGTCCCTTGTGTTTTTTCAAACACTAATATACATTCCGTTAGGAATATCCTCAACATGTTATGTATTTAATATCCATCTTTTCATACAAAATGCAGCACAACATACTGTTAGTTTCACCCTTTGACATTGAGGATATTTTACTAACTGCTACTTAAAATGCCACTCAACCAGTAATTTAGAATGCCACTGAGTTTACTATTAAGCATTCCATCACACTGATCTTGTCTATTATTTATATTGACAATATGATATCACTACTATAGTAAAATAGATGGTGATATAGTACTCTAGTTATTAAAAAATGTTAATATTTCTGTAGGTGGCAACAGTATTTAAGAATCTGAAGTTTTCCATGATTCAGCCCTACTGAAACCAAATACAGAGTCAAATCCATACATTTCTGCAGGTATGATTGCATGGAATTCTGACTCTAGTCTTCATCAATAGTCAGTTACTGTAAAACATCAAGCTATTCTATAGAAGTTTAGTTTGGGTGAATTAACTCTTGTCTCTAAACAAAGCGCTCACTGATGGCACAGGGCTTTTCGTCCATCTTCCTTAAGCAGAGTGTGCATATGTCTGTAATTGCCATTTTAGATTATTCTGTTTGTTTTTGCTGTGTTGTACAGAGCCCGGTTGCTTTGGTGGGATGAGAGTACTAGATAAATAAGATTACTGGGTCAGATTCTGTGTTCTGCTATGGCATGTTTGCAGTTCCAAGGGTTGTGGAGCCAGATTAATCAGACAGCCGAGGGGCTTTTAAACCAATTCTAGGATTCTATCGGATATAGACATGACATGAGGAATGTCAGGAACTGGGAGTCATGCTGCCCCAGGTCAAGAATACAGAACATGCAATCATCATGCTGAGAGCTAGAACCATGCTAGAGAGGACCCTGAAGGATGCCATCCATTCACTGTACATGGAAAACTGGATATGGAAGCTGGACCAGTGTAAGGCCTTCAAGCTGATGTGCAAGTGGGACATCAGCAACCACTTCCTCCCTGCGGGCAGTTTCACCTGATTTGCCAACTGGAGATTCATCCACAGGGTCCGTCTCAATTGCATTCTGCTGAATGGAGCTGTCTGCCACAGGAAATCGGGACAAGCAATGCAGAAAGTGCAGCTATGCCAATGAGACACTATCCCACGTCTTGTGTAGCTGCAAGCCCCATTCCAGAGCCTGGCCACTGTGCCATAATGCCATCCAAGATTTCCTAGTCAAAGCCATCCCACCACCTGTGAGGAAGGTAGCTGTGAACTCTGCTATCCCTGGAACGGACAATCAACTGTGACCATTACCAACAAAGAATAGAAAAGGATCCTCATAGTGGATGTCACAATTCCTTTTGAGAACAGGACCCCGGCCTTCTGTGATGCCCGAGCTCAAAAAGTAGAGAAATATGCCCCTCTGGCCAATGCCTTGAGATCTAGGGGTTACGAGGTTCAAATACACGTGCTGATCATCAGAGGCTTGGGCACACGGGATCCCAGTAACGAGCGTGTGTTGTGAGTGTGAGAGCATTACCCCATAGGGGTGCCCAGGGGTGGTGTTTAGTTTTCCCACATTACCGGGTGGGGGCTCGAGCTGGTTCTGTTTTGTATTGTCATTAAGAGACAGACCCGGCTCTTGTTGCTGTCAACTCCCCCGGACAGAAGGGTTCCATGATTTTTCTGTGTTCCTCCAGAAGGCAGCGGAGCTATGGCAGTGTATACTAAGTGAATATCAACCTTACAGTCTGATTTTGGCCCCTCTACCTCTTAAGTCCCTGTTTTTTTCTGGGGGGCAGGTGTTGTTGGGGGGTTCTTTTTATGCCCTTAAAAAAAAATTATGTTGGTACCTAAATAGTTCAAAAACTAAACTTATTTTAAAAACTTCAGTATTTAAAAGTGTAGTGCGCAGCTTTTTCAATAAACAGAAAAAAGTTGGATCTCACTCTGATTAAGATATTTGGGGAAATTCTCAAGTTAAAGAATTTCTGATATTGAGATATAGGTGTATTGTCAAACAAAAGCTATGTTTAGCGACAGGCAGAATTGCATCAGAACATACCGCAACCACCCAAAAAAACCTTACTTCCATCCTTTTAAAGGTAAAGAGAGACTTATGCATTCTTTTTCACCTTCACATTGCCTACAACACTGTCAGTAACACTCAGTTCCCTCTTAAGGCTTTTACTTCCACCTCCGTCCAGTGACTCCTGAGGTCACTGTTAAGGTTTTGTATTAAAGAGCAAGTTTGACAAAGTGGGGGTACATATTGCTTCCCAGGAGTACAGAGGTCTGTGAAGCACCTCACCACAACCAGCCTTTAGCCTGAGGAAGTCTTGTCTCTGCCTGCTTAGGATCAGTTCCCCAACACCTCCTGCCTCTGGCAGCACAAGCACCACCTTCCAGGCCTCACTCTCTCTCTCTTTACAGGTTAGCAATAGGCACATACCAACCCTCCAAGTCCTCCAAGCTTCTCCCTGATTCACAGGATACTCCCTGAATTCCCAGATCCTGTTCCCAAAGGAACAGTACATCCCATCTTACCAGTTACACAACAGAACACAGCTCTGCTTTGTGATGTTGCACTCCATGTGTTTTATAGAAATATGCTTATGATGTGAATATGATGTAACTGGAATATGCTTTATGCAAAAGGTCTCTTGTAAGGTATCATAACAAAGGTTATAACTTACTGAATATATTCCTCCTATTTGTATGCATGTATCATTCTTGTATCTGAAGCTAAAAATATGAAGTATAACTCTGAGGTCCTATTGTAATTATGCAAAGTGTGGGCCATTAATGGTGGTTTAGAATCTTGATGGCTCCCATTGACTAGGACAAATGTAAATGGTTTATTTACCTGCACGCCTTCCTGTGTACGTGTGGGCCAACCCAGGAAGAATGGAGACTAGGGGTCTTACAGTGACATGTGACCATGTCACATGATAGTGGAGTCCATCTTAATCCTTGTACTTTTCCATTGATAAGGTGGGGGTGGGGACAAGCACAGACAAAAGATTCCCGCCTTGTGCCAAAGCTATAAAAGGGGATGGAGCAAGACAAAAGAGGCGGCAAGTCATGAGAGAACCCCTGTTTACCACCTGAGATGTCTGCTGGATCTAACAAAGACTGTACCAGGGGAAAGGATTGGGCCCAGACTAGGAAGGAGACTAGTCTGTGAAAGAAGCTTATTGGAACATCTTTGTATTACCTGTAATCAGTTTCTTAATGTATTAGGCTTAGACTTGCTTGTTTTATTTTGCTTTGTGACTTACTTTGTTCTGGCTGTTATTACTTGAAACCACTTAAATCCTACTTTTTATACTTCATAAAATCACTTTTGTTTATTAATAAACCCAAGTAAGTGAGTAATACCTGGGGAAGCAAACAGCTGTGCATATCTCTCTATCAGTGATATAGAGGGAAAACAATTTACAAATTTACCCTGTTTAAGCTTTATACAGAGTAAAACGGATTTGGGGTTTGGATCCCATTGGGAGCTGGGTGCTGGAGATAGGAGACCTGCTAAGCAGTTTTTGGTTAAAGTCTGCAGTTTTGGGGGCATGGACCAGACCTGGGTCTGTGTTGCAGCAGGCTAGCATGTCTGGCTCAACAAGGCAGGGTTCTGGAGTCCCAAGCTGGCAGGGAAAACGGGCTCAGAGGTAATTTCAACACATCAGGCGACAGTCCCAAGGGGATCTCTATGACTGAACCCGTCACATGCTTAACACACAGCGCTTAGATATGTTTATAGAGCAAGCAAGTGTAAGATTATTTAACAGAGATTCAAATTATTGCAAGCAGCAGTATTGGAAATAATTGTTTACCTCTAAAATAAAATCATAGCATGCATACAAGAGCTTACATAGAATTAATAAGACATTGTCATTTCATAAGAGCAAAAGCTCACCCAAAATCTTCCAGTGTTTTACATCCAGACTTGGCTGTGATCTTTCGTTTATGAAACGAGCATGCTGTCCTCTTACTGCCTCAGTGGAAAGATCCAGAGTTTGTCTCACTCTACAGTTGCAGTACAAAAATCCATTGTCTGCACTTGTAAACAGGATAATCCCCTTTGCTTGTGTTTTCCTGTGTAGGGTCTCTCCTGGAGAATTTGCAATCACTTGATTAGCATTTTGCTCAGACTGCAAATGGGTGCCTATTGTGAACCAGGCAATACTCAATTTACATTTAGACAAACAGATAAACAGCTCTTGCCTGAAAAATCTTCTTATCACCTCTTCTGGTGACCAGCCCCAAGTTGCAGACCTTAAGAACATTTTTCAGTATATAGTCATAACTCGTTACATATTATCCATACTTACATTTCACACTTAATGAGGACCAGTGTGACACAGGCTTTCAGTACAAACCTTACATGACACTCTTGAGTAAACTAGTAGGTAGGTGCTAGACCCAAGGGATCCTTGTAACCCTTATGTATCCCTGTGCCCTCTACCAGTTGGCACCAAGAGGTCCCTGGGTCACACTGTCCTCCATGTTTAGCAAAGATGACATAAGCCATTAGCTGGAAGGATTTTCCTTGAAAGAGTCTGTCTCATTGCTCACTTCCAAAAACATTGTCACCTCTCATGGACTTCCACAAATGGCTTACAGCCAAGAGTAGCTGAGCAGTAGGGTGCGCATGGCAGCCGGATTCTTTACGGGTTAATAATTATATTGGGTACAGTGTGCCTGTGTTACACTAGCAGATCTGCCCATTGCTCTCCCTCTCCTCTGCCAGTAAAAAGCTTACCTCTCAGCCTTCAAACCTGCCAATGCAGCACACTCATACATGTGACAGCTGCCATCTTGGCCAATGCCAGGGATAAAACCAATCCTCTCCAGAACGAAAAGTTTGTGCTAATGAGCCAGGCTCTCGAAATGAGTTGACACAGACTTGCATCCTCTGAATTGGAGACAGAGGGGGACACAACTCACACACTGACTGGGTTACAAAAGCAAAATGTGAGACAAATGATTGAAGTGTGAATTTTGATGATTCACACAATAATGTACAGACTAGCAGAATTGAAGTACAAAGTCTGTTTTAAAGCAGTGTTTTTAGGTGCAACTCTACCACCACCATTCCTCCATACATCAGCAATAGGGTTTGACCCACTTGACCACGAAGGATTTCATATCCCTAAGTTAGACCCTTATACTGTTTGAGATACAGGAGTAAATTCTAGCCCCTTCATAGACCAGCCACTGCAGAAGGACTTGACACACTGCAATAGTGGATTACACAACTATTAACTCATCAATGATAGAATACTGGTGATCAGGAATCCTGGATTCTATCCCTAGGTCTCAGAGAGCAGTGTTGTTTACACTAGTTAAAGATAGGATAACCAAAACTGGGTTAAGTGGCTCTGAAAGGCAGCACGGTGCAGTGGCTTATGAGGGGTTTGTGTTATATTATAGAGGTTGGTTCTGGGCCTGCATCAACCTTGCATATATCTCTGCTGATTTATTTTTAAAATATGCAATGATGGTGGCAAATGTTTAGTAGCTCCTCCTTATATGTCTTCTAGGTTGGGGTTGATGGCTGTAGTCAATAACAAGGGGTAATGAATTGCATGGGGATTTAAACAGCACTCAAGAAAGGTGAAATTAGGACTCCTGGTATCCTCTTTCCTAGTTCAGTGAACTTTCCCCTAGGCTGTAGGGGTATTTGGTCAGACACCCCACAACTTCCCTCCATAAGTGAGGGGCAGCATTTATACCATGGCAGATTTGTTGTTAAATTATAGTTATCAGATACTCTAGAGACAAAACTACCAATGTATCTGACACATGAGCTGAAGAACAGGTCCCAGAGTGTTTCGAATTTCTTGCAGAAAGTGAGACAACTCAGTGAGGGGGGAAATTGCTAAAAGGTGATTTTTAAATTCATTATTCTCTTTGTATCAGTTCATTTTTCATCAAACCACCATGAAAAATTTAAATAGCACCCAAAGTTTATAATCTGTTTTGGTTTTTGCAATTTCGAGGAGATTTTAAGAGGAGGGAGGTTTAAAGTTCCTGTTAAAATTGAATTTTGCAATGCAACCTCAACACAGCTGCCATTGCATTATAATGAAAGAGTATCTCAAAAGTTTGCTAATTTTGCAGATGGTAAAGTTACTTCCTTAACAGAGCCTGAATTTTAAAAACTTTCAGAGAAACAACATTTTGGTAAATTCCTACAACAGGAACAGAATGTGAAAAACATTTATGGTCCTGCTCTATCTTCCCCAGAAGTGTCATTCTTGGACCTATTCTGAGGAAGAGAAGACATTGAAAAGTTCATATAACTCAGATTTATTTCTTTGTTTAGAATCATCTTCTACAGCCTATAGGTGCACCCAAAGCAGTTAGAGATTCTAAAAATCTAATTCAGCACTGATAGAAGTTAGTGCAGTAAACCAGGGATGAATTTGGGCCACTACTTCCCTCTTAAATTTTGTTTCTTTATTACACTTCAAATATAAAAGACTTCAAGGGAAAAATCTCATATAATATATGTTTATTGGTTGCCAAGGCAATAAGTCTGAGATGATAAAAATCTGAGAACTCTAATGAAAAGGAAATGGATATCAATTCCAGAAGCAGCTTCTTATGAGATGGGAACTTTTATAGATTTCAGGACAATGAAGACAGGCTTGGCAGTACTTAGAATCTATTTTTAGATTACATGCTGTACTATTTCCTATCATTGCTTTTTTTTTCTCCTACTTTGTGTGTAAAACACTGAGATTCCTGAATGGAAGGTGCTACAGAATTTATATATAGGAATTTCTATGGCACTCATCATTGCAATAATTGAGCACCACAGAAGTGATAACTCTACACTATGCTTCCTTCTTTTATTTCCTGTTCTGCTTTTCTATTTAGATAAAAGAGGCCAATCTTTTTAAAAAATCATTTCTGCATATAAAATAGCTTTTATATATGATGCTATATTAATATGCTTACCTGTGGCACTGTTTTACCTTAATCTCAGATTAATCTGGATTTTAAAGAATTCAATACAATATTGAATATTAAAGAATGTTTTCATGGTTAATACAAATTTGGCTGATTTCCTGAAAGAATCAGATTTTAAGAGGGACAAGTCTCAAGAGGTGGCTTGGCTGACCAGCCAGTGGGAGGACTGCGGGAGGGGGCAAAGAGGTGCCAGTGGCAGGTGGAGGGGGGACTTCGGGGAGGGGATGGAGCGGGGCCAGGGGTGGAGCACGGGCAGTGCTTTCATGGGGAGGAGGCTGAGTGGGAGTGGGCCTTAGGGCAGAGCCACAGTCTGGGGGTGGGGTCACAGTCTGGGCATACACAGCCTCCCCAAATGCAGGAGTCATGCACTACCCATCTGCTGCTGATCTGCTTTGTGACTGTGGGCCTCTTCATCTTCGGTTCCATTCCCACTGTTTCTATCTTAGGGCAGGGATTCCTTCACTATTGATGAAATCCTGGCTCCACTGAAATCAATAGCAAAATTACCATTGACTTCAATGGGCCAAGTTTTCATCCTACATGTTTGTAAACTGTTTAGCACAATGGTGCCCTAGTCACAGTTGGTGCCTCTAGGTTCTACTATAGCACAATAATATCTGCAAAGTTCTTTTAGAGACACTATGAAAGATGCTGTAGAAATCCAAAATAATTTCATCCTTGTCATAGTCAGAAGGATTCATCCGTTTATCCAAATGTTATCAATCCTTACCCCCAAGTCCTTCAATAGAGGGGGGAAAGTCATCTTCTAATTCTAGAAGAAATTACTCAGAGACGGCTATGAAAAAACATTTTTATAGCCTCTTTCACTGGCTAGGCTGCTCTTCAAACTGGAAGAGCACCACCATGTATATTGAAACCCAGAGGAGGTGAGGCGTTTGGCGGGGGGGTAAAAACAAACAAAAAAAACCCACCAGTCATGGAAGAGACAGATGCCAAATTTCTGGACAGTTCAGAATTCTGTTGAATAACTGAGCTGTTAGGCTTAATCTGCTGTTAGCGTTTCTGGCAATGCTTTTAATATTTCAACTAAAATATGTCCTTTAGGGTGACATATTGCTGACGATTATCAGACATGCTTTCTCTGTTTTGTTTTACAGTTTTCTTTGTTGTTAGAATTCCAATTTAAATACACAGAATAATTTGTCTCCCTCTCATTACAATAATTTTCAAACACTTCTCTATGAACTATCTTCCTCCCAGCGCCATAACATATGGAAATATATGTCTGTAGTCTATGGAAATATTCTCTGGAGCCAATTTAGCAATGCAGAAGGCAGAAGTTATGAAAGTGCACAGGTGCATTCCAGACTCAGTTGCAACCTCCAGGATGACATTCTTAAGTGGGCCAGAGAAAATGTTACCTAAACAGTCTACTTGGATTTGGCTTCACCCTTCTAAAACAAAAGCAAAAGGATGAATAAACACTTGTTGACAGAAGGGGATTTATCATTTCTCATTCTTTCGAGACCCTCACTTTGGCTTTGGTTCCTCTTTTGAAGGGTGCCATCAACACATGGCAGGCCACACAACTCTCTCTTCTCTCCATCCCTCCCTCCCCAGACACTATGAGGACTATGCCTGTTGAAATACACCACTTAACCTCACACATCGCCTCTGAGCACGACCCTCCATGCCAACAAACCCATTCCACTGCCCTTCCTTCCCAGGCATCAATCACATGCCATCCAACTTGGAACCTAAGGATGAATTCACTGTCACTGCCTTAAGTGGAACAATATGCTGTAAGAGAGAATGAGAGCATACCATTTTTCTTGTCAATACTTTTAGCTTACAGTATTTGTTATTACTATTACCATAACACCTAGGAGCCATAGATGTGGATCAGGACCCCATTGTGCCAGATCATCTGTGCCTCAAAGCTTTAAATGTAAGTACAAGACATGAGACAGCAAATGGATATAGGACTCACACAGAGAGGGGCACAAGGAACTAATGATTGGCCAGTATGATAGGTGGTAGTCTGAGTACACTAGTGGCCAAGCTGTTATCAAGTTTATTGTAGGCGTCATGGCACAGGAGAGTTTTAAGGAGGGGTTTGAGGAAGGATAAGGTGATTCTGCGTTGATATAAGGTGGGTTCTTCCCAAGCATGTGAAGCAGATGGGGAGAGAGCACGAAGGTGCTTTTTGAAAATTTAACAAGTGTGCAATGGAGGCGGGCATCATGGTCCCATCAAAGATGGGAGTCGACACTTCAGTTGTGAATGAGAGATGACCGATAGGGTGGGGATAAGCCATGAAGGGCCTTGAAAGACAAGCAACTTATGTTTGGTGTGGTAGAAAAGGGAGCCCATGGAGGGATGCAAAGAGAGGGATGACATGGTCAAAGTGACAGGCTAGGAGAATGGTCTTTGAAGCAGCATTCTGAATGGATATGAGCAGAGCAAGACTGTATCTGTCATGGCCAGAGAAAAGGCTGTAGTCAATATGCAACAGGATAGCCTGGATGAGAATTTAGCTGTGTGGATGGGTAGAAAAGGCTCTTAGAGATGTTATGTAGAAAGTATCTGCAAGACTGAGATCTAGCCTGGAAGTGAGGATCTAGAGAGCCGTTCATGTCAAAGACGATGCCCAGGTTATAGGCCTGAGTGACAGACAGGATGGCAGTGCTGTCCATAGTACCTTTGCTACTTATTGATTTCTGAAGTTGGCTGTTGTTTGCATGTAGAAGTGAAGGGAAGACGATGAAACAACTTATCTCTGTACCTATTATCACCATGTAGGCCTTCTTCCACTTTTCCTCCCATTGTGTTCCACAGCAGCCACTGGGGCTCTGCAGTTGGGACCAGTGGCCGATGACCCAAGAGTCAGCATTGCCTACCACAGATGTCTGTTGTCCCTTTCCTTGCCCAATTCCCACCCCACTCTTCTATATTTAAAAATCAGTGTCATGATGGTTGGGTGTCTTGCTGATGCCCAGCTGTGCTGCTGTGCCCATGAATAAATGCCTTCTCTCAGACCCCATCCCCACCATACACCCTCACAACCCAGGGTGGGCCTGGCCCCTCTTCTCTCTTCCTTCCTACCTAATCCTTTCCTGGGAGCTCCATAATACACACCTGGATAGTGTGCTCCTCCATGGATCCTTGTTTCCTTGTTCAATGACAATTCTCCAGTGAGCTTGGGGTCTTGTAATTGCTATATAATGGGTCTGTGAGAGTGCAAAAGCTGTAAGCAAATCAACAATTTGCCTTATAAATTGTGCATGTCCCTTGACTAGAGCAGCATTTTCCTGGGCATTTGGAAACCTTGTTAGGGTTTCTGAAAAATCGGCATGAGTGGCATAGCCCTTAGCCATGCCGCTGACCAACCCCTTTTTCCCCTGCTCCTACTTTGCCACACAGGGTGCCAAAATTCCCCATTTAGCCACCCAAAATGCCACTTTCATCTGTACAAGGATTTTGATCTTGGTGAATATAAGACCGGAAGAAAAAACTCCAACTCCAACTTCAAATCAATACAGTACATCTAATTAAAAAAGAAAAATAACTTTACATACAACAAATCCTTAGCATTCAGGTAGAAAGCAAGAAAGGAAATTTCCTAATAGGAAGAGGTCAAATTGATACTAAATAAGAGTAAGCCATTCCCATAGAGTACTGGAAATTGGCAAATTCAAACTGTAAATTCTGTAATTTTAAAAGAGCTTTAAGAATGGTTAAAATAACTATTAAATTCTAAAATAAGGGATGGATCCTCAAGTGGTATAAACTGGTATTGTGTTACACTAGACTAAATGTTTGGAATAGTCCCTTCTGGCCTAAAGAAACCCCCTATGATTTAAATTCCATTGACTCCATTGGAACTTAAGTCTTTCCTCCTCTGGATACTGCTGAAGTATGCAGTTGATCTACACTGATTTACATAGGATCTGCCATACTGGATCAGACCCATGGTGCATCTATCTATTTGAGTATCCTGGCTTTAACAGTGCTCACAGCTAGATGCTTCAAAAAGGGTGCAAGAAACCCCACTGGAGGCAAATGTCAGATAAGCTGCCGATCCCCTAATGGAGATAAAGTTAAGCCTTGAAGCATGAGGCTTTATCCTTGCTAAAACCATTTTTCTTAGTATTTACAATTATAAATCTGGATATTCTAGTTATCATATTAATGTCCAATCCTCCTTTGAGACTTGCTAAGTTCTTGGCTTCAAAGACTCATTGGGAAAATTCATAGATTCCAAGGCCAGAAGGGACCACTATGATCATCTAGTCCAACCTTTTTGTGCACAAGATCACTTTTTGAATTTAAGATCAACCCAGGATCTACCAAGTCCCTTCCCCAAGGCCCCGTCCCACTCACTCCATTTCCCCCCTCCTTCCGTCATTCGCTCTCCCCCACCCTCACTCACTTTCACCAGGCTGGGGTAGGGGCTTGGGGTGTGGGAGCAGGTGCAGGCTCTGGGCTGGGGCCGAGGGGTTCAGAGTATGAGAGGGGGCTGTGGGCTGAGCCTGGGGTAGGGGTGCAGGAGTGAGGGGTACAAGCTCTGGGAGGGAGTTTGGTGAAGGAGGAGGCTCCAGACTGGGGCAGAGGGTTGGGGTGTAGGAGGGGGTGCGAGGTTCCTCCTATCATCTTCAGTGGGAGTTGTGTGCTCACCTGAGAGAAGAATTTGGCCTGAAACTTTGACTAGTGCAGGTTTTAATTTCTGATACTATAATGTGCTGAAGTGCAGGTCTAGACCCATAATCCTTTGTTGGTCTAATCAGCCATAAAAACAAAGGTATTTAAATCTGAATGAACATGTACAGTACGTGCATGCAAATCTTTTAATGTCCAATTAATCTTTGCTCTGCTACCAGAAGGTCCCCCTCCCACCCTTTGTTATCTCACATTTTTATGCTTGTTTTGGACTACAGTCTAGTTGCATCTTAACCCTAGAAGGCTGAGATACAGTAGTGCTAATAATCCCTAACAGGTTTAAACAGATATTTATAGGTGCTGGAATGCCTAAACTCTTGCTTTACTGCAGAAAGGTACTTGTTAAAATAGTGTTAAATATGGAGTTTCTGGCAGTAAAGTGGGAGGACTGGTGTACTTATTTGAATACCAACACAGAATGCCATGAGTTATTGATACATGGGATTCAAAGTGAAAGGTCACTATATCTCCATTAAATCTTAGGTTTCTCTAGTGAAATGACAGGAGTAGATTTTGTTATAATAGCAACTCGAGCCAAGATCACAGTCTTATTGTCTTGGGTATTGTAAATTTTATACAATAAAAAGCATTCCCTCCCCCACCACAAAAAGCTTACATTCTAAATAGACAAGACACACAAAGGAAGTATTACGTCTCCATTTTACAGATGGATAAATGGTACACAGAAAGCTTAAGTGACTTGGCCACAGTCACACAGGAAGACTGTAGCTAAGCCAGGAATTGATCCCAGACTTCCGAGGTGCTAGCCCAGTGCTTTAACTATTAGGCCATCTTGTTTTCCAGTTAAGTTTAAGCACAGCCTTGCAATCTTTTTTTGCTCTTACATTAGCAGATTTTCTATTATTAAAATCAGAAATTAAACTTGTTATTTACTATTGCTATTTACTGTTAAGAGACCTTATTAAATTTATAAGTGTTGATAAAGTTAGATTTTTATAATAAAAAGTTAGGTGCAAAGCATCAAAGAGAAGAACACATAATTTGACTAATCAACAGGTTTTGACACTGTATTACATAAACAATTCAATATTAAGTCTTGGCAACAGATTTCCATTTCTAGATTTTACAAAATTCATACACAGACCTGCTTATTCAAACATGGGAGGTCAGAGATTTTAGTAACTCCTTATTTAATTCACTATTTTGTTCCATAGATGGCAATAAAACTTATTCTGCATCTAAAAAGTGTGTAGTTTCATCATAATAAGTGAAAATAGATAATTTATCCTCCAACGTCACCCTCCTTGCCACCATGCCTCCCTGTACACCAATATCCCTCATTGAGAGCATCACTGCCTGCCTCAAATATCTACAAGACAATGGACAGCTCTCAGATACCCACACCCCAAACACTTGCCAAATTCATCCTTTCATCCTCATTCAACAATTTTATATTTAACAACAAACACTTTGTCCAAACCATGGGAACAGCCATGGGTACCAGGGATGGCTCGCCAATGTGTCAGCCTCTTCATGAGCCACCTTGAGGAAGAGTTTCTGGAAAAATCCTCCATGAAACCAATGATACACATGAGATACATTGATTATATTTTCATCCTCTGAACAGATGACCTAAACTGATGCATAGATTTCCAGCATAA
Source organism: Malaclemys terrapin pileata (assembly GCF_027887155.1). Taxonomy (NCBI): domain Eukaryota; kingdom Metazoa; phylum Chordata; order Testudines; family Emydidae; genus Malaclemys; species Malaclemys terrapin. The sequence goes on along the minus strand of NC_071512.1, from coordinate 66,388,730 downwards.
CCTAAACCATCACCACCCATCCATCAAATTTCTCTCTAGAGCTATCCTAAACCAACATCCGCTTCCCTGACACCACAATTAGCTTCAGCAATGGACTGCTGCAGACATCTATATACAAGAAACCCACAGATCACCACACTTGCCTCCACAGATTCAGTAACCACCTCAAAACACACCAAGAAATCTGTTATCTACAGCCAGGCACTCATACCACAGAATATGCTCTGAAGAAAAAAATCCAGGATATACACCTTAACACACCTAAAACTGCTTTCACCAAACAAGGATATTCCACCACAAAAATAGATCACATCATGGAATGGGTGACCCAAATACCCCCAGAGAACCTGCTTCAGTACAGAAATAAAACCTCTCTGACCACCCCACACTGGAACCCACATGGGATATCATTAAACAGTTATAACTCATGCTCCCTGGGGATCACATAGTGAAAAATCTTTTCCCAAATCTCCTCTTCTGGCCTTCAAACAGCCTTCCAATTTCCCCAAGCTCATCAGAAACAAGGTCCCCACAGACCAGGATATACCAACTCAGAGTGGCACCAGACCCTGCCAGAACAGACATATCTCCACTGCTAGGATGATCAACACCCCACCCCCAACACATTTTTCAAGATCCATGGGTCCTAGACATGCCTATCACAACATGTGCTGCACCTCACCCAGTGCACTAAATGCCCCAATAACGATGTGGGTGAAACCAGACAGACCATCACTACGCTCTCGAATATACTCACACAATAAAATGATACGACAAAAACACCATATCAAATATGGTCAAAACACTTTTCATAAAACTAAATCACTCCATATCAGACCTCATCCTCAATGCAACTTGCACAACACCTTCAAAAGACAAGCCTAGGACCTTAAATTCATTACAATCATGGATTTAAGGTACTGGATTTATAATTTATTACAACAATTTATAACCCACTAATCCCACTTTTTTGCCCTGTGACTCCAGAAGTGTTAATGGGCCACTTCATGCTGAGTAGTCTCCTACAATGTGTTAATTACTTATGTTAAACAATCTGTTCCACCCTGTATTTAGTTGGGACACCACCTTTCTCAGACTTGAAAAAAAGAGCTGTGTAGCTCATAAGCGTGTCTCTCTCACCAACAGGAGTTTGTCCAATAAGAAGTATTACCTCACCCACCTTGTCTCTCAGAAAACTATGTGTAGCTACGCCACCTGGTGACACCTGTCATATTAATCCCAAGGCTATATTGATCGATCTATTAAGGAGTAAAAATACTAATTGTCCTAATCAGGTCCTGTTTTTAAAGGAATAAAAAAATCCCCTGAATTAAATAGTTTTTGGAGAAGCTCTGTTTACCACTGAAACCATTAAAAAAAATTGCCACCAGAAAACACCACTGAATTACTTCCACATCACCCAGAAGGTTTGAAATCCCCAATTCACAGCAATAAGTTAAAAAAAAAAATCTAGTTAGCTCTCAGAAGCTAAGTCTCAATATCTGCCATTGGAAGGGACATCCCCAGTGGGGTGAAATCAGGCCAGCTGCTCTGAGTAGCACTGGTAAGAATCCCTAACAGGTGCAGCATACTCTAGCCCAGTTCAGGAAGGAATAACAAACAATGGCCCATTCTTTGCTACCAGAATATGTGTCTGTGGGGTGGGGGTGGATTTTCTTTTTTGCAGACTGAAACATTTTTAAAGAAATAATGTTTTTTAAAACTGTAAGTTACCTTTGTCTTGCAATTTCTCATGTGACACATTGGGATCTGAGGTGCCTTTTTCTCAGGTCCTGGTGTCAGTGCATGGTACCTTCCACATACATCTGACATGTGACTCAAACTATGGAGGAAGTTTGTTAAAAAATGCACAATTGCAAATGTAATTTAGAGAACTAGGACATTAAGATGAGAACACCGTTGCACCTGTTGAAAACATTTTAGGTCAGATGTTGATAACTAAATCTAATTACTGAATGATATTATAAATGCACAAAATCCTCAATTTTAATATTGAAGGATGATTATCCTGTATCTAGAATTTCTTATTGACAGGTCTGTTCTTCTTGTTCGGTGGCTAACCAGATGAAAGATGACAACCCTTAAAAAAAAAAAAAAAATCTAACTAGCATTTCACATGAAGCTGCTGTTTTCTGAATAGTCTGAGTAATTATTCTTCCACTTTCTTGCTTAAAGTATCTTGAGAGAACATAGATGATTATGCCTGAGGCAGCATACAACAAAACTGAATGCAAGTCCTTCTTTAAGGGATACTACAGAAAAAAATCCAGCTATGTTTCAGTGGGATTGTCTGTCATCAAATATACATGAAAGACCAGGCCCCTTACTTGACCAAACATCACAATTTAACATTGCCTTTTCCATTGTGGTGATGCAATCATAAAAATATTATCAAGTCCTGCAACGTAATCAGAAACAGATGTAAAATTGGAAGTCTTGACAAGTTTTATCAGGATTTGAGCCTTATATTTTCTACCAAACTTAATTTGCTTTTTCAAAAACTACAAGAAACTTTTTAGAAAGACCTAATAAAACATTCAATTTTCTTTTCATAATTACATTGGATCAGCAAGCATGATATCTGTAAATGCTAGTTTTGCCATAATACAATGGTGTTTGCTTTAGGTCACAAATCCTTTTTAAGATTCACAATTTTGCTCAGGAAGACAGACTCATTAAATCAAAAATTTGTATTTTTCCAACGAGCCCTCAGGACAACAAGCCGTGCATACATAAAATATAAGAAATAAATAAAGTACACCACTGACACAATTTATTAAAATACATCTCCAAAAGAACCTGTATGAAGATAGAATTAAAAGTCAGAATTAGGTATTCCACACTCCAGCTATACATTCAGCACTACAAAATCTTTAGAGTCCCTCTTTCCCACAACGTTGATTTGGGTGATTGGCAAGCAGCTTAGCCTAGCCTGGGAGCGAGCAACCACATTGCAAAGTCTTACCCAATTTACTGTGTCCTCACTAACTTGTGTGTGTTGCTAGGACTCCCGGGGGCACGTCCTATGGTTCTTTGTGCTGCTGTACGCTAAGCCAGTCTACGAGTCTTGCTCAGTGAATTGTAAAATAACTTGTCTGTCTTTCTGTGCACATAGGGAGAAGTGTGACAAGGCATTGGAGGACTATCAGAACTTGTGTGATTTAGCCTCCAATCTGCCAACTTTGCAAGGAGAAGAACAGCCTGGGTAAAAGTGGCATGCAAACTCCAACCTAAGCTCCTGGCTGAGCCAGCTAGCTCAGGTTTACAGCACCAAACTCAAGTGAGAAGATTGTGTGTGTGGATGGAAGAGGAGTTAGAAGCGACATAAGAGCCCAAGTTAACTCTCCAGTGAAGACCTACCCATACTGTACATGAACCACATAAAAGCCAGTCAAAGTTTTAGGCCTCAGTCCTGAAATATGATCTGGGCAGAACTCTGCCCATCTGGAGCCCCAGTGAAGTCCATGGGGCTTTGCATGATTGATCAGATCAAGATCAGGGCCTTAATTGCCTATATATCAGGGATTCTCAAACTTCATTGCACCACAACCCCCTACTGACAAGAAAAATTACTACAGGACCCCAGGAGGGGGGAACCGAAGCCTGAGCCTGCCCAAGCCCCATCCCCCGGGTGTGGTGGGGCCATAGCCAAAGCTCCACTGCCCCAGGCTGGGGGGCCAAAGCCGAAGCTCAAGGCTTCAGCCCCAGGCAAGGGGTCTGTAACCTTAGCCTGTCACCCAATGCTGAAGCCCTCAGGCTTGGGCTTTGGCCCCGAGCCCCAGCAAGTCTAAGCCAGCCCTAGTGAACCCATTACAATACGGTCACAACCCATTTTGGGGTCTCAACCCACAGTTTGAGAACCACTGCTGTAGCTCAATAAAGTCTCAATGCATCTGTTGCTCCAAACAACACTTTTTTCTTTATCAGTATCAAATATTTATTCTACTACATACCTATTTTCTTAAAACTTCAGGTGACATTACTAGTCATTTACACTAGATTTGGGAGCACTTTATAAGCCTGTGTTATTAGTTGATATGTCTACTTCATATCCAATAAACACAACAATTAAGTCTATTGCCCACAGGTATAATTATATTTAGAAAGCTATTTCACTGAGGTGCTGTTATATTCTTTATTGTGGGTAAATGTTTCCAATATATACACTATAGCTATATTCATATTATATCCTAAAACTGGGTACTGTAAGTGCTTAAGTGTACTGCTGAGGAGGGGGGAAGGGGAAGCTAAGCTGTGTTATGTCGATCTCATAGTTTAATCTACCCAACTACGATATGCCACAAATCACAACATTATGTTAATAAAACATGAAGGCAAGTCCTCTGAACTGAGTGTTAGCCCTAAGATACTGAACTTCCATCCTTCACATCTAATAGTTATGCCCATTTAAAATTGTCTGATTCATTCATTCTTTTAATGGAGATTTACTGCACAACCTATGTTAAGTTTGGAAGAACAGTGGTAGTGTACCGACAATTAAATCCAGAGCGAAGTCATTAGATTGCATTTATGCAATTTATTGTAGGAAGACCTTTCACCTAATATACACAGTGTTATCTCAAAGAGACCTTAGACCAAGTCAAAGGTATGGAAGAGTTCTGAGTTACACACTAGGGATGGGATTCTGATCCCGTATTCAAGGGCATAGGGAAGCCTGCTAGGGGTGGGAGGGTGTGTGTCTGGGTAGGAGGAGGTGGGTCCATGGCACACACTGCTACAGTCAGTCATTTTGGTTTGCTCTGAAAGCTGTAGGCAGCCTTAGGGAGAGAGTGTTGTAACTAGAGCAACCCCCAGAATCAGAATGGGAAAAAAGGTGACTTAAAGCCATTTTTGGCCCACTTCTCCTGGACTATGCCTCAACCTTGGAACAAAAAATTTAGTCATGAAGTTCTCTGCAAGGTCTAGAAGCTCTTGTTTAGTTGCCGAGTTTCCCTTCCAAATCAGTAGTATACATGGTGGAAAGGAAGGAGAAAATAGAGTGTGAAACACCCAATTACCACTAACATTGTTTATTCATTGCTGTCAAAGTGTAGGGGGCTCTGTCAGGAGGCCCTCAGCCAAAACTCCCACTTCTAGGCCAGTGGCATATTGTATTATAGCACTGTCACATCACATTGTGTTGGCCCAAACTGGTCAGAGATGAGGATCTAAAAAACAATGGGTGAACAGAGCAAATGAGCCCATTAAGTTCCAGGCATTCCCAAATCACCGGGCAACACCTGACAAGGCTGTTAAGAGTTAAGATGAAAGGCATAAGGATGGTCTTCCAAATTAGTCCCTTTAGCAGCTTATCCCATTTTGGTTAGTTACTTTGGCCTTGGTTTAATTGAGATTGAAAAGTTTTAGACAAAAAACCCCAAACTTTATTCTATCTCAAGGTATCCCTGTAAAGCAGTGAGTGAGTTAGATGGAGACAGTATAGTGACTGCATAGGCAAACAAAGCCATTACACTCTCAGTAAGAATTCACACACAGTCTAAGACATTAGGGCCTATCATGCAGAGAGAAGGAACGTTAATCAGGGCCTAACCTTGGTGCCCTACTCAGAGTGAAACTCAAATGGGATCTTCAATTCACACCAAAGGCAGATAGAAAACCTAGTTTTATCCGAAGGATGGCACTTTTAATGAGGTAGCATCCCCTACCTTCCACATCAGCAATGGAAAGGAGCCTAGTAAGAGAGCTGAACCCATAACCTTTGGCCAAGAGGTGAGCATGCTACAAATAGACCCATGCTGATAATATATGGTCATGTTCTGCATTCAAAGGGTCAGAACATGGTTTTACTTCTTTTAAGGCTCTTCATGACCTTGCTTCTATCTGCTTAACATCTTTCTGTAGATTCTTCTAGGTTTATTAGTCCTAGCCTCACAGCTATTATTTAGTCTTTTCTTTTGTTTGGGGTCCTTTGTGTTTTTCGTAACTTTCTGTTCTTTTTCTTTGATGTTTAGCTACTTATAATGTTAGCCAAGTCATTTTCCTATCCCAGTCCACTTGCCTTATAAAGTTTAATATAAAAACATCTTAGGTTTGACTACAGTTAAGTGAATGCTTATTTTCTACTTTATGGCATCCTCTATGAATGTTTTGACACTTGTATATAAATTAAATGTCTTCATGAGCTTGAAAACAAAACTGAATTATTTCATAGGGAAAAAATAATTATGATGGTGGTATAAACTACAGGTAGTGAAGTCCTAAAGCAGATCAAAAAGGTATGAAATCAAGCATTATAAAAAAGGCAGTGATAAGTATAGGTAACCAATGGAGACTATTAGACTGAAAAGTTGATAATCCTATTTAAGTCATTTGGAACAAAAGCTGAGAGAACTGCGATTAATGAGTAAAACAGAATTGAGGTAGGAATGGCAATAAAAGTGGTGTAAAATGGGCTTGTCACTTCCTCCAGGGAGTGATGGCGACCCAGACAAAAAATCAGTTAGGTTTCATCTGTTTTGCTGTACGGTTTCTTTTGAAAAATAGAAACAGAAATCTTGCTGACAGATTCAGGACACACCTTCCAGCAGTGAAAAGTGGTGATTGCTCCCCTACTATTCTTTCCCAATTTGTTCTATGCAGTTATGACTTCCATGACCTCTCTGTCTACACCTTTCAAAAAGATTCCAGGACACCTGGCACAGGAAAAACAGTCCAAACCAAAACTTATTACTTCCCACTATTAAATAACAGATCTACTAAACTTTCAGTGGCTCTCTTTTATTGCTTCTTTGTTTTTTCCCAACCCAAGCCTGATTTTGCTAATTTTTTCTTCCTTTTTAGGCGAGAGAGGAAATAAACAAACTAAAAATAGTTGCCACATGTTTGTTTGTTCCACTATTCTCCCTACCATTTATAAATCTGTTAAAAGGGGCCTGATCCAAAGGCCATTGAAGTAAAAGAAAAGATTCCCATGGACTTCAGTGGGACTTCGATTAAGCCCATGGTGCACAATACCTTTGGCTTCCTGGGTAATCTCAAAATACCTCCATGTTTCCTACCTCTAACCAGTCCCTTACCTGTATGGCAGTCCCACAATCTTCATTTCAATATTAGTTACTATCCAAATAAGTCACTTCACTATCACTGATTTTAAAAAAAAATATCTACATTGTTAACAGTTGGGTACACATGGAGACCATTTCACAGCATCCCATAATCCTGACACAAAAGTCTGATTTGACTCAAATGTTCCTGTTTCTTCTTAAGCCCCGGGGATGTCCAGCTTGTGAAACAGAGGCTATTTACTAAAGTACATAAACGATTCATAAATCAAAACAAGCAGACTGAGTGGTTATTTTATCCCTACTGCCTTTAGGTTTTCCCCTATGTTTTAATAGTTGTGGGGGGGGGGGGGGGGAGAAATCAATACCTCCTCCCCACAAAGCAGTTATTTAATGAACAAAACTTTCAAAAATCCATGTAGGTAACATTCCCTTCCCTTGAGTGTTATTAAAGTAGAATGCATCCCCATTCAGAGCTCCAATCCTGTAAGATGTCTTTTCCCCAGTCCAGAAAGAAGGGGATACCGTTTATACTGTCTGGGAATTGGCAGTGCTCAGCATCTCCCAAAAGATGCTCAGAATCTCACAGGATCAGCCCTAGACAGTTGAAGAATCAGACTCCCTACACTATTGTTAGACCATTCGTCATGTCCTCCACTGACCTACTGAGCTCCTGCAGCAAACGGAGGGAAGGAAAGATTGGATATGTTGAATATAAAAAGCACCTGATTTATTTTTTATTTCCAGACAGTCTTTTCACAGCATAAAGCAGCAGCATGTTTTGCCCCTCATCTGCACAAGTAAGTAGTTCTTACTTACTGAAACAGCTGGTTATTTGCGTACCAAGTTACTGCATCCTCCCTTGAGGAGGGTGTTACTGAATTACATGAAAGAAAGTCTTCCTCTGAGTAGCAGAATTCATATTCTTGTCTGAAAACATATATAAACTGGTAAGTCTTCCATGTCTCTGCTTTGTGTGAAGCTGCTGGACAGAAGGCCTCTTCCTCGCTCAACCTCAGATGTTCCTCTCTCACCATATTGGAATGTACATCTTTCCCTTACATGATTAGCTCAAGTTTCAGGTTAGGGTCCCAGCAAGATTCTTTCAAAACCTGCTGCTGTTTCTCTAGCATTACACTGACCAGAACTTCACCCATCTAGCTTCTGTTTCCCTAACATTGTAACAGCCCAGACTCCTGCTACCATGTTCCTTTGCAGTATGTCATGCCAGAATGTCTACTAAAGTTCTCACCTGTAATATTGCAGGCCTTACTAGCTTTCCTGCAGTGACTGAGGAGATGAATCTGGCTGATTACTCGATTACGAAAAATATGGTCAAATATTGTTATCATATAAAAGCAAGAGTTGTCTAACCTGTTCAAAATCCCCTAGACTACTATCCCTAGACTTCTTGGTGAGATAATCGAGTTAAAATAGTACTGCCCTGTTTTTCAAGTTGGATAGTAGCATAAACTGTTTTTTAAATGATGAGTGTTAACTAATTCAGAATATGAAATCCTGTTGTCAGGGGCTGTCTTCTCTGTGTTCCATGTAGTGTGTTCACTTTATTAAAGTGAACAAAAAATCTACAAAAAATAATAATAATAGGGCTAGAGATAGCAAACCTTATTCACATGAGTGGCCAATGGGACTACTCACATGAGTGGCCAATGGGACTACTCACATGAATGAAGATTGCAGGATCAGGGCCATAATTTTTTATACTACAGAATTTATCAGGAATCATGGAAGGGTGCGTTTTGAAGTTTAATTTTTCCCATTCATTAGTTAAGGACTACAAGTGCCTTGAGCATGGACAGTGGTGTCATTCCAAAGTGTTATTCTTAAGATTTTCCTCTATAGAGCAAGAACCATGCAATGAAGAGTAATATTAATTTTTAATAATTGAGATTAAATCATAATGGCCACTAGAACATCCATGGTTAAATATGGGGGCCAGGAAAAAAAACATACTGGGTGTTTATAACACAAGCTTTAGAATGAGAGTGAGAAGTACTTTTGGTCTAAACCAGATGGTGTTTATGTGTCCACAAAGCAGCCCCTGGTAACATTTAGATTTTTTTCTGGTATCTGCTAACTAGTAAACATATATAGTAAAATGAAGGCATGGGATCTAATAAGTTATTAAACAGTCTGTAGCAAAATTCATGCTGCTTTGCAAGACTATCATGGCTTCTGCTTTAATGAATGAACATATCATTAACAATTTTATAGAACTATCCCAAAATGAGGCAGTGCTAGCTTTTCTTAGAATTGTGGGGCAAGATCCTCAATGGACATATGCACTTTACACCAGCTGAGGTCCTGGCCTTTAAACTTAGTGAGTCCTTGACACACTCACCAAAGGTATTCCGAGTGTTATATTTGCTCCTTTCTCTGTGTTCCTAATTGTACTTTCTTCCAGCTGTGTGAGTCTGCTCATCTCTATTCAGATTGAATCTGTGCATCTGTCCAAATACAACTAATTTCAGTCATGACATCCCCCTTCTTTGCATACTGCAATTCCTTTGGAGACTAAACTATCAACATATTTATTAGACACTGCAATATTAAACTTCTTATAAATAATCTATGAGAAAGTACATTCATACATATAGTATCTAGTTTCAACTAATCAAACTTTTATATTGCATGCTGGCCATAATTAACAATTTATATGATTACAGGTCCCTTAGTATACGGATGCCTTCCCAAAGCCATTCTACTTATTAAACAACTGTACAAAACTGATATGGATTATTTTGTCACTCAGCACACAAGAAGTATGCTTTCTGCTTCTACTGAAATGTCTTACAATGCTAGGGAACAGGGTTTTGTTTTGTCTTCCTGCACCATGAAACTAACATCCTGTAGTACAGGTTCAATGCAAGTTACAATATTGAATTCATTTTTATTCACATTTAAAGGGCTTGATTCTTCACCTTGTGAAACCATTTATGCCAGTGCAAAGTGGACGTAAGACATGAATATTCTGATGTGGTAACATTTTAAATCCACTTTGCACAAGTACAAATGGCTACCTAAGATGCAGGACAGTGGAGAATCAGGCCCTTGTAAGTACTACAAATGTAATGATTAAATCCTGATGTGTTTTAAGCATGAGTAGCACCAGAAATATACACAAATGGATATATCTGGAGTACCATATTTGGATATGTCTATCTCTAAAGATCTGCAACTCAAAAAAGTGGAAAATCAAAATATATGATCTGTCCTTTGCATGAGATACAGGGTATATGTTCACATGAATTAGCAAATATATTGTTCAGAGTGCTATTGACAAAATTGACTTTGGATGAAGTTGTCCCTGTGGACCTGGAGGAGATGAAAACACCCTCTAGTTTTCTTCTTGTTCCAACCACACAGTAGGTGTGCTGGGAGCTGGATCAGTGGATGGGGAAAGGAGGTTGAACAGCAGCAGAAAGAAGCAGGATTGTTTGTTGGGACTTAGTCTCATGCCTCACTCCTGACCCAATGGCTTCACTAGAGAGCTTACAATGGCGCAGGTGCATCGGTGTAGCTGTGCCACTGTAAGCTCTTTAGTGTAGCCGCTCTAGGGGCTTGGCTACACTTGCATTAAGTCAGCCCCAGGTGCCCTAACTCCTGAAGTGTTCACACTGGCAAGGCACGTAGAGCGCCCAGACTCCATGGCTGGAACGCCCCTGGTAATCCACCTCCACAAGACGCATAACATTTGCTGCGCCCCTGCTGGAGCGCCACGGCGCCCGTGTGGACGCCCTGGTCTATTAATGCGCTCTGATCAGCCTCCAGAAGTATCCCACAATGCCTATTCTAGCCACTCTGGTCATCACTTTGAACTCTACTGCCCTGCCCTCAGGTGACCAACCGTCAGACCCCCCCCCCTTTAAATTCTCTGGGAATTTTGAAATTCCCCTTCCTGTTTGCTCAGCCAGGTGTGGAGTGCTCTCAGCGCATCTTTCCAGGTGACCATGCCTCTATGTGCCAGGCGATCCCCAGTATGGAGCAATGGCAAGGTGCTGAATCTCATCAGTGTTTGGGGGGAGGAAGCTGTCCAGTCCCAGCTGCGCTCCTGCCATAGGAATTCAAGCTTCTTCAAGCAGGTATCAAGGGACATGATGGAAAGGGGCCATGACCGGGACACACAGCAGTGCAGAGTTAAAGTGAATGAGCTGCGGAATGCCTACCACAAAGCACAGGAGACAAACCACCGCTCCGGTGCTGCCCCCATGACCTGCTGTCTCTCCAAAGAGCTGGACGCGATACTTGGGGATGACCCCACCTCCACTCCGAAGACCACCATGGACACTTCAGACGCCAGTTCAGCAAGGCAGGAGGAGGAAAGTGGGAGCAAGGGTGCTGAGGAGGAGGGAGACAGCCCGGCATCCCTAGATGCATGCAGCCAGGAGCTGTTTTCAAGCCAGGAGGAAGGTAGCCAGTCACAGTGGATGGTGCTTGGGGAAGAAAAAACAGCAGAGGAGGTGCTCAGTAAGTGGCTTTTATTTTGGGAAGGAAGTTATTCGGTGTGGGCTCTTGGGGCGAGGAGGGTTAGGGCTGCATGCATGCCTAGATGCGGAATAGGGCATTGATGTGCTGTCTCACATCGTGGTAATCGGCCTCAGTGATCTCTTCAAAGGTCTCATGCAGAAGCTGGGCAACCCAATTGCGCAGGTTCCTTGGCAGAGCTACTGTGCTCCTTGTTCCAGGAAGGCTAATATGTCCGCACCACTGTGCCGTGATGGATGGGGGGGATCATTGCTGCACACAGGCAAGCTGCATATGGGCCAGGGCAGAAGCCGCATTGTAGTAGAAGATCCACCCTTGCTTCCCAGGTCACCCTCAGCAGCGAGAGATCTTCCAGGACAAACTCATCCTGTGGAAAATGTGGGGACAGTGTTCAGTATAGGGGCCCCCTCCAGCTGTTGGCTCTCCCCAAGGCACCGAACCCCAGAGAACAGTACAGCCATGAAATAATCAGTCCCCTTTGCCCCTGTGCTTACTCACCATTTTGGGGCTCTTGTGGGTTATGTGTGCTCGCTTTGGGACAGGCAATTTCTGCTATTATGTACACTGCACTTGTCTTTAAGTACGGCCAAATCATTACTCTGTCTGGTGTGAACAATGCTGCCTCTGTTAAGTGTTGCATTTTGGCTTTACAGATGCAAGCTTGAGATCCCAGCTGTCCTTGTTATCAACAGCCGAAAGATTCCAAAGAATCAGGAAGCATCTGCAAAGAAGTAAAGAGGACCTGCTGCATTAAGTCATGCAGCAATCCCTTAACGAAAATAAAAAAGTGCAGGAGTGGCGGGAGAGTGAAAGGAGGCTCCACCAACAGAATACGGATCACGGGCACCAGCTGCCTCCAACACCTGTAGCTTCACCACCAGCCCTGCAAACTACGACCCTTACCCACTGCACTCAACCCCCATCACCATGCAGTATAGCCATCCTGAAGTGCAGCACTCATTGCACTCCAGAAAGGAAGGCTGAGTATGCTAACAGGACATATGCAAATTTGTGATTGTTCCATTCCCCACTCCTCACCCTTCCCTCCTCCCACACAAAACAGATGTGTCATGCCCTTTCTGTTTCCCGAGCAGTTGTGTTTCTTTTCAATAAATGAATTTTTTGGCTTTGAAAACATACTTTATTATTGCATTAAGTAAAAGATACCGTAGCCCAGGAAAGCAACAGGCACTGCAAGTCAGTACATGATATGTAGCAAACACAGATGCCTACTAGCATTGGAACCACTGCACTTCACTCCCGTGCAGGGCACCAAACATTACTGGTGGCTTTCAGCATCAAATTGCTCCCTCAAGGCATCCCTAATCCTTACAGCCCTGTGCTGGGCCCCTCTAATAGCCTTGGTCTCTGGCTGTTCAAATTCAGCCTCCAGGTGTTGAATCTCTGAGGTCCATGCCTGAGTGAATCTTTCACCCTTCCCTTCACAAATATTATGGAGCGTACAGCACGCGGCTATAACTGTGGGGATGTTGTCATCGGCCAGGTCCAGCTTCCCATACAGACAGCACCAGTGGCCCCTTAAACGGTCAAAAGCACACTCCACAGTCATTCTGCATCTACTCAGTCTGTTTTGAACAGCTCCTTGCTGCTGTCAAGGCTCCCTATATAGGGTTTCATGAGCCACAGCATTAAAGGGTAAGCAGGGTCTTCAAGGATCACAATGGGCATTTCGACTTCCCCTATGGTGATCTTCTGGTCTGGGAAGAAAGTCCCAGCTTGCAGCTTCCTGAACAGGCCAGTGTTCCGAAAGATGCATGTGTCATGCACCTTTCTGGACCAGCCTGCATTAATGTCAATGAAACACCCATGGTGATCCACAAGTGCCTGGAGAACCATAGAGAAATACCCTTCCGATTTATGTACTCGGAGACTAGGTGGACTGGTGACAGAATTGGAATATGCGTCCCATCTATCGCCCCTCTGCAGCTAGGGAAACCCATTTGTGCAAAGCCAGCCACAATGTCACACATGTTACCCAGAGTCACGGTTCTTCTGAACAGGATATGATGAATGGCCCTGCAAACTTGCATCAACACAATTCCAACTGTCGACTTCCTCACTCCAAACTGGTTTGCGACCGACCGGTAGCTGTCTGGAGTTGCCAGCTTCCAGATTGCAATAGCCACCTGCTTCTCCACCGGCAGGGCAGCTCTCAATCGTGTGTCCTTGCGCCGCAGGGTGAGAGTGAGCTCAGCACACAGTCCCATGAAAGTGGCTTTTCTCATCCGAAAGTTCTGTAGCCACTGCTCGTCATCCCAGACTTGCATGACGATGTGATCCCACCACTCGGTGCTTGTTTCCTGAGCCCAAAAGTGGCATTCCGCTGTGGTGAGCATGTCCATGAATGCCATAAGCAATCTCGTGTCGTATGCATTATGCGAGTCAACATCACCATCAGACACCTCACTGTCACTTTGTAGCTTAAGGAGTAACTAGACTGCAATTTGTGACGTGTTGGCGAGACCCATCAGCATGTTCCTCACAAGTTCAGGATCCATTCTGAAGACCAAAAGGGAAGACAAAGCACGCAGTACAAAAAATGTTGAAAGATGGCGCCAAATGTGGATGGAAGCACGGGGATTGCTGGGATGCGAAACGATGCATCACGGGGCATTGGGACATGACCCAGAATGCCCCACAACCCTCCACCCCCTTCCCACAAGCCACAGTGCCAAAATGGGAAGAGGTGCTCTGTGGGATAGCTGCCCATAATGCACTGCTCCCAATGCCACTGCAAGTGCCACAAATGTGGCCACGCCTCTGCGCTTGCAGCTGACAGTGTGAACACATGGCAGCGCTTTCCCTGCTGCGGTCTCCGAGGATTGGTTTAACTCACAGCGCTCTACATCTGCAAGTGTAGCCATGCCCTAAGCTGATGGGACAGAGCTCTCCCATCGACTTAATTAATCCACCCCCAACAAGCAGCAGTAGCTGTCCATGACATAGCGCTGTCCACACTTGCACTTAGGGGGTGGAGGGTTGTGGAGCATTCAGGGTCATGTCCCAATGCCCCGTGATGCACTTATGTCACTCAGGGGGAGGTGGCTTATTTACACCCCTCAGCGACACAAAAATTATCTCAACATAAGTGGTAGTGTAGACAGAGCCTAAAACATATGAAGTGCTCCTAATTTGGATCTCACTGAACCAAGATTGTATAACCTAACTGAAAATACTATTTCCGATTTAGTTGACAGGAAAAGCATGGTCTGATTGACATATCTGTATCCCAATATAGCTGATAAAAATGAAAACTTTTTTGGAGTCTTGTGTCTTTCAGTTCTTTAACATTACCTTCTGCCTTCCCAGCTTTCTCTGTTTGCCTCTGATTTCTTAGACATTTCTTAGCTGCTGGTTAGATGTTATAACTGTATGACATGTTCAACCTTTAAAACAAATAATTTATTTTGAAAGTTGGGTACTATATAATGTGTCATAAGATGGGTGCACTCAAGGATTGGGTCTTCATACCTGAAAATACTATGTCATCAAACACATTATATCTGCAATAAAATTGTTAACCTCTTTTGAAAGTCTCATATAAAAAAGGGGTGGGTTCTTTTTGGTTGTTTGCTCAGTCTTATAATAGCCTGTCTGGAGATGCTGTTTGAAAAATGCCACTTTTAGCTGACAGCCATATCTGAACTAGGCAAGTGATCTACCCACTCCACTGCTAGCTGCCATTCCTACTCATGTTTCTGTGGAAATGGATGTCAGATCAGCTAGAGCTGGAGGCCAAGAAGGGGGATGCAAAGGAGCATGAAAAGGGTAAGATAAATCCCACTCCCAGTGAGCCTGAGGAACAACCCCTGCATGAACGTTGCAGGGACTAGATTTCATGAGCATTGAAGGGGCACATTGGACTAGAAGGAGAGCAGAGCCTGGGAGCTGCTACACTCTGGAATGTCCCCTGGATAGCGTGCAGAAATGCCACCAGAAAACAGAGAAGCAGCTTTAACTTTTGTTATTCCCTTTGGTGGACCTGGGGGTTAGTGTGTAAGGATGGCAGGGCACTACAAAGACTTCATGGCTCAAGAGTCATCCTGCCAATAAGAATATGGTTGGTCCAGTGTTTAAAGTACAAGCCTCAAACTCCAAAGATCTGAGTTCAAATCCCATCTCAGACTTTCTTCCCGCCACAGGCTTCCTATTTTGACCTTGGGACTTAATCTCTGTGCCTCCGAGTTCTCCCTCAGTAAATTGGGGATAATAGTATTTTTTACCTCACAGGGGCATTGTGAGAATATGTATACTAAAGATTGTGAAGTGCTCGGATAGAGATATTTGTATTGCTCCTGATAGAGAGGTAGCAGGAAGTCAATGGGAACCTGGCTACTTGCTTCAACAAAATCAGTTAAGCTCTGTGGTTCTGATTCTTCTCACTTACACCAGGTAAAACTGATGCATGTCCATAAGGCTAGAGTCTCAGCTACTGCAAATCAGCATAGAGCATTTGAAGCTGATGGAGCTATACCAATTTACATCAATTCCTATTGGCTTCAATGAAGCTACACCTGACTTACCCAAATAAGTGAAGAGACTCAGGTCATAGAATCATAGAGCCACAGAGTTAGAAGGAACTACAAAGCTTATCTAGTCCAACCCCCCTGCCAAGATGAAGATCCTATATGTATAAGCCTTTGCGTAGACTATGGTGCTGTATAAGTGATTAGTATCATTAAATTATTGGACTTCAAAACCATATTCCCATCCTTCTCTGTGAAGCCACATACCCCTTGTCCCTCAGGGAACAAGGACAGCAATGCAGAGTGTGAGCTTGTTGGGTTTGGGCTATAATATGGGACTATAAAGATCAGCCTTCCCTCAGATTAGAGGGAGCCTAGCATAAGCGGAGACATGAAGTGGGGCTCTATATTGGGAAGGCAGATTACACATAGACAGGATACAGAAGGACCCCAGAGAGAATCAAAGAAAGCAGTTGTGGGCAAAGGAAGCACATTGGCTTGGGATGAGAATAGTGCTAGCTTTCTGTTCTGGGGCTTATACCTGAGGCTTCCAGAAAAGGAGGGAGAAAAAGCCCATGCAACTACAGAGGGAAGATGAGGGCAGATGCCGGGAGGAAGGAATATTGAGCTGTTTAACCTGGAGAAGGCAAGCCACTATTGGCATCACTCATTTCTGCATCAACAAGGTGAAGGCTGGGTGCCAGACAGACTAAAGATGTATTGTGTGTTTGGACCTTTGTCTACCTTAGGTCAAGACATTTTATAGTTTGCCTGGAGGGCTAAGACATCCAACCACAAAAGCAAGGGGAAACTGAGGCACAAAAGCAAGAGGAAACTGACACCAGAAAGGTAATGCAGATTACAAGCACTGATGCTTTTTTCATTTACCTACATCCATTTTCAGCAAGTGGACTGGTGACTTCCTAGGTCTCTTCCACTACTCATCATTTTGATTCCATGAAATGGCAACAGCAAAGTTCTTAGAAGCAGAAATTAAAAACCACAAGTGGGGTTCTTAGGAATTTCCCCTGTAAATTCAGACCATTGCTCTTGATTAAGACTTGAAGAGGCCCCTCTTTCAAGCAGCATTTGGGGCCTCATCCAACCCCATTGAAGTCAATGGGAGTCTTTCCACTGGACATCTATGAGTTTTGGATTAGGCCCTGACATGTTAGGGATCAATAGGGGGATAAATTCTGTAATATTTGTATTTACAAGGAAAAAGAAACAGAAATTATAGCAGGAAAACCAGATGTTATTTCCCTTTTTGTGGGCACTGTTTTACTTCCATAAGGGAAAGTTTTACTTTGCTTTAAGGCCTGATCCTGGAAGCCCTACATTTCCATAGAAATCAGTGGGTGATTCAGATGCTCAGCACCTTGTAGAATCACACTCTCAATGGATCTCACCGCTGTACATGAGTACAGACAGCAGGGGGCTTGGAAGGACTTACACCCCCCCCCCCAAAATAAGTTAGAGGTTTCATTAATAAGAGAAACCCTTGAGTTTGGAACAGCTCATTCATCTCACTTGACTAAATTTGTCCATTTTATTACATGTACAAGTCTATTCAAAGCAATATTCAACATTTAAATTTATTTTTAATTCTAGACACACACACCTCCATAAAAGAAGTTGTCTATGCCCCTGTGTAAACTTAAAAAGCACATTGAGCAGTTTATGTGAGATCCAAAATGGGGAAATATTTCAGCATTGTTCAGTTTGTGTACAGCAGCTGTGATTTACAAAAGATTTTGAGAAAGTTATGAATGAAGGGCCTGAGTCATTTTGGGGGTGTGAGGAATGCTCCATAGGCCCCTCAAATGCCTTTTAATGAAAAAAAGGGGGCAGTAAGCATGGCCTCGAACTATAAATGCTCTATTGCGCCTATGGTATTTAGGACACTACAGAAAAAAGCCCATAGAAAGGGGCCAGAGACTTTTAGTGTCAGCACAAGGGAATGTCATTTGTTTCTTTTCAGTGGAAAGCTTCAAATGAAGGGACAAGAGAAACAAATCTAAAGTTATTTTTAGAAATGCAGAAACCATTGCTCACAGAGTGTGTTGTTTCACTGAATTTCTACAAATACTGTACTAGGAGTAAAAATAAATGGATTTCTAAACCAATAAGAACTGGGTGGGTTTTTATTAAGGCCCAATTCTGGTTAATGCGCTTAAGTTCCATTGACTTTAATGGGACTACTCATAGTCACAATCTTAAAATTAAGCATAAGTGCGTTACTGAACCAGGGCCTGAAACACTTACAGGAAAGGAGAGATATGAAATCCAATATGCAGTTTGTCAAGAAAACCACTAGTACGTTCCTCCAAAATTTGTTTCATCAGTTAAAAAACCATGAAAAATGTGCATGCATAATTAAACTATGATCTTGGACAGTATGAAATGGAAATTTCCTAAATGCATAAGAATCATTGCACTATTTCTGTCCATCAATAGTGCCATGCAAAATATCACTCTAATTCTTGCCACACTCGTGCATTATTTTAACAGACGAATGATAAGTTGCCTGAATCTTTCAGGCAATGGACTGGAATGACTGCTGTGACATTTAGAAAGAATATAGATTTGTTTCTGCTCCTTTGTAGCTACTTTTATTACAGCTACAAGGGACCCTTTTGCCTCAGCTACTGTTGGTTCTCTGGAATCTTCTCCTGTAGTAATGTTATAAGTTTTAATATAAAGTGTTCCTTCCTAAAAAAGAGGGAAGCCTAACTTGGGCCTCCAGAACGCTGAAGTGTCAATGCAAAACTCAGGCAGGCAGGCAGTCATTGTCAAAACCTATTTAAGGATGGAATTCTTCAGAGGGCTTACCAATAAGAAACAAAGGAAGAAATTGCTTGATATTACGTACCTTTTGGGATCTGATTTGTTTTAAATCAAGAAAACATCATTCCTGTAAAACCAACCTATTGTTCTCTACAACCCCTCTTTTGTAAAGTGTAGCTTTTATCAACTGAAAATGTGAATAGCATTTTCTTTGTGGGTTATGGAAGTCTTTTGAGAAAAATATCTTCTAAGAGCCTCCTTAGGACATCAAAACATTGCTTATTTGTGAAGTTTTTAGTCAAGAAACATAAGACAAGCTGGATTCCACGAGGATGAAGACATGTTAATGGATATGAAAGGGTTTTCTGCTGTAACTTCAAAATCTAAAGACACAATAAAGCTATACAGAATATACAGAACAGAAGTGATAAAAGGTTTGGAAAATGAGGAAAGGTGAGGAGAACTGAACCTATTCATTCTAGAGAAAGGTCTGAGAGACATAAGCCTCTGCAAATATGTAATGAGACTTCATAAGAGAAGAAGAAGCAGCTGTCCTGCAGCAAGGAAATTTTGGTTAAATAATAGGAAAATGTTATAGCTGCATGAAGAGTTATGCAGTAGAACAAGCTACCAAAGGAAGGTTGTGTGGAATCACTAGCACTGGGGATAATTATCATCCACTTATCAGGTGTTGAATAGTGCGGGGGGGGGAGGGGGAGGAGGGACCCTTTAACCTAGATGGTTCTGGGATTCATAAAGAATTCATTCTTATCAGGAGCAGATGACAGATATAAATTCAAGATCTGAATCAGAATTTTGTTTTTATTGTACTTCCCACAGAGACTTTGGGGTGGCAAACTCATATCTGAAAAGGAAACTGAGTAACCGTCTACATTCCAGTATACTAAGCTGTGTTCATCTGCAGTGCAGTATCACATATTAGTTCCTTATTCCTTTACAGCTTCTGACATTGCAAATGTAAATTGAAGATGCTTGTAATATTTGTTAGCCCTTTGTGTTTAGGGATGAGGGAATGGCACACAAACACCCAGGATAATGTGTGATCTTCTGACTCACTCACAAGCTAATATACAGTGGTGCAAAATATGTGTTTTCTCTGGGACTGACTCAGTAGTCTGTATGTGCTCAAGTGTTTATTGTTTTGTAGTTGTTTCACCCTCTAGTGGCAGAGAAGCCTTAGTTCTCATGGATAATGAAGTGATAGAGGCCTGTGGTTTTTATAGTCAAATAGGCTGTGCTGGTGTGTTTGCAGCTAGTTGATAATGACTAATTTTGGTGTATTTATTGTATTGATTTGTGGAAATATATCTTGTAAGCACATGTACATTACTTGTAATAGATCCCCCTGGCTGACACCTGAGAGCAAAGGCCTACAAGGTGCAGATGGACCCCTGCAACAAGCATGTGCTGCAGACCTGCAGGATCGGTCGATGCTACGCACGGCTCATGCGGTGCCTCATGGTCTCAGACACCATCCGATGGTCCAGGGACATCTACATCAAACACATCACCGGCCACCAACATACCAGGAGGCGTGAGCCAGAGTGATATCATTCTTTGACTACGAGAAAGGGACCAAGAGACTTTCTCCATTGGATCATATGAACTGGAACCATAAACTCCCTGAACATAAATCTCACCAAATGAGGGTCAATCCATCCTCATCATCGTATCCACTCATTATACTCCACACCCGAACATAGCCAGTATATGAACATCATACCCTCGTATCTTAATGTCTGTACTTTGACCCATCAACCTTTTACCCCCAATCGGGGATATTGCAGATTATGTATTCCTTACGACACCCGATCTTAAACCGAACTTCACACCCTCGATAATCTGTACGTTATTCTCTGATAACCAGAAACTTCTACGCTTAAACTCTGTACCGTTCACTTTTTTTTAAACATCTTAATAAAAATTTTAATTCTATACTAGAAGCATTAAAGTGATTAAGATGCTAATGAAGGGCAATAGTGTGCTAAGATAAGTAGACATAACTCTGCAGACAGCTACAACCACTGTCGTAAAAAATCTGGTTCCCTCTTCCCCAATTCCAAGCCATCTGATTTAGTAGCAGTAATAATGTGGTAGTGCCCAAAGACCCCAGCATTGTACAATGCAGCCCCAAACTCACATCCCATAGTGAATTGTCACAAACCAGCTGCCACCATCTTCAAAACCTTTTCACCTTGATCTCTAAAGTAAAAGCCTT
This sequence comes from Malaclemys terrapin pileata, assembly GCF_027887155.1. Classification (NCBI taxonomy): domain Eukaryota; kingdom Metazoa; phylum Chordata; order Testudines; family Emydidae; genus Malaclemys; species Malaclemys terrapin. Next base: position 66,367,668 of record NC_071512.1, on the reverse strand, counting down.
TATCAACTAAATCTCAAAGTATTATAGAAATAGAACACATACATTTTATATATTTCCTGTGCTGCTTTGGGCCCAATTCTGCAAGCTGCTGAGTATCCTTCGCTGTCACCAAAAAGAGTCCAGCACTTTGCAGAATTAGGCCCTTTCTGCAGAACATGCCCAATCCCGCTTTATTTAAGTCAGGGACAGTTTTGCCATCGACTTAAGTGGAAACAAATTTAGGCTTTTAAGAGTAGAAAAGGCTCATCCTCTTACCACATAAGATATGTGGTTCTTCAAGACTGTCTTGCATGTAAGTGAATGAATGTAGAATTCTGACAGAACACAGTTGGCCGGAAATTAGAGTTCCAAATTTTGACAAATTTTTCTGTTAAAGAGCACGGCCTTTCGACAATTTCTTAAAAGGAGGATGTGTAAAGTACTACATCTCCAGGGGAGCAATAGTGGACTCACCAACAAACCATGTGGTTTAACACATCCAGTTATGGCACTATAAAAAAATCCATAAATATAATCACCCATTCAGTAAGTGGGGCATATGTTGTGCTTAAGTTCAGCAACTGCCTTTAGAAGAGTTTTAATATGTCATGTGAATTTGTGTATTTTAGAATGTCTCTCACTATAAAAATCTTGCAGTATAACCAATGGCTAGTATTTTATAGGTCGCACTAGTAGTATAAGGGCCCTACCGTCAATCAAACCCTAACCCAGCCCCCTTGACCCATTAAGCCCCGCCCCTTGACCCCTTGGTCCCTCCCACATGCCACCAGAAGTCCCACCCCATGGGGGTATGGCTTCCGGGGTCAAGGTGCCACCTGACCGGAAGCAAGGTGTCTCATGTGACCCCTCTAAGAACTACCCCCCATCACCCTCTACCAATCAGGAGGGGTTTCGTGCCAAAAGGACCAACCCCAAGAGGAGATTTTGACCAATCAGGGTGACTTCTGGGGCGGGGGGTGACCCGTCTGGAAGTGGGTCGTGTGACCCCTCTAAGAACTCCCCCCACCACCCTCTACCAATCAGGAGGGGTTTCGTCCCGACAGGACCTCCCCAAGAGGAGATTTTGACCAATCAGGGTGACTTCCAGGTTGGGGTGACCCCTCTGGAAGTGAGTCGTGTGACCCCACTAAGAACTCCTCCCAAGGCCCTCCGCCAATCAGAGTGCAGCACCATTACCCCATAAGTCCCAGCGCCAGACAGAGGAGGCGGCCATCTCTTACCAAGGACACGTGTTTTCAAAATCGCGGAAAGGCTGCTGAGAGGAAACATGGACTCCTTCATCACCTCCGTGAGAACTTCGGACTTTGTTTTAGCCCCAACCACCTTTGAACTTGTGTGGAGCAGGCGTTACATCAGCGACAGTTCCAAGGAGGACCCTTTGACCCAGCCATTGATGGATACGTCGGAACCCGTCCCCGAAACCCTCCTGAGGCACCCCGTGACGGCCTCTCTTTGTCCACCCCTCAGAGGTGGAAGGCGATCGCGGCTCGGGGGAGGCACCGGCGGACAAAGCAAACGGAGAAGACGGAGCTCAGGTAAAATGAATGATTAAGAAGCGGCGGTCAAGGAGGGGTGGGTAATGGGGTAGGAACTGGGGGTTGCGTAAATTAAAAAACAAGTAGTGGGGGTGCTTACATGGTTTCTTTTCTGAAAATCTCTCAACAGGTCGACGATGCCTTTTTAGAGGCCTTTAAGAACTTACACATTGGAAGCCCTGTGGGAGTAAATATATCGTGCATCAGCCGTTTTTGCTCATGTCTGAGACACAGATCTCAAGCCGAAAAGGACAAAATGGAAGAATGAACCATCTGAGACTCCCTTATAGTAGGGGTCATGGCATCCATTTTTACAGGCGGCTGTAAAAGGTCGTGTTAAACCAGGCGATTAATAAAACTTATTTAAATGTGTCAATATGAATGTGTCCCCTTTCATACTTGTGATAGTAAAAGACGGTAACAGTAACAGTCATGTCTACACAAACGGCTCTGTTAAAGAAAATATATTACGCCCCCGGGGAAGTTGGGAGCTTCGGCGGGGTCAACCCTCTTTTTCAAGTGGCCAGAAAGCATAGTAAAACTTTAAACAGAAGACAGGTAACAGCATGGCTTTCAGACCAGGATGCTTTACACAAACCGGCTCGAATACATTTTAAAAGAAACAAGACCATTGTTTCAGATGTGGATGCGCAGTGGCAGGCAGATTTGGTGGATATGCACCGGTTCTCCAAACACAACAGCGGTTTTAAGTACATCTTAACAGTGATAGACATTCTATCCAAATATGCCTGGGCCCTAGGCCTAAAAGACAAGACGAGTGGTGAGGTATCCAAGGCCTTTGAAGCTATTTTCAGTGAAGGTCGCGTGCCTCAAAAATTACAAACCGATCGGGGGAAAGAATTTTTAAACAAAGCTTTACGTGGATTGTTAAAGCGGCTTGGAGGTTCACCATTTTGTTACCAGTAATGAAGTCAAAGCAGGGGTTCTGGAGAGATTTAACAGAACTTTAAAAACTAGGATGTGGAGATATTTTACAGCCCATAACACCTTTCGCTACATTGACGTCTTACCTGACTTTATAAAGAGTTACAACCAGAGCTTTCACAGAACTATACGTACCAGACCCGTTGATGTTAACCCTTCAAATTCTCTGAAGGTATGGAAAACGGTTTACGGAGATGGTTTTAAAATAAAAACGGTTGTTGCCCCTTTTAGAAAAGGTGACCACGTGAGACTATCTAAAACCAAAGGTACTTTTGAAAAAGGTTATGAACAGACGTTTACCGATGAGATATTCATAGTGGATGAAGCCTTAACCAGGGGCCAGAGACCTGTATACCGCTTAAAAGATTATGAGGGTGAGGCAGTTACTGGATCTTTTTACCCTGAAGAATTACAAAAAGTAAACCCCAAACGAGACAGGATTTACAGGATTGAAAAAGTTCTAGCAGAGAAAGGAAAAGGGAAAAAAAAGCAGCTACTGGTGAAATGGTTGGGGTGGCCCGATAAGTTTAACCGCTGGGTGGAAGCTTCTCAACTCTGTGACATCTAGACACGAACAAAAAACGAAAAACAACAACAACAAAAAAAGATTCCTTCTGCGAGGACAGAGAGAGAGAAAAAAAAATGAGTGATGGCGGGTTTTACATTACTTTGCCCAGCAATGCCAGCTCTGCAGTTTTTCCCCAAAACACCATCTCGAACTTTACAATATGGCTAATTAAGCCCTTGGATCTCCCGGGTGCCTGGGAGGTGGGGTTAGCGGAAATACAATACCCGCACAGCTGGAATACTATCAACGAAGACACCCCTTTCGAAATCACCTTTGGAGCTACAACGTGGAATTTCATCCTACGACGAGGTTATTACTTGACCATACCCGAATTACTGGAGCATATGAACAGCAACATGGCTCGTCATCCCGGACCGTCTGAGGTGGTCATGAACTACGACCCTGTGGGTAGAAAAGTGAGACTTAAATCTACCAATTTTATGTACGTGTTTTCTACTGACGGGGAGCTAACTAACATTCTGGGTTTGGGCCACAAACGCAACATCCAAAAATTCCCCTTCTCGGCAGACATCACAGGAGGTTTTAACTCCTTGTATCTATACACGGATATCGTAGAACACCAGTTTGTGGGGGACTTTTCTGTTCCCCTGTTACGCTGCGTCCCTTTCTGAGGAAGGAACAACGAGTTTGTTACCATCACCTACGACAAACCTCATTACGTCCCTGTCAGTAAACACCACATCGACACCATCACCATTGAAATAAAGACAGATCAGAACAGACATGTCTCATTTCGCTTCGGCAAGGTGATCGTCAAGCGGCATCTGCGGCCGCGGAGAGAGCGAGGTTTCTAACACCCGCCCCGTACATCACGGAGGCCCCCATGATATCCAGGAAGCGCGTATCCAGCCTGGGCTTTGTAATAGTTCCTGTAGATGGTGGGGTCGCCATAATTTTTGGGGATCGCCATAATAGGGTTTTGCTTTTTTAGAAACCTCGCTCTTAAACCCCACCTCCCAGGCACCCGGGAGATCCAAGGGCTTAATTAGCCATATTGTAAAGTTCGAGATGGTGTTTTGGGGAAAAACTGCAGAGCTGGCATTGCTGGGCAAAGTAATGTAAAACCCGCCATCACTCATTTTTTTTTCTCTCTCTCTGTCCTTGCAGAAGGAATCTTTTGTTGTTGTTGTTGTTGTTTTTTGTTTTTTGATCATGTCTAGATGTCACAGAGTTGAGAAGCTTCCACCCAGCGGTTAAACTTATCGGGCCACCCCAACCATTTCACCAGTAGCTGCTTTTTTCTCCCTTTTCCTTTCTCTGCTAGAACTTTTTCAGTCCTGTAAATCCTGTCTCATTTGGGGTTTGAGAGATTTTCAGAAAAGAAACCATGTAAGCACCCTCACTACTTGTTTTTTAATTTACGCAACCCCCAGTTCCTACCCCATTACCCACCCCTCCTTGACCGCCGCTTCTTAATCATTCATTTTACCTGAGCTCCGTCTTTTCCGTTTGCTTTGTCCGCCGGTGCCTCCCCCGAGCCGCGATCGCCTTCCACCTCTGAGGGGGTGGACAAAGAGAGGCCGTCACGGGGTGCCTCAGGAGGGTTTCGGGGACGGGTTCCGACATATCCATCAATGGCTGGGTCAAAGGGTCCTCCTTGGAACTGTCGCTGATGTAACGCCTGCTCCACACAAGTTCAAAGGTGGTTGGGGCTAAAACAAAGTCCGAAGTTCTCACGGGGGTGATGAAGGAGTCCATGTTTCCTCTCAGCAGCCTTTCCGCGATTTTGAAAACACGTGTCCTTGGTAAGAGATGGCCGCCTCCTCTGTCTGGCGCTGGGACTTATGGGGTAATGGTGCTGCACTCTGATTGGCGGAGGGCCTTGGGAGGAGTTCTTAGTGGGGTCACACGACTCACTTCCAGAGGGGTCACCCCAACCTGGAAGTCACCCTGATTGGTCAAAATCTCCTCCTGGGGAGGTCCTGTCGGGACGAAACCCCTCCTGATTGGTAGAGGGTGGTGGGGGAAGTTCTTAGAGGGGTCACACGACCCACTTCCGGACGGGTCACCCCCGCCCCAGAAGTCACCCTGATTGGTCAAAATCTCCTCTTGGGGCGGTCCTCTTGGCAAGAAACCCCTCCTGATTGGTAGAGGGTGGTGGGGGGAGTTCTTAGAGAGGTCACATGACACACCTTGCTTCCGGTCAGGTGGCACTTTGACCCCGGAAGTAATACCTCCATGGGATGGGACGTCTGGTGACATGTGGGAGGGACCAAGGGGTCAAGGGGCGGGGTTTAAGGGGTCAAGGGGCGGGGTTAGGGTTTGATTGACGGTAGGGCCCTTATACTACTCACACTACCTACTTATTATGAAGGTTGTACAACACTTCCCATTATAAGAGCCTATATCCATTGAGGCAGAATTTTTTTATGCCATGTGTGACTCAGGTTGAATGTTACTGGAAAATTCCAACCAAAGTGATTAGACACTTTGAGAATGAGGCTAAGGAAGAAATTCTAGTGACCTTTTCTTTGAAGAGTTCTAGCACTCCCATATTTTGGAGCAGGGATTTGAAATTTGGCAGAGGGTGGCCTTTGTGTCAGAAATGTGAGTTTGGCCATTCCTGTGAAAATCCACCCTAATTTGGAAAATTTTATAAGACTGAAAAAAAAATTACAGTTTGCATATGCTCAGTAGAGACTTTAGATTTGAGCAGCTAAATTCCTTGAATATTGTATCTGCAGTGGGCATGCTCCAGCCCAGGAGTAAGGAGAACTTTCCCTGAAATTGCCGTTCTGCACTGGGCTGAGTCCAGGTCCAGGCAAGGAGACTGCCTCTTCTGTGCTCTCAATGCCCCCTCTGCTAGGCCCTGGGGGAGTGGAGGAGGAGGAGGAAACTACCCAATTCAAATGTTGAGGGAACAAGAACCAGATCTGAAGTAGTAGGTGGAGGCAGGGAGAATGTAGATTTGGACAAGAAACCTAGTGAGAGGCGGGAGACTGGGACTGGACACTAGTGGTAGGCTAGGTAAATTGGGATTGTGAGTTGGGGGGAGACTAGGACTGGGAACAGAACTGGCTGGGCAAAGAGATTGTGAGAGGGGGAAAGAAATTATAGGAACTGGAAGCCAATAGGTGTGGGGAAGATGGAGATGGAGGTAAACTGAGGAGAGATTGGGATTGGCTAGGCAAGGAGTCTGGGACTGAGAACTAGTCAGGTCAGGGTGAAACGGGATGGAGGGAGGAAAAAGGAGGAAAGGGAGACATCTGATGAGAAGCTAGAGAATGGGAGGTATCTGGTACTGGCTGGGCAAAAAGACCAGGAGAAGATACTTGGGTGGGGGGGGAGACAACACGGAGAGGGGGGATGAAGATTGCAACTGGAAGCCAGTGAGGACAGGGAATGTGGGTTTAGAGATTGGGCAACGGGAGGCCCTAGTTGGGTCAACAGACAGATACAATTAGAGGGTTGGGAGGGACTAGGATTGGGTGAGCAAGGAGACTGGAGACAAGGAGTTGTGGGGAGGAAGCTAGAAATGGATGGACAAGATGACCAAGATGGGGCATCTAAAAGGTATAAGACTAGGACACTGGGGCTGGGACATGAAACCTGGGACAGACTAGGTGAAGAGAATGTGACTGGGATGAGAAGCCAGAGGTGAAGATGATACAGGATTGGGACAGATTATAGGGGATGGGACAGATGGAGGAACGGGCAGGTGAATCTGTGTCCACTGGATCACATTCCTCTCCTGAGCTTGGAATGAAACCTCAGATTCCTGAATCTCACCTTTCCTCTATCAGCAAATATCTGTGAAACCCACTGTCAAAATGTATCCCCATCCTCTTCTAGTGCTGCTCCACATAGATGATGAAAACCTACCACTGCTATCCTGGATCAGAGTCTTGAAATTTGGCAGGCAGTGGCACAGGGTTACACCATTCGTTCAAGGGCCTGAGGTTTATGTGAGGGGACCTAAGAGTTCCAGGCCTGCTGATGAACTACGGGTGTGTCAATTTGATGACACTTCTGGTTTTTTTAAGTTGACTTTTTTAAACAATGAGAAAGTTACACACTCAATACCTAATGTTAAAAGAACATTAAGGTTGTAAAGTCAAGCACTCAAGAGTTAGGAAATGCCAGAATTAAGGTCACATGTGCAACCTTAATTCATCCTCCTTATACATATGCATTTTGATACAGTCTTTAATTGCATGATCACATACTATTTTTCCACAGGATTCCTTCTTCATTCAGTGCACAGCATGGACCTACTCTGGCGAAGAACAAGGATGTGTAGTGAAAAAGGATCCCTGCCTCATTTATTGAGGAAGTTGGAAGATGTGTAGTGAATGAGGTAGGGGATTATAGGAAGAGAAAGGATGGTCTTACGGTTAAGGCAGTTGACTGCTGCCCTGGAGACTTGGATTCTATCCGTGCCTAAGCCAGAATTCTTATATGATGCTGGGCAAGACATTTAAACCAAATATTTCACAGGTGATCTCTAGAAGGGTGTTCCTTGTTTTCTGGGTGTCCAACTTGAGACCGTGGGGTCTGATTTGCATAAGCACATACAGCTGCAGCTGAAGTCAATGAGATCTGTGCTTTGAACTAAATTATTTATTTTGAAATAAAGTGCTATATAATGCTAAGTAATCCAAAATATCAGGTCTTAGGCATTTCAAATTTGGCACCCAAAATTAGTGGATACTTTTGACCTTAATCTCTCTGTGCCTCAGTTCCCCATCTGTGAAATGGGGATAATACCCCCTCTTGGCCCAGGGGGGGGAAAATAAAATCATTCATGAAGTACTCAGATATTATAGTGACGGGCACCATAGTTTAACTTTTGTCATGTGCTTTTCTGTCTTTAGGAGAGAGTTTAAATAGTATATAGTTTAAATAGGCCATAAATAAGGCCTAAGGCCACAGGTTGAACAATGAGTAGAAAACAAAACATTGAGTAGTTGCTCATTGAGTACTGTTCACTCTGTGCACTGACCATACTACCTGCCATAGTAAAAATGGTTCAGCATTGCTATTTTAAGATCACCCCCTAAAAATACACTAATGAATTGTTCAGGTGCTAATTTTCTCCTTTTGAGAAATAAATTTAGCTAAATTTTTTTATTTCTATGTAGAAAAGTGTTAGAACTAAGGTCTGATTTTTGAGCACTCAATCATGTTGAAGTTGCTCGAGCAGAGATAGGACTTCTGTTGTGCGTTAAAATTTCTTCTTTAATTACACAATTACATGCAAATACTTAGGGACAAATCCTGGGAAGTACTGACCATTCCCAGTTCTGACTGAAGCTGTACAGCACATTACACAACAGTGAGGGGAGAGGAAACTTGTAAGAGCAGCATTTTACAAAATGCAGCCCAGGCTCTGAATGTCAATGAAGCCAATAATGCTTCAGTTCTAAATCCTGGTCTGAAAAATCCACATGGTAAATTGCATGGAACAATGTGTCCCTGCCTTGTAGGTGAAAGTCTGAGTCAGCCCTGCCTATGTTTAAAACAGCAGCTGCAGAAAAAGTAAAGCTCAAACCGCATTTTAGAGCGCTGAACCGCCGCATTCAACAGAGCACGAAAGCTTCATTGCACCCATGCAGCCCTGCTCTTTCAGGTCAGTTTTTCTCTCTGCGGAAGACATTTGGGCCAAATATTTCCCCATCCCTCTCCCTTCTCTACTTAACTATCCTGAGAATCTCTCCCTCTCTGGATTCTGAAAGGAAGATCTAGGATAGAGGGAGGCTTGCTTGTTCTTTGCCACACAAGGTTCATTGCAATTCCAAGCAGGAGGCAAATAATTTCAAACTGTGCAAATATTCCATATTAATCCTTTTAGCCACCAATAAGGTAGATAAGCCTCCATATCTGCATTTTACAGGTGGAAAAAACAAAGAGTAAGTGAGTTCTCAGGGACTCACAGCAACTGTCAGACTCGAGAGTGAACCCACTTCCTTTAACTTGCAAGTTAGGCTCAATGACTAGTGGGTTAGGCTCTATCTCCATTTTTCTATCTGGTTTTCAAAGATGCCTAATAAGAATATGTTGCACTCACATAGTATTTGTTCATCTGTAGGTCTCAAAGCATAGCCAATGGCAAGCATTCGATAATGGTAAGTATGAGCAACCCATTTTACCAAAAGTATAAGCAAATACAGTTTGAAGGAGCTGTTGGCAGAGACACAGCAGGCTTGTGAGTGAGACCAGCACAGCCACTGGTTATAAGACGTACAGACAAGGGAGTTGTGAGATGACAGGAATCAAAGACAGTTGCAAATATTATAGCCTTGGTAGGCGAGTTAGTCTGAATTCAGGCCAGCAGTAACAGACACTTTGGCAGGCTAAAGTTCCATGTATGTCATCCTGCCACCCTTCTTCCACATATAAGCCACATTCATTGTGAATATTCCAGTCGGGTAACTAGATTACAATGCAGCCATAGAAATGCCAGCACTTGGAACAGTAAGCCCTATAGAATTCTAATTCTATTTTTACTGATTGATGCATTTAGGAGTTATTAAAAATTCAGATGCTTCCCCCCCTAAAAAAATAAAAATGAAGATTCCCTCTGTCCCAGTGCCCATATACCAGCATTTCCCCCTTACAGATGCCATACTAGTACTTAGTACACGTTATGACTAAAGCAGAGCAATAGCCACATGTAGGGAAGGGTCCTGAAAGGCTTCTTGGCAACACACAGACACTGCCTGCTTTTAAAGGGACACACACAGGTGTTTTGTTAGTGCCTACTGTAACCCTTTTAACAGGCTGCGGATCGTGAGGGCTGCTACAAGCTATATTGATTTAATTCCATTCATTCCCTGAATGTGGCTAAGAGTATACAGATTTCACTCTCCTGTGATCCTATTCTTTCCTCCCCACAAACAATCCACACGCAATCAGGGGTCAAACAAAAGTAAGGACTGTAGGAAAAAAGATCTCAGTTTTGAGTCTGCAGGCCTGATTTTCTTGAAACTCACATAAGTGTAATGGAGACACTTGACTGAAGCCAAATTAAGTAATATCACAAGCTGGAATCAGTCTCCACAATAGGAGACTTACACACTCTGTTCTAAGAGCTGTGCACATGGGCTCTCATCACCCTGGATTATGCCCCAGGGTATACGTGTCTCTACAACGCTTCTGCATATGGAACTTCCTTTTTGGGAACATGTGGAGGTTCTTATTTCCAATCACAGGGTAACTGGTCCCTTCAAGAAAGAGAGCAGGATCCAGTGCACCTTGTGACATGCTTTTCCACCCCTGAGCCTTCCTATGCCCAAATGTAGGCTCGGTGGCCATCTTTTGTTCAAGTTCTCCAGTCATATAGGCACTACTACTTCCTCTGACACCAAAAGGTCTTGCAAATCTTTGTCAATAGCCTTTGTTTTGCCACTCAGAAACTGTGTTACAAAAACCAGGCCAGCACTATGTCCAATGAACTTTATACATCTCATGTAATCCCCCAGAGTTCTTGGCATGCCATAATTTATAACAGAGTCCTTGGGCTACCTGCAAAGCCATCTACAAGATCAGGTTGTGACCCTGGTTAAGTTTGTATAAACCTAGGGTTGCCAACCTAGGATTGTCCTGGAGTCTCAAAGAATTAAAGATGATTATTTAATTAAAGATGCCATATGATGAAACCTCCAGGAATATATCCAACCAAAATTGGCAACCCTAAAGCTATTTCACAGCTCTGAGGAAGTGCCTTCTCAGTGTACCCCCTTCAGCATTGAGAATGTCAGTAACAATATCCACCTCTTCTTAGGGTTTCCAATGACTCAGGTCTGCATATCCTTATCTGAGACTTTTAGGATTTCATTTAATTGAACCCACTTCTCTTCTTCCACCCACATTGTTATGGGAGTAATATCTCCCCCCACAGACCCTCTGTGTCCTTTCATACTTTTCTCCACAGCCAAAACATACTACCCATGGAGCATTTGTTTTTCTCCAGCCGATCTGGGTCCCCACCAGAGGGGCTGGAACTAGGTGCTGGTGGTGCGGCAGCACCCCCTGACTAGAAGTGGTTTCCATTATATACAAGGGTTACAATTTGGTTCAATAGCTCTCTGCACCCCCACTGTACAAATTGTTCTAGCACCCCTGGTCCCCACAGTCATTCATTTCAATCCCATAATAGTCAGGGGCCCCCATCACCCTGTAACACAGTGTCTTTAACAGTCTGGGCCTCCCCAAGTTTTCATAGGGTCCTGTGCAATGGGCCAGACCTCATAATCTAGATGTGGGGGGGGGGGAAGAAACATATTTACCTGTCCTTGTTGCCCACAATCCATCCATACAGTTGGGTGGGGCCCATAACTCTTTCTGCCTTTGGGGCAGTTAATCTCTTCCTGTCAGTGGATCCCCTCAAAATGTTGCCATGGAAGCCTGGAACTCCTCTGGTCATTGGTTCTGCTCTACCTGCCAACTTAGGAAGGTGGCTAACTCACCCAGGAAAGACAATGTCAGCAGCTTCCTGTTCTCCCTTCCCTCCTTGATTTGATGCAAACACCACCATATGTTAAAGGCATACCTGCCTGGTAGCACCCACTTCTAGCCAAGGACAGCTCAGCTGGGGCCTGCCTCAGTGTCTCCTTAACTCAGGCTCCCTTAAAAAGGGGGCAAATGTTCCCCCTTCTGGAGTCCAATTTATTACATTCAACAAGAAGTCTTTGAAAAGTAAGCCTCAAACCTTTCAAGCCCAGCCCACTTTCAGCTGGGCCCAGCCCCTCCTCCCAGACATCCTATCTTCCCTTCAGCATTCAAACACTCTTTTGCTTCAGTCCCAAGCTAGTCACAACTCCCTCCCTGAAGGGCTGTTTTCTTGCTCTCCCAATGCCTCTTGTCTGGAATTCAGGCTTCTCCAACAGACAGCTTCCTCCCCCAGCTCAGAGACCTACAGGGACCACCATACTCCCTGCAGTGTCTACAGATATCTCCCAATCATTTCCAGTTGTCTTTTTTTTTAAAAAATAAGGCCTAGATACCTTCCCTTAGTCCCTGTTGGGTAGCAGCTAATCAGCCCAGGTGCACTGGACACTGCTCCCTTCCTTGCAGGGGCCAGTCACCCTGTGACAGGAGCCCTGCTGCTCTTATCTGCTATGACACTTAATCACAAAGAGTCGAATTCACCTGTGCAGAAAGCCATGCTAAACCTTATACACCACTTACCGGGGGTTTAAGTGGGATTTAAGTTGATGCATAAGACTTGTGCTGTTTCTCCACACAGAAGTGAATATCACCCATATAGAACACAGTAAACACAGAGTAATATCAAGAAACAACACTTGTAACAACACAAGTGTTCTGATGTCCTCTGACATCAGGAAATGGTCAGCAATCCACAGGTGGTTTTACTCTGTAATCAATGGGGAAAAGTGACAGAACCTTCAGAAAAAAGAACAAAGAGTACTTGTGGCACCTTAGAGACTAACAAATTTATTTGGGCATGAGCTTTCGTGGGCTAAAGCCCACTTCATCAGATGCATGCAGTGGAAAATACAGTAGGAAGATAGATAATAGATAGATTAGATAGATATACAGAGAACATTAAAAAATTGGGGGTTGCCATACCAACTCTAATGAGACTAATTTATTAAGGTGGGCTATTATCAGCAGGAGAAAAAAAACTTTTGTAGTGATAATCAGGATGGCCTATTTCAAACAGTTGACAAGAAGGTGTGAGTAACAGTAGGGGGAAAATTAGCATGGGGAAATAGTTTTTAGTTTGTGTAATAACTCATCCACTCCCAGTCTTTATTCAAGCCTAATTTAATGGTGTCCAGTTTGCAAATTAATTCTAGTTCTGCAGTTTCCCATGAAAGCTTATGATCAAATAAATTTGTTAGTCTCTAAGGCGCCAGAAGTACTCCTCATTCTTTTTGCTGATACAAATTAACATGGATACCACTCTAGAACCTTCAGAGGATCTGAAGAAGAAGCTCTCTCTGAACAGGACTGTCATTAGCACTACAGGTGAAAAACCACCCCAAGACACACTCTCCTATTAGCCAGAGAGGAAATGGTAGCCTGCATTCTGACACATGTCAGCATCAAGGTTGAGCAGAAAAGCAGTGATGCGCATACCAGCATGTGTACTAGCGGCGTGATTATCCTCACTGCATTTTATATTTGGAATCAATTGACAATCACCACAACAGGGGATTTACTCACTGGGCAAACTGTTATCCTGCTGAGGTGACCTGTAAAAGGGTGGAATTGTCTGTTTTGACTGTTACTGTCACGCTTGTGAGTGGATTATGAGATTCTGCTCCCCTTTAAAAACATTGGTTTCCCTGTGTGTCAGAAGGAGCACGAAGCCACTTTCACCTTATGCCACCAAGAAATGTATGTATCTAGATCTAAAAATCAGATATTTAGATAGGATTTTCCACACGTGCCTCATCCCTAGTCTGAAAATCATCTAGGCTGCCTCTCTCCCGCCCACTCAGAAATTGTAACCCTTCTTCAAGCCTCGGACCTTAAAATCCAAAGCCCTCCGCCCTCTGTTTATAAAGACGTTAATGACTAGCAAATTTATCTTCACTTACTGTATTGCTCCATATCTCATATATGGAGGATTAGAGGAATCACCATGTCAGTAATAACCTGAAATGCCAGAAGTATGTGTTTCCATACTGTGCCAGCTTCCCGAAGAACAGTGTATATACAAAGAATGTTTAGCACATATGGTAGAGACAGTCATATAATAAATTCCATTTATCTTTGCACTTCTTGACCATTTTCACTCTACTCGCCCACTAATCCATCTGCCCCCAAAACTTCTGAGCCTTGTCAAACAGATGTCATTTAAAAAAAGAAACTAACAAGAAGACATTACACAACCTGCCAGAGAAATGTTTCACCAGTGCTGTACTAATGGTGTGGGAAGTGCTTTGGGATCCTTTAGAATGAAAGAGCTATTAATGAGCTAATAAATTAGGCCCCAATTCTGCAAGGGCTTACACACACGCTTACCTTCACCACTGAAGGTAGAAAACTAACTAAAACTGTCTGTAGGAGATTACCATAGTAGTGAAGCTAAGCATGTGAATAAGTGTTTGCAGGATCAGGGCCTTAGTGATCTTGTGTGTGAGAAAGAGCTGGTATTTGAGTTGACTTCTTTTCTCATATCTCACCCTACTGTACTGTAGGCTACGTTATGGAACTGTCTGTAAGAGGCAAGCACTTTTCTGAGACTCCTGCATTACTCAATCACAACAGGAGGAATTAAGGATAAAAAGATAAGCTTCACTTCAGAATTTTCTTGCTTTTGTCAGCTAAGGTTATGGCCTTAATAGTATTTCAAACTTTTTTTTAATATATGTAACATATTCTGGGCTTGGGCTATTTTACGCCTGACTGACATTTAGAAAACAACATGTCAGTCGTCTTTTAGTGAGAACATGCTTGCAGCATGCAGTGGAGAAAATGTTAGCATAGCAAAGAGTGCTGTGAGCAACAGAACATGTCAAGGTCCTTCCTAAGTCAGTTGAAAATGTTTTCCTGTGAGGAAGAGGATCAGATAACTCTAAAGCACGGATAAAGCTAGTTAAACTATTTATTGCAAATAATTTTAATTGCTGGTTATTCTGTTTGCAAATTATTTAATTTTAAAAATTATTAATTTTGTTGTTTTTAAATATTCATCAGATTTTTTTTTTTTTTGGCTGCATTCCAATTGCTGGTTTGTTCACTTCAATTATACAGTTCAATTCACAGTGTGTGATTGGTCACCTGAATCACATGGCATTGTTACTGCTCCCTGACTGGATGGCTGAAACTTTTTTAAATAAGAAAATGAAAAGTGGCAAATAATGATCACCACACGTTTTAGACAAAAAATAATTTGAAGATTTTTTTGCATTGGCAAATATTTGTAAATCCCCAGTATACTCATAATAATTAATATAATACTATGTATAACAATAAACTGAACTCATCACTTGTCTGAATTTACTTCATATGATACCTGACCAGCTCTTGCCAGAACTGATGGTAAGTAAGATAATGAGAATCTTCAATTAATGTCATAACCATGATAAATAGGCCCAAAATGCAAAGTTCAAGTCTGGAGATAAACTTTCACAAAGCTCACCAGAGAGATGATCAGTTCAGATCCAAACTCTCAAAGATCAGGGTGTTCAGAACAGGCATTTTGGTGTAGGGTATGTCTCTATTGTTTATTTCTCCTCCTCTGCAATTAACTCACCTTTCTTTTTGACTGCCTGGTTTCTACTAAACCTTCCCACTGCAGGTTTGCCCTCATAAAGGAACCTTTCCCCACCATGCTTTTCTAGGGTCTGGCTGGCCCTTTGACTATTGCAGAGAAACTCTCCTGCAGCCTTAAAGTGGCCATTTTGCCACTGCTTGCTCTTTGTTACTATTTCTGCTTCCTGAGATGGTAAAAAATTTTATCTTTCCATAGTTTTTCCTTTCTTCCTCCTCACAAGAGGGTGCATTCTGCAAGCTCCGTGGAAACTTTTTAAAGACACCATAATAGAGGCTCAACTTAAATGTATACCCCAAATTAAAAAAACATAGTAAGAGAACCAAAAAAAAGCCACATGGCTAAACAACAAAGTGAACGAAGCAGTGAGAGGCAAAAAGGCATCCTTTATAAAGCGAAAGTTAAATCCTAGTGAGGAAAATAGAAAGGAGCATAAACACTGGCAAATGAAGTGTAAAAATACAATTAGGAAGGCCCAAAAAGAATTTGAGGAACAGTTAGCCAAAGACTCAAAAATAATAGCAAATTTTTTTTAAGTACATCAGAAGCAGGAAGCCTGCTAAACAACCAGTGGGGTCACTGGACAATCAAGGTGCTAAAGGAGCACTCAAGGACGATATGGTCATTGCAGACAAACTAAATGAATTCTTTGCATCAGTCTTCACGGCTGAGGATGTGAGGGAGATTCCCAAACCTGGGCCATTCTTTTTAGGTGACAGATCTGAGGAACTGTCCCAGATTGAGGTGTCATTAGAGGAGGTTTTGGAACAAATTGATAAATTAAACAGCAATAAGTCACCAGGACCAGATGGTATTCACCCAAGAGTTCTGAAGGTGAAATTGCAGGACTACTAACTGTTGTCTGTAACCTATCATTTAAATCAGCTTCTGTACCAGATGACTGGAGGATAGCTAATGTGATGCCTGTGACGGGTTGGATCACAGAAACCCCCTTGGGAGCTGCCACCCAATGTACCAAGACTACCCCTGTTCCTGTTTTCCCTGCCAGCTCAGGACTCCAGCACCCTGTCTTGCTGAGCCAAACTCTCCCGTCTGCTGCAACACAGACCCAGGGTCTGAATCACTTGCCCCAAAGCTGCAAGTTTACCTGAAAACAGCTCCCAGAAGTGTGCTTGTCTTTAGCACTCAGATGCCCAACTCCCAATGGGGTCTAAACCCAGATAAATCGTTTTACCCTACATAAAGCTTATGCAGGGCAAACTCATAAATTGTTCGCCCTCTATAACACTGATAGAGAGATATGCACAGTTGTTTGCTCCCCCAGGTATTAATACATACTCTGAGTAAATTACTAAATAAAAAGTGATTTTATTAAATACAGACAGTAGAATTTAAGTGGTTCCAAGTAGTAACAGACAGAACAAAGTAAGTCACCAAGCAAAATAAAATAAAATGTGCAAATCTATGTCTAATCAAGCTAAATACAGATAATCTCACCCTCAGAGATGCTTCAATAGGTTTTTCTCAGACTGGACACCTTCCAGGCCTGGGCACAATTCTTTCCCCTGGTACAGCTCTTGTTCCAGCTCAGGTGGTAGCTAGGGGATTCTTCATGATGGCTCCTCTCTCCCTTGTTCTCTTCCACACCTTTATATATCTTTTGCATAAGGCGGGAACCCTTTGTCCCTCTGGGTTTCCACCCCCCCTCACTGGAAAAGCACCAGGTTAAAGATGGATTCCAGTTCAGGTGACATGATCACATGTCACTGCAAGACTTCTTTATTCACTTGCCAGCACACACATATACAGGAAGACTCACAGGTAAATACAGCCATCTGCAGACAATGGGAGTCATCAAGATTCCAAACCATCCTTAATGGCCCACACTTTACATAATTACAATAGGCCCTCAGAGTTATGTTTTATATTTCTAGTTTTAGATACAAGAGTGGTACATTTCTACAAATAGGATGATCACACTGAGTAGATTATGAGCTTTGTAATGATACCTTACAAGAGACCTTTTGCATGAAGCATATCCCAGTTAAGTTATGTTCACTTTTTACCATATTTTTCTAAAACTATCCCAGTTACATTATATTCACTTATTATCATGTTTTTATAAAACCATACAGACTGCACAATGTCACAATGCCAATTTTTAAAAAGGCCTCCAGAGGTGATCCTGGCAATTACAGGCCTGTAAGCCTGACTTCAGTACTTGGCAAACTGGTTGAAACTATAATAAAGAACAATATTGTCAGACATATAGATGATCATAATTTGTTGAGGAAGAATCAACATGGTTTTAGTAAAGAGAAATAATGCCTCACCAATCTACTAGAATTCTTTGAGGGGGTCAACAAGCATGTGGACCAAGGGGATCCAGTGTACTTAGATTTTCAGAAAGCCTTTGACAAGGTCCCTCACCAAAGACTCTTACACAAAGTAAGCTGCCAAGGGATAAGAGGGAAGGTGCTCTCATCGATTGGTAACTGGTTAAAGATAGGAAACAAAGTGTAGATATAAATGGTCAGTTTTCAGAATGGAGAGAGATAAATAGTGGTGTCCCCCAGGGTTCTGTTTTGGGACCAGTCCTATTCAACATCTTCATAAATGATCTGGAAAAAGGGGTAAATAGTGAGGTGGCAAAATTTGCAGATGATACAAAATTACTAAAGATAGTTAAGACCCAGGCAGACTGCGAAGAGCTACAAAAGGATCTCTGAAAACTGGGTGACTGGGCAACAAAATGACAGATGAAATTTAATGTTGATAAATGCAAAGTAATGCACATTGGAAAGCATAATCCTAACTATCCATATAAAATGATGGGGTCTAAATTAGCTGTTACCACTCAGGAAAGAGATCTTGGAGTCATTGTAGATAGTTCTCTGAAAACATCCACTCAATGTGCAGCAGCAGTCAAAAAAGCAAACAGAATGCTGGGAATAATTAAGAAAGGGATAGATAATAGGACAGAAAATATCATGTTGCCTCTATATAAATCCACGATACGCCCACATCTTGAATACTGTGTGCAGATGTGGTCGCTCCATCTCAAAAAAGATATATTGGAATTGGAAAAGGTTCAGAAAAGGGCAACAAAAATTATTCGGGGTATGGAATGGCTTCTGTATGAGGAGAGATTAATAAGACTGGGACTTTTCAGCTTGGAAAAGAGATGGCTCAGGGAAGATATGATTAAGGTCTATAAAATGATGACTGGTCTAGAGAAAGTAGATAAGGAAGTGTTGTTTACTACTTCTCATAACACAAGAACTAGGGGTCACTAAAGGAAATGAATAAGCAGCAGGTTTAAAACAAACAAAAGGAAGTATTTCTTCACACAATGCACAGTGAACCTGTGGAACTCCTTGCCAGAGGATGTTGTGAAGGCCAAGACCATAATAGGGTTCAAAAAATAACTAGATAAATTCATGGAGGATAGGTCCATCAATGGCTATTAGCTAGGATGGGCAAGAATGGTGTCCCTAGCCTCTGTTTGCCAGAAGCTGGGAATGACTGACGGGATGGATCACTTGATGATTACCTGTTCTGTTCATTCCCTCTGGAGCACCTGGCACTGACCACTGTCAGAAAACAGGATACTGGGCTAGATGGACCTTTGGTCTGACTCAGTATGGCCGTTCTTATGTTCTAACTTATAGCCTTAAGTGACATCCAGGAAAATGCTTGGTCCAACTCAGAAAATAGCAATGTTCTGCCTGCTAGCTAAACCCAGTAGGGCAATTCTTACATTTATTCTCATAGCTCCTAGGATCATTCTGGTGGTTGAGCCCTAAAAGTAGTTCATCCTTCTCCTTTAAGGAGTTCCTGAGGAATTATATATAGATTGTAACTATACAGACACACTTATTGGGGGAAAAAAATGAATTTGCAGGTCATTTTTGTCTCTGTGGTGCTTGTGGTCATGGTACTTCCTTTTGGGGTGAACATGTGGACGTTCTTATTTACCTGTTTGTTGCCCAGTTGCTCTTGTCTGCTAAGAAACTTAATCATGTAGGGTCAAATTCACCGTTGCAGAGAATCAGAATAAGAATCATAAAAAAAAAAAGAATAATTTTTGTCATCTCCTTTACAAGTGTATGAAGTTGAAGGAAATCTTACTCAAGAGGGAAGTGTGATGTGTACTAGGGAGCAACATGATGAAAACCTTCAGGGTCTGGTTTACAAGTCACCTGCATTTTCCTGTTGTTCTATTGCTGGTGAATCCTGACATACCTGCTCCTTTTATGAGCCCATGATGATTTGCACGCAGATCACAGCTTTATATTGGGAAAATCAAAGATGGAAAAGAAGCCAGCAGGTCTCCATCTCTGACTGTGCAAAGAGGAAGTGCTAAGAAACAAGATGGATCCTAAGAATGGAGAGGGGGAATATGACAGGTTCCTGGCTGAAGTCTGTAGCATTTCTCATGGCCCTCTAAAGAGGGGAGCAAGGAACTAGTGGGCAGTGCCCTTCGTGGCATAGTATGAAGTAATCACCACCTTCCTGATCTCAGTGAGCTAGGTCTTCACAGAGCTGGCTAGAAAATAATTCCACAATAATGGCTGAGCTTCTTCTAAATTCCCAAAACAAAACAAAAAAGTCATTTAAAAAACTAGGTAAAAGTTTCTTATGGTGGTAATAATACTTAACATTTATGTAGCTCTTCTCACATTCAACTAATTTTATAAACATTGTGGCGAATCCCACCTGCCTTGTCACATTTGTACAGCACTTAGAACTCTGGCTAAGCAGTTATTAAAAGTATAAAAATCATCTGAGAAGATATGTTGAATGCTATTTATGCATAAGGCATCCAGAATTACACCTATTATCTAATGACTCTTTACAGCAATCCTTTGAGCTAGGTACAGTAAGTATTATTTCCATGTCACAGATGGGAAAATTTGAGACAGAAGGGATAAATAACTTGTTCAAGGTCACAGAGGGAATCAGTGTCACAGCTAGAACTAGATCTCAGCATTTCTTAGTTCCTTGGAGTATATTCACACCAGTATACCTCTTTCCCTTTCTTAGGGCAAGTCTTCACTACGCGGGGGGGGGGGGGGGGGGGGTCGATTTAAGATACGCAAATTCAGCTACACGAATAGCATAGCTGAATTCGACGTATCGCGGCCGACTTACCCCGCTGTAAGGACGGTGGCAAAATCGACCTCCGCGGCTTCCCATCGACGGCGCTTACTCCCACCTCCGCTGGTGGAGTAAGAGCGTCGATTCGGGGATCGATTGTCACATCCCAACGAGACGCGATAATTCGATCCCCGAGAGGTCAATTTCTACCCGCCGATTCAGGCGGGTAGTGTAGACCTAGCCTTAGGAAGGGAGGATTAAGGGAGAAATGAGGACTAACAAACTGAACATAAGTTCACCAAACAAAGCAGCTAAGAAGAAAGTCTGTTCAGTTGTGGGATGTGTACTTGCTGAGCGATCGTTCTTACCAATGCAATATAGCTTTGCTTGTAAGACTACACCTGAGATACTGTGTACAGCTTGGGTCTCCACATTTTAAAAAAATGCACAGAAAACAAAAATGTTCAAAGAAAATGAAATAAGCAACAAAAGGAATTGGAGAATTTGATTTAGCTGCAGTGAAAAGTAAAGGGACATGAATTCATTTAGCCTTATGGCACAATGGATAAGGGGATAGACGTGAACTTTGTGTAAATTAGCTATCAGCGAACCTATTTAAAAAAGAAAAGAAAAATAAAGGTCTGTCGCATCTTAGGCGCATTTAACATGCGCGATTTCAGCTTTACACGGTCGGCAAAAACAAAACAAAAACAACAAAAAAAGAGAAAAATAACAATTTAAATACTGTTTCTGTAGTGCGGGCGATTCCGCCTGCCATTACACTCAATGTAATTTTGACTATACGTGATTTTCGCTTTAGGCGCTGACTGCGGAACGTAACCCCAGCATAAGATGAGACAGACCTGTAGGCTGTCCCAGCCCATCCTACTATCCTCTCAAACCTTTGCCCCTTTCTAGAACTGACCTGAACTGACCCTATTTGAATGATCTGAAATGTTTGATTCACTGTTTATCACATAGCCCCTCACTTCTGGGTTTTGTTCAGGACCAGAAAGGCCAAAATACTATAAAAAGCTAGTTCTTGTGTTTCAGGCCAGACCCCAAGCCTTTGTAAAGGGACTGGAGTTGCAATCTGAAATCCCAGAAATCAAGTCAGGGAACTCCTGCTCTCATCAAGTTTCCTGAGTACAGTCTGTAGCTGCACTAAGGTCAGACAGTTTGGATAAGATTCAGACAAGCAAGTTCTTCTCCAGATGAACCTTTTTTGAGATTTTCCTATTGTTATTATAAATACTTAAGGCAATGGAGCAAAAAGAACTATTGATCTGATCATCAGTTGTAATGGCCTGATCCTTCAAGTCCCCTAGTCTCTGAACTCCCACTGACTTTTGTAGCAGTACCTCACATGGAGAGCTTGTAGGTTTAGGTCCAAAATGAGACACAGTGGTTTTAAAGTAATTAATGTTTATGAGGTACTCAGCTATCATGGTGGTGCAAGGCACATAATTACCTAGATAAAGATTAAACTGCAGAAGAGATTAGCTTATTTGATGTGGAGAATGTGGGAATTTTTGTAATATTTATTGTGAATAATAAGTGTGACTCAGTTTGCCCACTCACTTTGTATTGCTAACCACTGGGCATGAAAGAGTTAATTTCCTCCTCTGAGACAGGGGAAGAGGAATTGGTGGATGTCATATACACCAGACTCAGTTGGGCCTATAAAGAACCAAATGGAATGCACACATGTGAATGGAGGGTCCTGCACAAATAATGGAAACCTAAGTGCCTAACAACGAAGGAAAAAAAACAGGTGGCCACAGAGTGATTGCTTCTGAAAACAAAAGAAACCAGTTTCGAGCAGAGTTTGCTGCTATGCTCAGACAGGGACACAGATTCAAAAAGAGACTAAGATGGATACCAGCCAGCGAACCATGGACGAATACGGCAGTTGCTTCTTCCAATATAGACTTAGTGTTAAGCTTGGCTTTTCCATGCTGACCTAAGGACTCTCAAAGACTGTATACCAGTTGACTAATAAT
The DNA here is from genome assembly GCF_027887155.1 of Malaclemys terrapin pileata. Classification (NCBI taxonomy): domain Eukaryota; kingdom Metazoa; phylum Chordata; order Testudines; family Emydidae; genus Malaclemys; species Malaclemys terrapin. The sequence continues at coordinate 66,345,348 of NC_071512.1, read as the reverse complement.
TGCTGGTTTGTTTAGAAAGGCTTCCCTGTGTCATTGCAGCTACTCACTGGTTGCATTGCTCCCTGAAACAATTAAAGTCTATAAAGAGGTATCTGAACTCGTTGGGACTTGCTTCTTCTTAGCATGCACAACATGCCTCGGGTGGCATGTAACCAGGATTCATCACTGAATTTGGTCCACTGTTTGGATCATTAGCTTCCCCAAGTTGGGCCAGGTGCTGACGGGGAGTGCATCGTGAATGCTGATCCATGCCCCCCTTTGGGACTTGCTGTAGAGCCATAAAGAAAAACAGGGTACTGGCGTCTGAAGGCACAGTCTGAGTTTTAGAGCTTCAGGGCTCATCCTTGTGAAAAACTGAGCTTCGAGCTTGGTAAGTAATTGTGGTACTTCCATAAAAGTGTGTAAAGGCTCGGGCATCAAACCCCTGTAGGTCCATGACACTTCACTATTAGAAAAAACTAACTAAGTACTAATAGGACAAAGAACGAGTGGAACAATTTGTCTAGCCGAGGCAGTTATGGTTGATTCAATATAGATACATAAGTCAAGACTAAATATGTGAAAAGAACAGAATAACTATGTTTGCTTAGTTCAGTAGACCTTAACCCAAGAGAATCTGATTCTTGATTGCAGAGCACGAAAATAGCATCATTAAGGTTAAGATTTTGTCACAGTTATTTTTCATAAAAGTCATGGACAGGTCGCAGTCAATAAACAAAAATTCACAGAAGCCCATGACCTGTCTGTGACTTTTATTAAAAGTAATTGGTGGGGGGCTGATGTGGGGATGACTGAAGCCTTAGCAGGGTGGGATGAGAGCCTGAGCCCCATTGCAGGGGGGAGAGGGTCCAGCACCCGCCACCTATAACAAATAACAGCTCTAGCACCTTGGCACTGCGGGGCCCCAGCCAGCTGATAGCTCCAGGCCTGCTACCCCAGGGCTGAAGAGGAAAATGTCACGGAGGTGTCTGAAAGTCACAGGATCCATGACTTCCATGACCTCTGTGACATAATCATATTCTTAAGCGCTATTTAAGTATGTAATGGTCCTCACTCAGGGTCTGGTCAGGGAGCATGGCCTAGTGATCATAGCCACACCCTCTGATTGCCAAGGGGTGTGTGGGGAGGGGAGCCCGGGACTTCCCATTCCACCAGGCTCTGACCCAGGGCCCTTTGGGCTACCAGCAGTCTGGCAACCAAGGCTGCTTAAGGCTGTCCTTCCTGGGACTCTTCCTCTCATTCCCACCCTCCCCCAACCCTCCACCCGGTCAGCTTAGTCCAAGGCTTTCCCTTGTTGGGAAAGTCCAAACCAAAATAAGTAAGAGAGGGTTACCATTGTCCAGGGTCCACAGGCAGGGGAAAGGGAACTATAGTTCTACCACCCAAATGAGCTAATTCCCTGTTTTTTAATTCCTCCAGCAGATGGAGCATTTGCTGCAGGTGTGGCCAGGCCAGGCTGGCTGAGCCCAAAATAATCCCATAACCCCTTGTTGCCCAGTGTGGGGTTTGTACACCCTATCACAAAGTACCAGGCATAAGGGATTTATACATAGTAAGTCTTCAGCCGTATATCCCAATGTAACAAGAGGGGGCTTATAAGGAGAAACAAGAGGCCTTCAAAATGAAAGTAGAAAGAAAGCCAAGCATTCAGAATGACACCACAACTTCACCATTTTAAGAGCCACGTTCTGCAATACCTACTCATTAGGCCCCATGTGCCACAAAATGGGCATCCAGTATTGGTCATGGACTGTCTTGCACCCACTCTGCTTTTTCTTATGTAGCATATGTTTTCTCAAAGTGTTAAAATTGTATGTTGTGCCTATTAAATGTGCCAGATAGTCAGACCTACATAATGAGGGCTATTTTCTACCAGCTGAAGAAGTACAGTACAAGCAATGGCACCACAGGCCTTAGTCTAAAACAAGAGAGTTTGCCTATTAATTGCAAAATCAGCTCAAACTTATTCCTGTCCTTTCTGCTGAGACTGCCCCCAAAGGATGCCTGCTGTGCTAGCGGGTGTAAGAGTTTGGCAAGGTTAGTTACCTGCTATGAACTGGACTGAGGTCACCAACACTTATGTGGTATTTTTTAAATGTACAGTAGTATTTTGTACTTGTATTTTGACCTTTTTTAATGCAACTTTTTTATTGGTTTCAGATATTTGATAGCATTCCTTTTACCTCTTTAGGACAATTATTCACCTAAAGTTCTGTCCAGAGATTGTTCCCTGTTGCTTCTTTGCCCCGGGATCAGATTGCAGGGGGCCAGAGCAGGCTACCGACTCCTAGTCTCTTGGCAAATCCATACTCCTGAAGGAACAGTTAAGCAAACCAGATGCTGCAGAGCTCCAACTTCAAGTCTATGAACATTCTTCTTTCTCCACTCCCTCAGGCACCACAGAGCCTTAATCTGTCCATATATGGTATGCTACCTCCGCAGTAATGATATAAGAGCTAATCATATAGGCAATGAGTGGAAGAATCCCTGTGGTGGGCATATGTGAATTCTGTAGCCCTGTTCTTATGCTGTTCCTTCTCCATCATTTGTTTGGCTGAAGACAGCTGAGAGCTAGAAGACTCAAAATGTTGTGCATGTTTCCAGAGAGAGATCCCTACTGAACTGTGTAGTTGAAGTGTAAGGTAGGCACAGCTAACCTTCATTCACTAGAAATACATTTTAAAAATGAATAATTATTGAAAATATTTTCTCCCCTATTACAGTCCAGTTTAAAAAGAGCACAAAACAGAGATGGACATAGGATTTGCTGTACTGAATCAGACCCATTGGTCCCTCAAGTCTGGTACTCTACTCCTGGGAGTGGCTAACATCAGCTACTACAAAGGATGCTTTACTAGCAGTCTCAAGCCCATAAACAAAAGAAGCCCATTTGGCCCAAAACCACAACTGAATTCACCAAGAAATGCCCATAATTTCTAATTCTAATTGCCTTAATACAAGTTAGAATTGAGTTTACTTTGAAATTGTTTAATGGTAATTTACTAGTGGAGTAGAATATTCCTTTTTAGTAGCAAGCAAGCTCAGACTTCAACGACTGCAATAAGTTGCTGTTCTAGACATTACAAAGAACATCTGCCAAAGTAGTCTAGATACACATGCTTTTCAGGGCATTACATATTTTAATTTTTTTGGTCAAATACTATAAAAAGAAAAGTCACCCAGCAATACAATCCTTAACACAAAACCTATTCTGAAGACAAGCTTTAGTGTAAAGGAAAATTGCAACCAACTCTTTTTTGTTACAAGGTGTACCTGTGTAAAGAGTTTTATTTTAGGTCTGAATGACTTAAATTGGTATGGAAGTGCCTGAATGTCTGAAGGCAAAACTAGCAGTATGTAGATAGGTATGTCTCTTAATAGGGCTGTGTCTTGTGAAAAGCCCAGAAGAATTGCTCAATATTGCAGAATAACTGAGTAACTTCTCCAGCATTTCAGTAGCTATTGGAAATTCCAGTAATAGAATTTGTGCCCTATATTGCAGGACGGACAGGAGGAGGAAAAATATTTCTTAAGTCAATATAATGCTCAAGCAAGGTGTTTGGATTAGCAACGCTGAAAAATGAAGTCCTCTTCACAGAACAGCATGCAGTGGCTCCTTCTGTCTTATATGTTGTAAGCTTGTTCTGGAGGGAACGTTTTTTTTAGGAGCAAGAGAGTAATTCAATTTCCATGTTCATTCATAGCCTGATCCAAAAGCCCACTCAAATCAGAGGGAGACTTCATTAACTTCAATGAGCTATGGATCTGACTCTCAGTCATTTGATCTGCTCCTGCAAACCATTTCTCTGGCAACCAATTCAGAGTAAGATTTTGCAGGCTTGGACCTACTGGCCTCTCTGTTGAGAACAAGGGTACCATGTAGTGCTGAACGTGGTGAGATAGTGGTGCTTGTCCACTACAAACTGTATTAAGCCTCCCCAACTCATTTTCTACACCCCATGTTTTTACAAACACTGATCTGTATTGTGTTCTATCTTTTTTTGTTTCCAGTGGTTCCTCCTCTTCTGTTGCAGTCCCTACCATTTTAACTTGCTCACCTTTTCCTGTACTAAACAAGTATTGTCCTGCTTAGAACTAATCTAGGTGGGCTAATGTAAATCTCCAGATGAGCCATAGCACCATGTGTACAAAACTCATTGAAGTCAATAGTAGTTGTGAGTATGGATCGATGAGCAGAATATGCGCCTAACAGCACTAGTTAGATGGGACAGGTGAAATTTTGGCCCTACTGAAGTCAATGGAAGTTTTGCCATTGACTTCAATGGAGCCAGGGTTTCACCTAGAGCTTTTAGCTAACACAGTTTTCTCTCCCCTCCCACTTTTAAATCAGATGAAAACTGGAACCACTCAGGATGAGTTTTAATGAAAGTATGGCTCTAAGAATTAATTGGAGAAAGGAGTTAATCCATTTACTAGAGATAATGAACACATTGATTTGCACAAGATTTTACAGGGAATAGATAGATTTCCCCACCCCCCACATCCCACGCCTGACCCCACTCAGAAGTCTCTTACTGGTTAGATCAATTTCTTAACTTTTGTAATTGCATTATTTGTCTAAGCACAGCAGAAAGAACCAATAGTATGATGTGATATGACTCATTGCTTTTTTACCTTGAGTTGCTTCATACAGCACCACAGTTTAAGGATTTCACAATAGAGTTTAAATTCTCAAGCTGATTTTAACTAAATCCTCTGTGCTAATTTTTTTTTCAACAGTATTTTACCACATACTGTAAAAGGGTTATTTAAACAATATTCACCATAATTGCCACTAGTAAATGATAACTAACTGCAGCTTGCAGATTCTACATACTGGTCTTCAGAAGATTATTGAAGTAATCTGTGTGCAATTTTGTGTTATGTTGTTAATAATAGTATGTACTGGACTTGTTTGAGTTTTCTCTTTAGTATTCAGAAACTGAGAGTTTAAGAAAACATTCAAAATGCTGAGGATACACATAAGTGAAATATTTAATGTCTGTCAGTATTCATAAAAGTTACATTGTTTACATAGGGTTCATTTCTATATAATAAAAATTTCATCTTAATGAAAAGATTTTCTGGCAAGTCTCGTATATGTTAATTGTTTAACATATGCTTTGGATATATAGCTAAATAGCAATATAGTTTAAAAAAAAACTTTCTGCAAATAGTCCTTTGAACAATTACAAAACCTCATTACTAAAGAATTGGTTATCTTTACACTTGCTTGTTGGCTTGTTAAACTCATCTGTGATTTGGAATGGGCAAAGATCAACTCTTTCTTAGGACAGCCTTTTCTTAACAGTTCAACAAATTTGTTCATTGCATAGTGAAGATGTAAACGTCTCAGGGTTCCATAAATTATACCTTTGTATTCTAAAAAGTCATTGATGGTTTTGAATACTATACTGCATATGCTTTCCTATGCTGATTTTACTTTGTTAGTTTTGTTGTTGAGGCTGATGGAATTATTATTAATTTTGTTTTAGATATGTCAATTGTACACAACAAATGAAGAGAAGAAAATGAAAAAATTTAAACACCAAAGGAAATTGTTTTACACTTTGCAACAATATTGCCACCTCATTCTTTTGGTTTTCTATATACAACATGACGGAAATGTACTGTACTGCTTCTTTTCAAAAAATGAGTTTAAATTAATTTCAACAGTTAGCTATGTGTTTACATAAAGTTAACTATGTTTGCATCAAATAAAATGTTTATTAATGAAAGCTATTTATTATACAAGAAACATCAAAGAGAAAATTCATCATACAGAAATGTACACTATTGGTGACAGATGGAAAAGTGCATGCAGATTTCTTTGTTTTATTAAAAAAAAGAAGTCAGAAACAATCATTCTAAAATTACTGGGTTTTGGTCCCTATGATCTTAAATGAGTGAAAAGTTTTTTCTCTGAATTTACAATATGCCATTTAACAGATATGACTAATACACATTAGCAAGCAGGTGGAATGAAAGCATTCGGATTTTATTTTACAAGTACTTGTGCTTGACAAATGTGATTTTTAATTTGTTTTTAAGAAGAAATTGTCTTCAAATATGGGCTGGGTAGATTGCTGCCAGGTTGCTCTGGTTTTATACACAGTTTCTCTAAATTTGTTTTTAATACCACACAAATTGTTTAAGCCTTTTGTTCTGATAATTAAACACCATAAAATAACATATGTTTTGTTAACATTCAGGAAATGACATTTGAGTCTTTTATTTTATTTTTTAAATTTTTTTGGCTCAAAAAATTTTTAAATATATGATTATCATAACCTAATATTGTCTTTGTCTTCACTGCAGTGGATTTCCGATCAAACTTTTCCCCTTCTTTTAATACTTTAGGGAATTTTCAAACGTCGGGATGTTTGGCTGTAATGCCCCAAGATTTGTTCTCCCTGAAAGAAATCATAGTGACAATTTATTAAACTACAGAGCAACCTGGCTTTTAGGGGTCTGCAATTCTAGTTTGTGTTCAATATACCTAGCATTAAATCTTGATTCATTTCATCATAATTATTTGTTATATTTTTCATGCAATTACTGTAGCTGCTAGTTATCTGATTTTTAAAATCCTAAGATAAGGTTGCAATATCAAATCAGTGGGGCATTACTTTTCATGTGCAAAAAAAAAGGGGGGGAGAGGTTTAAAAATTAAAACCTAAGTTGCGCCATCAATGGTAAGTACATTTACTATGAAGAAAGTGAAAACCTAAAAAGAAATCACATTTATAAGATTGTGTCCCCATGTTTAACATCATTCATTCATTCATTCATTCATTCATTCATAGTAAAAATGCAGAGACACATAGATACAGGTAGACTTAAATTAAAAAAAAAATGATGGGAAATAAAACTCCTTGGATCCAAAATGATTTATTCACACAAATTTAATAGGATATATCACAATTGTTTGGTCCATAAATATTTAGGGGAAATAGTTTCTATACAATGCATTTATCAATAAACAAAGAAACATGGACAATTTTGCTAGACCACTTACTGTACTATAAACACGAAGCTCAATATATAAGATTATTGAATTTATCAACTATATCTGAAAGAGTGCACAACTGCTTTCTATGACATGTTTGTCCCCTCTAACAGGATACACCATAAAAAGAGTTTCAGAAATAAGAGGTAAAACAGTACAAAACTAGTGAGGTGTCAAAAGGGCTTAAAACAGTTAATTTAACAAACAACACATATATCCTGATTTTTCACAAACTTACTCCCAAGTTATATCATAAGGCACATAGTAGAACTGAGTTATAATTAGTCTACTTAATAAAGTAGATCTATAGTACCATATATTGTTCTGTCAAAGAACAAAATTTATAAGTATCAATATTTTTACCTGTAAAAGTGTATTAATAAAGATCTCAGCCTTACCAAGGTTGTTTGGTCTGGTTAGTGGTAAATGCCCATAAGGTAATAGAAATAGGAAAAGTCAAGATTTAAGCTCCGTAGAAGATGATAACCATACTTGCTAAATATATAATGGCAAACACACCTTTCTTCTATTACAGTGTTAACATCTCTTCCATCATCTTTTTTTTAAAAAATAAGCTACTTTTCTGTGCTAATTTTCTAAAAACCCTGAGCAAAAGTTACAATAATGCACTTTAATGTGGGCAGTGAACTGTCAATATGTAACCACACATTTATACAGCCAAAAAGGACACCTTTAAAATATATTAAATAGCCACTTTCACCACCAAAAGAGAGATTTGATGGGGTCTAAAAAGTGGATTCTATGTGCAAAGTTATTCTTAACAATCCACTAAAAGCAAGATGTAGATCTTGACTGGTTTTTTGTTTTTGTTTCTCAGACTTTCCACAATCTAATTGTTTTTAACTACAATAAAGGGGAACAAATGAACATTCACCACTGCCCAGACCATTCAGACTTTTAGTTTAATTAAAAGAAAGAAAAAAGAAAAAAAAAGAAAAAGAAAAAGAAAAAAAATTGCTATTGTAAACTAGGAAATGTATTTAGATCAGCATCCACAAGGTCTTCTGAGTTTATCTGCCTCAAAGCTACCCACTGCCAATTCCAAATTTCATAAGAATTCTTCTAATGCATTTTTCTTTTATACAAAAGTTAAAAAACTAAAGTATATATTAGAAATATTAATGTACTAAAGATTTAAGTTCATGTATTAAACAAAGTGTCTGATACAATCTCATGAAACATCTAAAATAAATTCAAAATAGCATGAATAAAATGTACTAAAATCAGTTTCCTTAAACATCTTAATAAATTATATTTTGCTTATTTCCATCTTCCCTGAAAAAGTTTAATTCATCGAGAATTGCCTTAGTAATAAAGATCTGTATACGTTTAGAACTTCATCCTACACTCACTAAAGTTAATGACAAATCTCCCATTGGCTTTACTGATGCAGGATCAGGGCCATATAGAGTGAATTGTTTTCTTTTTTTTTTTTTAATTAAAATCAGTGGCATTTATGGCAGAGTGGGAAAAAATGAAATTTTGCCTAGGCAATGCTAAAACTTAGATTGAATTATTCAGCCTTGTGGCCCAATCCTGCAAACAGTGATGCAACAGAGTAACCTTACTCATATGAGAAAACTCATTGAAATCAATGAGACTTTTCATTTGAATAGTTCCTCTGGTGTATACTTTAGTGAGCCTCCTCTTACATGAGTAAAATTACTCTGGAGCATAAGTGTTTGCAGGATTAAGGCCTTTAGTGTGCATAATTCAGAATTCACAGACCAAGGGCCTGATCTTGCAGTCCTTACCTACACACCAGTCCCATTGAGCCTAATCCTGCAAGTCCTCCATCCGTGCCTTACTCCCACTGGTGTCAATGGACATTCCACATGGATGAATGGCTTGCAGGGTTGAGATTATTGACCTGCATGGGAATTTTGGGTGCTCAATGAATACAGGGTCAAGCTCATAACTAATATTTATACAAACAAAAAAGAAGAAGAAGAAGAAGAAGAAAAAGAAGAAGAAGCATTGACACTTGGAATGCCGCTGTCTATTCCAATTCCTAATTTGATTTGTTTTGTAGGTGTGAAAAATACATAGTATGAAACTTAAACATGTATTATAAAAATAAAGTTAGACTTAGGACTCTGAAACTCCATAAATGCACATACAATCCTGGAGCAGCAAACTATTGGCTTTAAATGAACTGTTAGAGGCTTTCTCAGATTATCAGACTGGGAATATAATTTTCTTCTCCCTCTCTTCCCCCCCAAGATTCTGGAAATAAGTAACATACAATTTTAAGAGGCACTTATTAGAATGATTCATAACTTTCCCTTCAATTGTCTGATGAATTAAAAAAAATCCAAATACAATTTATAGACAAAATATGTTCATTTATAATGGAGACATATTACTGCAAACTCATTTGCCAAGTGGCTGCAGATGCTACACACCAAGCTGTTTGTTTTCCCAAATATTTTGTGGGTTTGTTTAAAAAAAAATAAAGAGTCTTGTAAATAATAATAAAGAAGAATAAGAATAAAAAAAACTCAAATGTTAGAAAAGGTTCGTTAAGGTAGTTTGTGAGGGGCTCCCGGATTCGTGGCTGTCCAAGTTAGAGGTCACTGATGTCACTACAGTGATAGTGGGATTGGTCAGGTCTGTTAAAGTGGTCGCAGTGCCGGGTGGAGTGAGAGCGCCGCTGTCTGCTGAGGGCGGTGCCGGAAGTGACGTGCCATCAGCTTTATCGACACCCCCATTCTCCTGCCGCAAAAGGTTCCTTCTGAATTTGGCTCTTGCGTTTTGGAACCAAACCTGCAAACCAATCCCAATTGATTTCTTTACCGATGTTTGCTTTTTGTTTTTGTTTTTGCTTTTATGTATTTTTATGTTTGTTTTTGTTTGGCAAATCATCTAAGTAACTCTACATCTTTGTTTACTACTAGTTTGCATCGTTTCCATCATACAAAGGCATCTGTACATTAGGTCCAGCACTGTGGGTGCTGATTAATGGAACATTGAAGCCCACGATGAGGATCTCCTAGAGCAGCCTTGCAGAAGTCTACTCACCCACTCATCCAAGGAGAGTAACTTTTCTGATGGGCAAGTAACATATCCTTGGGGGTGTTGTTCCATTACCTAGGTCATCATGGTAAAGGATGGGTAAAATAAAGATTTTGTGCTTGGGCTGGTAAACTTTTGTGACCATTTTTAAAGTCTGAAAACTTTAAAAGGGGAAATGACACCATCCCCTATAGCACTGGTTATTAATATGGGTTTCCTAGTCCTCTTCCCTATAAAGCTGTGGGTTCATTTAAAATGTTTTAGGTGACATGTAACATGGACAAGCAATTAATGCTAATAGATTCTCCTTTTGCCTCGATCACTGCCCTCTCTCTGCACACTGCACACAGCACTACATACCTCACTTTAATTTCACTGAGCTAGCACACAATGAGAGGGGATTTACAGTTATTTATTTTTTTAAACTGTGTTTTTGGGGGGGAGTATTTTAGGTAGGGGAGTGACTAACTGTTGACTTTACTATGGAAGCCCTTAGTGATAGACATGGAGAAAGGAAGCAATCTGGTCCTGAAGGATCGTATCAGCCAAAGCTTGCTTGCCATATCCCAGGGAAACCTAGACTTTGCCCAACCAAGGGCCACAATGACAACTTAGGGAGCCCAAAGGCTGCACCTCATTTGTGTAAAATGGAGCAGATTGCTTCTACCCGCTTAATGTAGAGGTCACCACATAGAGACTACAAGTCCCATGATGCATTGCTTCCCTCGCTGGGGCTTGTAGTCTCTGGAGATAGTTCCCTCATATCGAGGATGAGGGTGATCACAAACCACATTTCAGAATTCTGTGGGCTGAATTTGGGTGGTGAGCTATACACTGCCATGTAGTACTTTACCCATTAAGTTCTCTGCACACTCACTAGGGACACAGCAATATTATACTAAGAAGAAGAGATACACATATAACAGTCTAAATAAGGGAGATACTATTGTATTGGCAGGGGAAGGGGAGTTTTGTCAAGCCTGTGATGGTGGCTTCTTACCTGCAGAACTCTCTTGGTCAGGCCCGTTTTCTGGGCAAGCTGCTTGAGGTCCTTGGCATCTGGGTTGTGGTTGATAGCAAAGTAGGACTTCATGGTGCGAAGCTGGTGGTGTTTGAAGGAAGTGCGCATGCGCTTAGTCTTCTGGGATGGGGGGTAAGGCTGCTGGTCTCTGTCCAGGTGATCTGCCTCATTCTCATTACAACCTGATCAGTAAACAACATGACACAACAAGGAGTTGGTGGTGATCATGCATCATACCGTAGTAAATAAAACTAAGGCAAGTTTCCAGAATCACACGCTATTTTTGGAGAAGAAAGAGGGGATTGAGCTAATATGGTATCGGGATGGGCAGGAAGTGGTATTTAGATTAACAAATAAAGGTCAGGAGGAGGATGGCCTTTTCCTGTTCTTAACATTTATTATATCCCCCAGGCTCACTCCTGCTAAGGAAACAGTATATTGAGGGTAGATCTGCCAAGTTTCACTGCTTTGGCATTAATTTTCAGGTCCCTCTGGTGATGAAGGTTTTGTTATGTTTCCAAAGAGTCATTTAAAATTTCACTCATTGAAACTGCCCTAGCTTGAGAGAAGAGTAAAGATCAAACCAACATTTTGAATCCTCCCAAATCACCACTAGGCAAAAAAAGAAGCATTAGGTGGGAAGGCTTGTTATGACAAGTATAAAGACTGAACTGTTTGTTCATAAAACCCAAAATAAATGCATTTGGATTCTGCCTAGAATTTTATATGAAAAGTGTTGGGGTTGGTGCCTGCAATGTTACCACAGCTAGATTGGCACCTACATAGACCATTCTGTGGAATGGCCAACTACCAGACCACAGAGCTAAAGATGTGCCTTGATTTGATGATGTGGAAAGTTGTTAAAGTGACTTTGAATAAGAAATATATTACAGATTACTGCCTCATGGGTGTGAGTTGCACACCAGGCCAGTAGTAGTGCTGAGTACCATGGTGTCACTGCCTATGCTTGGGACAGGAATGACACAAATACCAAGAAAAATAACAAAGTCATCCATGTTATACTTTTTGGCCTGAAAAATAATCTGATAACTTTCAGGATTATATTTTACAAAGCTAGCTCAATCACACAGAGGGCAAACCTGATTGTCACATAACAAAGAATATGAATTTAAAAAAATAATTTAAAAATTGTTAAGAATGTACCATGTAAATTAGCCCAGGCTTCATTAATTCTTCATTTGAATTTCCTTTAGTCTACTTCCCTACAGTTGGATTTATTAACTAGTCTTAGCCAACTCCCAGTCCCCCCCTCACCAATATTAAAAACACACAGCTAGCACTTTGCATTGCATCAGTCACTAGAGCCTCTGAGACTTGCAGTGCTAGAAAGAGGTAAAACAACTTTCAACTACCCCAAAAATAAAAAGCTCAAGTCTTCTCAGAGCTTTGCTCCCTACTGAATTAAGAGGTAAGTCAACAGTTACATATGGTAGCTGCACAACACATAAACAAAGGATCAGGTGAATGCTCATCCAGGATGGAAGAGATTCTAGCTGCAATTATAGTCATATCTGTATTTTCAAATAAAATAAACTGACAGCTCTGAAACCATCTGGAAGTGGAAATTACCTTGGAAGTAACTTAGGATCAGGTTTCCAATATTTTTCTCTTGCTGAATAACACTTTATTCCACATGCAGTCCTACTGCCTTCAATGGGACTGTTTGAGCAGTAAAATACTATTCATGGTGAACAAGTATATCAAAATTTGGCCCTAAGAAGTTATTTTAGCCAATTGCAGGCCATTCTTTATTAAAGCATTGAAGTTATGCAGCAACAATTCCAGTTTATCTGACTGTCTAGCCTAGCTAGCCTTTTACAGCAAATTTGTCACCATGGTTTCTGAGCATTTATTTATTTATCATGGCTTGGCTTTTCCAAGGTGCCTAAGTCAATGGAACACGGGCTCATAACTACCTCAGGTGCCTTTGACAATCCCAATTTATATAATAATTACACCAGTCTGTTCTCTAAGTGGCTGAAATAGCATTGTGTGGCTTAAAATGCTACATTATTGCCTGAAAAACTAGTCTACAGCTCAAATTCAGGCAATACATTACTGCATGTTTCTTTGCACCATCTTTTTTTTAGTGGCCAGCACAATACACTTCCCATTGTCAAGATCTCACCAAATACACTTTGCATAGTTATTACATTTACACACCATAAGAGATCGAGTTCTTGAGCAATAGCTGTGCAAAACATTGCTCTAGGGAAAGAAAAATTGCCTTCATTTTGAGATAACTTACACTGTTCAGATTTGATGACCTTTCTGTTCCTTGGACAATTGTTCAACACAGTTGCTCTCAAAATAGAAATTATTTCTAACATATAGTAGCTAATATGGATCAAATACATTATTTATAGGGTACTTATCACTGTAGTATCTGAGCCCCTCACAAATATTAATGGTGTTAGCGTCATAACTCTCTGAAGTATTGTTAGGTCTCCAGTTTGTAGCTGAAGAACAGAGAAACAAAGAGATTAAGTGATTCATCCAAGGTCACAAAAGAGGACTGTGTCAGAGCCAAGAACAAAACCCAGTTCTCCTAGAGCCTACTCCAGTGCCTAGCCACAACACTATCCTGCCTCTTTATGTGTGTGTGAATATATAAAATATATACACATACATATACCCATAATCTAAGCAAGATTCATATAATCTTGTTTGAGAATAAACTTTTTCTCCATTGTGTGATCAAATTGTTTGCTGAATCAGGGCTAGCAACACATTTAATTCATTTTTTTAGACGTTTGGGTTGTTTCCATAATGTCCTTCAGCTTGCAGTATGAATAGGACGATATATGTGTTTTGATTAAGAAAGCATCTTGATTTATTGGAAAGGTAAGTTTTTGCCCCTCTTCAGATTCTTTTACATCGTCAATTACAATCTAGCTTTGACACAACAAATGGATTCCTTTGCCTAGCTGCAGAGTGCAGTCCAAAACTTGATAAGTTTTAGCACAAATACGTTATGGAAATGTTTAAATTATGTTCTAGTGTTCAGAGATGTTTTCACAGTGAATTATAGCTAAGAGACAAAACAATCACTGAGCACTAGTGTCCAGGTTCAGGAACCCATCAGGGTGTAAAATTGCAGTTAAACAGGTCTAAAGACAAACATTTTGCCTTTAGTAATGATCAGGCTTCTGATAAACATAGTTCTTTAACGAGTTTTCAGCCTTTACCTGAGAAATATGCCTGCCTACAGATGCCACTAGGGGTCACTAACACATTCATTTAGCAGTTCAAACATGGAGTTTGAAAAGTAGAACAGACTTGGACTGCAATATTTTAGAGGTGGAAAAACTTACTGGCTTTCTTTTGTACAGAATTCAATGAAATACCACCAAAGGGAAAACACCTTTTTGCTGCCCTGACACATACAATTGAAAGTGATATTTGGTGAGGTCTTTTAAAACCAAATCCATCCTGCCTGACAAAAGACTTTCACTTCATCCTTTCTATCCTGTTGTGTTGAATTAGATTAGAGAATCAGTACCTAGGTTTCCAGCTAAACCGTTAATTACATATGCAAAAGGACAGCACATGTTGTGGCTAGTATCTGAGAGAAAGATACCCTAGAATACTGCCTTTTAGACTCTTCCCTGCTTTGGGAAAGTATAAGTGTTTAAACACCCGATCTGTGTCTCACTTTTCCGATTGCTCTAAATCCACGCTTTGAATCCTGTATGTTTATTTCTATTTAGATTCGTTACCCTTTGGAGACAATTACATAAAAGAATAGTTCTCAGTCCTGAAGCCAAAGGCGAACGAGGAAAAATGTATTTTTTTAAATGGCTACCTACTGCAGAGGGTTTTTTTCCTTTCAAATAACAGTTATATCTATTTCACGTCATTCTAAAACCATCAGAGATTCTGTGGCTTTCTTGGGTGTTAAATTGGTCAATGGGTTGGAATTATCAGCGCTAGACCGTCTTTAGTTTAGTTGTAAAATGTACTTTCTCCAGACCACGTGCCAGCACTGGGTATTCATAGTCTCCCCCTTTCCTCTCCTCACCCCCCCCCAAAAATTGATATGTTAAAGCTACAAAAATTATATTGGCTGATCTTGCATGAGTCAAAAGAAGCCGGTCAGAAGTAGCTTCGTTTTACTCGGACATTTTCCCATGTAAATTCTGCGTTCCCGTTTGGGTGAGCTACATTTTGTCTCCTAGTCCTAGATGAGGCTTTTTAACTTCCTTTGCAGAGGGTGACCCCGCTAACTATCTGGGGGCAAGAGGGAGAAAGAAAGAAAAGACTTTTTAGCCTAACATACAAACGCAAACACCACATTTGCCTTTAAAAATGCGTTTCACTGCGCCCCACATTAGCGTTCAAAGGGTTTTTCGCTGTAGGCAATTTTTTTCGCCTTTCGCCAGGCTTGTGAGCCTAATTATCACAGTGGATTACTTCTAAATGTTTGGTTTCTCGGGGTCTGGGGGAGCTCGGACACTTGATGCGAATAAGGAATAACATGGATCCAAAACTGAATTCCTGGCTCTCAATCCACCGTTAGAAGCGAGTGACTGGGCTACAGGTTCCCCTTCCGTCATACCCTTTAGGGAATTGATTAGGGACTGCTCAGTGGCCAGGGATTCCAATGTCATCTTCAATTAACAAAGAACAATTAATGCACTGATTGCCCTGGCTCCAAGGTCCACGCATCAGAGGAGCTGAAATAACCTCGCACAGCCAAGCAGTTCCACACTGAAGCCCTCTTCACAAACAGCCCCAAAGAGAAATGCCCGTCCGGGGAGGACTGGGGTTTGTGCTGGTGGGAGGAAGGGAGGAGAAAGGGAGGAATCTTTGTGTCTCGGTGGCAATGGGTTGAACTTGGGGACGGAATTCGAGGCCGGAGTTGGTGCGTTTGTATGGAGCACAGAGCAGTTGCTTCAAACTGAAATAGACAGGTTCCCTTTTCTGTGCACTCCTCCGCGGTGACCGCTTCAGAGCACTTTGCTTCATTGAACCAAGTTGTGAGTCCTCGAGCACCCCACGTTACAGGACATGGACACACCATCTATAGGCGCCTTTCCCAGCCAAACTGCAGATCACCGCCTAGAATTCCGTCCCCCAGCTTAACTGGGAGTTAAAAGTCTTGCTGCCTACACAGGAAAACACAAAGCTGCTCACTGTAACACCCCCACCCCCACCATACACCTTTCTTTCCGTGTTACTGGGCGATTCGTGAATACATCGAAACTCAGTAAAAACATTCGTTTGGGATCGGTCATTCTTAAATTCGGTTAATTCGTTCGTCTTCAGGTTAGTGAAACTCCGTGTGACTTGCCTGGAACTATTTAATTCGGGCCCGTGGCGCTTTCTGGTGCGGAAATAGTTCTGATGTTTGGATGACAAAGGTACTAACGTGAAAAGCGTTTCAAATAATAACGCGGTTTCAGCTCAGCTGGTGTCCCTGCCTTTCATTGGGAACGGAGCAGATACGCTACTTGTTATTGCCCCGCTGCAGGGAGCTGCTGGCGGAGGAGAGGGTAAAAAAAAAAAAGTGCCAGCAAAATAGGAAAATATTCAGCCTGAGTATCTACGGATTCACATGCAGGCCTGCGGGCCTGCGGAAATCAGCCATGTTTCCTCCAGATTTATTTTCTGTTGATCAGTTTAGGTGACCCTGAATTGGGGTCCGAGTGGTGGAGGGTTTGATTTTGAGACAATCAAAGCAGCCACATCTCCCGCATTCCTACAGAAACATAGGGCTGGGTTTGGGGTTGGGAGTGGGGGTGTTGTCTTCGCCCTGGGAAGTGACTGTCTGGGTATTTGACATTAATAGAGGAAGACAGCTTTTTAGAAGGGCTTCTGTTCGCTTTCCTGCCACTGCTCCAACCCTCAGAGGACTGTTTGTTTGATTTTCCAATGGTTAAGCAAGATTTGGCCTGGCTGAGTTACAGACGCACTGCCTGGCTGGGGAGGGGAGGGGAAGGGAGTCTGAGAAGGCCCCTTTCTGTGGAGTGAAAGGTTCAGGGCGCTGTTCTCACCTGAGTTGTAACTGACGATGTCCACTCCTAGAGCTGGGCTTTTTCTCTTCCTGGGCCTCCCTTTCTGGACTGTGCCAGTGCCATTGAAGTAAGGCAGTGCCAGCCCTCCGCTCTTGGCAGCCAGCTCAGTATAGCTCAACTGAGGCGGGTATTCGCCTTGCAAAAGGGTCTCGAAATGGGCCCTGCAGTAAACCAGGTTGTCCTTCATGCCAAAGTGATCGCCTGTGGTCAGAGTCTTGTTGCAGGTGGTGCAGGTGAAGCAGCTCAAGTGATAAACCGACTCCCTGGCTCTCATGACCATTTCGGAGGCTGAGATCCCAAGGTGGCAGCGGGCACATCTCTGCACGGAGAACCTTCTGAAGGAAACAGAAAAGTGGGCATCAACCAGGAAGGTGCTAGGTACTGCCCAGCTCCCGGGGGCTGCCCAGCTCCCCTGACTTGAATCACGCACCTCCCACCCTAGTTTCTGCTCCTGAACTGAGAGCCTAAAAATATTGCTCCCCAAATCTTGCAGCTGGACCCGTTTCTACCCAACCCTCAGAGAGCGGCCTTTACATAGGCCTCTCCTGACGCCTCCGCCCTGGCTAATATAAATTATTTGGGCTTGTTAGAAACTCTGTGTATGAGAAAACCAGAATGGGCCAGAAATAGTCCACTTTAATTTTCTCAGGAAACTGATCTTTCTGCCTGGATTTTTTTATTTTTTTATTTTATTTTACAACATCTCGACTAGCGTTAATGAAGATAAATAAGCAGCATTGAGAGAAAACTTGTTCTCACTTCCCTTTCGTGCCTTAAATCGTAAACCAGATTGAGAGGTTGGGAGGGAGAGAGAACGGGGCACCCGGGGGGAAAAAACAGAAAATCAAAACAAATCAAACAAGCCACGAAACTGCGCTCTGCTGGAATTCTGCCTGTCTAGAGTCATTGACCGATGAGAATTAAAAATCTAGTCGTGAGCTGCAAGGAGTTGATTTGATTTAGCAGAAAGGATGGTTTATTGTATTAATAAGAGCTGTCTTTGCTATTCTTTACGGCGTCTCTCCAAACCGGAGCTTTGCCATTACCTAGCCAGTTCAGGAGGGTGACCCCTGCTCTTGGGAAACGGGAAATAAATATACACGCTACAGCGAGAGGGAAACTTTTGTTTGAAATTTAGGCAGCGATTAACAGCACCTAGACCAGTGGGAAACTGACTGTCTCCTGTTGTTGTTTATATCGTAACATGCTTTAACTTTGTCTCTTGAAAATGTCCATCAGTATTTTACATGTGCGAGATTTACAAAGGGGGCACATTTGATACAATTGCCCTAAAGCCACGTGTATATAAACGAGAAGTCTTTGCCTATAAGAAGCTATCCCGAGCTGGAGATGAGCGGTTTGGCCGCTGCTGTTCTGGGAAGGGATGTGCATTTGAACCGGTAGGGACTGAGTGCTGTACCTGTAATAATCCTCCTTGCAGTAAATACTGCCGTCCTTGGCAAAGCAGGTGAGTTCTGACTCCAAAGCCAGTTTACATTCACAGCATTTGAGACACCTGAGGTGCCATTGTTTGTCAACAGCCAGCAGGTAATATCTGTCTGAGATCTTCCCTCCACAACCAGCACACAAAGCAGGCTTCTCGGGGCTCATTGGGGGCATGTTCTGCAAAACAACCACACAAAAGTGGATGAGAAAGCGAATCAAGACAAGCGGGCGGTGTGATGCTTGGACTGGGACTGCCGCAAGAACCAAAGGCGGGGCTCACAGAAAAAAACCAGCTGTTTGGAACCGATCTGGCTGCATTTGCTCTGGCCTTTGAGGGGGCCAGGCCATCTTCCCTAGGTAAGTATTTACTAGGACACGACTTGGCTGTTTAACCCATTACACCTTCTCTAATGATGTAACTTCATTTCTGTACCTGTAGCCCGGTGATTAGGCCTCACTAGGAAACGAGAACTGATTGTTTTCTAGTCCTGGGGAAGTTACAGAGTTGGATGTATCTTCCCCGTTAGCTTTAAAATTGCACCTTTTGGTGCTAGGAAATCCAGACTAGCGAGTATTTTACAAGTAGGAAAATATCTCCTTGCTGCCCTGGAAATTTGCATCAGTGGAGACACTCCCAATTCGAATTCCTGTTAAATTTGAATACAGCTTAAACTATTTAAAACCCCTCCTCTAAATGCAAATAGGCCACTTAAAGCAGAAATGAAGGGAAAATAATCCATGAAGAATTAATTGAGAACAATCAAACTGTTGGAGAGTGATCCTAATGAAAAGAATGCACAGGGAAGGTTTCCCCCTTACAATTATTAACTTTTCCTTTCATTAATAAACTTTTTCAAGTTTCTGTTGGCCTGTTTTCCATAAGAAATCGCAGTAATAAGAAACGGAGATGGAGGGATAGTGTACATACCAGAATAACCCCCCAAACGTGAACTTAAAATAGTTGGGTTTTGTTTTGTTTTATGAAAAGTGAAAAATTCATCTGTTTTTATCACCGAATTCTTTTTAGCTGCAAATGCAAACGCAATTCAATGTTTTCCCTTTTTTGTAACAACTGGGGGAATGAGTTGAATTAACATTATAAAACCCTCAGGAGTTTATTTAACAGGGGACCCAATAGCTCGGTAAAGCAGTTCCCCAGACGATTACTTTGTGTTCTAGTGCTCAACGGAAGTTCTACAAGTAGGAGAAAGGCAGAAGCTCGCTTTGCAGAAGATATTCCATGAAGCTAGGGGACCGTTTCTCCAGACGTGGGGTGCTAAGGTTTCAACTTGTTTGCAAAGAAAAGAGATATTATTTCCAGAAATAACATTCAGCGGGCTGCTCCCTTTTCAGACATTAAAGCTATATTTTTACTTTAAACACTGCCCCTCGCCCCGAAGAAAACAAACTATTTTGCAGCGAAGATTTCTACAATCCAGTTTGGAAAGTGCCAGGGCTGCTAAGGGTAAAATGCACCTTTTCAAAACCCGGCCTGTAGCCCCTTGATAAACGAGAAAGCAGGGCCCCCACTGCAAACTATGCAGGAGTCAGAGGTCTGCTTCGCTGTAATGAATTAAAACGTGTCCCTCTTATGAAACTTAAAATATTTTCCCTCTTATGACTCAATTGAGCGCGCGCGCACACACACATAGACACACACACACAAATATTAGACGAATGCATGGCTCAGCCTCCCAGCATAACAGACTCCATTAGAGAGCGATTGGTGTTTAACGTGAGCCTCAGAAATGTTTCTAAACTTAAGGGGCTTAAGGGAATGGGGGAGGGAGGAAAGCAGAGTCTCTCTCTTCCCCCAGGCTGTGTGTATCAGGGTGCAGGCTCGTATCTTGCAGTGATTCCCTTTAAAGGGGTGCTCGCTTCTTTCTTACCGTTTCCCGGCCGTTCATCTGTCCGCCTTTGGCCAGGCGGGACTCGGTCTTGGATCTCCTCTCCATCTCCTCCATGATTCCTTGGATGTGGCCTCCGGAGATCCCGTGGAAAAGCATGGCTGGGGGACGGAAAGGACAAGTATTTTCTTCTGCTCTGCACCCCACTATTTCCATATACAGACCCCAGAGTCTTTAGATCATCCAAAATGTCTACACCACGGCGCAGGCAGAGGGAGATTGCAAAAGTGGCTTCTCTTTGCACAAGCACCGAGGGCTTCCTGAAGATGTGCAGAAAACAAACAAGGGGGAGAAGAAAAATAATGTAGTAAGAATAACAAAAACAAAACAAAAAAACCAAGCAGGAGAATCTGTTACTGCGCTGGAGAGCGGGGGCTCCTGACTGAAGAGACTTGGAACTAGGGGCAACCAAATCGGCCGGGAAAGGAAATAGTTTTGAACACAAAGAAAGCAAAAAGAAGTGCTATTTTCAGCAGTCCCTGGTTGCTTTAAAGTTCCCAGTGCCTGTAGGTTGGATTTGGGACTGCTGCTTTCCGGAGCTCTGTCCAATTTGTTAAGAGACTAAAGCCAGCCCATTTTTGATAATTTAGTAGGAGGAGTTCTCTCCCTAGAGCTGCCACTGATTTTTATTCAGACAACAAAGACCTGTCATCCTCCTCTCAACCCCCGGTGATGGGCAAGCAGTGACAAACATGCCAGTTGGGGATGGTGGGTGGGGTGGGATCTATACCCCCACCCCACCCCACCCCAAACACACACACACACACACACTCACACACACAGTCCCGGGAAACGGGGGTTACAGGCACAAGGGAAACTCAGAGCATCCTGTGCAGGATTGGTGAGCTGAGAAGTGCGACTGGACTGTTTTGGTGGGTCTCTCCCATCTCGCCTCCCCCGCCCCCCAACTTTGCCCATAGAAGTGCAGGATCTTGCAGTGTTTATTGTCTCACTTGGTGGTGCTGAATGGCCAAGGCCGCCTATAGACCCCAGATTCACCCCCATTTGGGCCCTTTGGTGGTGGCAGGAAAATGAGAACACCTTTGTGGGCGTAGGTGGAGGTTACTATCATGGGGAGCGACTGGACCTTGCCAGCAGTGTAATTAACCAAATAGCATTAAGCAACCTCCCCCGTCCCCCAGTTATTGTGTCCACGGAAATGATGCTGGATAATTAGCCCCGCTCGTGTCCGGTGGATCCAGGCTTCCACGTGGAAGACGTAACCGCAGACTCCGGGCAGAGATTGCACGCTGGGGATAGCGCCAGGCACCTTGCTCCTGCCCGGCCGCAGGGTGATCAGTAACCCCCCAGCATCCCTCCCAGGTGAAGTTTAAACTTCCAGCCGTGTTAACGTCCAGCCGGGCGCAGACCCCCGTCCTTCGCCCTCAGCCTCACAGTGCAAGCAAACCCCAGCCGCAGCCCCACCTTGTCCCGTGAGCTGGGGAGGGGGGTTATGGGGCAGGGAGGAAGCCCCCCCCCCCCCCCCGCGGAACCATTCCCCAGCTGCAGCGCTGCGCCGCGCACTACAACCCCCGGGGAGAAGCGAGGATTTCAGCTGGCTGCGCCGGTGCCAGCGAGCGCTGTGTGCAGGGCTGGGTGGGACAGTCAGTCTGGGCCAGCTCTCGGTTCTCCACACTTACTTTTCACACCATTCTCCGCCTTGCCTTTCTCTGCAACAGCTGCAGGCTGTTTCCTGACACCTCAGTCCCCGCTGCAGGATCTTCCTGGCGGCGGTTCTGCTCCCCTGGCTCCCTTAGTGGCCTTCCGCCCTAAACTCCAGCATGACTCGTGAAAACACCCCCTCCAGCCCCCATTTCCTTTCGAACAGGGACTCCCGGAGTCTCCGCCCCCGCCCATGTAACCCCCAAATCCTCCCTTCTCTTTCGCCCCAAGTAGCTGAAATGAATGTTATTTGCAGATTGAGTGTTGCTACATTCCTCCCGGTGCCAGAATACAGCTCATAAAACACAATTTCACACAAAGATGGAGCCAATCAAGTGAAATAAGCCGGTATTTTTTTCTCTGTTGGCACACTAGACCCTGGACAGCAGGGCTGCTATTTACTGTAAGTAATGTAATTAGCCCTTTTGGATGGAAATCAATTTTTTTGTTGCTTTTTTTTTTATTAGGAGAGTAATTCCTATAACACGATACGGCAGACACAAAAGGGTCAGGGATTCTCCCTTAAAAATGGGTAGGTCCTCTCACAAATCGCAGTTTCCTGAAAAGCAGTCAACGCCTTGAAAAAAAAGGGGGGGTGGGGATGTTCAGAGGGGTAGGTTCTCCTTGGAGAAAACAAGTCAATTAGCACAACAAGCCACAAGAAAAAGGTAAACAAGGCGATTCAATCCGGGCGGCGGGTGTTGTTTGCAGTGGAATTTCGAAACTTTAAATGTATTTATTTATTTATTGCCGAGCTGCCCAAACCAGGCCAGAAAATGAAAAAGTTGCCTCTTCACCCGCTTTTCCCCCCCAAGAAAAAACAGTTGGGGGGGTATACAAGCCAAGATTGCACAGCAAGTGTGGGTAGATGAAGCTTAAGGAAAGGAATCCAGAAGCAACGGCTTTGCTGCCTAATGATAACGATTGTAATGGAAGAGAAAGGGGCTAATGGCTTAAAGGAAGAGGAAGAACTCTACTCTCCACAGAGAAGAGATTTAAACCGTTTACAGAAAGTGTGTGTGGATACATGCACACACCTATTCGAGAGATTACGTGTGTGCGCATATATATATGGTGTGTGGTGTATTGTAGATTACGGAGCTATTTTGGAAATGATTAAAAATCTATTCTAAACAGATGGATGATATAAATATTCTTCGGTGCATCCGAAGAAGTGAGGTTTTTACTCACGAAAGCTTATGCCCAAATAAATCTGTTAGTCTTTAAGGTGCCACCAGACTCCTTGTTGTTTTTATAAATATCCCCGTTATCATTATAAATCTAGTGAATTCCTCTTTGCCTAACGTGATTTTTGGTCCCCTTCCAAATATTCCCGTTGCAGCGGTAACAAACCATGCCCTAACTAGCTAGCTTCCCAGTGTTTTCGGGTTTATGAGAACGATCAGGATTGCCCCGCAAGGCCCTGTTTTCCAGAGAGGAAATCTCTTGCGTTTGGAATAGATACGTGCTCAAAGTGTCCCAGGACTCAGCGTGGAGGGGACCCTAATCCGATGTGTGTTTGTTTCTCTCCTCAGCCGGGACCGCTCGAGCCCTGTCCTATGTGTGGCTGTTCCCTGCCCGTCTGACTGAAGCTGAGACCGAGCAAACTCATCGCCTGTGCCCGGAGCCTAGAGAGGTGTGGTTTGGTGCGAGCGCACCTCTGGGATCGCAAGGAAAATAAAGGCTAGTCTCCGTGCTCGGAGACAGTACAATGAGCTGCAGGTTTTCCTCCACCAGGTCATTCATCCGAAAGTGGCTTCTTCTTGCCCTCTCTCCTTGCCAGCCCGCCCCAGCGGAAGCGGGGTTTAAAATACCAGCTCCCGGGCGCTTTCAGGCAAAGTGCTCTTGAAAAGTTGAAGCGCTCTCTCCCCCTTTCCTCCCCATTTTGTCTGCTAATGGCTTTTTGCTGGGTTCAATGAAAAACGTGCAGGTGCAGGGGAAAAGCTTCCGAGCCAGCAAGGGCGTTTGAGAGAGAGACCAACTAAACAAAAATCATTTGTTACATTTCTATCACTATGTTAGCTCAATGGCGCTATTAGGAATAATTGGGCAGATCCCATAACAAAACTCAGAAGTGACTAAACCCCTTACAATCGGGCGCACTTAATTAATTAGAGCCCTTTCTTTCTGCTCCATCAGCTACGGTGAAGGATACACTAGCTGCTGCTGCTGCCCCAGCAAAGAAGGCCAGGGGTTTCTTAAGCTTTTTCTCGTTAACATCCTAATGTTGAGAGACCACTCCTGACCTAGAGCGACACTAAAAGTTTGTTGCTAGCATCAAACGTGACTTCTTCATTTCCAAAAGGCCCGTAGTAGACCAAGGTAAATCTGTTTCAATATTCTTAAGATTTCATTTCTCGTTGTACATTGTAACTCTGCTGTTCTCGGGCAGGTTGGTGGGCGACAGACAGCTGGCTCCTGGTGGAGTTTTGCTGGTTTGGTTGGGTGGGAGAGAGAATTCATCATTTAAAACCAATCCGATAGGAAATGTCAAACGATTCTCCTCTGGGAATCGATTTATACCAGTGCCCCACTGATTCTGAATTTGGTTTCTCGTTTCACACGGCCCCACCAACCCCATTCTCTCTATCAATGGCATTTTAGGAAGGATACAATGATGCTGAGTAATATGTTCAGATCGTGCTATGCGATTTCAGATTTTCCTAAAGACAGAGACAGGGTGCGGCTCGGACTCCCGGACTAAAGGGGTGAGATGGATGCTCTTGTTTTTGAGATCATCCCAGCAGGTAAAATGTTGCCCTGTCTCTGTATCGCGACACCGAACGCTTTGCAGTGGTCACAAAACGCGCCTCCGCTTTAGCGCTTCCATGGAACCTTCCCTGCGACGGCTGAAACCACTTCCAGCTTTGCAATTAGCATGCGCCCAGGGCAGATTTCATGCGTGCGAATGCGATCATTTGGATCCGTTTTGCTATCGAGACCGTATTCTTTTTGCCACGGGCTACTGCCTCAAGCCTGTTAAAGCGTGAACGGATTTTGTGTCTAGTTCTGAGGATTTAGGACAAGGTCTACATACAAATTAATAACTGACAGATAATAATTAGAAGAAGGGGGAGGGTATTCAAGCAGGCGGGTTCTTTAAGCAGAGGAGGTTTTGCCTTAGTCTACCTTAAATCAAGCGTTTGCTTATTTGGGGAGAATGGCACCGTGGCAATGCCAGAGGGTGTGTCGGGCTGCTTAGTGCGACTCTGACGAGCCGGATCAAGGGTCCGACAGCTGACCACAGACACAAAACCCAGCAATCTGCAAACCGCCTCTTTCACGTGCCCGAACTGTTCCGCAATTTCCAATTTAATTTATTTAATTTTCCGGAATCAATTAACAAACAACCCCCTCGAAGCAGCAGCACCATTGATCCTGGTGCCTTCGAGTGCGGTGGCTACAGTGAAATCTATTTTCAAATCCTAATGCTGTTTTCTGCTCTAGAAGGTAGTGATGGGATAAATGCTTTTAACGATCAATTTAATCGCCCCACAAAATCCGCGGCTAATACAAGCACTTTAGACACAAAGGAGGAAAATCTGAACGTTGTTACATCCCTTCTGCAGTGGCCTCAGATGTAGCTGCTTTCAGCATGGACATGAATTGCATGTTAAGGAAACGATATTGTCGTGTAAATATCCGCTTCGGTGTCAGAAATACCCTCTCCTCTGCCCGCACCACCTTTTTTCTATCAGATGAAGTCTGCTCGAATTCCCATAAATATTCTGCGGGCAACTTTCGAATGATACAGAAATGGAGAAAGCTGGTGCGTTACAATCTCAGAGAGTCACAAAATCAGCCTCTCTTCCGCGGGCTAAGGCTGTACGGTGGCTTATCTACAGAACAATTGGAGGAAAAAACCCAGCCAGAGCACAGTGCTTGTGTTTCCCAGTAACCTGGAAATGTACACGTATTGGTTGGCTTGAGGAGAGGTTATTTTAATTACAAATAATGCGGCGCAATAATGCCAAACACATAGCCAAATGGGGAGTAACCGCAAACACATAATCACACATCCAAAAGAAAGAGGCAGAACAAGATTATAGTCTAGCACCGAACTGTGTTGAGCAGCTCAGAACTGTTAGCTTGTTAATTGTTTTCTATGGACCTTGTATTTGCACCCTGGTTGTGATCAGAACAAGGACGCACGAAGCTTCCCAGGGAACTGGTCATATTTTAGTGTATTTGGTAAAGAAGCTTCCAAAAAAAAAAAAAAACCCCACCCCAAAACAACCTCCCCCCTCCCAGCCTCTCTTTTATTAAGAAGAATGGCTCGATCTTCGAAGGCTGATATTTCTAGATTAAAACACACTCACATGCACCAAATGTCGCCTGCGAATACACCTGGGGAAAAGACCATTCTGTGCGGCTCACAGAAAGAAAAAAAAAAATAGCAAGCAAATGACATCCGTGAGGTCTAAATAGCTGTATTCTTAGCAAAGACTCAGGCAGGATCTTACCTTAAGACCTTAGCAGCTTCCCCCAGAATTGTTCCCTTCTTAATGAGTGAGGAATGGGTTTTGGAAGGAGACGAGACGTAATGATCTAGCCAGTAGATGGAGGTTGTCCCTTGTTTCTAGCAGAGAATCCCTGTGTTAATTAAAATCAACAAGCTGCTTGGTGGAAAGATATTTTTCCTCTCCCTGCCCCACGCCACAGCCTCTACCACAGAATTGACGTGAATTTCTAACCTCTGACCTCTTACCAACAGACACTTTATACCTGCCCTTTACTTTTGTGTTTACTCTTCCAAATGTTTTTAAACGAAACAAATAAACAAAAAAGCATGAAAAAAAGAAACCCCACCTCCCAAAAGTAGCTGGTTTGCTAGATTTTCTTGGTATAGCTCTCAGTCATCTCTCCTGACATAGCTCTCCCTCCTCAGTAATCAGGTGAGGTGCTAATGGGGAGCTGGTTGTAAATAAAACTAGTAAAGTAAATAACATATTAGGGCTTTTTTTTTTAAAGGCGGCAAGGACTGGAGGGCTGTTAAAATACTGCACTATTTCCCCATCATGCCATCATTTCGCTCTGTGCCTATTCACAGCTGAGCAGCAACTCCTCTGTGTTGGGGCCATCTCTGTACTTTGTTTGAAAATCGTACCGAACCAGCCCTGGAATGCATCAACCCTTCCCACTTTCATAAAAAGAACCCCTCTCAAATGGATTCTCTAAACAGCAAACTTCAGCCTGATGTGATATGATCTGATGTACGGATGTATGGAATAACCTCGCATTGCCAAACCCGATGAAATTGGGAGTTGTCATACAATACAACGCAGCCAAACCTCGGATAATTGTAAAACTGAATCCAATTTAACCCATTAGAATAAAATCAGATGCCAAGAAGAATTGGAATCATTGCTTCTTAGGTGAGGGCACGGATGACAACTGATCTACTGACTCAAAACAATAGAAAAAATATGAATCTGAGAGTCATTTTTAAGAGTCATTCTCCTTACAGGGCTATGCAAAACTCAGCACCGCCAGGAGCCCAGGGGTTTCAACCATGCTCTTAGGGGAGAGCAGTACACGCGTCTTTCTCACCAATTATTTACAGAATGGTTTTCCGGGAGATGGGTTTCCTGTAAGAATCCTAAGGGCGGGGGCACTTGGTTCTGGGTCAGGAATACTAGATAACTTCACCCCCTCCCCTCCCCCGTGACAGTTTCAACTCCTCTCTCGTAAGCAACGTGGCCATTTAGTGTCTGTAGTCAACATGATTCTTTATTCGAAACAGCAAAGAATGCTAATGATCTTACAAAGTCAAAAATAACGCTGTTGTTGTACAGTCATCGACAAAAATCTGTAAGTGTCTGAAAGCAATTAATCCACCACGTGTAAAGAAGGTGCAGCGCCAGGAACGGGCTTGGGTTGATGATGCTGTCTTTGGCAGTTCAGCAAATCCCCTAGTTTGCCTAGACTCTGGCAGTTGTGGTGGTAGTTGTCAACAAACAGCTGCTGGTGTGAACCGAGTTCATGCTGTAGACAAAATAATAGCATCGTGTCACTGAAGTGTTCCTCTCCACGCCACGACTTTCAGCGTGTTCTTTAAAATGGGAATCTCGTCAGTAATCCCACGGTTGGTGAAGGCTCCGCTCCTGGTGTATTTAATCTCTCTCTCTCCGGTCCTTACAAATAGCTAGATGGCTTATATAATAATGCATGGAAATGTCATGCTGAACGCTTGAAATCAGAGTTTCAGGGGTGACATTCGGGGAAGGCTTGTTAATTTCAGTTCCCATAGTATTTTAACTTGGACCTGCAGTAAATACCGCGATCTCGTGTTACAGCAACTCATCTGAAGTGACTGATTAAGCAGGTGTCAAGGAGGGAAAGTAATTAAAGTGCTATAATACTAAAAGCGTCGCAATCTTTTTTGCAGGATGGGTATTTTGTGGGCGGGTGATAAAAAATAAATACACGAAGTTTGACTTATTGACATTAAGGAGCCGCAGGTCTATTTTACTTTCATAATATGCATGGTGGTGACACGTTTTTAAAAAGTTTTTCATCGAATCCACTTACAACCAGGGAGTTTAAAGCCAGCCTAGCCAACGGCAAGAACAATCCTTAATACTGAAGAGCTTTAATCACAGCAACGGCATCTCTGTATCTGCCTTGAAATTGGCCGTGTGCACGAATAGAGAGATAGATAAAGATAGATTTAAGTGGGCTTGTTCTATTTTGAATCTTCTTGGGACACCTGCACCTTCTGTATCTTTTCTGTTTACTTCGAAGGGCCTTTTTCTTGCCCCATGACCAATGTATTGCTGCTATTGCCAGGCTATTGCCAGTCTGCATTAGCTACTTTATAAGAAGCATTGTTCCTCTCACAAAATAGAAAGGGGGCAAAGAGAGATTCCATTCTAAAGTGAGCTCCAGCAGTTTATATGGCCAGATGTATTGCCCTTTCCATACGCAAAACGCATCCAAAGGAACCTTCGATGCATTTTCCCCATCTAACGATTTCGTTTAGAAAATATTATATATATATATATATATATATCTTCTTCCAATTACCGACGCCCTAATGGGAGCAGGAGGCAGAGGAGTATGCAAGGCTTATAATAAGCTACCTGCTGCGTCATGCCTAAATAATGTCATGCTTTATTTCATTGTTATTATTGCTGTGGAGATGACATAACTAGACCTTACATTGGAAATTCTCCTGCTAATAAGATAACGAAGAACGATGGATCCCCCTATGTTGACACAAGGGGAACCAGTTGCTTGTGGATCCTTAAATTATAGTAACTACCATTTGATTTCCCGAGCCACAAAACTGATGAGATTCTACCTTTGGATACTTTTAAGTGCAGCAGATCAGTTCATTTAGGATTTTTACGCCTCCATTTCCCTGCAATAAAAATCTCCCTCTATGTATTTGCATGCATACGTGGGGCTATCTAAACACCCCTAATAACACTAAACATTAATTTACTATTTGCTAGAACGGTGATTCCAAGGACTTTCAGCTATTTGTACACATTCTGTTTAATGTGGCTTCAGTCTATTTACTTGCCAGACGTGAATGTTCATTTAGATGCAATTACTAAACCGAGGCAAATGGAATTTAGCTCTGAACTGCTGCTCTCCCATCTTAATGTATAAGGAATGATATTAATACGCAAACGAAATCCATTTGGATGTTTAATGTTACCAGAAGGCTGCGCTGACGTTCAAACGATCTAAATCTTAGCATCTGGGAGGCTGCATAGGGAGCTTTCTAGGATGGGTTTCAAGCCATTTCGTTCAACCAAAGCTGAAGTGGACCGAACTGGGACACCAAACAACTGACAATAGTTTCCCGTTTAAATAGACTCCGGGTGCTTCACAATCCACAAATGGGGAGGAGAAGGGAAGTCTTTCGGTTTATTACAACAGCTAAGGGTAACCATATCCCCCCTCCTGTCCTTTTTCTAAGATGCAATGTCCATCTTGGAGTTCTCAGATAACATCATGATAGCTAAATGTCCAATCACTGCCTACAAATAACCCAGCTCGCACATCATATTTGAGGGGAGGTAGGTAGGAAGGGAGCCATCTCGATCTTAAAGATATTTGTCAGGTACTTGGTGGGGGTTTGTTTGTTGGAAACATACAGTGATCAATGGAAATCTTAATCAGGAATATTTGGGGGCTATTTACTCCTCATGAGAAAGAGACAAAAATACAATAGTCAAGATACCAACAACATTCATGGGAAATAGAACAGGACTTAAAACTAAAACAAAACTAAATAAAATAAAGCTGAGATGTCGTAGTTAGATGTCTTCTATCATACAACAGTTAAGTACCTCCTGGGTGCTCATGAATATTTGTAGGATATTTTACATTTCATTTTATGTTTGCAAACATAGTTCTCTCGTCTTTTCAAAGGCACTTGCTAATTTGGACACCAAACAGACTGATGTTCAATCAAATACACAGAAGTTAAATTATTCAGAAACTCAAACGCATCTGTGGGACCCCCACTGCCCCTCCTTTCAGTTCCAGAGACTTTACCTTGTAATGAGTCTGTCAGGAAGCCTCCTTTGATTTTTACCTCAAGGTGATGGCAACAATCACCCTTTTCCATGGGGTGGAAAGATCGATGTTTGGTTCTGTGTGTGCTTTGCCACCCTTAACGATGCTACGATGTTTCATTGAATGGCAGATGGACTTGGTAATGACACATTTGTCTTCGTTCTCCTTGGACCAGAGTGGCGGAGGAATTGATGGAGGTGAAAGCTTGATGCTGTGGTTCGATCTGGGTTTAATCCGGTGTCAGTGATACTTCAGTTCAGACTAATTTTTTTAATGGCCTATCTAACGATCTTCGAATGTCAGCATGATGTGATAAAATAGTATGGGCCGTGCTCCAAACAGACTTTCCTGAAGAATGGCTTTGATTCACACAATATAACGAAATAAAATATATGGTCTTTTATATTCTTACTGCTAGAATAAAACCGTTTTGCAATGGGATTACACTTCTTGGGCATTCTTGTAGGTTACACATGGCATTCAGTGATGTAAATAAAAAAATAATTGAAACTCCTCGATTTACTACCAAAATCCACAACATCTCTTGAAGTGATTTACGGTGTATACAGTAGCAGTGTTAAGTAAAGCGAGGGTAATCTGAGTACTACCTGCACCCGTATTCTTGATTTTACAGCGAAATTAATCGTGGTCTCAGTTTGTAACGTGTGATTTATAACGCTAAGGAAAGGGAAAGGAGTATCACTAATAATGTAGCATCTGAAACACCCAGGCACACACGGTTTAGCTTGGTTTTTATTACAATTGAAATGTATTCAAATAACCCAGCATCAATAAAAGGAATGCCAATATTAATGCAGACGAAGCCACAAAGAACTGATCCTGGCTTAGGTTTCTGCATCGTAGATGGCAAATGCACTGATCGTCAAGTATAAAAAAATGAATTGAACCGCTTCTTTTTGGACGGGTCTTTTACGTTAGCTTGATCATATGGACACTGCAGAAGAAATAAAACAAGTCATTATTGCATTACTTAGCAATCAGTAAGAAAAAGCTCAACCCTGCTACGTTTAAAGAAGAATTGTTAATTATATTATATAAATCATTTGATCTATTGTGCCCTCCAGACTAACAGGAAAATAATGGCAACCCCAAGCAAATGGTCCTAATTAGTGCCCAAGAACCATTTCCTAAATATGTCCTTCCAACTCGAAGAATTTGACTGACCAAACCAATCTGTCCCCCCACCCCCTTAAACTTCTTTAGTTGGTGCATTATTGAAAAATGTTCTGCATAACTGAGCTCCGAGCAAGGCAAAGGGGCAGCCAGGACAATAACATTCTAACCTTTCAATGTTGTCTGTAATAAGTGTAAACATTTCCTGATAATTTTAAATTTGTTTTCAAACGTCTTACCAGTTGACTCTCTCTTTTTAAAAGTACTTAATGAATTTTCATCAAAGAGTGAGTCTTTGGCATCATCACTCACGAATTTCACACCGCAATAGTGGCATAAGAAAACTTTTTCAACTAAAGAAGCCAAAGAGGAACTAGAAGTGAGCAGTGTACATTTGAACTGTAAATTACGCGGTTGTTTCCCTCCTTCCCTAGTTTTTCGTGCGCTGTTCTTTAAAGCATGTTCTAATAACTAAATTTACTAAGGGGAAATATATGTTACCCACCTGGGGCGTCAAACACTACTCGCCTGAGTAAGGTGAATTTGATCAACATATTATTATGGGCCTGATCTTGTCAGCCATTGAAAGCTACGGGACTTTTGCTATTTACTTCAATGGAAGCGGGATTGTGCTCAGTGTGCAAATTACAAAATATCACCTTCTCACACTGCACAACTTCGATTTCTAAATGGTATTCAGAAAATACCAACACGAAGTCCTATTATTATAAAAATCACACAATATTCCACCGTACCCCACATAGTTTGATACTTCTCAGTTAGACTGGAAAACAGACCCTTCAACATAATTCTAGAAAACTAAACTACATTTGTGGCAAAATATGTCGGTTATGTTAGTTCATTTCTTTAAAAGGAGAAAGTTTGCTCTGAATAGACTTTCTGTCATGCTGGTTCTTTTCATAGGCATCTTGCACTTGCCAACGAGAACATGACTTATATAAAACAACAGTCTATTAAATAACTCCTGTGAAATTCTCCTAGCAGTTCAAGGAGATAATGTTAACCTGAAATGTTGCAACATTCTATTTTAACGTTAAGAAAATCCCTCAGTGACCTTTCCTGGACTTATTGTCCTTGGCTAGTCTAAATTTCACAGTGAAACATGCCAGATAGGTTGCTAGCTTTTCCTAATGCCAGCATTTAAAATATTTTTCAAAGTTATTTTAATGCTGCAAAGCAAGGATTTCATACTCACATGTCTGCATGCAGAACCACAGCATTTACCTCTCTGCAAGTGGGCAACTTTGGTGAACACTAAATAGCCAGTAACTGGATCCACATAGTTTTGCAGGCCAGCCTTAAAAAGAACCACCCAAAACAGAGTCAACCTCAATTCTATATAGTCTTCATCTCTTTGTGGTTTCAAACTGGAAGTGCTTTGACATTATCTCCCTAAAATCCAACTGCTTAACTGAAACCAGTTCAACTATTATAATCTGACCCTTATACTCTGTAACTCAGACAGAACTGACAAATAAACAGTTTTGGGGAAGTAATAGAGCATCAGCAGTGCATATTTTAACATAGCCATAGATTCAGCCTTCGCCATTCATTTCCTTAGAGATATCTTCCTGTTCACTTTAGACATTATACACTTTTGGACTTTTTTATGCCACATTCTTTTCCCTTTCTAAATGTTCTTGAGTTTTGATTACATTGTAAATTATTTTTTAAAATGGTTATAAAATGTTGACACCTTCCTGTTCACTTTAGACATTATACACTTTTGGACTTTTTTATGCCACATTCTTTTCCCTTTCTAAATGTTCTTGAGTTTTGATTACATTGTAAATTATTTTTTAAAATGGTTATAAAATGTTGACACCTTCTGCTGCTTTCAAGTGCTGCTTGATCACAAGCAACTTTCATCACGCCAGCTTTGACGCTAAAAAGTGTAACTGCAATTTGCAAACATGATGCAACTGTTAAACTATTTTATATTGGAGGGAACTTAAATACTTGGCTGGCATCCGCCTCTGGTGCTGGACAAAGCTGTGTGGTAGCAAGATATCACCTTTTAATATTTAGGTCACTTTTTGATTGTCATTTCCAGCGAGTGGCCTTTGCAATTGCAACAATGCTTATAGCCAGCGGAAATGTTAAGATGCCAGGGTTTTGGATCGTGTCTTTGCCGGTATGGACATAGCTTTAAAATGTTCGACACCAAATACGTCACTGCTACGTTTTGGAGAGCAAAGATAACGCTCCCTGAGTTAAGCTGGAGCTGCACATTTCAAAAGTGTAAGCAAATCAACTCCTTTGCTTCCCTGTTCTGTTGCGCCAGTGCATCCGTAAAGGGGCACATTTCCTGGTGTTTGCCTGCAGCCCCTGAGATAGCGGACGGACTAACACAAAGAAGCGAAGCCCAAAGGTATTTTTAAAACTGGTCCAGAAAACCTGCTAAACATCAGCCATCACTAATGGCGCAAAGGCAGAGAGCCAGCCGCCTGCGAAAGGGAAGGCAGGTGGGAAATCTAGCCGCGGGACTGTTCCATGCCCACGTTATGGCCATTTACTGTAACCATGCTGAATGCCTACAACTGCCATGTGACCCTCCGGCGGGCAGCTGCCTAGGAATGGGGGAATTCCTCAGTGGGAATCTCCTGCTGGGACCGATCTCGCTGGAGGCAATGGCAAAACTCCGCAACCGGAACAGAATCGGCCCAATGGCTGTCCAGGCAAACTCAGCGACTGCTGGCGGTGGAAGAGGCCGCTGCAGAGAGGCGCGCAGCACAAGGTGCTCCGAGATGCACATCCGTGGGAAAAGGGGGAAAGGGCCAAGCGTTCGCCATGCGTTGCAAACAGCGTGCGTTGTCTAGAGCAGGGGGAGAGGAGGCGGAGGCCACTTATTGCTACAGACTCGGTATTTACTGCAGGTTCTCATGGGCCTTCCATGGTGGGCTCCTGTCTAATGTATGCTGTCCCTACCGCTAGTGATGAGCCCCACGCACAATTACAGCAGGTTGCTTCCATCTCTCCAGAAAACAAAACAAAGCAAGGCTGCCCCACTTTCCTCCGCCCTCCGGTGTGGGAGCTGAGGTACCAGCTCAGCAGCTCTCCGCGTGCAAAGGGGAGCGGAGCGGTTATTACTCATGTCAATGCCGGAGTTGGAGATGGAAGGAGAGAGTCACTTCGCATGTCGGCACCCTATCTGCCTTGAGGCTGTTATCGGGACATATTTCCCTTCCTGCAAAACACCCGAGCATTCCATAAAAGCTAGAAATACAAGCTAGTTTGTCAAGCCCCAAATACACATTTGGTGTTCAGGCTACCAGCACTGGGCAGTTTGCTGGGCGTCCAAGAGTTGCATTGTATCACCACGTTGTTATTTTTGGACATATTTCTCCCTGACATAATCAATAACTAAGATCTAGTGCTGTAAGTCCCCAGTGTGCAGGTAACATGGCTCACTCCGGCGCTGCATGAGCTTTCTGTCTGGGGACTGCTGCCCCTCTCCGGAAAGATTTCGCTTTTGCTGTCTTAATTGTTCTCTTTGTCCCAGGCCTTCCGTGACTTGCCCCAACCCTACAAAATGATGGAACTGGGAGCGCGCTCGAAAGGCTTCTCTGGTTTCCTGTGGGGTTTTGTGACTTTATTCTCTTTACAGTTCCCGTTGCACCAGGCAGCGTCTTGTGAGCAAATGGCCATCTCTGATCGCGCAGAGGCACGAGCCAATACTTCTGTGCAGAGAAGTTCGGGCTAGAAAGGCCATCGCTATGAAATACCCCAAAAGGACCCCCGGCCACAGCAACTCCGGGGAAGTTGAAAGGGCAAGACAGTCACTGATCGTTAATGTGGCACAAGTGTTGCCGGGACACGGAGCTCCTGTCACTCTCTCGGTTGTGCATGCACTTCCACTTCTTCCTTGTGACCGCAGCCAGCCCCGAGAGCAGCTCGCTGCGCTCATCCAACGGCCTTAGCCCGCCTCCTCCCCCCTTTCCCTACATATCCAGGCCACACGCCGGTGCTCGGGACACGGTGTTGAGCCGACCCCGGCATGCCCCCAGCTCAGGCTGAGGGAGAGGCCCGGGAAAGCCAACCTGTCCATGCACTTCCATGGGGCTGGCTGCAGAGGGCCAGGCAAAGCTGCCAGCGTGCGCGGCAGTGAGCAGCCCCGGGCCGCCCCCGCCGCCCATTAGCCGCTGCAGCAGGGGAGCGGGTCCGCAGGGAGCCCTAGCCTGCAGCACGCCGCCTGTCTGGGCCGCCTCCAGCCCCGCGGGCCCGCCTGGGAGCAGCCCGGAGCGGTGAGGCGATGCACAAGCAGCGCCCCGCGGGCCCGAACAGGAAGCGCGGGGGACTCACCGCGCAGGCCTCCCGGTGCAGCGCCACGATCCGCTTCTCCGCCGCCGTCAGCAGCTCCTCGCTGCCCGGCCGGCTCGGCTGCTCAGAGCGCTCCCCGCCGGCGCCGCCCGTGGCCCAGCGCACCCAGGTGCCGCAGCCGCTCTGGCTGCAAAGAGGCGCCCAAGGTGGGGAGCCGCTTGCAACTGGGCGCCAAGGACGCCGCTGCCATGGGCCTAGGGGAGGGACGCGGCTGCGGCGGGGAGCCCCTGCTCTGCTGCAGCCGCAGGAGAGCCCCAGCCAGCTGGAGGGCCCCATTCCTGGCACTTCTCGCCGGGGCGCCACCCACTCCCGCCGGGGCAGGAAGCAAGTCTGGGTCATAAGCCCTGAACAGACCCAGGCTGGTCTCCCGTTGGGGCTCGTTGCTGGTCTGCGTCCACCTGGGGAGGCCGAAAACAAAAGAACCCAGGTCTACTCCTGGTGCTGTCACCTGTCACCCACCTCTGCTCTCCTCCTGCTTGTCACACCCCTGACTATTCAAAGAACACCGAAGGCAATGGTAGGACTCCAGCGAGCTTGGATCAGGCCTTTAGACTCTCTTGGCTGCTTGTAGAGCCCGTAGCCCAGCCATGCCTCCAGCCCAAGGAAGAACTTTGGAATGAGTGTAATTTAATAATGTGCTTGTCCCTGCAGTTATGTTAGAAATGACCCATTCTACACAGACAAGGGGTTTACAGAAATATTTAATTTTTGCATATTTCTGCTATGGAGCCCAATAGTTTTCAGTACATCCCAGCCAAATCCTGCTGGCATGTGTATATATGTTTGCAGGATCAGGACCTTAAAAGGAAAATACTAAATATGTCTGTTTTTTATTCTGTATTCTCTCACTTTTTAATAGCTGTGTTTCCTGCCTGGGCAAGGAAGTGAATATCCAGATCACGATGCAGTAAGTAGGCAGGCGAAGCAGGCTGCTGCTCGAGAGTCTTCAGTGAAAAGCATGTGTTCCAAGCTGCACGTACATGTAACCAAACGCTATGCTCTGCACAGGATGAACCACCTTCAGATGGTCACAACTTTGTTAAATTATAACTAACTTATTTTCAACCCCAGTAAAGACCTTACTCTGCACGGAGGTCTATTCATCTGCTGAGTGTCCACTTCCGTATTTCAGTCATTTTTGTGTTCTCGATTGTATTCAGGTTGAATTTAATTGTATTTTTGTATTTTATTTGAAAATAAAAAGTATACCATATAAACTTATGAACATCATATTGTTTTATTCCACAGCACAGGAAGATATTCATTGTTGGTATTGTCATCTCAGAGCATTTCTAAAAGTGCCCCAAATTGTGTCATTATATTTTAAAACTTTTTTGTATTATTCAGATAGCACTGTATGTGATGCTTTAAAGTAGCAAAAATACACATAAAATATTGCACCTATCCTGAAAAACTTAGTTTACCTTCTTTCCTATAGCATTCTTTAATTTCATCAGTAAGATGAGTAAACAGTCTATATTGATTATATAATAGTTATTGCCCCCACAAAAAACATATAACTAACTTATACAGTAGTTAGTTAAGTTCATTTCCTATCAAGGTGATCAGTAAAAAAC
Organism: Malaclemys terrapin pileata; assembly: GCF_027887155.1. NCBI lineage: Eukaryota > Metazoa > Chordata > Testudines > Emydidae > Malaclemys > Malaclemys terrapin. The sequence goes on along the minus strand of NC_071512.1, from coordinate 66,307,645 downwards.
AAGGAATTCACCAGTTAGATAATACACACTCAATTCACAGGCCTTATCACCCACACATCATGATATACAAACATACTGGGCTTGATTCTCCTCTCACTAATTCCAGTTTTGCACCTGTGTAACTCCGTTGGCTCCAGTAGCCCTGATTTATGCCAGTCCAAGTGAGAGGGGATTCAGCCCTACAGACATAGCTCCAGAGCAAAGTCCTTTTCAATTGCAGCATACAACCCCAATGCATGTATGCAGTCCCTCACAGTCACACCCACACATACAGCTTGATCTCTGACCTCAGCTAAATTAAGATATATTCCCTATACACAACGGTGAAGTCTATGGTGTGTTATTTGTATGTGGAAAAGTGTGACATTGGAGTTAAGGCTGTGCGGTTGAGTGTGGACGATGGAAGGAGGTAGTGGAAGTTGAGATAGGGAACTGGTAAGTGGAGTGTTGATTGACTTAACTACTTGCTTGTTACAGTTTGGGTTGGTGGGTTATGCATTTTAGCAGTATGAGCTCTAACAATTTTTTTTTTTTTGTAGGAGAATACCTAGATATACTACTATATTCAATAGCTTCACAAAATGAAGATGCTGGCTAAATATCCTATTTCAAAAGTTTCTTTGTTCTAAATATCAGTAAAATATGCTCATTTTTGCAGATGTTGGCCCCTATCCTGCAGTTCTTGTCAGATTTAATGTGTATTTCAAATTTTGACAGATAAATTCCTCGTGAACTTCTATGAAATCCTGAGCAGAGCACAGCCGGAGCCAGCCAGCACATGCATCTTTAATTTTTCATTGAGGATTTTGCAGACCATGTTGTGTAACACCTTCCACAATTTGTCACCTGAAAATATTGCCTGTGCAATGAGAAACCCTGTCAAAGGCACACATTTTTGTGGAACATAGGCATAACCATCTAACTGCTGATTTCAGTGACTTCACAGCAGGGTGAATTTTGCTGATTAAAGGTCAAAGTATATCAGAAGCATAGGGAGCTGAAGTCAATGCAAGCAGGTTAAGGCCTGGAGTGTGCGATGCTGCTCTGTTATCACTGCTAAAAATAGCAGTTTTGCCTGTTCCTATAGAACAACCAGTTCTGATATCTAGGCTATCGCCTGCCAATGGAGGCTTGTTCCAACCAGTATATTCAACCTTTTTTTCCCCAGTTTTAAATTACTCAAGCAATGGGGCTTCTGCTGCTTCCCGTAGGATATTCTTCCACAGCCCATTGGAGAAGGCTTGCCTGTTCTCATCGTACAGTGATGAATCAAGGTAAGATGGCTGCTGCTTTTCAAGGAGCCTGTGTGGTGGAAGTCGTAGAAGAAGCTGAGAGCAAGAACAGTCAGGGCTGGCTCCAGGCACCAGCCAAGCAAGCTCGTGCTTGGGGCAGCAGATTCTGCGGGGCGGCATTCTGCCCAATCCTAGGGCGGCATGGCCGCTTTTTTTTGTTTTGTTTTGTTTGCCGATCTGGCAGCCCTGTAGGGGGCAGCGGTGCGGAGGAGTGGAGCGCTCTTCTGGGAGCAGGCTGCGCGCTCCATCTGCCCCAGCCGGTGCCAGGTCTGTAGCAAGCCCGGCAGGGCAGCCCACGTCCTTCCCTCCCCGCCGACTGGAGTGTGCGGAGTCCTCCTGGCAGGCGGCGCAGTGGTCGGGGCTGCGTGGCAAGCGCCCCGCTGAAGCCCTGGCCGCCCCCTTCTCTCTCTCCCCCCGCTCCTTCCCCTTCTGCCCCGCTAGCCGGGGCACGTCTGCAGCGCCGGAAGTCCCCCTGCATCCTAGCTCCAGCTTTCCCGCAGGTTTTTTTTTGCTTTGCCATTCTGGCTGCCCCAATTTTTTTTTTTGTTTTGTTGTTGCTTGGGGTGGCAAAAAAAAAAGTCCGAGCCAGCCCTGAGAACAGTAATGAGTTTCCAGCAGTGATGGGATAATCTGGAGAAGGGATTGTCAGAATGTTGGCAGAGCTCGTGTGGCCAGGGAAACAGGATGGCGGTGGAGTACTTTGAACCACTCCACCTGGGACTAAGCCTGAGGGTCCCAGATTGCAGTTATCTGGGGAGTTTACTCTCAGTCTTCAGATAAGCAGTTGGTCATAACAAGAGTGACAATGAAGGATTGCTTGTAGGAACTAGAGGGGACTCAGTAGTAGAGATCCTGAATCAAAGTGTGCTGGGGCCTGGCTGCCTGTGGTTGCTGATAGAGATAGGTGGAGGTATTGGGGTATGGAGAGCAGCAGGAAAGAGGAACTGTGGAAAGGGATCAGAAGGTTGATCTCCACCAGCAGCTGGGCTTTCTTCCTTGAAGGGAAAAGCTGATTGTTAGGGGGATTTTTCTGTTAATTGTTTATGGGGGGCATTTGTTCTGAGATGGGAGGAGTGTGATTGTTCAAAACCCTTTGAGTTTGCAAGTGGACTGGCTTAGAACTATGGTCTGGGAACGGTGTGGGAGTGTAGTGTGGAAGGACATTAGTCAGTGACATTTTGGTAATCAAGGTAGGTGGAAGGAGGAGATAAAACCATGGGTAAAAGACAATAAGAATGGGGGACTGGCGGTGGCTAAAGTAGATTGAAACGGGAGGGAGCTCTCACTGCACCAGCTGAGATGAGGCAAATTACCGAAGCCTTCATTCCTAGCACAGGAAGGTGCCACTGGCTTTAACATTTGTGGATGGGGAGGCCTGGCTTCTCATCAGAGTATGAGATCTGTGTAATTTCTGATTGTGGCCATGCCATATAGGATGGGGACTTTGAATGCCCAGAATATTGGGGTGTCAGATCTCAGGCACTAGCTTGAGATTTTAAATACATCAGGGCAGAAAGGATAGGAAAAGAGTTGTGAGAGTTTGAAAAATGTTCACATTCCAAATCTGGATGAAAAGTTAATCTTTAAAATTTTTGCAAACCTAAAATCTATGGTTTGTTTGTTTGTTTTTTTCAGATCAGGTAAATCAAAGCATTTTGTTTTGATTGTCTTTTTTATTTTTAACCTTAAATTAACTTTAATTTAAAAATGAAGTAAAAAAAAAAAAGAAACTTTTCTGAAGCTGTATTGTTCAACAATGTTTTGAAGTGGGAAATTCATCAAAACTGACCCTTTCCTGTGAACTGTTCCAGTTTTGCTGAATCAGCAGTTTTGGTAAAAAAAAGTTTAGTTGAAAAATTCTTTACTGGCTCTAGGTTTAAAGCCTTTGCCACTGGATGTCACACTTCTTCAACAACTGCTATTTGACTCAGGAATGGAAGTGAGTGCAGTAGAAAGAGACTGGCACGTAGGACCTATTGGGCCAGAGGCCAGTGTCAGTATAGGGATATTGCCTTACTCCCACTGAATAACCTGCCACAGGTTCTTGAGATACAAGCTTGTCTTGTACCTTTTCACTGCCCATCTATTAGTGTTAGTGTCAGAGTCCTCACCTGAATATCCAAGGCAGGGCATCAAGATGGGACAGCTGTGAACATAACACGTGGGGCCTGATTACCAGGCCCTGCCCCTAGAGTAGATGCTTCTACCAGTGTAAAGTGAATGTTACCATTCTGATGGGGATAGCTACCATTCTGATGGGGATAGCATTTTGTTTGACTTTGTACTGATGTAAACGATTCCATATGGTGCAGGGCAATGGAGGACCAGGCCTCTGGGCTCACATACAGAACTCCTATTGATCATTTGTACGCCCAAGAGCAGGAGGTCACCAGAGGTGCAGATTTTAAATTGCAGTCTATGGAAATCTCTGAGGTGTGTGGGGAGGTCTCTGGATACATGTGGTTGAGTTTTGGTTGATTCAAATATGTGGGCTCTTAGACGCTGCAGATGTCACTGATACTGTAGCACCTGGTTTTATGTTGGCACCCAGGCAGTGTCCTAGGTATGGTCTTTCCAATATCGTAAGAAGAGGGGCACTCACCTTCCTGATTTGTGAAGTGATGTCTCTGCACATGCACCTAACCACACTGAGCAACAAACAGAAGCAGCCTAGCAAATCCATAATACTTCATTGAACTTGTAGCTGCTATAATTGTGCAGGGTACTGCTAGTATGTAATTACACAATCACCAGACTGGGTAGTTTTATTCCATATTTCACACTGTTTATAGGGCTTCCTTGCTTGAAACTTGTAAGCTGTAAGACGTGGTACAAAGCATTCTTACCTACTTTTCTTGTAGAACTGCTGGTACAATTGCTTTTCCTTTGTTCAGGATCCCTTACCAGCACAGCAGTCCCTATATGCATCCATGTTTCACATAGTTCAGCTCTCTCCTCCCCAGACGGTTAGAAGCATTTTAGCTATGAGTAAGAGAAGCTCTTCCTGTAGATTTACTACTTATCTAGCAAATAGATTGTTCCCTTTAAATGGGTGGCAGTAATTTGTCTTGGTATTTCTTCCTGTGTTTTGAGGAAGAGCAACCAGTATCTTCAAAATCACACTTCCAGACAGAGAGCCATCTGTGAGGGACATTTGGAAATGATACTGTGTATCCTAGTGAGTGTGTCTTTTAGCAGACTCTGCTTTTCTGGTACAAGCTAACCTTTCTTTGAGTGGGAAGAAGACAGTTTTTCTGAAATGCTGTTCAATGAGCTCTTTTGCATTTTCAGCTCTCTAAGCTTCAATAGCACAATCAAATGGGAGCCTAGAAATGCCACATCTTTGTGAGTCCAGAAATGAAAATAGCCTTTCAGTTGGTATGTAGTAAAGTCATTTTATGATGCTAAATGGACTATATCTACCCCTCGTATTTTTGTAGCCAGCCATACTCACGTGGCCTCAGCAAGTGATTATTTCCCTCCCCCTCTCCAGCCATTTCTTATGTTTCTGTTTGTTATACATTAGGTTCTTCTGCTGCAGCAACTGCAGTTGTGCTCTGATTGTGGATCCCTTTCATCTGTTTATTTTACAGCCAGCAATTCCTCCCACTTTAAACTCTTTGGAACTGGGACTGTGTCTGTGCATTTGCACAGTGCTTAGCAATGGGAAGATTAGCGCTATTGAGCACTACTCTCATATAAATAAATAGTAGTACTAGTAATAAAATATAGATTGTGCTGTGCCTCAGCATTATTTAAGCCCCAAACTGTTTTATTTATTTTTGCTCGGGTATACCTACACATGCTATCCAAATTATAGCCTAGCCATACCCTGAGTGTAAATGAGAATCAGGCTTTGAATTTCATGTTTGTCATTCTTCTAGAGAGTGGTCTCCAAACTTTTTTGATTGCGCACCCATATCAGTAAAAAATTTTGAGCACACACCCTCTGCCGTGCCGGCTCTACCATTTTTGCCGAAGCCAAAAAAAAAAAAAAAGCCGCTCGGACTCCCACCCGAACTTCCAAAGCAAAATAAAAAATAGCGCTCCTCCTGCCGCGCACCCCCAAGGATCCTCTTGCGCACCCCACTTTGGAGACCACTGTTCTAGGGAATGGAGTAGAGAGTTAAACATTTTCCTTTTAAGTAACAGATGGGGATGTACAGTGTCTACAAAAAATATTTGGCCACAGAAATGTTTTCATCTATTGGAAATTTTTTTTGGAAAATAGATTAGGAAGTGGGAGCAGTTTGAGAAACTAATCAGAGTCTGGATGGTCTCCGGGGAGATCCTAAGAATTGTCATTGTAATGCTCAGAATCTTATTAGGGGTAATAGCCAGTGTGCTTGTTACAGAGGCAGATCAAGGATAAGGCATGTGCAGAATGGGGAGACCAATATTAAATATGTTATTCCTTACTCTTATCCCTTCTTCCTTCCTCTATAGTTGCACATGTTATGTAAGCTCATCTCCTCTGCCATTTAAATTAATATGAAATTTTGTGACAGTTGACTGTTAATAGGAAAAGTCACGTTAAGATCAGAGGGTAATTAATGAACACAGAACACCCATTTGATAGTTGGTGACTGCTGTAATTTGCTATTACATATTGCATGTGAGATCACTGATGGTATTACAGTGTTGTCGAGTTAGTGACATGGACTAATTGCAATGCTATTATGATAAGTACCAGGTATGGGAAGAGTAGCTGGCAAGTGCCCTATCCCTTCTTTGAGTGCCTAGCCTTTGCCAAGGCTGTATCTGGACATAGGTGCGGAACTAGGGGTGCCTGTGATGCTGCTGCACCCCCTGGCTTGGAGTGGTTTCCATCATATACAGGGTTTACAGTTTGGTTCAGTAACTCTCAGCACCCCCACTATACAAGTTGTTCCAGCCCCCCTGTATCTTGACAGTTTTTATGGGGTTGGTTCTCTGTTCCATTATTCCATCTCTAGCAGACCTCTCTATACAGACCTTGGCTATTACAACTCTTTCCTTTGCTTTGCCTTCTTTTGCTTGTACTCTTTAGGAAGACTTCCTCTTGGGAAGGCATATGTTGTTACCTTTCTTTTGAAGGATGGTACAGTGAATGTGTCCCATGCAAAATAGTTCAAGTCAGGTTATAAGAAACCAAAAGTATTTAAGAATTACAAAGGGAGAAAACAGAAAGTAAACAGAGCTTTACAAGGTAACTGCAATGCATACAAACATTTGTAGAGTTAGCATGCTACTTTAATTTCAGTAAGGAAAATAAGCATCATTAAATGCATTTAATAATGTTTGCTAGGAATTAAGGTGAGCAGAGATCACTTGCATTGCTCTTCTGTCTGCTTCAAATTGGAATCTGACTCTTTATTGTCTGAGTACTGTTTTTTTCCTCTACACTGTTGCAAAAATACTGCCCAGTTCCTCTGGGTAAGAGGAGATGAACTAAGAGGAATCACCTAATCCGTAGGGTGACCAGACGTCCCGATTTTATCGGGACCGTCCCGATATTTCCTTGTTTGTCCCGCGTCCCGACCGACATGCGGTCGGGACACTGGACAAACAGGGAAATGCCCCGGAGCCTAGAGCCCGGAAGTGCTCGCACCCCCCCCCCCCCGCTCCGACTCCGCCCCCTCCTCCCCCGATTGGCTCCCTCCCTGAATCCCCGCCTCTTCCCCGGGCTCACCATTCCCCCTCCCTCTGCAAGCGCTGGAGGGAGGCCCGGGAGACTCAGGGGAAGCGCGGGGCCGGGGTGAGTAACAGTCCGGCCTGGTCCCCAGCAGGCAGGACTCAGTTGGGCGGTAGGGAGAGGAGGGAGACGGCCCGCGGGGCCAGGCGGCGGCTGTTCTCACCCCCGGACAGCGGGACTCAGGAGCAGCCGCTGTTGCAGGTCCCACTGCCGCGGGGGGAGGAAGCGGCCATGGCGCTCCGCGGCTGCGGCGCCTCCGAACCCCCCGAGCCGGGGCCTGCTGCAGGGACCCAACAGCGCGTACGCTGGGCCCAGCCCCTGGCCAGTCGCGTCTGGGCTGCTGCCCAGCTGGTACTATCCCGCGGCGGACCCGGAGTGGGGGCAGCAGGCCCCAGTCCCCCCCGTCCTGCTCGGGTCCCGCAGGGGAACGAACGGGGCTGGGCTGCCGATGCCTCCGCCCCGGGGCCGCCGCGGGATACCACCAGCTGGGCAGCCAGCCCAGACGCGACTGGCCAGGGGCTGGGCGCAGCGTGCGCGCTGCTGGGTCCCCGCAGCAGGCCCCGGCTCGGGGGGTTCGGAGGCGCCGCAGCCGCGGAGCGCCATGGCCCCTTCCTCCCCCGCGGCAGTGGGAGCTGCAGCAGTGGCTGCTCCCGAGTCCCGCTGCCCGGGGGAAGAACAGCCACCGCCTGGCCCCGCGGGCCGCCCCCCTCCTCGCCCTACCACCCAACTGAGTTCTGCCTGCAAGGGACCAGGCCGGACTCTTACTCACCCCGGCCCCGCGCTTCCCCTGAGTCTCCCGGGCCTCCCTCCAGCGCTTGCGGAGGAAGGTTTTTTTTTTTTTTTTTGGCCCCGCCCCCCGCCACGCCCCCCACGTCACCCCCCCCTCCCCCCGCGTCCCGATATTTGTCTTGGGTGATCTGGTCACCCTACCTAATCCGAGACGTGAAACAGTGGTCAGTATAAAAATATTTATATATACCACATGGGCAAGTAGTCCTCTCTTCTTTTATATTTATTTGTAAACTGTTTATTCCATCTGTTCGAATAACATTTAGCACTGTGGGGCGTTGGTCCATGGCTTGAGCTCTTAGGTGGTAATGCAAATAATGATGATTATTATTAATAAAGTAATTAATCTTATTCTAGTGTTCATGGTGTAGGGGGATACTGCAAAACATCAGGTGCAGGTTGACTTATTAGAAGCTTTACATGTCATATTTTAATGGTGACTGCTGTAAGAGATGTGTGTAACCTACACAAGATTGGTTGCAGCCGCCCCGTTGGTGCACCATGAAGTCTGCATCCCCTACAGCTTCTTGCTTGGAAAAGCTGGCTGCCAGCATGTCCCTTTCCTCCTTATAGAGGTAGGAATCACACCTCTGTAATGATCAATTCATACTGTTCTTCTGTTAGGCTTTACGAACACTGAAAAATGTAGAGGAATATACCAGTATAGCTCTAGCACTGGTGTACCTCCACTAGTGATACCAATAGGGTGAGCTCTAGTATACACAGGGAACAGGGGTTTTTACTTCTTTGTCATCTAATCTCTTTCAGAGCCTGTTTACACTAGTGCCCTCGTTGCTATCACCAGTGGAGCTGTGTACCAGTGTTTGTGCAATGGAGGACCATTTAAAAATATTGTAGCATAGAGAAGGCCATTGAGGGTAAATTTCAGACCTGTCAGCAGTATCAGGCAAATAGAGCTGAATGACCCTGCATTATTTCTTAATGTTTAGTCTACTCACTAATCTTGTCTACGCTAGATAATGTTGGCATTGCAAGCCCCTGTTGCATTTATAATTCCATTCTATTTCAGCTCCACACATGCAAGGGTTAGCAATGGTGCACAAGCATTGCTGATATCACTGCAACATTTTTTTTCAGAGCAAAGTTCATCGCTATAATGTCCACCACAGAATCATTTTGTATAATTGGTTTTGGAATTCTAGGTATACAGGTCTTGGTTTATGAGGTGCAATGCAGCAATCCTGAGCCATTTGTTATTTAAAAATAAGAATAGTTTGTCATTTAATTTTACAAAATACATGCAATTTTATACATGGAAAATTCATGTCTAAAAGGAATGTAGGCACAGCATCTCTCAACTGTGAATTGCTATACCAACAAATACCTGCTTCAAGAACTTTGTGTTGAGAACTGGGGGATAGGTGCCCACAATGCACTGGTGTTGCAAAGATGGACCTGTACTATTGCCTGTTACCAACATCTGTTTGAAATACAAGTTGTAAAGGTGCAATTCTCTAGTGCAGAGAAGATGGAAGGGAGCAGCCATGGTGCAACAGCAATCTTTCCCTTTTATATGAGAAGTTTGAACATTTTCCATTAGCCAGACATAATAACAAATACAGTAACTCCTCACTTAACGTTGTAGTGATGTTCCTGAAAAATGCGACTTTAAGCGAAACGATATTAAGCGCATCCAATTTCCCCATAAGAATTAATGTAAACGAGGGGCTTAGATTCCAGGGAATTTTTTCATCAGACAAAAGACTATATTATATATATATGTGTGTGTGTGTGTGTATATATATACACACACACACAGTATAAGTTTTAAACAAACAATTTAATACTGGTACACAGTGATGATGATTGTGAAGCTTGGTTGAGGTGGAGGAGTCAGAGGGTGGGATATTTCCCAGGGAATGCCTTACTGCTAAATGATGAACTAGCAATTGGCTGAACCCTCAAGGGTTAACTCTCACAGTCTACAAGGCAGCAGGAATGGAGGGAGGGGAGACAGCATTGCAGACAGAGACACACACTGTGTGTGTGTGTGTGTGTGTGTGTGTGTGTATGTGTGTGAGAGAGAGAGAGATGTGCATTTTCCCTTAAGTACACTGCCTTGTTAATTAAATCAGCTTGCTGAGACTGCAGCTGCTGCCAGCAAGCTCTCTCCATCGTGTGTCCCCCCTGCTCTATGGAAGATGGGGTAAGCGGGATGCAGGAGCAGGGGGGAGGGGGACACCCTGACATTAGCCCTCCTTTTCCTCCCCCACCCACGCACAGCAAGCAGGAGTCTCGGGGAGCAGCTCCAAGGCAGAGGGCAGGAGCAGCACATGGCAGTGGGGGGAGAGACAGCTACAATTGCTAACCTGCTGGGCAGTGCTGCACAGGGAACTTAGGGGAGTGGGGAGCTGATGGGGGGCTGCCGGTCCACCCTGGTTCCAAGCCCCCACCAGCTAGCTGCAACGGGCTGCTCTTTCTGCAAGCAGTGGACAAAGCAGGCGGCTGCCAAACGACATTAGAAGGGAGCATTGCACAACTTTAAACGAGCATGTTCCCTAATTGATCAGCAACAAAACAACGTTAACCGGGACAACTTTAAGTGAGGAGTTACTGTATATAGTTAAAAATAAGTAGATCTAAGGAATAGACACAGGTTAGTCACACTTGGGGTAATAAAGTAAAACATTGGTGCATAGCAATGAAATCTAAGTTATTTTTTATCACTTGAGAACATATGAAGCAATATCAAATGCATTAGGAGTCTAAAATGATGCAGACAAATGTGTGTAGCTTTTTGCTGAGTACAGAATAAGAACAGAATATTTATATACAGTGACTGGTTTCTCTATCCACAGAAGAGAATGATTGATTGTTTTAGAACACAGGACCCCTACTAATATGGTAACCTGATTCAGTACAGAGATGTTAATACAAGAGTGGAAAAGTTACAGTGCTTTAGAATCTAGTTACAGGCACATCTGTTTAACTGTGTAAATGATCTCTGAGAGAGTCCTGCAGGGCTGGAACATCTTATGAATTAGGACTTAACTCCAGTTCCTGTATATTTAAAATAAAACCAATGTTGTTTCTGGAAGTCACTTCATTAGGATTTGCCTTCATCAACTCTTAGAGTCAGATGGAATGGAAGTCCCAAATTGTTTCAGTACATTGTAGTGTACATACTACAATTTGGTTAGAACAGGGTTGGGCAAACTACGGCCCACAGGATTGCCCCCCTGTGGCGCCATGGGCCCCGCGTCACTCTCAGAAGCGGCCGGCACCACTTCCCTGTGGCCCCCAAGTGGGGGGGCAAAGGGCTTCATGCGTTGCCCTTGCCTCCAGGCACCGCCCCCCGCAGCTCCTATGTGCACCGCCCCTGGGTTAGAAAGACACTCACTTCTAGTGATTTTTGTCTGTGAAATAACGACTTCATTATGGGCCCCGATCTGCAGGCCTTGCTGACATAACTAAGGGTATGTCTACACTACAAAATTAGGTCGAATTTGTAGAAGTCGTTTTTTATAATCGTTTTTATACAGTCGATTGTGTGTGTCTCCATACAAAATGCTCTAAGTGCATTAACTCAGCGGACTGCGTGCACAGTACCAAGGCTAGCGTCGACTTCCGGAGCGTTGCACTGTGGGTAGCTGTGGGTAGCCATCCCACAGTTCCCGCAGTCTCCGCCACCCATTGGAATTCTGGGTTGAGATCCCAATGCCTGATGGGGCAAAAACAGTGTCGCGGGTGGTTCTGGGTACATGTCGTCAGGCCCCCCTCTCCCTCCCTCCGTGAAAGCAACAGCAGACAATCGTTCTATGCCTTTTTTCCTGGGTTACCTGTGCAGACGCCATACCACGGCAAGCACGGAGCCCGCTCAGCTGACCGTCACCGTATGTCTCCTGAGTGCTGCTGGCAGACGTGGGACTGCAGTGCTACACAGCAGCAGCTCATTGCCTTTTGGCAGCAGACAGTGCATTACGACTGGTAGTCATCGTCGTCATACTCCTGGGTGCTCTTTTAGCCGACCTCGGTGAGGTCGGTCAGGGGCGCCTGGGCAGACATGGGAGTGACTCAGCCATGTCATTCCCTTTTTAAGTTTAGTCTCCTGGAGACTCAGTCTTGCCAGTAGTCGTACTGCACCGTCTTCTGGCAAGCACCCAGGAGATGACGATGGCTAGCAGTCATACTGCACCGTCTACTGCCAGCCTAAGATGTATAAGATGGCAGGGCCGGCTCCAGGCACCAGCCCACCAAGCTTGTGCTTGGGGCGGCACCTGGAGAGGTGCGGTGCGGTGCTCCGGCTGCCGGGGAGAGCGGAGCCCCGGCTGGGCTCGCCGCCCTCCCCCCGGCACTCCAGCTGGTCGGGGAGAGCGGGCCGGGCTCAGTGCCCTCCCCTGCCATGCTGGGGGGGTGAAGGGGGGGTGGCAGGAGGCTTTTTTGCCTTGGGCGGCAAAAAAGCCAGAGCCGGCCCTGTAAGATGGAGTGGCTCAAAACAAGAAATAGACCAGATTTGTTTGTATTCATTTGCTCCCCCCTCCCTCTGTGAAATCAACAGCCTGCTAAACCCAGGGTTTTCAGTTCAATCCTTGAGGGGGCCATTGTGTGTGACAGTTGTTTGTGTTTCTCCTTGATGCAAAGCCACCCCCTTTGTTGATTTTAATTCCCTGTAAGCCATGTCATCAGTCGCCCCTCCCTCCGTCAGAGCAACGTCAGACAATCGTTTCACGCCTTTTTTTCAGCGTATACGCCATAGCACTGGGAACATGGAGCCCGCTCAGATCACTGCGGCAATTATGAGCACTGTAAACACCACGTGCATTATCCTGCAGTATATGCAGAACCAGAACCTGCAAAAGCAAAACCAGGCGAGGAGGCGACAGCAGTGTGGTGACGAGAGTGATGAGGACATGGACATAGACTTCTCACAAAGTATGAGCCCCGGCAATGTGCACATCATGGTCTTAATGGGGCAGGTTCATGCCATGGAATGCCAATTCTGGGCCTGGGAAACAAGCACAGACTGGTGGGACCACATAGTGTTGCAGGTCCGGGACGATTCCAAGTGGCTGCGAAACTTTCGCATGCATAAAGGCACTTTCATGGCACTTCATGACTTGCTTTCCCCTGCCCTGAAGTGGCAGAATAACAAGATGAGAGCAGTCCTCACAGTTGAGAAGCGAGTGGCGATAGCCCTGTGGAAGCCTGCAACACCAGACAGCCACCGGTCAGTTGGGCATCAATTTGGAGTGGGCAAATCTACTGTGGGGGCTGCTATGATCCAAGTAGCCAATGCAATCAAAGAGCTGCTGATATCAAAGGTAGTGACTCTGGGAAATGTGCAGGCCATAGTGGATGGCTTTGCTGCGATGGGATTCCGTAACTGTGGTGGGGCGATAGACGGAACACATATCCCTATTTTGGCACCGAAGCACCAAGCCAGCAAGTACATAAACCGAAAGGGGTACTGTTCAATGCTGCTGCAAGCACTGGTGGATCACAGGGGACGTTTCACCAACATCAACGTGGGATGACCGGGAAAGGTACATGACGCTCGCATCTTCAGGAACTCTGATCTGTTTCAAAAGCTGCAAAAAGGGACTTTCTTCCCAGACCAGAAAATAACCGTTGGTGATGTTGAAATGCCTATAGTTCTCCTTGGGGACCCAGCCTATCCCTTAATGCCATGGCTCATGAAGCCATACACAGGCAGCCTGGACAGTAGTCAGGACCTGTTCAACTATAGGCCGAGCAAGTGCAGAATGGTGGTAGAATGTGCATTTGGACCTTTAAAAGTGCACTGGTTCAGTTTACTGACTCTGATAGACCTCAGCGAAACCAATATTCCCATTGTTATTACTGCTTGCTGTGCACTCCACAATATCTGTGAGAGTAAGGGGGAGATGTTTATGGCGGGGTGGGAGGTTGAGGCAAATCACCTGGCTGCTGATTACGCACAGCCAGACACCAGGACGGTTAGAAGAGTACAGGAGGGCGGTGTGCATCAGAGAAGCTTTGAAAACCAGTTTCATGACTGGCCAGGCTATGGTGTGAAAGTTCTGTTTGTTTCTCCTTGATGAAACTCCCCGCCCCATTGGTTCACTCTACTTCCCTGTAAGCTAACCACCCTCCCCTCCCCCCTTTGATCACCACTTGCAGAGGCAATAAAGTCATTGTTGCTTCACATTCATGCATTCTTTATTAATTCATCACACAAATGGGATAACTGCCAAGGTAGCCCGGGAGGGGTGGGAGAGGAGGGAAGCACCGGGTAGGCTGGGGGAGGAGGGAAGGACAAGGCCACACTGCACTTTAAAACTTGAAAACTTAAAAACTTTAAAACTTACTGAATGCCAGCCTTCTGTTGCTTGGGCAATCCTCAGGGGTAGAGTGGCTGGGTGGCCAGAGGTCCCCCACCGTGTTCTTGGGCGTCTGGGTGAGGAGGCTATGGAACTTGGGGAGGAGGGCGGTTGGTTACACAGGGGCTGTAGCGGCGGTCTGTGCTCCTGCTGCCTTTCCTTCAGCTCAACCATATGCTGGAGCATATGAGTTTGATCTTCCAGCAGCCTGAACATTGACTCCTGCCTTCTGTTAGCAAGCTGACGCCACTTACTCTCTTCAGCCCACCACTTATTCTCTTCAGCCTGCCACCTCTCCTCGCGTTCATATTGTGCTTTCGTGCACTCTGACATTGTCTGCCTCTACACATTCTGCTGTGCTCTGTCAGTGTGGGAGGACAGCATGAGCTCAGAGAACATTTCATCCCGAGTGTGTTTTTTTCGCCTTCTAATCTTCGCTAGCCTCTGCAAAGGAGAAACATATGCAGCTGGTGGAGGAAATAAAAGGGAGAGTGGTAGTTAAAAAGACACATTTTATAGAACAATGGGTACACTCTTTCACGGTAAACCTTGCTTTAACATTACATAGCACATGTGCTTTCCTTACAGGGTCGCATTTTGCCTCTTATTGAGGGTATGCCGGTTTGGTGTGAGAGATCACTCACACAGGACTGGGCAACAGAATTTGGCTTGCAGGTGGCCATGGTAAGCCACAGTCTTTTGGTTTCTTTAACCTTCATAACATGTGGGAATGGTTTCAAACAGCAGCGCCCTCATTTCCCATACCAAGCAGCTGTTGGGTTGGCCATTTAACATGGGTTGGCAATTTAAAAGGAGGGGCTGCGGTTTCCAGGTTAACATGCAGCACAAACCCAACTAACCCCCCCACTCTCTGGGATGCTGGCTTCACCCCTCCCCGCACCGTGTGGCTAACAGCGGGGAACATTTCTGTTCAGCCACAGGCAAACAGCCCAGCAGGAATGGGCACCTCTGAATATCCGCTTAATAAAACCAACCTTTTTCAACATGAATGATATCACTTTCCTGAGGATAACACAGAGAGCTAAAGAACGGATGTTGTTTGAATGCTAGCAAACACCGGGACCATACGCTGCAATGCTTTGTTCTGCAATGATTCCCGACTATGTGCTACTGGCCTGGCGTGGTAAAGTGTCCTACCATGGAGGACGGAATAAGGCTGCCGTCCCCAGAAACCTTTTGCAAAAGCTTTGGGAGTACATCCAGGAGAGCTTTCTGGAGATGTCCCTGGAGGATTTCTGCTCCATCCCCAGACACGTTAACAGACTTTTCCAGTAGCTGTACTGGCTGCGAATGCCAGGGCAAATTAATCATTAAACATGCTTGCTTTTAAACCATGTCTAATATTTACAAAGGTACACTCACTGGAGGTCCCTTGTCCGCCTTCAGGGTCCAGGATCCCGCCTTGGGTGGGTTCGGCAGTTACTGGCTCCAGGTCCAGGATGAGAAACAGATCCTGGCTGTTGGGGAAACCGGTTTCTCTGCTTCCTTGCTGTGAGCTATCTTCAACCTCCTCCTCATCAACTTCCTCGTCCCCAAAACTTGCTTCCATGTTGCATGTTACTCCATTGATGGAGTCAAAGCACAGGGTTAGGGTTCTGGTGGCTGCACCCCCTAGAATGGCATGCAGCTCCTCATAGAAGGGGCATGTTTGGGGATGTGACCCGGAGCAGCTGTTTACCTCTCTGGTTTTTTGGTAGGCTTGCCTGAGCTTCTTAATTTTCACGCAGCACTGCTGCGAGTTCCTGTTATAGCCTCTGTCCTTCCTGCCCTTGGAGATTTTTTCAAATGTTTTGGCATTTCGTTTACTGGAACGGAGTTCAGCTAGCACGGATTCGCCTCCCCATACAGCGATCAGATCCAGTACCTCCCGTTCGGTCCATGCTGGAGATCTTTTGCGATTCTGGGACTCTATGGTTACCTCTGCTGATGAGCTCTGCATGGTCACCTGTGCTGATCAGCTCGCCACACTGGCCAAACAGGAAATGAAATTCAAAAGTTCACGGGACTTTTCCTGTCTACCTGGCCAGTGCATCTGATTTGAGAGCGCTGTCCAGAGTGGTCACAATGGAGCACTCTGGGATAGCTTCCGGAGGGCAGTACTGTCAAATTGCGTCCACACTACCTCAAATTCAACCCTGCAAGGCCGATTTTAGCGCTAACCCCCTCGTCAGGGGTGGAGTAAAGAAATCGATTTTAAGAGCCCTTTAAGTCGAAAAAAGGGGCTTCGTCGTGTGGACGAGTGCAGGGTTAAATCGAGGTAACGCTGCTAAATTCAACCTAAAATCGTAGTGTAGACCAGGCCTAAGGGATGCTGGATTGGCTGCTAAGAGGGTTTTATGCTGTGTGTTTAGATGTACAAGACCAAGTTTATTTACAATCAGAGCTGCTCACAGAAGCAGAAGCAAAAGGACTTAAAAACAAAACACAAATATTAAGTGGGGAATGGGCAATTGTTTGTATCTCTGACACCTTTCCTGTTTCCCCTGACTGAAGAATGTCAAAACGGAGCAGAGCTAGTTAGGCAGCCTGGTGGCGGCAGAGTATAATGTTGCTAAGGGGCAGATCCAAGTGTGGGGCCTGAGTTTGGCTCTGCCCTTGCCTGGAGGCAGACCATTTCTCTTTACCTGCTGAAAATGCACTAGAGGGATGCTAAGTAGTGGAATTGATTGTTTCCTGAGGGAGCTGTATCCAGCCTTCTTCCAATAAAGTTACTGTAAATGTTATAGTATATGAGAGAAACCACTGTATGCAGAGAGGAGCAAAGTGGCGGGAGTGCAGGTGTGTGTACTTGTTCTTTCCAGAAGGTCTTGGAAAATGCCTGGGAAAAATAACACAGTTGCATCATTTCAGGTAATTTCTTTAAAGTCTGTTGACAAAAAAGTGAATGGAGAGGGCTGTGGTCCAGAAAAACCCATTTAAAACTGGCACACAAATGCTACCTGCAGGCTGTTCAGTGATCTGGTTAAAAGGAGTTGCTGGTCTTGGCCCAGTTCTTGGAAGACAAACACCTGCATCACAGAAGTCCCAGACATGGCTCCTTCTTTGGCAGTCTCAGCAGAAAAGCCAGGGATCTGGCCTCATCCCTTAAAGGTGATTGCTCCCGCCCAGGGCTGAGGTATACTGGCAAGGTATGGTGTACTACAACCATTCACACTGACACTCTTTAGTGGATAAGGTTGGTAGTAAGCATGATCTCATGATTCAGGCAATGGACCGGGTTTAATTCCTGGCTCTGTCAATGACTTGTGATTTTCGGTAAGTCACTTAATCAACCCTGTGCCATAGTCCCCATCTGTAAAATGAGGTTAATCCCTCCCTACCCCATAGGAGTGCTGTGAGGATAAAATCCATTAATGATTATGCTGGACTCAGATACTACAGTTATAAGGCTCATCTGACTACCTATGTATCTAGAGAGCAGAGTTTAGGTTCCAGTGCTGATATTCTGACACCTATCATGAGCACTACAGTCACATACTACAGCCCCGCCCACAGGGGGAGGGGAGGCTGGCAAAGGGGATAATTGCCCAGGGCCCCAGGTGATTTAAAAGGGTCCGGGGACCCCTGGCTGCCGCTCCAAGGCAGCCGGGCGGGCACGTGGAAACCCTGGCCATGCCGGAAGCGCGCGCCCAGCAGCGCAGCCAGCAGCAGCTTGCTGGGCACCAGCCAGCACAGGCGCAGCATTGCCCAAATGTCAGGCGGACTGTGTCTGCGCAGGCGTGGCTTGTGCATGCGTGCACCAGCCGCCACACGTGGTCCAGCTTCGCGCCCACGTGGTGACGCCACGCCAGGCCTGGGGGCCCATTGACTGTTCTGCTCTGGGGCCTGGAATTGTGGTTGGCAGGCCACATTCCTCCCCCCCCCCCCCCCAAATTGGTACCTTAAACCTACAGTAGATAGCCAGTTAAAAAGGACTGTGGCAGTTGGCAGAACATCAAACTACCAGAGGTCCATCAGAACTGAAATGGGGGAGGGGAGATGGTGGTACCCCTCTCAAGCTCCACCCAAATGCTAGGCTCTACCTCCTCACTGAGCTCTGCCCATCACTCACAGCAGATTCTGCAGATGTTGAAAATGTGATCCCGCAGGTTCTGCTGGGCACTCTCAGTGATGTTAGGATACTCCCGAGACGCAATAGGCACATGTTAATCTCTGGATCCCAGAGTCTTGTGATGACATCAGAATCTAAGATTCATTTAAAAAAAAAAAAGTTTCCAGTCCTCATGCTTGCAAAGAAAAGCTTGAAAATGTGAACTGAGTGTAAGTGATGCAGTGCTGTCTGCCTGAGTCTGCAGAGAGCCTCTAGCAGAGGGTGGAGCAGCAGTCACTAGGGTCAAGGAGGAAGCCCACACAGCTTCAGTGCAGATTCGGCCCTTTTTATGTCTTCCGTGGAATTGTCTCTCCTCCAGTGGGGCTTGGATGGCCTTTGGGCTCTGTGGGATTTCCTTCCCCTTGGTGTGACTCAGAAGCCATACCTGGGCTCTACTTAGCCTCTCAGGCCATTTAGCTCCATGGGGCACATTAGGCACAAGAAATGCTGCTGCTCTCCCAAACACTATCTGACTTAGAGTGACCACTCATGCATTCCCAGAATACCAAACATTCCAGTACCTCTGTGAATGGTATGGGTCCAGGCGCATCCCCGCCTGTGTGACCCCACCCTGCGAGAATGACCTTGCAGTGAATGTGAGGTAACGCTGGCATGCATGGGACAAGGTACTCTTCAAAACGGAACCCCATCTGATATCAGACAAAACCACGTGCGGTTTTGTCTCAGTATCAGATGGAGGACAGACCTTAGAAAAGCAACACTGTCCATCTTAAAACCTGATGAATGATCTGCCTGCACTGCCTGTAGATTGTGCAGATCTGTGATCCTTCCTCTCTTTTCTTCCATGCTGTGATATCAGTGAAATAGTTAAAAATGTTGACATTTAAATCATCATTGGACATGAGTTTCCCACCATCAGGTAATTGGAAGAATGGTGCAGTTCACACCTCTCAGATCTGTTGTTTCAGGCTTGCCGCAGACATTGCTACATCAATTTACACTTGTTTCATGTTTCCTTGATTTTTCTCTGCATCCATAAGGGTTAGAGACTTTTTTTAAAAAAGAAATTAGATCCCAGAGAACAAGATGGCATCCTAAAAAAAGTCCAGTTTGAGGCCTCGGTGCCATGATCTGATCCATCCACACAGTGGTCAAATAGAACATTATTGTCAAAGCTTTAGAAATGCAGGGAAGCTCAGTGTTTTTATCATAGCTTTTTTAAACTTTCCTGGCATCACAGGATAATCAAATGTTCCTGCATATATTGTACATGGGGGAGCACAGTTTCCGTCTTGTATTTGTTTACAATGCTTGTGATACTGTATTGTAAACAGCGACCCCTTTGTGTGAGCTGAAATAATTTATTTATTAGGATGAAAATTGCCACACAGGTTGGACAAATTGACTAATTAAGTGTTTGATTGCCTGCACTGAGGGATACTGTGAGAAGCTCTTGAGAAGGGAAGAGTTGTGTTTGGTTCAAATATGTTCTTGACCACCTCAGACTGAGAAGAGAATACTGGAGGTTTGTTTGGTCCTTTTCTTGGGAGCCCTGGGACATCTGTTACTGTTAAAGTGAAGAGTAGCTTAGCCTTGGAAGGAATGCTTTTGTGGCTCATTGACTTCTCCTCACTGCTTCCTGAGTAGTGCTGTTAGTTCCTTTTCCAACCTGCTCTTGCACACAGTTGGTACATGGTAGAATAAAAAACGTGCCCCTTTTCTGGGGTTTGGCTTTATCAACCCAAAATGAACAATAAGATAACAAGTTTCAACCCCAGCCTTCTCCTCATGACTTGGATGCTCCTGGGGCTCCTTCTCCTAAACTGCTCAACTCACATCCTAGATCCTCTGTCTCTAAACCTATCCAAGTGGGATAATGAGTCACCTGCTTTAGTGAGTCAGTGGAATTCACTTAACTCTTTCTCAGCAGGACCAACATTTGCTAGCAGTGTGAGGCATTTCAAGTGAACATTGCTAGTCTGATACAGGATCTCTTTCCTGTTTTTCATAGGGGGAATATTTTGATATGGTGAACAGGCATTTAGTCACACATCTCCAATTAATTTTAATGGATTTGCCCGGATAAATCCACATGCAGCATAAGATCCCTTATTGCATGTCTTAAGGAGCAGCCCAAAATTTTTGTCATTGAGCTTAAGAAGAAAATAGTTTATGTTTCACTGCAAAATTCATGCTCCTGTTTTCCCAAGGAGCACAAAACACTTAATGCCTTCTTTTTGTCCCCACCCCTTCTCTTTATGCCCATTGTTAGATCCATTTTTGTACCTATTTGACAAGTCCTTTAAAATGAGGGAAACATTTAAACTCCATTGCATGGATTGGATGGCCAATAAGGAACAGCGTTTCATTTAGGATTTGATAACTGGACACTAATCTAGGATTTTTGTGCTGCCTTAATTTATAATTTATGAGAAAATATACTACTTAGTTGAAATTATTATTCACATTTTAAATATTTGTAATTCTGTAGCCACAAAAAAGATGCTACCAAAGGTTTAAAAAAATTGACACTTATTGACTCCCTGCTTTTTTTGCCTGTTGGGTTGGAAGCATAAAGTTCACACTTATTCCATAACACAAATTTTGTTAATTTTCCATTATTAAGCCTAACACAGAGTCCATTAAAGTCAGTGGCAAGACTCCCATTGACTTTGGTGGGCTTTGGATCAGCCCTTGTGTGAGGAAGGAGGCCTTATAGCCAGGACACAACAGCTGAGTCAGGATACCTGGGTTCCATTCCCTGCTCTGCCAAAGACTTCCTATGTGACTTTGGGTGAGTCTGTCTTTTAATTCTTAAGTTTCACAGACAAAAGTGCCAGTATGGACAGTGCTATGTTGGCGGGAGATGGTCTGCCACTGACATAGCTACCACCACTCATTGGGGGTGGTTTAATTATGCCAGTGAGAGAGCTTTGTCCCGCCTGCATAGAGCAGCTACACAGGAGACCTTACAGCAGCGCAGCTTCAGCGATTCAGCTGTGCTGCTGTAAGATTCATAGTGTAGACATAGCCTAAGTCATCAGCATAATATTTTCTCCAGTGCAACAAGCAAAAGTTTCCCTCCAGATCTAAACCCCAGTTTTGGCACGGGAGCTTCTGTATCAGAAACTACCATGGCAACTCAGTCACACAAGGGATTGACTCAGGACCACACATGCCAAACTTTGAGCAGAGTTTAGAAGTTCCCTCCTAATAATTTTACTTTACTAATGCACCTTGAGTTTCAAAGCACTTAAAACATGACAAATTAAAATGCTCTCTATGAAGGGATCATTCCACCTGTCCTTGAATCACAGCTGTCTTTGGGGGGAAGCGACAATTATTTAACCGTTGACAAATGGTACATAATAGTTCAGAGCAGAATGGGGATACCATACTGCCTCATCCAAATTAAAGTTCACAAAGAGGTATAAGTAGAAAAATTATAATTAGTATTATCTGAGATGAAATTTGGCCAGGACATCACTTTGTTAGCACAAAATGGTATTATATATGTGCTTTGCAGAAGGAGTTAATTAAGCAGCTCAAGGTTAATTATCTTACAATTTGTGGGCAAAGCTTAAGATCTAGTGTTTAAAATTCTGTCTTTCTGGCTCAATGGGGATGGGAAAAGACAACAAAAACAGTTTAATAACAGTTGATTCTGTTTATTTGAGTGGAATAATGTTGCTAGCTAATCACTTGTCATGAAAAGCCACATCCACGGAAGAAACTGTCCAGTGGACAGAGGCCCTCAGACCAAAGGGCTTAGCTGCCGTCAGTGACTGATTTTGAACCTGACACATGCATAATGCAACAACCAACACACCTGCAAAATATAACAAGTTTAAATAATCTAAAGGGAAAAATGAAATTGAACAACTGGCTAGCACAAGACAATTTTTTTAATAATAGAGGGGGAAAAGAAGAGACCAAAAGGTATTGGTGAAAACTTCTGCCTCATGAATCCGCCTGCATGGATAGCTCTCACTCAACTCCGAGAGGCAAAAGCTTGAGAAAATAGATGGGCCTCCCTTCGGTCTCTGAAGAGTGACATCAGACTTGGGCTGTAAAATACTCCCCTATGGAACTGCACATGGGGAATACCCACAATGTACTGCTTTAAAAAGGAAGTTTTAGTCCTATCCCCTGATGACCTAACTACAAAATTAGGACCCAGTTTTGGCTTCATTATAATTCGTGGCAAAACATCTATTGACTTCAGTGGGAACAAGATTGGGCCCCTAACGCTGAGCTACTTTTATAGTCAAGTGCAGTGAATGCCTTGTCCCGCTAAACAATGAATGTGCTCAGACTGCTGTCTCTATAGAAAAGAATAATGGCTGTGACTTTTTCGGTCTTCTATGGTCATGTCTAGACTTGAAATATAGGTGGTGTTTTAAAATGTGTCAGCTAACAGGACAGGACAAGTTGTGCTAAAAAAACATGCTAGCTGATCATGGTCAGCCATTCTTTTTTAAACATGACTTGCCCGGTCTATGTTATTATTATTAATTTGTATGCAAGTCCTGTTAAAAATCATGTTCATTAAAAAATGTTTGGTAACATATTTTAAAACAACATGACATCATTTCTTAGTCTAAACAAGGCTAAAAGGAAAGTGAGTGGCACTGCTTTTCTGTCCCCTACCACATTGTCATTGGAGCAATGTCCTCCAGCCCTGACTCAACCAGGAAGTTGGCCAGGGGATGAAAATATAAATTCTATCTCAGAGAGCACTTTTCTTTCTCTTGGGTAAAGCTAACTGAAGTCAGATTTCAAGGAATCTAATTTTCTGCCAAGAAGATTCCTTGGGGATGAGGTAGCCTGCAACATAGTCATCATCAGCTAGCTGATTTCTGTAGGGTATCACAGTGAACATAAGAACAGCCAT
The DNA here is from genome assembly GCF_027887155.1 of Malaclemys terrapin pileata. Taxonomy (NCBI): domain Eukaryota; kingdom Metazoa; phylum Chordata; order Testudines; family Emydidae; genus Malaclemys; species Malaclemys terrapin. The sequence continues at coordinate 66,284,604 of NC_071512.1, read as the reverse complement.
ACTGGGTCAATCCAAAGGTCCATCTAGCCCAGTATGCTGACTACCAACAATGGCAAATGCCAGGTGCCCCAGAGGGAGTGAACCTAACAGGTAATGATCAAATGATCTCTCTCCTGCCATCCATCTCCACCCTCTGACAAACAGAGGCTAAGGTCACCATTCCTTACCCATCCTGGCTAATAGCCATTAATGGACGTAACCTCCATAAATTTATCTAGTTCTCTTTTAAACCCTGTTATAGTCCTAGCCTTCACAACCTCCTCAGGCAAAGAGTTCCACAGGAGGAACTGTGTGAAGAAGAACTTCCTTTTATTTGTTTTAAACCTGCTGCCCATTAATTTCATTTGGTGGCCCCTAGTTCTTATATTATGGAAACAAGTAAATAACTTTTCCTTATTCACTTTCTCCACACCACCATGATTTTATATACCTCTACCATATCCCCCCTTAGTCTCCTCTTTTCCAAGCTGAAAAGTCCTAGCCTCATCAATCTCTCCTCATATGGGACCTGTTCCAAACCCCTAATCATTTTAGTTGCCCTTCTCTGAACCTTTTCTAATGCCAGTATATCTTTTTTGAGATGAGGAGACCACATCTGTATGCAGTACTCGAGATGTGGGCGTACGATGGATTTATATAAAGGCAATAAGATGTTCTCTGTCTTATTCTCTATCCCTTTTTAATGATTCCTAACATCCTGTTTGCTTTTTTGACTGCCGCTGCACACTGCGTGCACGTCTTCAGAGAACTATCCACAATGACTCCAAGATCTCTTTCCTGATTAGTTGTAGCTAAATTAACCCCCATCATATTGTATGTATAGTTGGGGTTATTTTTTCCAATGTGCATAACTTTACATTTATCCACATTAAATTTAATTTGCCATCTTGTTGCCCATTCACTTAGGTTTGTGAGATCTTTATGAAGTTCTTCACAGTCTGCTCTGGTCTTGAGCAGTTTAGTATCATCTGCAAACTTTGCCACCTCACTGTTTACCCCTTTCTCCAGATCATTTATGAATAAGTTAAATAGGATTGGTCCTAGGACTGATTCCTTGGGGAACACCACTTGTTACCCCTCTCCATTCTGAACATTTACCATTTATTCCTACTCTTTGTTCCCTATCTTTTAACCAGCTCTCAATCCATGAAAGGATCTTCCCTCTTATCCCATGACAACTTAATTTACGTAAGAGCCTTTGGTGAGGGACCTTGTCAAAGGCTTTCTGGAAATCTAAGTACACTATGTCCACTGGATCCCCCTTGTCCACATGTTTGTTGACCCCTTCAAAGAACTCTAATAGATTAGTAAGACATGATTTCCCTTTACAGAAACCATGTTGACTTTTGCCCAACAATTTATATTCTTCTATGTGTCTGACAATTTTATTCTTTACAATTTTTGTCAACTAATTTGCCCGGTACAGATGTTAGACTTACTGGTCTGTAATTGCCGGGATAACCTCTAGAGCCCTTTTTAAATATTGGTGTTACATTAGCTATCTTCCAGTCATTCGGTACAGAAGCTGATTTAAAGGACAGGTTACAAACCATAGTTAATAGTTCTGCACTTTCACATTTGAGTTCTTTCAGAACTCTTGGGTGAATGCCATCTGGCCCTGGTGACTTGTTACTGTGAAGTTTATCAATTAATTCCAAAACCTCCTCTAATGACACTTCAATCTGTGACAATTCCTCAGATTTGTCACCTACAAAGGACAGCTCAGGTTTGGGAATCTCCCTATGCTGGGTTAAGTGGAAGTGGATCTTGAGAAGGAACATGAAGGAGAAGAGGGTACGGGTCTAATGGGTTAGTTTGGAGAGGGCATTCCATGCATGAAAGATGGAAGTGGGAGCATTTATGGAAGAAATGGGCAAATGGGTGTTCAAGGCTGATATCATTAGGAAAAGATTACATGATGGAAATTTGAACTTCCAGGCTTCTTCAAATTGTGTCACAAACATATTATTCAGGCATGGGTTGTTTCACTTTTAATATCATATGTAGATCATATGTGTCCCTTGATGAACAAAGGACTTTAATGTAATCAGGTTAAACAGGCAGGATAAACCCTCAAGAGAATGTAGTTCAAGCTGTTAATAAGTTGTTGAAGAATCCCAACATAAAACCTAAGGTTTGGTACTCCATCTGTTTTAATATAGAGAGAATGATGACTTACCTGTTTAAGGAAAGCTCATAAGTGAGGACTGAAAGGGTGCAGGGTAGAGAGAGAATATTACTTTCTATGAGTTTGAGCCATTTTGGAGAGAGGATGAGCCAAAAATTTGAGACATTTTTCAAAAGTTCAGAAGGAAAAATTTCAGACAACATAATTTTAAAATCCTTTGCCTGTCTTGTTCCAAACTTTCCAGAAACTTCCACTCTGGATTGAGCTGTGGCATGAAAAATTTCAGGGGGATTGTTTTCTTTGGGGGAGGAGGGAGTTTTAAGACTTGAAAATCAGGCTTATAATGGGAAGCCAGCTTCAACCTTAACTATGGAGTGGCTACTACACAATCTTGCTCTTACAGTGGCTCATCCTCTTTTATTTTCCCCCAAACTATTTCTACTAGTGACTGTGCCCATTGTTCAACTGTGTGATACAAAAGCAAGGGGGCTTTGGCTATGCTGGGTTAATGCAGTTAACCTTTTTGGCCATGCCCAGAGCATCTTTGCTCACTGCTGGATTACAAACCCATGTAGCTAGGAGAGAACGTTGCCCATGAATATTTTGAATGATAGCTTCATTGTGAAATAAAAATAAACCTGCTTCTTAGGTGAGATGGTGTCAAGGTTTCTTTCAATTAAAATCAAATTCACGTTTCTTTCTGTGCCAGGATGTACAACTTCTTTGCATAACAGAAGGATTCTTTGTTGAAGTATAGTCAAAGATGTTTAAATGTTGTGAGGTTTAAAAATACATCATGTTGAATTTTTGTATTTAAATCATCAAATTTTTGTAACTGGGTCATCTCCCCATTACCCACCATGTTCTTTATTCCTAAGTGATGTGATATTAATCTAGATATTTTTACATAGTTTTAATCCCCTGTAATATGCTTTTTTTTGCCTTAGAGAAATAAACCACATTAAACATTTGTTGATTCATACAAAAATATAGTATAATCTGATAATGTGATTAGATGGTATTTAATCTGGTAATGGTGCATAGTAGTTACTTTGGCTTCATACTCTTTATTTTAATACGTAGAGAAAATTATATTATTAAACAACAATTAATTTATCCTTTAGTATCTTTCCTTTGACAGACCGCCCACCACCTTGGCACCATTTTCAGTAACAGATTAACTAAATCCAGGCAATAATTTGCATATGCAAATTATACATGTAATTATTTTATTTTTTTGTAGTCACAGCAGACGTAGGTGACAATAAACTCCCTTCAAGTTTTTTGCCAAAATGTAAATCCATCCCAGAGTGAATGCATGTCTGCAGCTACTGAGGTCCAGCGGGGACTAGGAAAACTAGGGTGACAAAGAAATATAGGACATGGGCAGCTCTTTCTGTGATTCTGGTAAATATATGTGTTTCACTTACAAATTCCCCTCTGACTTTGCTAGTCTATCTGGTTCTTCACTAATTCATGTGCAATTAGTTTATCTCCAGTATATTTACTGACCTAGTACTATAGGCCAGGTTGTAACTTTGGGCTGCAAGAGGCACCAAAAAGGGCCAAAAGAATTACAGTAAAATGGGCAAGCGTTCCCCTGACTATGTGGCTTTGTGAGTCAAGGGAGGTGAGTGCTGGAGGAGTGAAAGGAAACAGAACAGCAGCAACTGCTTTGAGGCTTTAGTGCAGAAGTAAGACCCTGGATCTATGGAGAGATGTCTCTTCAGGCAAGAGAAAACACAGTCCTCCAACAGCTGTGTTGAGCCTCTTGAAGAGAACTAGTTTTGCAGCTTGTTTGCCTTAGTGGAAGTCTGATCATATAACAAGAGCCCGGTCAGAGCTCTGAGAGGTGTCAGGAGAGTTTCCAGTTACAGTTTCCCCTCCCAGTTATCTCAGAGGGAGGCTGCTGCAATGAGTGTGAGAATTTGGGAACAGTGTTTTGGTTAAACGATTTCCTCATCTGTGAATGCCTCAGTTCATTAGGATTTACGTTGTTGAGCTGTGTGTCCCTGACATCATTCTGCCTGTTCTGGAAGAACTGTGACTATATTCATTGCCACCCCTTCACGGGATCATTTTCTGGAGACCAGGAAGCCCCAGACCTGTGAAGACTCTTCAAATTTCTCTGCTGATGTAAATTGGTGGAGCACCATTAGCTTCAATGGAGTTCTCCAATTGACATGACATGTGGCTCTCAGCATGACCTGGATGCAGACAAATGGCCTGGTGGTAGCCACCACCCACAGCCATCTGATGATAATTTGTTGGAGTGCTATGCATAGATATTGTAGCATCAGGGTTGTCTGAAAGAATGAGGCAAGACCAAGTTGTCCAAAAAAACCCAACAAACTTAAATGCTGCCAAAGTCCTCAGCAGCACCTATTTCACTGTCCAGCCTCCCGAGTCTCTCTTTCAAACCACACCCACCTGCAACCAGCTAGTGGAGGGGGAGAAGCCCATTACAATATATATAAGTAGAGCGAGGGAGACCCACACTTGGGTCATCATTAAGGTTTGAACCTAGGACCTTCAGTGCTAAAAACAAGCTTGAGCTAAAGTAGTAACTCCTCTAGCTGGTAGTAGAAGTAGGATTTTATCCCATATATGAACCAGCCACTAGAGCAGGACAAAGAACCACACTCTCCTAGTGTGGATTACAAATGTAGTTAGTTAACTGGCTGATTACAGTAGGGACTGCTGGGAGAGGGGCAATTGGAAAACAACCTCTTTCATCTATTGAAATATTTCAAATGTTGGGTCACATTCATCTTGTCCCCTAATTCTTTTACCTATTCCCCCATCTCCCCTATTTCTCATGTTGCTATTTATTTATTTGTCAGATGATTCTCAACAAGCTAGCGAGTTTTCTCCCTCTTCAGACATTTTGATCTTTCAATCATTCCTGGGTGACAGTATTCCTGCCAGTGGCTGACCCAGAAAAATAAGTGAGCTGACTTCCTGGGGACCATCACTAAACCATTGTATCTCCTGAATCTGGAAGGACTCTCTGGGCTCAATCTTGCAAGAAAAAACTAGCACTTACTCCCAAATCTGCAGGATTTGGCTTTGCATGTGCTGAATTAGCTACATTCTCCAGGGACCAGGGTCTATATATGGGCCTTTTTCAAAATAACAGAGGAAAAAATGTCATTATGCAATTTGTTAGTGATACTTAAACTGCAGGTAATTTTGATGACCAAAAGTTGCAAGAGGAATCATAATGGCAAATCTGTTTTAATGCTGGGTTCTTCACATCAGATGGGTGAACAGCGAAAGGCTACAAGAGTTTTGCTTGCATTTGCCAAATCTTGTTTTTTAAAGTTGTTGGAAATCCAAGAAAATGTTTGTATGAGAGTCTTTTCAGACCTTGGCTTATGATTGCATTATCATTCGCATGCCCCTGGCATGCTTTAAGGGACAGTTGTTGAATCCCATAAGAATAGGAACATTTTAAATGGCCAAAAGGCATGTCAGAAAATATATATTTTTCATTTTATAATGGAATAATTTGTCTAAGATTTGGACATAAATGTAGAAAATATTTTTACTAGGCTATATTGCTAACGCAAGAAAAGTAGGCCTAAAAATTGATTTTTTACTATAGTAATAAAAAAACCACTATTCTGATCCAGTAATTTTACTTTAACATAGAATTGTCACAAATAGACAAGGGAAAGCATGCAAGGCAGTTTGAAAAATCCAGTGCTATGCACATATCATTAATTAGGATAGCAGTATGGTTTAGTGGTTTGAACAGGAATCTGTGAGCCAAGATTCTTGGATGTTGTTCCTGGCTACATCAATGGCTACAGTGTGTCTTTGGCACATCTTGTAACCTCTCTTTGCCTCAGTTTGTCCCTCTGTAAAATAACACATAGAAGAAATGGGAGTTTTGTGAGGATGAGCTAATACTGGTAAAGTTTTTTCAGATTCTTGGATAAAAAATGCTATAGAGATGCTTAGTGTTATAGCAAACAGACTACAAGCCGTATGTTATAATGAGAGGGTTAAGGACCCTAACTTTAATCTAACCAAGGAAAGAGTTAAGTCTGGCACTTCCCAGGTAGAGGAAATGCAGTGAGTTCACACTCAGTTACCACCTGTATCTTCTATTGGGTTTGAAATAGGAGTTGTTCTCTGCTTCCTTACAGAAATAGTAGTAGTGGGGTTGGCTTTCAGAACCTGTGTGTCTAAGGGGAACCACTGGAGGACAGGGTCATAGATGTGGAGATCTTGGGCCTATATACTGACTCCTGGTCCACTTCAGACCCTTTCTGTGCATGGTTCTTATCTCAGGACTAGAACATTAAAACATAAATATGTATTTACTTGCTCAGATATAGTCACTCTCCTCCAGAAAAACTGGGTGTAGACAAGAATATTCATTGATTTCCTATGGCCTCTTTAATGGTCTCATCTCTATTAGAGGTAGACTGTTGACTTCCCAACTCATCCCTTTGAATGTCCTGGTATAACAGCAGGGTAGACTACCTCTCTGCCCAGTTATAGTCTTGGCTATGCTGCTACAGCAATAGGGGTATTCTTCCAAGGACAGTCTTTCAACAAGCATGTAGAAGATCAGCTATGCAAAAAGTTTGGTGCTTACTTTGTTTCACCAACCAGTATTGCAAATATAGACATGTGGAACACTAATCCTAAAATTCTCCAGGGTCTATTGGTAAGCCCTTTAATGGTACAATAACAGTTTTCCCTGAAACAAACAACCCCCAAACAAAACCCAGCATTTTAAGGCAAAACAAGCCCTGGGCAAATCTAAGCACAGCCTCAGCATTCATTATACATTAGAAGGCACTCACTCCTGTAGCTGCAGGTAATCCAAATACACTGGAGTGAAACTCTTTCACAAGCATTTCCATTATATATTGCACTATTCAAAGGAGACTGATAATTGCAGGGAATCTTCAAATACTTCAAACTTAATATATGTGAGCCAACTGGAACTATGGGAGCTAAAACTGATTTTTATAGCTAGATGTTCTGGCAACAAAGGTTATTGGAAGGGTTTTTAGCAGAACCAACCACCAACATAATTTATCTGACCACAGAACATATATATTGGGGAAAAGAGAGAAACGAATAAGGGAGAATTTCTTGTGTTGGGAAATTTAATAAAAGGTTTGAATTTAAGCCTTCAAGTAAGACTTCCTGTTAGAATTAACATCTTGATGACATAGGTTTTATTTTTTGCTTTAGAAATAATGATTCTGGTAATATGATAAAATCTAATAAGGTGGGGGAAAATACTACAGTCAATGCAAAGCTGTTGTTAAAGGAGAAAAACACAAAACACTTTGGATCAGAAACATGAATTATACATATTGTCAGTCAACACTCTAAACATTCTTAGCATTAGAAAAATGAAAATTTATAGAGCAGCTTTTCTCTGAGGCCAAATTAAAAAAAAAAAAGTAAAGATCAGAACATCAAACATTAAAGTATATGATAACAGAAATCCAGTCAGTAAAGAATACTTATGTCCCAGTTACTGTTCCAAAGCTATATATTTACCAAGGAAACCTAAAAGAAAGATCTTTCACATTTGAAAATAATTGCATTTGAAGGTAAACCTTCCTCTGAATTATCCAGATGACTTTCTGACCAGATTTCCCCCACTCCCCTTTTTTAATTGCTCAGGTAATCATTTCAGCCATTTCTGAAGTGAAATAACAGTTTATGATGAGAAGGTTATTGGGCCAGATTCTCTGTTGGTGTAACTCCACTGACTTCAATGTACTTCTATCAGGAGAGAGTTTGACCGCTCCTTGTTGCAACTGGGGGTGGAATTGAGAAACAGGACACAACTACCCAAACTAGAATTTGTCTAAGGCGCCAGTGATAAGACCATAATCTTGCAAGTACCACTATGGCCGCAAATGCTTCAAATCCTGTATGATAAAAATAAACTTCCTTTCCCAACAGCACACTGCGGGCATTAGTTCAATGACAGTCTCATTAGGGGAGATTGTTGTCTACGTGATCATCAGACTTGCTTTCTACAGCACTTAGGGTTTCTTTCTTTTTCTGTTATTTTAGGCTTTCTAGCCACATACTGACCAGTCTCAACTAAGCTCCAATCATGCGAACACTTAAGCACATGTGTAACTTTACTCACTGAGTACAGTTTTGCACCTGCTGAAGTATTTGCAGGATCTGGCCCTTAGCATATTTATCTGACAAGATCACAAGTTGAGATTTGTACTATATAAATGGTTTGTTTTGAAAATTTCCATTGTGCAGACTAGCAAGCACCCATCTTTCTCTCCCTGGTGATACAGAGGTCCAGTATTTTGGTTTCAGTTTGCAGTTACCACAGAAGACTCTGATTATTCAGTTTTACCAATATTTTATATTTTGAAATATGAACTTATTCTGTAATTGAAAACTTCTAATATGATCAAGACATCTTCATACCACATGAGCCAGCAGGTCCTTTCACAATTCTTTACCCAACCAACTTATTTTGTGTGAGTGTGTTTTGGTGGGGAACGGTTAACTACAAGTTCTCATATTCACTCCTGACTAGTATGAATTTTTTTGTTTTATTCTCTGGAGGCAACAAAATATTAAAATTAAAAAAGAAAAAAGCTTCAAGAAAAAACTATGTTGTGTCAACATGTTGGAAAAGCTCTTATAGAAAGTTTTATTGTAAAAAGTTTTTAATAAGGACTTTAAAATACTGATAATTTATCACATCTAAACACTGCAGATAGTAATCCTGAGGTAGAGCTCCCTGAGTGATGAATCAATATATTTAGCCACAAGGCAAGAGAAAGTTCTATATATGGGAATTGAATAACATACAAGGAAAACCCATAGTTTTAGCTACTTATGTCTCTGCATTACACTAAAGATGGACACAGGCCACATTTTGCATTGTCTTCACTCACAGGATCTCACAGGGGTTATGTGGGTGTAAATTAGCATAGAATTTAGCCCTTATTTCTCCTGTGCCGCAAGTTTTCCTTCCATCTCATGCCTTGAAAAGCAGCTAATTCTCTGTCAGGTTAAAAATAACACTTAGAAAAGCAACAGTTTATGCTAATAACACAAGTTAAGCTTGATGTGAATGTCCCCTACCAACAGCCTTAGCAGCATGGAAGCTTGAGTGCAATCTACAGATTGCATTTGACAACCAAAGATATAGGATTTTGAAATGATTAGTAGGGTGGCAGGGCATTCTTCCAGGATCTATTGGCACCCTACAGTATTAAAAGAAACACAGAAAAATTAAATATGGAAACTACCCACAAAGGTAGCTTAGTGACCCATTGGTGCTATGACTGTTGCTAGGCATAAATCTACATCATAAGGCTGCCATATTTAGGTCCTTTACAAGCCGGGGACTCATAGAAGGGACCACCAGATCATTTAATCCAACTGTCTGTATATCACAGGCTACCAACACCAACCAGCAGCAGCACACTGAATCCAGCAACTGAAATTAGATCAAGATATTAACAGTCCTCAGGAGACCAAACCAATATGTGTCGCAGGCAGAGAATAGAAGGGACCCAGATGGACCGATGCTCAAGGCCCTTGCAATGGCAGGGAATTGAGATATACCAAGATGATCCTGGCAAACAACTTGTACACCAGGCTTCAGAGGAAGATGAAACCCCCAGAAGGTCACTGCCAATCTGATCTGAGGAAAAATTCCTTCCTGTCCTCACATATGGCAATCAGTTAGACCCTGAGCATATGAGCGAGAACCAGGCAGCCAAGCACCTGAGAGAAAGAATGCTTGGTATCACATCAGAGCACGGCACACCCCATACAATGTCCCATCTCCAGCTATGGCCAGATAATATAAACTTGCCTAACACCATGCTCTGATGGTCAGTAAACCTGAGATCTGGCAGACTGCCAAGGGAAGCTGAATTCCACAAATAAGGCTACTGTGTTGAGGATCCGTATCTGCCCTTCCAAGTATTCTCCAGGTCAGGGGCATAATTTTTGGGAAAAAATATGTGTGTGTGTGTGTGGGGGGGGGAGTTGTGTCAGCATATAGAACATTATATGTGATTATATTATATCCCTGAAATATATGTATATGGGGGGCGCAAAGTAAAAAATATAATTAAGACTATAGACCTATGAAAAGTCAGGAGGGGCAAACCAAGGACTGGAGTGGGCAACTGCCCCTCTTAACCCATAGCACATGATGCCCCTGTTCAAGTGTTGTCTGTGTTTGTTATAAGGTACTTTTTGTTTGTAACACTTTCTTGAAAGCTTAAAAATAAAATGTATTTCTTTACTATTCCTGTCTTCTTTCATTTGGCAAGCCTGGTTCCTCCAGCTTCTGACGCTCCACAGGAACTCAAATCCCTGTAGTGGCCATGATTTCGTAATGACCCACCATCATGGGTTGTCAATGGGGACTGAACCTGGGACCTTTAGCATCAAAAATATAGGTCTCACCCCTTCAGCTAAAATTACGCAGAATGCTGCTTGCTCACACTGCTCTACAAACTCCTGTATGGACACTCAATAGGCTACTTTTAAAAACCTACACATCGATATTCCAGTATGTGCAGGACTCTGAAGCTATGGCCAACCTGTTGCATTAACTTGTGTTAATGGAGCATAATGCGTGCAAAATGATACTAGGTATGACAATAAGCCAAGGTCATTCAGCATGTTGGGGCTTCCAAATGGAAAGGATGGCCTCATCCAGTGGTGTTGGGGGTGATGCTGAGAAAGTGAGACAAAGGCTTTCTCTGAGAGACCTGGTGGCCCTTAAGTCCATGTTGTAATTTCCCGCTGAAGGGACTGGAGATGAGGAAGCCATTAGCCATTTCCACAAGGGGGGAAGCCTCATGCTTTCTGTTAAGGAGAGAGTTTACTCTATTGAGTCACTGGGGAATTCTGTTATTGCATATGCTTGAAACTGGTCCATGTGGGTGGAGCTAATGTTGGCCATCTCTCTGTCAAAGTCAAGTGCATCACTGTTTGTTCTCTGCTTCAGATACTGGCTCTTCTTTGGTTGCTGGGTCAGCCACTCTAATTCCAATGCCTGGAGATGGCCTCTCCCTGGACTGGATATTTTATACCTGCCAAAGCCATACCTACCTTGTATGTGCCTAAGATGGGCCTGCATAATTCTAAGAAGGGGTAGTGTATGCCAATCTCTGTGACTACACCCATTAGGGCATGCTTACCTTTTGGGAAGCAGAGGTTCTCCACATGCCCAGACACCCCATTTTGAACATTTTGTAATTCTGTGCATGCCTATTGTGACGTTGCACTCCATATGTTTATGGTAATATGCTTATGAGTGTAAATATAATGTAACTGGAATATGCTTTATGCAAAAGGTCTCTTGTAAGGTATCATTCAAAGCTTATAATCTACTGAGTGTGTTCATCCTAGTTGTATGAATGTATCATTCTTGTATCTGAAGCTAGAAATATGAAGTATTACTCTAAACTCCTATTGTAACTATACAAAGTGTGGGCCATTAATGGTGGCTTGGAATCTTGATGGCTCCCATTAACCAAGACAATTGGTTGTAAAAGGCTCTATTTATTTGTAAGCCTTCCTGTGTTCCTGTGAGTCAGGCCAGAAAGAATGGAGAGTAGGGGTCTCACAGGACATGTGACCATGTCACCTGGTACTGGAATCCATCTTAAACCTGGTGCTTTTCCATTTAGAAGGAGGGGTGGGAACCCAGAGAGACAAAGGATTCCTGACTTGTGCCAAAGCTATAAAAGGGGATGGAGCAGGACAAGGGTGGTCCCAGTCATGTGGAATCCCTTGCTTTTCACCTAAGATGCCTGCTGGAACTAACAAGGTCTGTACCAGGGGAAAGGATTGGGCCCAGACTAAGAAGGAGTCTAGTCTGTGAAAGAAGTTTATTGGAACATCTCCGAGGGTGAGATTTACCTGTATTTAGTTTCTTAATGTATTAGGTTTAGACTTGAATGTTTTGTTTTATTTTGCTTGGTAACTTACTTTGTTCTGTCTGTTATTACTTGAAACCACTTAAATTCTACTTTTTATACTTAATAAAATCACTTTTGTTTATTTAACCCAGAGTAAGTGATTAATACCTGGGGGAGCAAACAGCTGTGCATCTCTCTCTATCAGTGTTATAGAGGGCAGACAATTCATGAGTTTACCTTGTATAAGCTTTATACAGAGTAAAATGAATTTATTTGGGGTTTGGATCCCATTGGGACGTAGGTGTTTGGGTGCTGGAGACAGGAGCACTTCTTAAGCTGTTTTCAGTTAAATCTGCAGCTTTGGGGGTGTGGTTCAGACCCTGGGTTTGGTTTGCAGCAGGCTTGCATGTCTGGCTCAACAAGGCAGGGTTCTGGAGGCCCAAACTGGCAGAGAAAACAGGCTCAGAGGTAGTCTCAGCACATCAGGTGACAGTCCCAAGGGGGTCTCTGTGACTGAACCTGTCACACCTATATCGTGATTGTCCAGCCAGATTGATGCACATGCCGGCTTTTGAAAATATGGCCTGAAGTTCAGGTCTGGCTGTATCTTAAATGGAGAGATCTTGGGAAAATATCCTGTGGTACTTAGCAAAACTGTCCTTTCTCCAAGACAAGCTAGGACCATCCCAAAAGATGCAACTTGGGTTTTCTTGATATAAGGGCCATTGTTTAATGGACACTGTGTTGAAGAGTGTGTATGTGAGAAGGATCTTTGAGAATATTCAGGGTGAAATCCTGGCTCCACTGAAGACAATGGCAAGACTTCCACTGACTTCAGTGAGGCTAGGATCTCACTCTAAATCTTACAACTTACAGTAAGTGATCTGTCCAACCATATTTAGCCTTGGAGCTGTTGAGTGCTGGAGGCTGTGGAGACTAATCCCAATTTGCTAGGCCAAATTTAAAATGTTCCTGCTGTTTGGTGGCCTGAGTGATAAGTTTCTTCCTCCAGGGAGTGCTATGTATACCAGCTGCACATTTTCTTCTACTATCGATGAGGAAGCAGAGGCCAAAATATATTTTCCCTGGCTAATGTTAAGAACAAATGGTCAGTCAGCCAAGGAAACACTGAAAGGAAAAAGGTCCAAAGATTTTTTTTTAAGACACTGAGAACATGAAGCTCTAAAAATGGTGCAGAAACCTCCCCACATCATTTTATTGTATGAAAGCATGGGGGATTTAGTACAAGTAAGCCTAAATCCCTTCTACAGGTTCATAGGAGATTTACTCCTGGCTTTAAAATTCTCTGCATGGCCAGGGAGGGGGAAAAGAGAGGAAAGAGTTTGAAGTTTTGGGGCACCTCCTTGTCTGTGTTGCAACTTGGTGCTACATAAAAGAGTCACTCTTTATTTTTCATTTCCAGAGACTGATCTCTCTATTAATAGGTTGGCTCACTACAGAACCTTGATCCACCCTGTTGAGCCCTAAGTGACTATGCAATTGCTAAAACCTTGTGCATATTCAGAATGTGCTGTATGATGTCAGTATCATCAACATTTGGCAAACTGGCTTCATACTGGCATATTTATACTAATATTTTTGTAGTTATGATTGTTTAGGAATAGGATTAAGAAATGGATATTGGAGAATTTCTTGCCAAAAGCAGAGGCGACTGAAACAGATGAAGTGATTCTTCAAACCAATTTGTACAAGTCAGGAAAGGAGAGGAATAAAAGGGGAAAATAGTTTATAAGCCAGTTCAGTGAAGGTAGGAATAAAGAGGCCAGCACGTGCATATGACAATGAGAAAGCGGAATCTAACAAGGTCAGTGCATTAGTTTGTGGTGGAGAATAATAATTCAGAACTCACCAATGAAGAGAGTCTGCTACTCAGATGTAAGTACTGTAGTATAAAAGATCACAGTCCAGAACTACCAAGCCTGTTGGACTTAGAGAACAGATTGGATGCCAACACAGTCAGTCACTGTGGTTCCACACTAGAAAACGGGGCAAGAATAAAGCTCTTTTAATCCCAATGGCATGGCTGCAGTCCCTGGCTCTGGTAGAGATCCAAAGAAGAGGCCGATTATTATTTTCCCTGAAGAATACGCAGTCTGGTAATGTACAGGGAATGAATTTATTCATTAGGGTATTTGGAATATACACCTAAAATTGCTGTCTCTACATTGAAAATCCATCTACAAATGCATCCAAGAGCAAGTACTGCGGTATTTAATAGCACTGACCTTATGGATAGGCCTATCAAGCAAGACAATGACTGAAGACAGATGCTTGGTTATTTCATTTTCTATTGAAGCAGGCAAGCCAAGGATGTTTAAATAAAATAAGCAGGTGTCCATTAGTTTGGATTTGTCAGGAGATAGTGGGCTGGAACACTGTATGGGAATGGCAATTGCTTGGTCCTCTGTTCTAATCACATCCCTACCTCTGTAAGCTTGGGCAAAATATTTAACCTCTCTTCCTCCACTTCCCGGTCTGGAACTTTAATAGATGCCTAACTCACAAAGATAGCCAATTGGGATTAATCTCCACAGATGACCGAACTCAGCATCTGAGAGGATTAATTAGTTCAGGGGTTCTAAACATGAGAGTTGCAACTCTTGAAAGAAGGTTGCAAACAGATCAGGGAGAAGGGTGACCACCTTCCTTTTCCTTAGGATTAGATGGAAAAGGGGGGGCAGGGAAGGTATGGTCCTGAAACATTTTTCTGTATTAACTGGAGTCATGGTATGGAAAAGAGCTGAGAACCAGTGAATGAGTTATGATTTGTATAGCACTTTGAACATGTAAAGTGCTCTATAAAGGTTTCATTACTAATGACAAAACAATCAGAAAGTTAGGGTTCTAAATGGGAATTGATGATCAGCATTACATTCCAAGTATAATCAGGCAGCCATATATCTAGAGATTGGGTTCAGGTTCAAACTTTAAGCCAATATTTACTGGTACAAGTCTCCCAGAAAACATCTAACATAAATGGTGATTTATATCAAACCATCAGAACAATTACTCATGTTATTCCTAGTTTTCATAGTTGCAGCTGTCATCTTTATATCCTTTCTACTCTCACTGGGTAGCTGTGCAGCGTTTACTGCCTAAAGCATATGTATAAGGGGAGAGGAGAAAAGACTCCAAGGCTGTCTGGCAAAATGTGCTTTTCAATTTTGTCAATGGTTTGAAAAAGAAAAGCTGGATTTTCCTGCAGAAAAAAACCAGATGCCATATCATAGCCTGCGTGCTATTTTGCTCAGTCTATCTCTGTATGTAATTCTGTAGGTATGTCAGCTTGTGACTTGTGTGAACAAATCTAGATGGCCCTAAGCTTTTGATCTTGTACAGTACTTATGTCTGGCTGTACTGCCTATGCTTATTTGTTAAAAAAACATTTAATAACTGTGCCTGCTTGGCTCCAGTCTCTTGGTGATCTGTGACTGTGGGGTCTTTCAGAAGATTTTATATTTTGTTAGCCATAAGACCCTGCCAGCCACCAAAAAGGCCTTTGGGTGCTTTGTGAAAGAGGCAAATACAAACTAGTTATTAAAGGTAAGAATTTCTATTATGTGTTTATTTAGATGAACAGGGATCCTGTATCAAATCCTGCAAATATTTATACATATGCATGACTATATGCATGCACAGAGTCTCATTGACTTTAATGGGACAACTCATATGCTTACAAAGTTAATGATCTGACTGTTTGCAAAGCCCAAGCTATCAAGCTTCTATGCTTGCTAAGGTCTATCCCATGACTGTATCCTTTTATATCATGCTGAAAATGTACCCAAAGCTTCCCATATGCTTGATGCTTTCTAAGAATATCTTTGAAGAGCTCAGTATAGTCTCAGACAGTTATAATGGTCTGTATTTGATTTACAACATGCCATTGAATTAGAAGGGAATTTGAAGGAGGATTTACTTAAAGCTCATGAAGACAGTGATTTAGAACATGGATTGTGGCCATCAGTGTGGGCTGAAGGAGAAAAGTTTATTGCAGAAAACAGCTTGCCTCCTCCTGCAGGAAAAACCCAGAAGTAGGAAGTTTGGAGACTATCAGATTGGCTTAATGCATCTGTCAGAGAAACACATGCTTCTTCAAAGGAAAGATGGCTTTCAACGCCACCTCATGTAACTAGTGCTGGATAGAATCATCAGTGAGCTGGAACTGTGATTGGGAATGGAGAACCATGAAATCAATAGACCAGCTGGGATAATGCATCCAAGAAATATAGATTTCTTGGAAAATGACTGAGCATTCTGGCAGTTACTACTATAAATTAGTATAGCGCTCAGAATCTGACTCTTATGAGAGCACTATTTTTGCCAAATTCTTCAACTCTAGTTTCATGACTCCTGCATAGGCACATGCCTCAGCCTTATTAGTAAAGATTTTGGTCTTTTGAGTAAATTCATGAAATACTAAAGGAACACTGTGTATTTTTCATGAATCTTAAGCATTAAGACAATGTAATTTTATAGTTTCTTATTGGAAGCTTAAAAATGAAGGACAAGATTCTCAGCTGATGAAAATCAGCTGACTTTCATGCAGCTATGCTGATTTACGCCAGCTGCAGATCTAAGCCGAAATCTGTTTTCTTCCCAACAATTCTCTCCTCTCCCTTTCAAGCACAGGCTATTGTTTTTAATGTGTAGAGTTGCTCATGGGTGCTGCACAGCTGGAATGGATTTAAAAAGATATAGTATTGAAGCAATTGTTTTGAAAATAGAAACACATTATGAACATAACCCTGCACTTTGCAAATGGATGTAAGAAATTTTCTTACACGCAAAGAGAAATTTTTATTTCAGATTACAGAAAACCAAGGAGGAACACATATAAAGTCTCCATCGAAGCAAGAAAACACAGTAACTCATTCTGTAATGTTCTGCATCTGAAATTAAACAAATTGAGTTTCCTGTTGAAGGAGTGAGGACGATTACTCTTTTAAAGCTGCACTACACAGAAAAGAATGACACACATAACAAGTTCAGATTAGAGAGCTATATGCAAGCAAACAAGTAGAGCAGTTTGGCCTTTAGATTTTTCAATATGTTGATACTAGGGAAACAAACCAGTAAGACTCCTGACTTCTGAAACAAAAGCTTAGGCCTTGATCCTGCCATTGCTAGTGTGTGCTGTGCTGACTGCACCCACCAGGATCCCCATAGACTAACCCTAAGTAGACAGTCTAAGGCCCTAGTCCTGTAAAGATTTAAGCTCACAAATAATTTTACTGATAAGAAGAGACCCATTTGTTTCAACAGAACTAATCTCATAAGTAAAGTCACACGTATGTAAGTCTTTGCAGGATCAGGCACTAAGGGCACTATGGCTAAAACATAGTGTAGGAGAAACACCAAGGGGAGAGCAGTCCATACAGTGAAATGGCTACTGGCACACACTAAATGGATTAAAAATTGGCTAACTGATAGATCTCATAATGTCATTGTAAATGGGGAATCATCATTGAATGGGTGTATATCTAGTGATGTCCCACAGGGATTGGTTCTTGATCTATACTATTTAATATTTTTATTATTTACCTGGAAGAAAACATAAAATCATCACTGATAAAGATTGCAGATGACATAAAAATTGGGAGAGTGGTAAGAAAAGAAGAGGACAGGTCACTGATACAAAGCAAACCTGATTTGCTTGGTAAACTGGGTGCAAGCAAAAAATATATGTTTTAATATGACTAAATGTAAATGGATATATTTAGGAAAAACCAATGCAGGAACTACTTACCTGATGGGGACTGCATCCTGGGAAGCAGTGACTCAAAAAGATTTGAGGGTCATGGTGGATAATCAGCTGAACATGTGCTCCCCAAATAGGAAGTTTAACTAAAAGACATGGGCTAGGAATTATTTTGGGGGTGTTCTATGGCCTGTGCTATACAGGAGGTCAGACTACATGTTCACAATGGTCCCTTCTTGCCTTTGAATTTACAAATCTATGAATCCCTGGAAGTTCTGCAGGTGGCCAGTTCTCCCTCGATTCATTAGTATTCCATTTGTGTCCTTTCCAGTACAGCTGCAGGACTCAGATCTTCACTCTAGGTTCCTCCAACATTTCTTATCTAGTGACACCCATGGGAAGGTTGTAGCTCTGCCTTTATCCTAGGCAGAAAAATATGGCCCCTGTGACAGTAGCATGTGAGGCCCTCACAGGTATTTTAAAATAGAAATAACAATAATGTGCTCTTTCTTTTTCTTCCTTCCCAGCCTGCAGGAGAAATAGGTTAATTAGCTTATAAGGTTGTTTAATATTGTTTGTTTAAAACATAATTTGTGAATGTGATGTGTATGCATGTAAAAAGTACTTACTGAGGGTAAGCTAAGTTGAATTAATGAGTGTTTCAGGTAGTTCGGAAAGCAGTGAACTTCATGGGTCATTCTTAACTCTTGTGGGAGTGAGTTCCGTAGACTTGACCCAGCTCCTGTGAAAGTTCTATCTTCCACACTTCCTGTATTGGTCAATTGTTGCATTGTTCCAGTGGAATGTAGCTGTTATGGAAGATAATAATGCCCATCCTTGTGATCCCAGATGCTGCAGCCAAAATATGTCTGCCCTTCTAAGATGCACTGAAGTAGAAAGGCTTTTTGAGCCTTCTTCTGATCTCTCCCTCCAACACATCCACCCTGGAGCAGCCAAAATGTAGTGCTCTCTCTCTGCCTTATTTTATCAGAGGTGTTTGAAGATTAATAGGTTAGTATGAGTAATCTAAGAATTGTACTGATCCTTTGCTTAGAACTCAATGTTATTCAAAGGTTAATAAAGTTTTTTTACTTTTTTGTTTCTATTATTTTTTCTTTATCACAAGCCTCTGCTGGGAAAAGACAGGGAAGTGCAACATTCTCTTAAGAAAAGCTTTTCATGAACAATCTCGATTTGACCAGAGGCTGTGAGTAACAGGGAATCTCATAGATATCATTTCTGCTGAGATTTCTTCTCAGTCTTTCAGATTCAAGAGGGTTTTAGAGGTGGAATGGTCTTCAGAGGCGGCAGATTTGGATAATTTTTGGTGGTGCCCAGAACGGGTCCAAGTCCCCCACCTCAGGCTCAGGCTCTGGGAGGGAGTTTGGGTGCTGGGTGCGGACTCTGGGATAGGGCAGGGGGTTAGGGTGCATGAGGGGGTTAAGGCTCGGGGAGGGAGTTTGGGTGTGGGCTTTGGGATGGGGCAGGGACTTGGGGTGCAGGAGGGAGTCAGAACGTCGGCGCTTACCGTGGGCAGTTCCAGCTCCTGAAAGTGACCTGCACACCCCTCTGGCAGCGGCTTGGTGTTTGGGGCAGGGGCAACGTGTGGAGACACCCACCCATCCCAGGGCTGCAGGGACGTGCCGGCCTCTTCCCGGAGAGGCACAGAGCGGGCGGGCAGGAGCCACCTTAGGCTATGTCTACACTGCCACTTTCAGCGCTAAAACTTTAGTCGTTCAGGGGTGTGAAAAAACACCCCCCTGAGCAACAAAAGTTTTAGCGCTGAAAAGCACTAGTATAAACAGTGCTTTATCGCCAGGAGCCACGCTCCCAACATTAAAGCTACCACCCCTCATGCAGGGTGGTTATCTTTTATCGCCGGGAGACCTCTCTGCCGTGGCTGCGCTGTAATGTAGGCAGTCCTGCTGTGCTGCTGGTGATGGTGGCAGTGGCGGCTAGGGGCCCCCAGCCATTTTAAATCGCCCGGGGGCAGCAGGAGGGGCTGGGGGGCACGTGGGGGCGGCAGATGGGGCCGGAGGAGAGATCCAGCCCCGAACATTGGTGGAGCCGGGCCCCCAGGCCCTAAATATACATGGATCCCAGGCACCACGGGCCCATACAACTCACTGCCCCGATAGTCTTTGGAGAAGCACGCAAACTCGGGCAATTATCTGAATCAAAATGAATTTCCAAAGAAAGTAGTTCTTACAGAAGTGGGGGGATAAAGAGGCCCTTGTAGGGGGCCTATGAGTATGTTCCCCCCCCCCCCTTTTTTTTAAATGTACACAGGCATTGGCTGAGTTAACATTATTATTTCAGTAGTGTCTATAGACTCTGACCCTATTGTGCTAGGTATTGTACAAACATATAATTGAGACAGTTCCTATTTCCAAGAGTTTACAGTCTAAGGCCTTTATCCTCCAAACATTTATGCAGCTGTTTAATTTTACTACCATCAGTAACCCTGGGAGTAAATGTTTGTAGAGTAAGGGCCTTAAAGTAGTGCATTTCATTCTATTGCCTTTAGTTGCTCAATCATCTAAAAGTTTTTTTTCCCTAACCAAATAGAAAGACTTGTAGCAGGAAGAAAGATGGAGTTCTGCAGAAAATGTATTGCATTTCAGCAAAAAAAGTAAATAATAAATTACACACCTTCCATTCTGAAGAGTTTATCAAACTAGATAACCATCATTTCATTCTCCACTGCACTGTTTTTGCAGCTATTTCTAGGTTGATACTTGGAAACCATTTAACTTCACACACTATTACACAAAAATTCTAGAAGAAGTGAAGAATATCTTATTAAATTGAAACTACAAGGAGAATTTGAGGTAAGCAAAATGGCATCATAATTAACCCAGATTGGAATCTATTCAAAGACTTCAGAGCTAAATCACCAACCAAGCAATACCAGCAACATAGTAGGGTTTAGCTGAGCTTAGACTTCAATGTGGATTTCAAACACCAGCAAAGTGCAAACCCTTCTTTGGAGCAAGTAAGGCAATGTGTAGTTTTAATAATTATTTGGCACCACTAAGTTGTTCTCCTTTGATACATACAGAGGAACTTATTATTTTATATTCTTGTATGGACGAATTGCCTCAACAATCTGCCCACTCTTGGATGCCACAAAAGCTTTTGCTGCATCTTAGGTAATATATCAAGGGCCATATATGCAGTGGAATTTCACATGTTAAGTTTGGCAAAGTTGTCTTAAATTTCCAAATGTTACAATTACTGATGAATGGGGGTCACCAAGTCCTACCGGTTTCTCTTTGACTGTAAAATTTGCAAAGGGAAATCCAAAAAACCTTCAGATGTGGTTTTGGAACAAAATCTTCAGCTTCATCACATCTTGACTATTCTGTGTGAGGAACTAGAAGTGAGATTTCACAGGCATTGCCAGCAAACTTCCCCTTGGAAAAAAAAGTGTGAATGGGAGATGTGCTCAAAGAAGAGAGACATGAAAAAGCATTATTGCATTTCACAAATTAATAATTTATGTTTGTGTTGCCTTTCATTCCAGACAACTTTACAGATGTCACACACACACACACGAGTCTCATCAGGGAAATGCAGCCATCTCTAGGGTGGAACTCACCAACTCTTTGACAGTGCACAACAATGCTACAAAACAACTGAGGACAGGAAGACAAGAGAAATATTGCAGTTAATTAAAAGTGCTGGGGGCATTTAAGTAAACAAGATGGAATTAGCCATATTGGAATTTGGCCAGTGCCTCAAGGTTAATGGTGATGGGGCTTGCTCCAGTTTATATCTTATGTTCCTAAAGCTCATGCTTCAGTCTTTCTTGCTAGTGGCCGGCTGGTCAGGAAGGGACTCTCTCTCTCTCTCTCTGCCGATGAATTCTGAGAGGTTTTATCTCCTTCCTCTGAAGCATCCCAGATGGCCGCAGCTGGAGATAGGACAGTGGGTGGGGTGGGACAGGGCACTGAGCATTCTCTTGCTCTCAGGTGCTTGGATGGCTGGTTCTTGCTCATATGCTCATGGTTTAATTGATCGCCATATGTGGGGTCGGGAAGGAATTTCCCCCCAGGTCAAATTGCAGTGACCTTGCTGTTTTTCCACCTTCCTCTGCAGAGTGTGGGTGCGGGTCACTTGCAAGGATTATGTGGTACATCTCATTTAATCATTTCCCTGTCATTGAAGGGGCCTCGGGTACTGGTGTACCTTGGTCCTTCCTATTCTCTGCAATTGGCACATAGTAGTCTAGTCTTCTGGGGAGTCTCATTTATTTGGTCTCATTTCTGTTGTTGAGTTTAGTATGTGGGTGCTGTGAGATGTTGGTGGCCTGTGCTATACAGGAGGCCAGACTAGATGATCAAGTGGTCCCTTCTGACCTTAAACTCTATGACTCTAATATCCTTAGCCATGCAAAAGGTGCCTGGATTCCTTAATGACAACAGGCTGCAGGACCTCTGACAAATAGCATCGTTGACAGTGCAGGCCATACCCCCCACATACCAAGTTGTGGCATTGGCTGAGCATTGACTCAGCAGAAGGAGAGCTGTTATGTGCTTTCACACACAACAAACAAAATATGCAGTCTTCAGGCTCTAGACAAGTTGTTTCACATTAAGGAAAACAACACAAATGAACAAATATATTCACCAGGCTCTCAGATGTGAAAGAGTGAATGAAGGTTCTCACTCTAACATTCTGCATCTGTTCAGAACCCAAAATGATAGCTTCCTCAGTGCTGCACCTGCAGCAGGCAAGAAAACTCCTCTGCATTTGAAGGCATAGTACACAGACAACAGAATGATATGGCTTGTTGGTTACATAGCTACATAATCCACAAAGGCCACCAACACAAACTTCCTGCATCACCTGTTTAGCTTGTGTGATTTGGCCAGACAATAAGTCAAGATGTTGAGACTACATGTAGTTTCCATCTGCCCTATTTATACTTCTTGAGCAAGCTAAATTGGAGTGGATTAGAACTTTCTGGTTCCGTTGTGCTGCTTGTATTTCTGTTTCCTCATTTCTCTTTTCAGTTTACTTCCTTTCTGTCTGCACTGGATGAGTCAATGATTATACATAAAGTAGTTTGTGCTGATGAATACCTTAAGAGTAGCCACTAAAAACAGTCGATACCGACCTCCACCATGTGACAAGGGCATTGCCATATGTAACCCCCAGTCATGTATTAGGGTGCAGGAAGTAAATAGCATTCTCTTATCAGGTTCCTAAGCATCATGCCTTTATTACAAGGTGTTAGCAACAGACTAAATCTTTAGTAAAATTGGAGCCAATGAAGCTCTATTCGACACTGGCGAGGCCACACCTGGAGTATTGCGTCCAGTTTTGGCCCCACCCCCCACTACAGAAGGGATGTGGACAAATTGGAGAGAGTCCAGCGGAGGGCAATGAAAATGATTAGGGGGCTGGGGCACGTGACTTACGAGGAGAGGCTGAGTGAACTGGGGCTATTTAGCCTGCAGAAGAGAAGAGTTAGGGGGGATTTGATAGCAGCCTTCAACTACCTGAAGGGGGATTTCAAAGAGGATGGATCTACACTGTTCTCAGTGGTAGCAGATGACAGAACAAGGAGCAATGATCTCAAGTTGCAGTGGGGGAGGCCTAGGTTAGATATTAGGAAACACTATTTCACTAGGAGGGTGGTGAAGCACTGGAATGGTTACCTAGGGAGGCCGTGGAATCTCCATCTGTAGAGGTTTTTAAGGCCCAGCTTGACAAAACCTTGGCTGAGATGATTTAGTTGGTGTTGGTCCTGCTTTGAGCAGGGGATTGGACTAGATGACCTCCTGAGGTCTCTTCCAACCCTAATATTCTATGATGCTAAACTACCTTAGTCTGAAAAGTGATCAGGCAGAGAACTGTAGGAGGTGGTTTACAGTGCTTCTAATTTACATTCTGTATGTTTTATAGTAAATGTGTAATGATATGAACAGCAGTATGTTAAGCTACATGTTAGGAAAAGCTACCTAGATGGAAAACAAGATGAGAAAATATTATATAATGAAACAAGGTTGAATTGATGTTGCTGTGGGTCGTTTCCTGACTTTTACCTGTGTAACCTTAACATAGCCTTTGGCATTTAGTGCAAGATCTTCAGCTGATATAAACTGGTAGAGCTCTTCTGGTTTTAACTGAGTGATGCTGATTTATACCAACTGACCATCTGACCCTTAATTTCCTAGATTGTTTTGCAAGGGGGAGGAATAGGAATGAATAAATGGAAACAAATAAGGTTAAAAAAAAATGAACAAAAATGTTTGCAGAACAACCAGGCAGCGGTTAGATGTTGGCCACAGTGGTGCATACTTTTTTCTTAGTAAAATGGAAAAGAATTTCAGTGGTTGAAATTCACACACTGCTCCAAACCCTCACAAGGCCCTTTCCCTCCACATTTACGGCTTCAGTAGGACACAGGTGTTATAGAGGACTTTTTGGAGGCCTTTTGCTTTAGGGTGAATTTCACCCACATTCCACAGTGCATTTCTCCACAAATGCAAATTCTCTCAGACTTGGTGTTTTTTTTTTTTCTACTGTGAATGATCACTATGTAATTCTGAAACTTCAGAGCTTAGTGTCCTGCAAACACTTATATGCAGGTTTAACTTTCCTTTCCTATGTAGTCCTATAGAAGTTAGTGGGATTCTTCATTTGAGTAACATTAAATACAACTGTTTGCAGGATTGGGATTAAGTTTGAAAGTTCAGCTCTCTTGTGTTGTTAATTTATGGAACAAGAAGGAGGGGATTCTGCCAATGATTGTTTTACATTAGGGAAAATGGTGGTTTTGGTTTTTGTTTTAAATAAACATACACAACTTAAAATGGCTAAAAGGATTTTCTCATATATATATACACACACACACACAAATCTTTTTTTTCAAAGATGAAGCTGTCAAAATTTCATCCCAAATGGAGAAATACTAAAATCCAATGCAAGTGAATAGAGGGTGTTTATAACTGAAACTGTTTTCCAAACTTCAGCATAGTTGTTACTACTAAACACACACTATAGCAAGAGAGTAATTCTCCAGAGACAATGAAACAAAAATAACAAGCTGTCTGACTAATACTGGGTTCCCTGGTTAACCTGCCTGCTTTTATTGTAAGAGGCAGTTGTATAAACTGAGGATTAGTTTAAGAAAAGAATGGTAGAGAATTTGTAGTAGAACACTGTATTGCAGAGATTGATGGGTTAATTTGAGCTATAAGGATTCTGTATGGAACAGAATACAAGTGGGTGGATTTGGGAGATGCTAACTGGCTTTATCAGTTAAAAGTGAGTCATGCTGATTGTTTTGTTTCGATGAGTGAATGGACCTGAGTGATGTTTAAAGGAAAAAAAGTGAAGCTGAAGAAAGACAAACTACATCTTTTGTATATTTAGTAGCAGTGGCTGATTGGATCCTGCTATTGTGTAAATAAGTGACTAAAGGAGACTTGCTGTGCCAAAACATAATGGCTATATTTGTTGAAAATGTTGTTGGGTGACTTGTTAAACAGGTTATAGATCAGCAAACAGTTGGAAACATGAAGAATAGAGTTTGCTGGTGCTTCAGCAAATTATTTCTCTTGGACTCTGCTTGTATTCCAGACCATGCAGGGCAAAATAAGGCTATTGGTGTTTCAAGTTCAGGAGACCACGTAAGAAATTTAACTTAATTAACAGCAGGTTAATGGAGACAACCTTGCAAAGATACCAATGGGGGAATCATGAAACATTTGGGTCAGTTTACACATACTATGATTAGAATATTACAAACAGCTTTAACCATGTCTGCTACAAAAATAGCTCCATCATACTGAATAGGTTAATAAGGGAACATTGTACAACATTTACAATTGTAATATGCATTTCAAACTACCAGACTGGGCAAATACATTGTATCACATTAGAAGACCACTATAAATAGGGTGTCAAACTAAACTGGGATATCTTATTAAAGTCTTGGTCAAATCAAAATATGCTTTATTCACCCAGCAAGTACTTCGCAACATCCATTTGTTTTGCTAACAGAAGGAGATAAAGTAATTGTTTATTCTAAACCTATTTTTACTATCTACACTGGATTATAGAATCGGTCCCATTCTGATCCCAACCTTATATATTGAAGGAAGAGTCCTGCAAAGGGAAGCTTCTGATTGTTTTTTCAAAATATATATTTTAAGGACTTTCCTATGGGTTACATCTTATGAGTATGGTAATGGCAGACATATGTTCTGTGGAAAAGTAAATTAATATTTTATTTTGTGAAACTATTCCCTGGACTTCTCCAGTTGCCAAGCTTACTGTGTATTATTTGTGGGGGGGGGAAATTACATGTGCAAAACACTTTGTATCTTAAGAGACAAAGGATCAAGATATAATGTTTCAATAGCAGATACATTTAAATATTGGTGCCAGCAATAACTATTAATACAGTGAAACCATTTTGACATGGCAAACTTTGGGTTAACTGAACTAAGTAGTTTGTACCCTCTGGAACAGGTCCAATGTGATGAATATGTAAAAACACAATGTTAGTAAGCAATGCCGGCTAAGACAAGAACAGGCCATGAAGAGCTTAATAGTAGTACACTTTTTATAT
Organism: Malaclemys terrapin pileata; assembly: GCF_027887155.1. Lineage (NCBI taxonomy): Eukaryota > Metazoa > Chordata > Testudines > Emydidae > Malaclemys > Malaclemys terrapin. The sequence continues at coordinate 66,258,265 of NC_071512.1, read as the reverse complement.
TGCTTTTGAAATCGGTGTTATTGATGCTTTATTAGGTGTGTAACAAAGGTGCTGGGAACAAGGCATCACTTCTAATGGTTGACATAAAATGGACCTAGGAGATGTTAAAGCTGAAAGAACATGTCCTTGGAGGAGCATTCAAAAAAACAAACCCACAAAAACCAAAACACTGTAATTACATGTTAACATACACGGTGACCAGAAATTCTCTGAGGTTGCAAGAGAAATAAAATACTGATACTCAGAGATGGAGCAAAACCAGATTATTATATTTTAACACATCCCATCAGAACTCTCACCTTTGCTAATGTCAGTATTTGGATAGGGGACACCCAAGAATCAACTAGCTGTTGTAAGAAGTGGTGCTAGTGAGTTTGTAGGTAACACTACATCCTCAGATTTAGAACTGAACCAGTGACTCAGAATAATGCTAGAGGGCACTGTGTTGCTGAAGAACCAACTTCCTGACCATTTCCTATTGAAGAGCAAAGTAAGAGATTGAGAGTCCTGAGCAAAAGACTTTCCTTAAATTTCTGTGCAAGTCCCTAAGGACAATAAGGACCTGATACTGCTGCAATGTATTAAGCTGCTCTTGAGAGGTACTGAATACCCTTAGTTTCCACCATCAGTGAGTGCTGAGGGTATTTCATGTCTTGGTTGCTAATCTACATGTACCTCCATCCCCTCTTTAAGCACAGCCCCTCAGGTGTCAGACTTTTGTCTTTACCTCTCCTGAGGTGGCACCCTGTGATTCACCCACTCTTAGACTAGGCCCTGGGCTACAGTACCTTTATCAACTATGCTTACCCAGCAGGTACAACTGGGTTCTTCTTTTCCAGAAGTCTGTGACTACTGGGCTGACCAGATAGCCTTCTTAAACCAAAGTATCATTTATTTTTATAGTCAGAAGAGAGCATAAGAAAGAGAAGAAGAAGAAAGAATGGGAGGGAGTTTAAACCAACAAACTGTGCACACACCTGCCCATTTTACCTAACACCCCCAATAACAGCCTCCCCTCTATAGAGAGTCCCTTTCAATCCAGCCAGGGCTCCTTTGTTCTTATCAGTTCCTGGGTTTTTTCCTTGCTTGTCCAAATCAATTCTGTAAGATGGCTGGAGCCAGGAGGTAAAATATTAACAGGTAATGGTTTGGGCAGTGTCTCTTAACAACCCTGAAGTGTTTACTGAGGAGTGGCTTAACTTGACCTATTGATTAATTCCTGCCTGTTTCCTTACAGCCAGTTATTAAACTAAACCAGAGGTTCTCAAACTGTGGTCTGCAGACCACCAGTGGTCTGCGAGCTCCATTCAGGCAATCCGTGGAAAGTTCCCTCTAAGGTGCGCACCTGGGTAGCCGCACACAAGAGAATGAAGGGCCACCCACCTAATTAGATGCCTGGACCCTGGAGAAGACACACATGTAAGGTGAGGTGGTGGCCTTGGGGGGAATAGGGGGTAGGTTGGAGGGGGCAGTGGGGTGAGAAGACAGGGTGGGGGGAATTTGGGATGTGCAGGGCTGCAGCAGCCAGAGAAAGAGGTGACTTTCCCCAGCTCCAGGGCTGAAGCTGCCAGAGAGAGACCCTCCTCCTTCCCAGCCACAGCTTGGGGGCTGCCGCGGCGGGGGAGAGAGGACACATCCATTGCATTAGAAAGGTAAGACTACTGATATTAAAAAATGGGTTGTGTGCTTTTATTTGTAGAACAAAAAACATTAATTATTATTTTTTTTTATATAGCGCTTTTATCCAAAGCACTTTACAATAGTTAGCTAACGGTACAAACAACATTTGGAAAGATCATTAAGTGGTCCACCGAGACCCTCAGCAATTTTCAAGTGGTCTGCGAAAAAAAAAGTTTGAGAACCACTAAACTAAATCAATCTAGCCATACAGTAAACATTCCAATAACTGTGTCAACATACAGTATTCAAATTATTACAGAGCAGCTCCATATCTCTCAAAAGCTGCTCAGCATCTTGCAGTGTCAGGCTCAATAGAGAGTTAAATGGTGGCAAACATATGCATTGAGCCAAAACAATCACACAAAGGTAACTGGGTAAATTGCCCTACTATCTTAGAGTAAAGAAGAGTGCAAAACCCTGCATTTTGTTTTAAGAACATCTTGAGATCCTAGTGCATACCAAGCAGTTATTACAACAAAAATATAGAAATACTTATTGTACTTTTTATTTGCATTAGGGGTTAAGGCAAATGAATAATGGTACATTTTTTTTTGGTTGTAGAAAAAACACTGGTTAATAGATTTTGTCTTATATAAAGGCAGCTTTCTGTAGAAAGGGAGAAATGTTGGGATTGATTAGCAGAGCAATGTGATTGGGGAAGTACTGGTGGTATAATGACCAAGAAGCTAAATGGAGCCAGTTATTGGCCTAAGATCTTTGTATGTTATTGGACCAGGTCAGAACGCTGGACCCCACTCAGTTATGTGTCAACTAGAGTAGAGAGGGTAAGTACTGTGAGCATCAGGATGCTCAGATAAAAACTAGACACCTGAGATGTTTGTAAGCCTTTGGTATGCAAATACATGTAATGGCAATGGCAACTCCCTTTATATTTGTAAAATGAAAACTCCCTGTGTAGAGCTGAGAAACAGGTTTGCGTTGTGCAGCTAATTTCCATAAATAACTTCCACCCGTAAACAGTCCCTTTATGTACTGACACCTTAATGGAAGACTGTAATTCACACTGAACCATCCCCTAAAAACTGTAGTTACAAAGCTAGTGCTGTATTTTGGTTAGACATAGCAAGACAATTTCCAAAATGATTTGCAAGTCCTAAGCACATCCTTATTTTAATACAGATCAGTTCCTAATTTTATGACCTTTCGGCTTCACCATAGCAAGGACACTTTTGTGAACGATAACCTCAAGAATTTCACACTGCTGTTAGTAAAAATTGTTCTCTTGCTGACTGAATAAAGCTTTTCTCAAAATTGACAAAGAAATCTTTGCTTCACCATAATTTTACTGACAACCAGATTAGTCCGGTAAACTTAAAATGCAGAATACATTTCTGGGCTTTGCTATCATTTAGAAATATGATTCCTCAATCTAAACAGAAAAACTGAATTCATTCAGCATCACTGAATTCAACCTGTTAAGAATCTTTTGTTTACAAATGACTTGGATGAATACCTGTCCTCCATTCAGACTATGCACATAGTAAATTACTACCAACACGAAGAAGGGATTCATAAGCTGTCCCCTATGTTTTAAAAGGAAATTAGTATTACAAAGAAAAATGTCTGGTGGACTGAAAAGTTTTTCCTAATAATCACTACATATGGGCAGGAGCAGTGCATACTTTCACACTATTGCTGTCAATGTCTCTCAAACCTTGCATGGAGGAACTATCTCGGGTGGGGAGAGAACAGGGGGAGTTTCTCTGCTCATTCTTTGATTTCTTAGGGTACATCTACACTACAGCGGGGAGTCGATTTAAGATACGCAAATTCAGCTACGTGAATAGTGTAGCTGAATTCGACGTATTGCAGCCGACTTACCCCGTTGTGAGGACGGCGGCAAAATCGACTTCTGCGGCTTTTTGTCGGCGGCGCTTACTACCACCTCCGCTGGTGGAGTTAGAGCGCCGATTCGGGGATCGATTGTCGCGTCCCGAAGGGACGCGATAAATCGATCCCCGAGAGGTCGATTTCTACCCGCCGATTCAGGTGGGTAGTATAGACCAGACCTTAGAGTATGCTAACAAGGGTGGCAGTTGAGATATGGACATATGTAGTAAGAACTGGACTATAATCACCAATCTATTTCACATACTCCACTGAACAATCAACAGCTAGTAAGAACTGGTGGTAGCTACTGAGCTGGGCTGGATTCAAAGCCTAATAGGTAAAAGGTTCTTTATTCCACTATCAGTTCCTTGAGCTGCCATGTTTGTGAAAAGCAGAAATTCTTCACAATGCTTTTCTACTATTCCCAACTTGTTTTATACACGACAGTACAATTAAATATAGAAATTGGAAAGCATGGGGAATGCATTTTTTGTCTTTCATTTAAAAAATGAAATTAATTGCAAAACACTAGTGTAATGTTAAAATGGCATTTTAAAAATTAAGGCAGGATATGCCCCCAGAAGGCTTATACAATTTACCTGGGCATGTCACACATCTTCTGAAACTTATGGTGCACATCTAACAAACTAATACATTAAGGGCCAGATTGTAAACCTATTGCTCTCATTGGTAATTCACAGCAGATTTCACAATTGGGCCCTAAGTTACCCATTTAGAAGAAAAATAAGGCTTGAAAAATACTCCTTAAAAATACTATGTTCCAAGTTAATATTGCTGCAAATATTTTAACATTTCAATTTCCTGTCTTTTAAAACTGTGCAATCTGAATATGGCATTAATGTAAGTTCTTCCAATCTCCCCAATTAATTTCACAATTTTAAGTTTAGAACAAACAGGATTTAATATGGAATGCAGACCTGCTTAAACTTATGTTCTCAGAATCAAAACAATGGATAGTCACCAGATTTTATATAGAAAATATTTTGCTTTTAAATTGACACATATGTAGGTACGCAGAGATGGCACTATGGTGCTCACTATATTTGCTAAAGTGTGACATGTACTCTAATGATATCCAACAGTTACCCACACACTAAACATCACGTAAATGATAAAAATGTCCATATTGAACTGATGTATTGAAATACTTGGCACTCACTAATGAAGTGATAAATTGTAGGGGAATATATCAGCTGACCTGCTTAAGTGGAGCTGGGTTTTTTAGCCCAGTTGGTAGGGCACATCAATTAGAAAGCCTGGAAATCTTCATTCCTACCTTAGTACTGACCTCTCCCTGGGAGTTCACTCATTAATATGGATGTCTACCTGCTTATTTACAGAGGTGTGTGCATGTTTGTGCAGAATACAGTTGTCATGTGGCACATGCATGGTGTTGAGACACAGCATTATCAAATGAGTAGTGACAGCTAAGTTTGTTGCATTCCTGAGCATTAATGATAGCACAGTGCAATTTGTGTGTAAGACTTTTTTATTGGGCCAAACACACACCCTTACAAGATGTCTTTGGTACTCACATTTGTCCTTAAAACAAAAGTTAATTTTTTTACCATTAAAGGAAATAATCCAAATAATTGGATACATAATATTAAAAAATGTGAAGAACAGTTTACCCAATTAAGCACACCCTGAGGACAGCTGACGGTGGATGGAATGATTTGAAGTACTTTAGACATTTATTTACTGATGTCTGGCGAGTGATCTTCACAGCATTCTAGAAATGTATCTATATTGAATCAGTGACTGAGTTTTTAGCTTTCTTCTTTAAAGGCCAAATCTTTTAAGGGTTAATATTGGTTTAGGGGATGGGCCATTAAGGATCTATTTTTTAATATTATCTTGAAGTAAATATCATAGGCTGGGCACCCTAATTAGGAAATTCATGCTTGTGTTCTTGTTTTGGAGAATTTTTAATAGGAACTGTCATATTGTAATTGTACTGCATTTACAGCTTGGAATAGTGACAGAGAAATTGAAATAAATGCTAGTCTCAGTGAAATCAATAGCAAAATGTCAAATGAGACTAGTATTTAGCCCTAAGAGATGACCAAAAGTCTGTAATGTCTCATAAGATATTTTTTTAGATGAAGTGACTAGCACTGTGCACATATTCCAAATGAGGCCTTTTGAGCACCTGCACAGCCTACTGCTTATTTTGTGGCCAGAACTTGAAAAACTTCCCCCATTCAATCCCCAAAGAGGAGTCCAGTTTAGGTAGTTGGTCAGTTAAGGGTAGTAGGTTTCAGTGGTCCTCTTAGGAGCCTCAATTACCACATAATCAATTCATTTATTTTTCATTTAAACTAAAGATGGTCTGGGTTTATAGAGATCCTGAACTCCCCACAGCTCCCATTGACTTCAGTGGGAGTGGGAGTTGCATATGCTCAGTGCTTCTGAAACTACGCACACAAATTAATGCATCATCAAGTTGGAGAAAGAAAGCACTCAATAGTTAAGAAAATCCAAAAGCTAATGTTTCTGCTTCAACATCAAATTGGTTTTGTTGCACATTCTATATGTTTTATTATTAATTTATATACCATACGGTGAATAGGATGTGCAACATGGCCAAGTTAATATTACAGCAGGAAAACTGTTGTTTATCATTTCCTGACTTCTTTGAGTGCTTGATTCTTCAACTTCAGTAACGTACTAGTGCTGTTTTATGTGTTTAATAGATCATTGGCTTGAGTGTATTCCACTCACCAAGTGCTGATATTATGATTAATTTCAGAGGGAGCAGTGAAGTTAAGGGCATTTTTTATTTGGCCCAGTATTGTAAAATTTCTGCTTTTTGCATTTTTCATTGCGATTATATTATGAGGTGAAGGAAATTTGGTATAGGTGGGAATTTGGCTGCACAGACCACCTAAGGTGAATGGGACTTGGTGCATTCTTAGCACCAGCTTTTGTTTTTATCCCATTCCAAACTCAATGGGACTACTACAGTCCATAAAGTTATTTGTGTATAAGTATTTGCAGAATTGGTGATTTACTCTTGTAGTTTCTTCCCTTGGATTACTTGTTAAGAATTTTGGGGTACAATTTGTTTAAGACACAATACAAAACAAAGCTGAACTAACAGCATTATAGGCTAAAATAAAATTCTTAATGGGGGGAGGGATAGTTGGAGCATTGGCCTGCTAAACCCCAGGGTTGTAAATTCAATACTTGAAGGGGGCCACTTAGGGATCTGAGGCAAAATCAGTACTTGTTCCTGCTAGTGAAAGCAGGGGGCTGGATTCAATGACCTTTCAAGGTCCCTTCTAGTTCTAGGAGATAGGATATCTCCATATATTATTATTATAATTTTAAAATAATCTTAAAACCATTACTTTTTCCACTATAGAACTAACATATACACAGTGGTAATAAAGCTATTAGGTAAAAGTGTCTAAATATATTAAATAGAAACATCTGATGTGCATCTGTGATGGTATAAAGTAGAGATGACATGATTGTTGCCAAAATAACTGCACTATTTGCAAACAGAATAGACCAAATTCATCTCTGGCATAAGATTTCCCCTGGAAGCAAATGCAAGTTGGATATGTTTATGGAAGGGCTATATATAGCCCAACAAAAGACTCTGATTCAAATTCTGTTTTCACCTACATGCTTGCTGCTCCATCTGAAGTCAAAGGAATCTGTCCCTTAGAAACTAGGAAGGCCCTAATTTTGAAAATACACAGAAATAACTTTGTGAATAGCTGCATTGAGTTCAATGGGACTACTGGCATCCATAATTGTTTGCAGGATTAGGTTCTAGTGTATGCTGCTTCTGTTGTCCTTTTCCTCTGAGGGCTCTTCCTGGTGTGAAGGCCTATATCCTGAAAGCTGAACCATGTGAGCGGACCTCTGGATCCGCTTGCAGGATCTGGACCTTCCTAAACTGTAAAGACCAAATACTGCAAGGCATGTTTAACAGTGTGCGCTGTGAAGAATTGCATCGACACCAGACTCTTATCAAAGTCAATGGGAATATTTGCAGTGAGTAATGGAAGGCATATATTGGAGCCTACAGGATGAGTCTTTGGTTTAGGGAGCCAGCTTCCTGGTTGGGAGAGAGTAGAGCAGCCACCTCTGCTTCACTCTGGATTAATGAAGGCATTTCTAAAAAGTCCCCCGTTGCAAAATCCTTCACCCCCCCCCCCCATGTGCTTTAGTAATGAGATATTTTGAATATCTGACCCAACATTTTATTTCCCTTTCCCTCTTCATTTGGTGTGTGTAAATTGGAACTTCATTCCTTTAAACCTGTAACAACCTGAGAACCCAGCTTGAAGGGTTTGGGGAGATAAAGTGGGGGAAAAAAAACAACAACCACCTTAGCTGTCTGCCTGTCTTTCTTGAGGAACAGTGCAAAGTGGCGGTTTGGGGATTTTTTCCTCCCTCCCCAAACTAGGGAAGCATTAATTATAATGAAAGGAGAAGTTCAGGCACCGCTCGGGGTGTTTAGAGGAAACGTGCAGGGCTGTGCTGGACTGGGACTGTACAGCCCCCATGGGGGACACACCTAGCCAGAGCTTTTGGAGCAGCACCGTGGGTCAGGCAATGGAGCCGGGCCCCTGCCCTGTGCCTCCGAGCGCATTCAGCGCTGGCTTGGGGCCGGGCCCGTAGGGCAAAGGTTGCTGCAGCAGGCTCTGGGGCCGGTGCGGGGAGCGCCGCACTGTGCACGGACCGGGCAGCCGACACCCCGCGTGTGTCCCCGGAGCAGTTCAGTCCTGTCCCCACCCCCACCCCGTGCCCCTGCGGCAGCGCCACCCCCGCAGAGCCACCTCCTGGCCCGGCGCAGGTGACACTGACACTGGCGGCTGCTCCGGCCACCGCCGAGCTTCCTGCTTCCCAGAAGGTGCCGGCGCCGCGGCAACAGGAACTGAGGCTGGGAGGAGGCGGTGCCGCCGCTCCCCGCCGCGCTCACGGCCCGAGCCGGGGGAGCGGAGCAGCCATGGGCCCCCGCCAGCAGCCGCTGTAACCTCCCCCTCCCCCGGGGCCGGCGCGTCCCTGCTTTCCCTGCCGGCCGGGCGAGGTGTTTCCCCGCGGGGGCGCGGACCGGCCGCCCGGGGCCCGAGATGTGACCATGGACAGCAGGATCAAGTGAGTGCCGGCAGGCAGGGGGAGCGGCGCGGGGGCTGCTCGGCGGAGGGGGCGGCCGAGGCGGCTCTGGGGGCTGCGCTGGAGGGAGGGGGAGGAGGGACTAGGCCTCAAAGCCTCCCCTAGCTTGGCGGGGTGTGGGGCAGGGGCCTGGCTCTGCGCTGGGCACGCACAGGGGGCGGCTGAGCAGAGCCCGGGGCACGACAGGAGCGGGACTGCACTGGGCTGTCATGGGAGCCCACATGGCAAAATCCCCTCTTCCCCGCAGGTGTGACACTGGCAGCCTCCGAGTGAACAGCTGGTGGCTCCCTACCCAATTCTCCATCCCCCAGTGGAGACGCCCTGTCATGAATCCTACAGCCCGCCCCACAATGAGAGCTTGTCAACCCCACACCCTTCCTCCCCACAAAGAAACCCCTCTTTGCTTTAGCATCCTTCATTCCCAGCAAGAGACTGGAGAACACACACTCTGTCAAAATGATCTCTGTCCCCCCCCCCCCCCCCCCCGTCAATCATGAGAGACTGTTGTACTACACCTTAAAGTGAGCCCCACTTGCTAAATCCTTCATCATCAGAGGATGAGATAAAGGTACACAGGGCCTTATAATAATCTTCATCCCAGTGAAGGAGTCTGCCCCACAAATGGAAGAATTGACAGGCCATTGTTTCTGTCTCTGGGAGCATACACATAACTAGTCTTCATAGAAGACAGTGCCAGCCTAAGGTTTGGTACCTACGAAACTTCTCAGAAGAATGTCCACGATGACTTGTTTGGGTGTTAGGTGGATTACAAAAACAATACTGAACAAACTTTTGCACTTCTACTTTTTGCCTATTTATTGTCTCTTTGTATCTATTGCCAATAAATGGTGATTTTTAAAAAATATTCCAGCTATTTTACTTTACTGTCATATTTGTGAAGAATACAGATGAATGAGTTTTGGTTTTGAAAAACAGCTAAAAAAATAGTGTGTAAAACTAGTAACATCAAAACAGAGGTTGTTTATAAACATTCTTCTAAGGAATCTATCATTTTTCTGTGTGATTATTGAAGAAAATTACGGTTTTTCAAGAAGTTAAGAGAATAATTCTACCTCGAGAGAATTTTAGTGTAACCCAGATGTGTTGACAAAGTAACTTTTGTGAAGTTAATTTTTTGTGATGGTTTGAAGCTACTTGCCCATTGTGAATAGTCCCATTGACTTCCTTAATTCAGTAATTGATGAGAGGTTAAATCTGAATTTTGTAAACTGACAGTAATCTGTATTTATGATGAATCTGCTATTTAATAGTTATAATAGAAATGAAAGTCAGTCTGACATATATCACACTAGTTTGACATATTTCTTGACACTTCTAAGTATAAGTAACACCTTCTATGTGGGAGGTGAAGAGTAAACCTAGAACTTTTCTGTGGAAGCAGACTTTGAGGTGGTGTACTGAGGGATGAAACACATTTTCATATGCTGTCTTATTGACTGTAAATTCAGTTAAGAAGTTGAGCTCTAAAGTCCTAATCCTGTATTTGAGACACTTTTTTTAATGGAAATGAATGTGTTAAATCCAGCATTCTGATTTTCCCCTCCTTTAAGGAAGGGGGAAAATGTGCCAAAAGAGCAAAAACACACCTAGGTTTAAATTTCATTTAACCCTTTCATGGTAGAGGGATTCCACTCTTCTCACTACAGGCTGGGTTCTTACAGCTCAGTTTTGCCCTTATTTAAATGAATGTAACACTAATTAGATTCATTCTGATCTTGCTAGCTGAGGGGAGAAACAATGGATCATTTTCTTTTCTGTTACACTCCTGTAAATCTCAAGTAGTCTGGATTTACACTGGTGTAACTGAGAGCAAAATTTAGACAAAAAAATAAAAAAAGTGCAGAACTAGCTCATTCAGGATCCTCCTTTAAGATTTTCCAACTGTATAATTTAAAAAGTGATGCAGGGAAGGACTGTGATGTGGGAAGATATGTGATTGTTGCTCAGAAATTTGATATCAGTCTTAATATAAATGCATATTGTCAATACTTGGTGACAAAATAGATGATAGAAAACACATTAAGTAACTGGTGACCTCTGAAAGTTTCCCTCTAGTCCAGAGGTGGGCAAACCATGACCCGCGGGCCACATCAGGCCTGTGGGACCCTGAGCTCCTGGCCCTGGAGGCTTGCCCCTGGCACTTCCCATGCTCTTCCCCCTCCCCTGCAGCCTCAGCTCACTGCACCACTGGTGCAATGCTCTCGTTGGTGGGGCTGCGAGCTTCTGGGGCAGCGCAGCTGCAGAGTCCGGCCTGACCCGGTGCTCTGTGCTGCAGGGTGGCGGGGCTGGCTCCAGCCAGGCAGTGCGGCTGTAGCGCCACCAGCTACCGGTACTCCAGGCAGCGGGTAAGGGGGCAGGGGAGTTTGGGGTGGTGGTGGTGGTCAGGGGGCGGGGTTGTGGCTAGGAGGTGGGGCGGTCAGAGGGTGGGGAACAGGGGTTGAATGGGGGCAGGGGTCCCGGGGGGGCAGTCAGGAAGGAGAGAGAGGATTGGATGGGAGGGCGGGGGGCAGTCAGGGGCAGGGGTTCTGGGGGCAGTCAGGGAACAGAGAGGGGGTGGTTGGATGGGGCAGGGGTCCCGGGTGGGCTGTCAGGGAACAGGGTGGGTTGGATGGGGCAGGAGTCCGGGGGTGTGTGTCAGTGGGCGAGAAGCAGGGTGGGGGGGAGAAGGGGTCAGATGGGGGCAGGGCCGGGCCACGCCTGGCTGTTGGGGGAGGCACAGTCTCCTCTAACTGGCCCTCCATACAATTTCCGAAACCCGATGTGGTTCTCAGGCCAAAAAGTTTGTCCGCCCCTGCTCTAGTCCAAAATCCCTCTAAAACTTTTTTTAAAAACTTGTATTGAATTATCAATCTGTGATATGCTTTATATGCATCATTTTAGAAACCTGGGACCCAGTTTTGAATTCCTTACTTGTGAAAAACTGCTGACTTCTATAGGCATTTTACTCAAGAAAAGAGTTCAAACCTGGGCCCTTTATGTGGTTACTTAGATAAATAATTGATATGGTGAAGGTTATAATGTTTGCTTTTAATATAAATGGCAGATTGCTCATCAGAATGAGAATTTAAATAACTCAGAACGGTAAAAATAAATTAAGGGTTGCTTCTGAACCTAACATAATAAATCAAGAAATTACTGAAATGTACAAGTTTATTCACAGACAGAGAATGTTGTGTAGTAATGGTACTCACTTGTGGCTGTTCTGTTCAAATAATTATTTAAATTTAGGCTAGGGTTGGGCCCTTAAACATGCCAGTGGCAGTAACTTCTGAAGGAGATGGTAAGGTGACTGTCAAGTTTCAGTTGGTGACCAAATATATTAAAAAGATAAATGTGCTAATGGCTCAGTTTGCAGGAATTAAGATGGAAGCCTAATCCTGGTTTACTCTCTTCATACCTTAAAAACAGAAATGGTTCAACCTGGTGAAGTGGAAAAGGTTATCAGAGAGGCCCAATCTACATATTGGTGTCTAATTGATGGAAAAAATGCTGTTAGTTTCTTTATTATCTGTCTGTAAAGTTCAGTTTTGTAAAGCAAACTGTCAACAAGTTTAAAATTGTATTTACTTCAACACGACTATTTAAAATGGGGTAATGACATATGAAAGGACTGAAGAGCTCTCAAACATATAGGACTAAGATTTATCAGTGTAATCACAGAATTTTGATTGTTTTAACAATCATATAATTATTCTCAATTCTTGTTTCTGTTGCCTATTCTTTTTTGAAAAGTGTGTGAATATATTACAGGATGTGAAGGAAAATACGACTTCTGAAATCTTACAAAACATCCAAATAATTGAGATTCTCTCTCTAATTTTATAGTGTCAAATGGAGTGGAAAGGATATAACATTATGGACACTGTAGAGAAGGCTTGATAATCTAGATCAGTCTATGTGGTTTGTGACATATGTATGACTAATCAATTGACTTGTTTTTTATTTCCAGGGAAAATCCAGAAAGTACGTTTGATTTGGTACTCAAGGTAAAATGCCAGGCTTCTGAAAATGAAGGTAATGTACTCCAACTGTTGGCATTTATTTATAGAAACTAGGGGTGGAAAAGACCCTATTAGATTATTTAGTCCACACACCCTCTATTTTGTCACCTCATGCTTTGAAGTGTTGATAGTTTGGAATTCTGTTACTGCTCATTGCTATTATTCTAATTCATTTTTCAGTTATTAATATTCTGATGATAGAAGGGCAAGCATTTACAGCAGTTTATTGTTGATATGGTGGTTTGTGTTACATACTTATACCATTTTAATTCCTATAATCTTTCAGTCAATAAAATGTAGGTTTAATAAGTCATTTCATTTTAGTGGTATGTCTCAGAACTGGGACTCGAGTACTTTGATTTCTCCGTTTGTCTCTTTGGAAGAAAAAAAAATACCTAAGTAGCAGAAAATAACTTTTACTGTAGCAATTTTGGAATAGTGCAAATGGCATTGTGAGCTGACTTGAATTGGTATTAGCAATTAGTTTCACACTCCTATAAGCACTCTGGTGAAAGAGATATGGTGCTGCACGAGTACTAACAAGATCACAATCCTAGTCAGTTATCTGAGCAAGTCTTTTGGTTGCAATTTGCATGTAGGAAAACATGGGACTTCTCAGGTCAAAGTTACAGTGCTGACTAGAATTGACTAGAATTTCTAATGAGGGACTCAACAAGAATAATGGCATATAACTAGTTTTACATCTCCTAGGACATCAATGTGTCCCCTTGACTTTATCCCCTATTGATTTTTCTTGCTTCCCATATTTTTCCTCGTTCACTTATTCTCCATCACATCCTCTGCTTTCAAGCCCACCGCTGTATTCCTTATTCTAATAATTTTCCTTAACCCTTCCAGCCTCTCCAACTGCCAGTGTATATTCTTCCTCCCATTCATACCCAGGCTTCTTGAATTTATTGTCTGTTGCCAACGCCGCAGCTCCTCTAGTCTGACTTCCTCCTGGATCCTCTCTGCATGGTAGTTTCCACCCATTTCACTCTCATGTAATTGCCTTCATTGAGGCAGGATATTATATCCTGTTCCTGGTCAAGTTCTTGGGTGTCTTCTTTATTTTTATCTTCCCTGACTGATCAGCCTCCTTCACACATTTGGCTATGCTCCCTCCGAGACTTGCTCTCAGTGCTTTTATGCTTCTCTGTGGGTTTGGCTTTCCTTGCTCTCTTAATTCCTCCTTTTAGCAATTCCAATAGAGGCAACTTTCTGGTCATCTCCCGTTCTCCTGCTCTTTCTCTGTACTCTCTCCCTTGGTAACCCTCTGTCCATTCTCATATCCTGAATGATAATGAGACCCTGATCTATCTCTCCACACCTGATCTGTCTCCCATGGCCTGTCTTTGCTTTGTGACTGTCTATCTGACATCTTTTTTGGATGTCCAGACACATTTCAACTCATCTTCCCCTTCACCGAGGCTTGCAACTTTCATGTCGTATTCAGTTTCTTTCTCCCCAGGATATAGTCTGACAATTAATCCATCTGGTGCTTCCTCTCTGGTATCTTTAAAATCTGTCCCTTCTCTATTCCTACTGCCAGAACCTTGATCCATACTCTTGTCATCTCTTGCTTTGATTACTACAGCATCTTCATTTCTGACCATGATTCTCATGTTGTATCCTTCAAGTCTGTCCAGCGTGCTGTTACCAGAAATGTTTGCCTCACCTACAGCTCTGTGATATCTGCCTGGTCAAATCCTACATTGGTGTTCACTCCCCTTCTGCATCACATTCAAACTCCCAATACGCACCTTCAGGACTACAAGGCTTGGCTTCTGCTTACACCTCAACACTAGTTTCTTGGCACTTCCCCAGCTGTCACTGTATGTGCTATTTCAGTTCATCTTAACACTCCTTTGATTGTCTTCTGGTAGAAGAGACTGTGCCTTTTCTCATGAGCCCCTTATGTATGGAGTATACTTCTGGCCCTGTGTGCCAGGCTGTTTTGCTCTTCTCATCTTCTCAAAGCACTCCTCAAAACATATTTTGGTTACTCTCCTATTCCTGTCCTCACTCCCAAATCTTCACACATTAACATGTATTTTTTAAAAGGAAGCAACTGGATGGGTACTTACCAAGTATATATTTTGATTTCTATTCCATATAGGTTCATATATCACCCTCATCACCATAGAATATGAGCATTTGACAAGTGGTGCATTAAGCAACATGTGTGGTTCAAGTATCAGAGGGGTAGCCGTGTTAGTCTGAATCTGTAAAAAGTAACAGAGGGTCCTGTGGCACCTTTAAGACTAACAGAAGTATAGGGAGCATAAGCTTTCGTGGGTAAGAACCTCACTTCTTCAGATGCAAGATCCCTATATTTCTGTTAGTCTTAAAGATGTGTGGTTAAGTCTCCCTCTCATCCTGTCCCCAGGGGGAGAATTGTGTGTCCAATGTAGTGGGGACTTTTTGGTAGGGTTTGGTAGGTGTGATGGTCCATTGTTCATGAGGGAGTTCATTTCACAGTCTCAGAGCAGCCCCTAAGAAAGCTTGGTACCTTGCACAGATGAGCTTTATCCATATGGTCCAAAGTTTTGTTGTACCTGTTGTGGTGGTCTTTTAGATATGCTTGGCCCAGGCCCTTGATGCCTGGAAGCGAAAGACAGACACTTTGAATTTGACTCACTATTCTATGGGGAAACTTTTGTAGAGAGCAGAGGACAGGTTTGTTGTGCTCACGGTGTAGTGAGGTGAGGATGTGCTACAGTGTTCTGTACGAGCTGGAATTTCCTATGTGCTGAAGGCTTCATGCCCAGCTATATTGTATTGCTGTAGTTCAGATAGGAGATGAAAAAGATATGAATCAATGAGGTTAGGTCACCATCTACTATGATGGGATGGAGTCTTCTAGACAGCTACAGATATTGGAAAGCATCACTTGTGGATGCTATGTGAGTGCTTATCATCAGTGAGCAATCCAGGAACCACCCCAAAACTCCCAGCTGAACTGATGAATTATGAGGTATGCACCTTCCACCAAAGAAGACTGCACCTTGGGTGTAGACTCTTCAGAGCGTTTTCCTCTGCCCACCTCTATCTTGCATGGGTTGAACTTCAGCCAGCTGTTTTTAATCCATGAGCAGAGTCCAGTGCTTGGATGAGATGTTTTATGTTGAGTGCTATGGTCATATATGGTGATGTATAGGTAGAGCTGTGTCATCTATGTATTGCTGGCACGTAAGTCTCTATTTTCTTACCAGTTCGCCTAGTGGCTGCATGTTGATCTTGAATAGGACTGGAGAGAGAATTGAGCCTTCTGAAATGTCACAAGTGAAAGGTCTAGTGGCTGAGGTGCAGTTCCCATCACCATTCTTAGGGTGTCACTTGTATATTATAATTATCATCTTTCCATACTCTGGGCATCACATTAGATTGTCTCTTGTATTAAGTCTAATTTAGATCACAGATGCCTCGGGGCAGGGATCTGTCATTGTGTTTGCCTGTGGCACTGGGAGTACAATAGTAGTGTGTCTAATAAATACATCTGAGTATTAAGACTGAATTTATTTAAGGAATTATTGTACATGTAACAAGAGATGAATGTGTAATTTCTCTAACACAGCTTTAAAAACTGAGCACAGGTTTGTTTTACTAAACAGGGAGCTTTCCAGGTCAGTTTATTATAAGGCTAACAAATTTTACATTTACACTGTATTGGAAGACTTGCCTTTAAACAGATTTTCATGCTATGATAATGTTTTGAATATATCGTGTATCAAAACAACGTCCATTCATCAGTTTCTTTGCTTGTGCCGCTTTCTTTCCCATGAAAGAGAATTGTGTTTAAATAGGGACTTTCTCTCTCGCATCCCATCTGCTTCTTGTACTTGATCCTGCAGTGAAGTCAGGGTTGAATCTGTGACATCACTGTCATCAGTGTTGCTGTGGAACTATCACAAGCACAGAATTATGATCACCCTGCATGAGTGAGCAGCAGGAGAAGTTGAGTTAGGAGGGAGAAAGACCTTAATGTGACCCAGAGATCTTTAAGGTTTTCATTTCAAGTTTGTTCTAGAGTGAGCTCCTCTTTTAGTTATTTTCTGCATTTTGTTTAACCACCCTTTGTTAGCTGTGCTACAGTTCAAACAAATAAGTAAAAACTAACACAGCCCTGCTGTGTCTGACTATAAATAAGCTAGTATTTTTAAATAGGATGCTGCACACCTGTACAAGTTTGTTTATGATGTGACACACAGTAATTCGCACTTAAAATTAGCACTTTCCAAACATGAGTTTTGACAGCTGAACATTTTTAAATAACCCCTAAAATACAACACATCTTTTTTGGAAACAGTCCTGACAAGCTTGAAAGTGTTTTTTTCAATCATAGCTGAGCAAATACACAAAAAGTGTCATGGGATTTAAATAAGCTGTGAGGTTGGCTTTGAGGAGAAGTTGAATGATTAAAATTATTGCTTCTATAGCCAAGAGTAAAATCCAATAAATAAATAAAATCCAAATGCATGCTATTTTAATTAATTGAAAACTTAATTCAATGAATACAGTAGAATCTCAGCGTTACGAACTGACCAGTCAACCACACACCTCATTTGAAACCGGAAGTACGCAATCAGGCAGCAGCAGAGATGCCCCCCTCCACCCCCCCAAAAGCATATTCAGTACAGTACTGTGTTAAATGTAAATAATAAAAAATAAAGGGAAAGCAGCATTTTTCTTCTGCATAGTAAAGTTTCAAAGCTGTATTAAGTCAATATCAGTTGTAAACTTTTGAAAGAATCACCACAATGTTTTGTTAAGAGTTACTAACAACCTCCATTCTTGAGGTTTTCGAAACTCTGAGGGTCTACTGTACAATTGAGAAACTCAAAATAACAGTATTTGATTTACTATGGACCTTTGTTTCAACCTTCATCATTTCATTGTCAGGAAATACTTCTAGTATTTATTTTATTGGGGGACAATGTGTTTACTGATGGTGTAAGAATACAGACACAGAAAAAAGGCCTTAGCCAAGTTGGAGTATATTGAATGTTACACTTTCAGCAGGGCTAACACTCTTGCTTTTGCCCAATAACTAAGAAAAGTGATAAAGGACTTTACAGTATATAATTGCATTTGAAACTAAATGTTAAATTTATCAGATTGAGATAAATTCTAGTAGATCATCCACAGGTAAAAGCTCTGTTAAATCTAAGTCTGCCTAGCCAATGGGAAAAGTTGGATGCCCTCATAATGTGGTCAAAATTGTGTTATCATCAACTAGGGCAGGGATGGGCAAATTTTTTGGCCCAAGGGCCACATTGGGGTTACAAAACTGTATGGAGGGCCGGGTAGGGAAGGCTGTGCTTCTCCAAACAGCCTGGCCCCCTCCCCCTATTCGCTCTCTCCCACTTCCTGCCCCCTGACTGCCCCACTCAGAACACTTGACCCATCCAACCCCCCCTGCTCCTTGTCCCCTAACCGCCACCTCCCGCGACCCCCCTGCCCTTAACTGCCCCCCGGGTCCCCACCCCCTATCCTCCCCCGCTCCCTGTCCTCAGACTGCCCCAACCCCTATCCACACCCCTGCCCCCTGACAGGCCCCCCTGGTCTCCCACACTTATCCAACCCTCCCCCCTCCCCCGGTTCCCCGTCCCCTGACCGCCCCCCCCCCCAAACCTCCGCCCTATCCAACTGCCCCCTGCTCCCCGTCCCCCGGGACTCCCTGCCCCTTATCCAACCCCCCGGTCCCCTTACCATGCCGCTCAGAGCAGCATGTCTGGCCGCCGCGCTGGAGCCAGACATGCTGCCACACTGCCCTGGAGGAGTGCGCAGCCCCGCCGCCCAGAGTGCTGCCCGTGCGGCAGCGTAGCTGCAGAGGAGGGGGGACAGCAGGGGAGGGGACGGGGGCTAGCTTCCCCGGCTGAGAGCTCAAGGGCTTGGCAGGACGGTCTTGTGGGCCGGATGTGGCCCGCGGGATGTAGTTTGCCCACCTCTGAACTAGGGGTAACTCAATTAGCACGTGTTAGCTGATCACCGTGGATGGGCATTTCCCCTTCCCCCAAGATACATGTTAAGACGGAGTACATAAAAATTAGACTAGCTTATGTGCAGCATGGTTTTCTGCATGGGCCAGGAGAACAGTGCTAGCACACTCTAGCAGCAATGAGGTTGTTGCTTGCATGTTTGAAGTGCAGTGTGAACATGGTTCTGCAGTAAATAGAGTAGACATATTTACGTTATTTCTAAGAAAATTGCAAGATTGATTATTTCTGTCAGCATGTCATACCTTAATTTATTTGGCACATTTGAAAAAAAAGTAGATGGTAGTTGAAGAAACATTTTTTTAGCTGGCATTCTACATTCAGTTAGCACTTGTAGAAACGAGGCACAGTTTGAAACCTGTCATTAATATTGTAGAATCTGGAATGTTCATTATATTATTATAAGTAATGGTGTCAGTCTTCAGACTTTATTTTTTTAACTTGTATTCCAGTGTTTTTTGATTTTCTATCTGGTAGAAGTGGCATGCAGTGTCCCATTGTAAACTTCCTCACAGTGGTAACTTGTACATGGCTGTTATTTAGTTATAGCTGTGCTGCTACATTGAAACAAACTTTCTCTCTCTTCCTGGAGACCTTCCTTCATTTGAAGGTTATATGCCGCAGAAGCACCTTTCATTGTCATACCTTAGTGCAGAGGTTTGCTCATAGCTTAATTGAAGCTGTCTATTTGTCCACATCATTTCATTATGAAAGACAAACAGATTTTCCACTATATTAATTTTCCTGAAATGTAGCACAATAGGCAATAAAAATATGCTATTTTGAAGTGGAAAGTCAGCAGGCCACAACTTCTATGAGCACGATAAGCTTTGAACTGTTGCATAGCAAATACATTCCTTGAACTTGACCTCCAGCATATATATCTCTAGTAGATATGGTCTCCAAACCATTCTTCTCTCACTCCTTGAGAAGAATGTGACTCAAGCTGACCCTTTTCTGTTCAAGTGACAGTAAACCAATTTCCACCCCAGTTCTCTCACCCTGTATGCTAAGTTTGAGATGGCAAAAGGGGCCCAGAGTCCTTTAGGGGGCATGAGGCTCCTGTCCACATGCTGTTTTAACCATTCAAAAATCTTGTATAACCCTAAATAGGTCTAGAAATATGCGATTTTAGAAGAAGTTGCTTTAATAGTAGAGATTGCTTTGTTCCACTAACTCAGTTTAACATTATTAATTCCAGTAACATAACTTCTTTTAGATAGGGAGCTGTGTCCAAAGGTTATATCTTCAAAGGATATCTTTAAATGTTTCTTTTCCTGTCTTAAGAAAAAGTTGGGATCCATTGAACAGTGTTAAATGCTGACTCTCTTTTGTTCATTGTTTGTACAGCACCTAGCACAGTGGACTTAGGACTGATGTAGGCACTACGATAATACAAATAATAAATACAAATAATGTTAGCAAACCCAGTAGATTTGTGTACTCTTTATTCCAAGTGATGTTTGCTTGGAAAAGACACGTTCAAAAATAATGAAATTGTGCAAATCTCTAATTAAAATGAATTTTAATATTAAGTGAAATGGTTAGTTTCACTAAGGTCAGGTCTACACTAAAAAGTTAATTCGACCCAACTACATGGCTCAGAGGTGTGACAAAGCCCTGGCTGGGATGATTTAGTTGGTGTTGGTCCTGCTTTGATTAGGGGATTGGACTAAATGACCTCCTGAGGTCTCTTCCAACCCTAATCTTCTACGATTCTATGAAAAATTTACAGCCCTGAATGACATAATTAAGCCGACCTAGCCTCTGTTGTAGACAGCTCTAGGTTGATGGAAGAATACTTCCTATACTGTTGATTTAGCTACCCCCTCTCAGGGAGGTTGGTTAACTACATCGCTGTAGTGAGTGGCTACACAGAGCACTACAGCTGTGCCGTTGTATTGTTTTAAGTGTAGACATAACCTGAGATCTCAATCCTGCAAGCAGTTAAATGCAGGTGGAAAAATTGGCTTCAGTGGGGTTCTGCACTGGAGTCTATGTTCATGGAGCTGCTTGCAGGATTGGGCTTTGTGTGCTCTGTTTGTTGGTATGTTGTCTTCCTCCCACTGCACAGAGCTCTTCATTAACCACAAACACTCTGTGGGTGTAACATGTACTGATCAGATAACTGTTTTCCTCCGTCAGTCCCTTTTCAGAGCATGACTGAAGTCTGATTAAAAAGCTAGTTAGATCAATGTAATGCACCAAGCAATCTGTAGTAATTTTGTTTTTTCAAAATACTTGAAACATTCAATAGAATACCCAGTTATTCTGCAATACGGATATTTTTTAACTGATGGTTTTCAAGTGGCTTACCTTCAAAAGTACTGATCTCTACATTTTTAAAAATTGTCTATGGCAGAAAGGTGAATAAAAAGCAGCTACACACTTGTCCTCTGCTATCAATTAATTTGAAATAAGTTTAGTTTTGAATAATGTATTTGAATACCTTCTTAGCAGTGTAATTACTTGAATGTATAGATTATTATAAGACTTAACCAAATGGCTATTAATATAAACATCATAGGTGCTTCAAATAAAGATTAAATACATAAAAAGAACAGGAGTACTTGTGGCACCTTAGAGACTAACAAATTTATTAGAGCATAAGCAATATGCAGCCGAAGAAGTGGGCAGTAGCTCACGAAAGCTTATGCTCTAATAAATTTGTTAGTCTCTAAGGTGCCACAAGTACTCCTGTTGTTTTTGCGGATACAGACTAACACGGCTGCTACTCTGAAACCTGTCATGATTAAATACATAGTGTTTTATTAAAAAAAATGAAGGTTTAGTTTGCCCCAATATGATGTTGGAGAAAATGTTGTGTTGCACACAGGCCTAAAGTTGTATTATGTGCTACATCCCTCTTCTAGACTTGTGTAATCTTTATGATTATTGCTGTAAGTGCTGCAATTGGATACCAGCATTTAGGTGTATGACAAGTTTGCTTTTTAAAACTTGTATCCCTTTTACAAGTTTTTGAAGTTTGTCTTTAGGTTTTTAAAAAAAATGTTTTTAGTAATATGGGGGAATCGAGATTTTTAACAGTTACTCCTTAATTAAAATGTCTGATGATGTTTGTGGTATTGTGAATACAGTATTACGATGCTGCTTGTGGTAGCAGAGTGCTATAGATAATGGCAACAAAGCATTTTTGTATATGGAGTTTAGGTGTGCATGTTTCGACTTGCTACAGAAGAAGCAGTAAGCTGAATGTAATTATATGTAAAAATGTTTACCCAAAATATGCAGTATTTTCTGCAATGTTGTCATAACCGTAAGTGCATGCTGAAAATTTACTTCAGTTACAACAAATAAAAAGGGTTATTTAATTGTGGCTCTATCACTATGAATATTTATATCAGCACTTAATATTCTGGGAGATGCACATGAGTCATTAGTTACTATAGTTTAAAGTAAAGGTACCTTAACCTGTAATTTATTGACGGTGTAATTATAGCCATATCTAAGATTAGTTCCACTACCCTTAAGGGTTTCTTTTAATTTCCATTATTGAATTTTACAAACATAATGTGACTTTTTAAAAAAAGGATTTACTTGTAACCTGGTTCCTTTACAGTTGTTCTTAACAGATTAGGAGGGTAGTTAACAAATCCTTTGTTTAGTGAAGTATTACACAAACATTTTGAGGGCAAAAACAGATGAATTGTCTGAGATTGTGCAATATTTTTAAAACCAAAGAATGATGTCGATACTGAACAATCTCAAGAATACAGACCAAAGGTGGTCTTAATATTTGTCTCATGTACACCACCAAGAACACTGTCAGTAGGTTACAAATCATAATGATCTCACAAGTATTTTTTTTAAAATTCCAGTGACATCTAAGTGGGTTAATATTTATTTTACTGAATTTTCATTTATTTAGTCTGAATGTTTTTTAGGGTAGGAACTAAGTCTTCCAATATGTTTGGACAGCACCTAGCACGTTGTGGGTGCTATGGGAATACAAATAATAATAATAAATTGAATTTTTTTTTTCAATTTACCTCTTAGGACACAGATTTGTGGCTTGGCTCCTTTCACCTTTTCCTTTCCATTTGACAGGAGTTTGGAGAAGGGAGGAAGTCTGTAGGGCCAATCAGGAGTAATTGAGGGGATGGAAAATTGCTACTGTGCGTTCTTATTTTCTACAGCACTCTCCCTACAGCCAAGATGATTCTTGGATATGCGTGTCGTGTTGGGAGTGGGGGAGCTGGGAGAAGACATAGGCCAAAGAAGCTATTTATCGTACTCAGCCCTTAGTCTCCACTTTGGCGAAGAGGTCTTTGGGGGAGGGTTGACTCCCTGCCTCAGCAGTTGTGGGATGTAGGCTGGGGTGGGAGGCCCAGCTGTACCTCACAGGCACCAGCTATAGCAAATGTTGGACGCAGGCTGTCTGACATGATGTTGAGGGAGATGAATTATTACCTTGAAGACATTTGCTATTGCCTGGCTGTATCAGTTTCTGCGTCATGCTAGATGCTATTTATAGATATGTGACTAGTTTGTAGGCAATGGAATACAAGAAAAAAATCTGATAGGTTAGGAAGCATAAATATTAATTTGCCATGAAGAGAACTATTTTGTAGATTTTTAATAGGATGGCCAGTATGTATTTAAGTACATTAATATTAACGTGTGAGCCAAAGATAGCAAACATATAGAAGTAGGGTCAACCTGAGTAAAATATGGCAGTTCTTGCTTTTTTTCTTAAGTTGAATTTGTCTCATTTTAGTACTTGGATATCTGAGGTAGCTCTGTTCATTTGCTAGCTTTTAAGCTTCTGTGTTCAGAAGCATTAAAGAGTTTGACGGCATATTTTCCTCAGCTAGTGTCAGCATACTTCTGCCCACACACTTCACAGTCCATCTTAGAAAGAAAGCTTGCTCTAAGTTGGACTTCATTCTTTGAGGAGAGTTGTTATACTGATAGTTCAGTACATTTGCTGTTCAAGTGTAACTTTAAAGGCTTCTCTTTCACTTTCGGTACCGACTTAAAATGTATTTTACAATAACAATTTATGTTGATTTTAAGGTTTACAAATCCTGTCTACAGTCATAAGTCTCTCTCTGTCTCCCCATCCATTGAAGAGAGTGGAATGCCATGTTTCTTCTCTGAATCACAGAAGTGTTATTTTAATTTGTTTATTTCCCAGCTGTGATATTGCCTGGTGATGTCCTAGGTGTGTCTATCACACAATTTTGTTGGGATAGGTAGTTCTATATATAAATCCAATAAATAAATAAAATTATGCTTTTGCATTCCAAAATTTACAAAAGAGACTACTATAAAAGCTATTTTGCCAGTACAAAGTACTGGAGAGTGTTTTTTTTTTTTAAATAACGAAAATTGTTTTTTCAAAGCAAATTAGTGCTTTTACTGCTTAAAGAACTTTTGTATATTAAGAGCAACTTGTGCATACTTCCACTTGAAGATCAATGTATAAAGTAGTCTCTTTTTGCATAGGAGACCTTGTCTTGTAATAACCCCTTGATACGCAGAGTCAGGATTCTCCGATGAAAATAATGTTGTTTATTGATAGAAGCTTAGGTCTGCACACTCTAAGTAAACAACTGCTCTAACACTAAATTATTGGCTATAAACTTTTGTCCCTTTGCATTGACATTTGAAATAGAGAATTTTGGAATGGGATGAAAAGGCAAAGATTCTGAAGTTAACTCTATATTAGGAATTTAGTAAGCTCTTTGAGTGGGAGGGACTCTATCTTACCATAACAAGTACTCCTGTTCTTCTTTTTGCGGATACAGACTAACACGGCTGCTACTCTGAAACCTATCTTACTATGAGTTTGCATACTGCCTATCTCATTGGGACTTTGGTCTCAGCTGAGGCCTCCTAGATGCTATATATAAAAATAACTTTGAAAAGGTGTTAGTACACCTCTACCCCGATATAACGCAACCCGATATAACATGAATTTGGATATAACGCGGTAAAACAGCGCTCCGGGGTGGGGGGTGGAGTGGGGGAGGGGCTGCGCACTCAGACGCATCAAAGCAAGTTCAGTATAGTGCGGTTTCGCCTATAACACAGTAAGATTTTTTGGCTCCCGAGGACAGCATTATATTGGGGTAGAGGTGTATGTATATCTGTATATTATTCCTGTGGAAGCTTCAAGTGAGTTTCACTAAGCTTGAAGTGATGGGTGTTAGGGAGGCAAGATATTCTTGTACATGGACTCAAGCAGTGGGAGTCAGGTGGTGTAGATTTTATTCCTGTCTCTGCCACTGACTGGAGTAGGGTACTTAATTTTTCTGTGCCACAGTTTCCTTATCTGTGATATTACTATTATTTTGTTTCTTACTTGTATTACTATAATGCCTAGGAGCCCTAGTTATGAACCAGTACCCCACTGTGCTAGATACTGTACAAACGCAGAACAAAAGATGGTCCTTGCTGGAATGGGCATTTTTACAGGGCATCTGCCCTTTAAGGGAAGTTGGGCCTGGCCTCACCTATGACCGATTAGCTGTCTCCTAGCTCAGATTGCTTAGGTGGCGATAAAAGCCAGCAAGTGGCTCATTTGGGGTGGAGAGCTGCAGAAAGCGGGTTGGCTCCTGTGGCAGGCACAGAATCAGGGTGACTCTCAAGAAAGCACCCGATAAGTGGGAACCTGTGGGCAAGAGGGAAGAGCCTTCGTTTTCGTTTTCTACCCAACTTTCATGAAAAATTCCTGGGTTTTGAAAAAAAATATTCAGGTTACTAAGTTTTTACCTGGATTTTGCAAGTGCTGGAACTCCCCAACCCAGCTACCTCCGTGCAGAGTCCCCGCTGCACAGAGGAGGGTAACGGGTGGTAGGTGGTTGCTGCTGCACTGTAGGGAGCAACAGGGGCAGGGAGCCAGGTCCTAGCAGCTGAGGGGGTCCCTGCCCATCTTGCTTCCCTATCATGTGCCTCCCTGTCTGTCTTGCTTCCCCACTGCACAGTGGGGGAGTGAGATGGGTGGGAAACCAGGCAATAGACCCTGTTTACTTTCTCTGCTGGGTAGAGCTGCCTCCTGACCCTGGACCATCAGCGTGGCCTCACCTGTTTCCTCTGCACAGTGGGGTAGTGAGGTGGGCAGGGAGCTGGGTTGCAGCAGCCGAGACCACCCAACCACTGCAGTGACAGCCCCGCAGGAAGCAGAAGGATCCCCTCGCTCTTCTGCCCGCTACCTCCTGTGAATACAGGGCACCCCAATCTCATTGCCCTCTGCCCTTTTGTCTTTGTTTTTTACAGTTTTCACCCATTTTAATTTTTTTTAAATAAACACGTATAAATTCCTGGGAAATTTTAATCAAAAACCAAAAATGAAGGGCCTCGGGGATATATAGCCCCCTTCAGAAGATCCTCGTTCGGGGAAAAGATGGGGTTTATACGTGAAACTTGCATTGAATTGTTTTATTATGAAGAAATAAAGCTGACGCATTGTGAAAGAGGTATGTGGGTTACACTGACCCAGATTTTAGGTATGGGATCAGTGTAACCCACATACCTTCTGGGTGTGGTGTTCTGTCCCATCTAGTGGCACCGAGACCACTTAGAGAGAGTTAAATGAGTCTGCTCTACAGCTTTAGCTAAGAGCCAGTTGGCTTTTAACTCATGCGGTAGAGGCTCATGCACTAAGCCTAGGGCTTAGGTTCGATCCCACCCCCCGACACTGGGGTCTGTCGGCGTTACATCAGTCCTTCCTGGACTGGAGAGGCAGGCGAGCAGCTTATACACACATTGCCTGCTTTTGTAAACCACTTTGTGATTCTCTGTTGAAAGGTGGTTTTATTAATACCCTGTACTTTGTGGAGATGGTCCTGAACCAAAACTCTGGATCTCAGCTTGCATACTTGAATTTAGGGCTTCAAAATTTGGATGTGAATCAGATTTTTCCAAAGTTTGGGGTACCTAGATTCAGCCCATTATGGGGAGAAGCTCAGGCTGCAAACTTATGCCTGAAAATGGCACTTTGGTTTGGGCAGTTCTCTGTTATTTAGATTACATTCTTGTAAACTTTCATTAGGTAAGGCAGTCTGCACTGGTCATCATAATTAGGATGTTTCACTAAAGATCATAACCATGAGAAAGTCAGACAAAAGATTGAGTTACCACCACCAGTGGTAGCTGGGATACAGCAGTTTTCCCCGACATTCAAAATAGGAAATAACTGTCAGTAAATGTTAACTATCGCAGTTCGGTTCATTGTACTGCAATTCAGTTCAGGGGTGACTGGTACTACACATGAAGGATGATTAACAGTTCTGATCCTGCTTTCATTCTAATAGACTCAGAATTCTAAATGAGTTTTGCATCTGACCCTAGACATTACCCAAACCAAGAGCTTTTGTTTACTCTATTTGTTCTACTGGTTGAATCTCTGTTAAAACTAACCCATATTTTGCAAAACCCCTGTGCTGTTAGATATAGCATCAGAATTTTGCCTTTGAAAAAGGGCAGTGATGTTTGTGTTTGTTATTTGTTTTTCTTTTTACAGTGTACAACATGTGGATGGTATAGGCCTGCTCTGTGTAATGTACTTGAATACCAAAATTACTTTGCTGTGATATAGAGCAGAGGTAGGCAACCTTTCAGAAGTGGTGTGCCGAGTCTTCATTTATTCACTTTAATTTAAGGTTTCGCGTGCCAGTAATACATTTTAACATTTTTTAGACGGTCTCTCTCTATAAGTCTATATTCTATAACTAAGCTATTGTTGTATGTAAAGTAAACAAAGTTTTCAAAATGTTTAAGAAGCTTCATTTCAAATTAAATTAAAATGCTGATCTTATGCCGCCAGCGTGCTGCCAGCCTGGGGTTCTGTTCACCTAGGCCGGCAGCGGGAGTGGGGCCTGCGGCCGGGATGCTGGCTGGCAAGGGGCTGGCAGCCGGGACCCCAGACCTGGGGGAGGTGTTCAGGGGTCAGGGCAGAGGACAGTGAGGGTGTGGGGGGGTTCAGGGGTCAGGGCAGTGGGAATGTGGGAGGTTCAGAGGGCTGGGGTGTGTGGGGGGTGTAGGGCAGAAGGCTGGGTGTGTGTGTGGGGGTTCAGGGCAGAGGGCTGGGGAGTGTGGGAGGTACAGGGCAGAAAGCTGGGTGTGTGGGGAGTTCAGGGGTCAGGGCAGAGGGCTGGGGGTGTGTGGGGGTGCAGGGTAGAAGTCTGGGTGTGGGGGGGAGTTCAGGGGTCAAGGCAGAGGGCTAGGGGGGTGGAGGTGCAGGGCAGAAGTCTGGGTGTGTGTGGGGAGGTTCAGGGGTCAGGGCAGGGGTGCTCGGCTCGTGGGGGTGCTCCCAGCCCCCTGCCCTGAGCGGCTCACGGCAGGAGGCAGAAGCTTGGTCCTGCGGCAGCCAAGCTTTCCCCCTCCCCCGCTTCTTCCCCCAGTGTGCTGCTTTCCTGCCCCTCCTCCTCTCCTGCCCTGCGGTAATCAGCTGATGGGCCTTGTGAGGGGGAGGAGTGGCAGTGTGCTCGCTGCTCCCTAGAAGAGGCAGAGAAGAGGTAGGGATGGGACCTTGGGGAAGGGGGTGGAACAGGGCATATCCCTTCCAGCCCCCTGCCCTGAGCGGCTCACAGGGCAGGAAAGCACCACGCTGGGGGAAGAAGCGGGGGAAGGGGGAAGCTTGGCTGCCGCAGGACCAAGCTTCTGCCTCCTGCCCCTGCAGGGGAGAGCGATGGGCGGGGGGGCTGAGTGGGGCTGGGGGCCGGGACCGCGGCAGGCAGCAGCGTGCCACTCGCAATCGGCTTGCGTGCCGTAGGTTGGCGACCCCGATATAGATAATTAAAACTGAAATGCGGAAACTGAGTATAAATCTATTATAAAGCACAGAAACATACTCCACCAAAAGGAGGAAAGGAAACAGTAACATTTTAAATACCTCTTTCTCTAATCTACTTCCAGAAGAAGAATTCACAACCGCTAAAGAATGTTGATATGATGCATATCCGGTTTGTCTATTGCTACCACTCTTCGGACTAGAACAGAGGTGGGCAAACTACGGCCCATGGGCCACATCTGGCCCACAAGACCCTCCTGCCTGGCCCCTGAGCTCCTGGCCTGGGAGGCTAGCCCCTGACCCCTCCCCTGGTGTTACCCCTTACCCGCAGCCTCAGCTCGCTCCACCGCTGGCGCAATGCTCTGGGTGGCAGGGCTGCGAGCTTCTGGGGCAGTGCAGTTGCAGAGTGGTGTGGCTGTACTGCCGCCAGCCACCAGTGTTCCAGGCAGTGCGGTAAGGGGCAGGGAGCAGGAGGTTGGATAGAGGGCAGGAGAGTTCAGACTGGTGGTCAGGGAGCAGGGGTGTGGATAAGGGTCGGGGTGGTCAGAGGGTGGGGAACGGGGGGGGGGAGGTTGAATGGGGGCAGGGGTCCTGGGGGGGCAGTCAGGAAGGAGAGGGAGGTTTGGATGGGAGTGCGATGGGTGGTCAGGGTCATGGGTTCCAGAGGCAGTCAGGGGACAGGGAGAAGGGATGGTTGGATGGGGCAGGAGTCCCGGGGAGGCCGTCAGGAATGAGAGGAGGGGTTGGATGGGGCGCGGGGCAATCAGGGGCAGGAGTTCCAGGGGCAGTCAGGGGACAGGGAGCAGAGTGTGTGTGGCTGGGGCGGGGTTCCCGGGGGGGCAGTCAGAGAACAGGGGGGTTGGATTAGGCAGGAGTCCTGGGATGGGTGTTTGGGTGGGGGGCAGGCCACGATCCCCTCCCCTAAGCGGCCCTCCATACAATTTCTGAAACCCGATGCGGCCCTCAGGTCAAAAAGTTTGCCCGCCCCTGGACTATAACCTCTTCATGTCCTTCAGGCTAAGCTTCTTGTTAGGTGCCTACTGATAGGTAAATCACACAGTGGGGTTCCCAGTCCACTGCTTGTTGATGGTTGCATGTGCTGCTGGACCAGTGCTGGAGATAGTTACGGATGGGTGTCATTGCCAGGGCCAAATTAAGGCTATTCAGGGCTCTTGGCACACTTCAGATGGTGTGCCCAGGGCCCCCACCCTAATGCCATGGACCTGCCCTTCCTTGAGGTGGCACAAGTTTAGAATTAAGATGAATGGGGCAGTTCCCATCTCTTGGAGATATTGTTTCAGGCTGTGAGCAGACTCTGACAGGGATCAGTTACACTTGTTTCACATTTTCAAGCTTTTTTATGCATCCATGAGGGCTAGAAACATGTTTTTAAAATGAATACTGAATTTCTGATCTCATCTGCCTCTTGATCTGGGGCCCTAGAATGGGCCTATAATGCCTGTAACCTAATCTGGCTCTGGCCATTGCTGTGACATACTGTGTGGTCTTTGTCCTCTTTCCTTTGCTCCCTGTGGCTGTTTGTCTTTGCATTGTTTTTTTGAGTTTTCTTACAGCATAAAACAAAGAACAGTGTAAAATACTGTTTTATGTTATAGTGACTATAGTTTATTTTATAATTATCTTTGTGTTTTTTCTTATTATATTGTCACTGCTTGTTTTTTCCTCTCTTCATACAAAAAAACATCAATTTACTTGCCTTTGTGATCAATAATAGGAGTAAATGAGATTTATAAGCCAGTTTATAAGATGGTTCTGTAATAGTTACTCCTGGGGGAATTCTGCTCCACTGCGCATGCACAGAATGTATGTCACCCCACAGATTTCTTTGCTTCCCTGCAGAAAAATGATTTTCTGACGGGGAAGCAAAGGGAAGCCACAAGAAGAGTCATGTACCCCTCCCCAGCAGTATGTTTTGCGTGCCTAAGGCAGCTGGCAGAGAGGTAAATCACTGTGGGGAAGGAAGCGTGACTGGAGAAGACCCAGCTGGTAGCTCCTATCTTGAGCTGGGCTCAGCTGCTAGTCCTGGCTGGGCTGGGGAGGACGGAACTTCTTTCCCCCTGCACAACATTCATGGCTGGGTCAGACCCACCCGCAGATTTTTCACAAGGCTGCAGGAAGCTCTGCAAACTCCCCACACCCCGCTTCCTGTGCTCATTACTCCTCAGCTGCAGGGGGAGGGATCCCTGTACAAGAAGCTGCTTCCCCATCTGCCCAACACCTGTGCCTCCAGGCCCTGTCATACCCAGACCCTCCCACCGAGCCTCACCCCCCCCCCCCTGCACTCAGAACCCCCCCGATGAGTCCCACTCTCCCTGCATCTGGACTACCCTGATGAGACACCCGGATCCCTACCCCACCGAGCCCCAACCAGCTGCACCTAGCTCCTCACCCCACTGAGCCCCACTCCCCATCATCTGGACCCCTCACTGAACCCCCCCACACCCAGACTCCCCTGCCAAGCTCTATTCTCCTCCACATCCAGACACCGCCCCCCGCCCCGCTGAGCCCCAACCACCTTCACCTGGACCCCTCTGCAGAGTCCCATTACTGTTGTACCCAGAACCCCCAACAAGCCCTTGTGCATCCAGATCCCCCCGCAGGCCCGCTCCTTGCACTGTGTCAGGGTTGGGTGCAGCCTCACTGCTGAGTCTGTGTCACTGGGGGGAGCTGTACAGTGATCTCCCATCTCTGTGCAGCCAGTGGCCTGTGCTCCCCAGTGCCATGCTGGAGCCTCCACCTTTATTTGACAAATAACATTTGCAGAATTTTACAGAATCTTAAAATATTGTGCATAGAATTTTTAATTTTTTGGTACAAAATGCCCTCAGGAGTAAATAGTGAAGTACAAAATACTGTGCATCCTGTATAAAGGTTAACTATTTTTCCTTTTTTAAAACTTTGTATTCAGAGGCTAGTATCCAGTGTTTTATAGCAGATCACATTTTGTTCCTAAACTAATAGATGTCTCTCACTTAATGGGAACAAAAAGGTGATTTAAGTAGTATAGTTGTGATGATCAATATCAGGCTGTATTGTTCCTAGCATTTAGAGTTGAGAATAGTAATTAAAGATATAATGACAGCTTGTGGGAAATGCTGAAAAATACTCTTGTATAGAGGCAGTTTTGCTGGGGGTATGTTTTCAGGATTTCTTCTCCCTCAAGAACACTTTCATGTAAACAGAATTTTAGTTCCTTAGCAATTCATTGGCTGCTGCTTATTCCTCAGCTGAATTCAATGTGCTTTGTCTGTCACTTTATAGTTAACTGCTAGAAGAAAATGATCATGTGACAGCTGATGAAGCCTTCTGATGCTAGGTGCTTAATTCTGAAAGGTGCTGAGCACTGTGGCCATAATCCAACCAAGCATTTAAGCATGTGCTTAACTTTAATGACGAGTGGTCTCACTTGAAGTTAGTGGGACTACTCACATGCTAAAAGTGCTGTACTTTGGATCAGGGACTGAGTGCTCTGTCCCTGGAGGATCAAGTCCATAAATATTCACAACATCTAAATGTTGTTCATGCTAGTACTAAAAACCGGTAATAGGAAATACAACTGAACTAGTACGTGTAGTAAATAAAGAATTCTCACTATTTTTTCTCCTCCCACTTTTTTTCTCAGTTCTGGCCTGATGCATTGTATTGTACTTAGAATAAATTGAAATGTAGACTCATGGGTTCTGGACGTATTGTAGTTTACAAATAACTATCAGGAGGCCATAAAGATAAAAAAAAAGTGCGTGAGGTGATCAAAACATGGGTAAGGGTCAGCAGCTTGCCTAATTAGCTGGTCATGAATGTGTGAGAGATTCCTTGACTGAAAAGAATAATTGTAAACTGAACTGATAAAAGCTTTATTTGGACTCTACTGAGACTCCAGTATTCTTCATAACGTTAGTGGTACCAAGAAAGTCACTGTGAAGCATTCCAAAATGTAATCAAAGAAACGGTATTACTTATTCAGAATAAAGGAAAAATATTCAAAATTTCATTTTGTTGGGGTGAACACAAAAGGTAAAAAAGCCACTTCCCTCTGTGAATAAACTGAAATGTTGTTTGAAAAACAAAGTTTGCGCTTACAGCAGGAATTTCTCAGGCTACTGCTGATGATGACTATCTTCCTTTTAAATAAGCAATTGTGTGATATTGAATAAGCAAACCCCTGTGTAAGAGCTAGCAAACTCCTTTGTCTTGTATGATAGTTGCTACTGCCTTCACAGACCTCATAGGAAATTCACTGTTACATTTTGTATTTTAACAATGAAAAAAACGAAATAAATCCTCCAATTCTAAAGATCAAGGTACAGATTTTACCCAAATGGGCATCCAAAGCTCATTCACAAAAATATAAGATTAAAGGTTTGGTCCAGAAACTCAAATGGGGAATAACTCTTTTGAAATTACTGGAGATTAACTATTTTTAAACCAGTTTAAGTGAGAGGAGAATTGGGGCCCCATGACGACACTGGAAGTTCATGTTTCCGTGAACTGATCTTTCATAAATGAACTTTGTACCTGCTTGATCTAGTCTTTTCAAATTCAGATGGCAAAAGTTATCTCACAAACACTTTCCTTTTTAGCTGTTCCGTCTGTTTTAAAATACAATATACTACTCTGTAGTGAATGATTGTCAAGCAAATTGCATAAAGGCAGCATTGTATCAAACAAGGCTCCCTAGAAGTCTTAACTTTTTCACAGTTACTGATGGGCTGTCATCTTTATGGGAAAAAACTTAACCTCTGTGATTTATTGGATTTAGTCAGATGACCAGTAACTAGTCAATTTTTAGTTGGGTTTCGCTTTTCAGATTGGACTTTCAGTGTCCTAAAAACAAGAAATCTTGTTTAACCCTATTTTCTGTTAACCAGAATTTCAGCTACATCAGTGGAAGATTGGAGTGACTCCAGTTAACAGGAGTTACACAGCTCTGCGACAGAATTTGACTCTCAGTAACTGACATTCCACTTCCTACCATAGCTTCAGTTTAAAATAATAATTTGGATGGGTGAAGTGGAAGCGGAACGCATTTACATTTATATAGGCCTTTAGACTGCATAAACATAGATTCATGAAAACTTATTTAAAAAAATATAAGTAGTGCATATTATTTTTGCATGGAAAATAAATGGCTCTTTATTTCAGATTAACCAGATGCAGAAGTCTCATGTCATTGAGCAGACCAAGGCAATTTCTTGGAATAAAAGGAAAGAGTATTCAGTTGAAGTAGAAGTATATCAATTACAGT
Source organism: Malaclemys terrapin pileata (assembly GCF_027887155.1). Lineage (NCBI taxonomy): Eukaryota > Metazoa > Chordata > Testudines > Emydidae > Malaclemys > Malaclemys terrapin. The sequence goes on along the minus strand of NC_071512.1, from coordinate 66,224,536 downwards.
CTTGATCCTACATATAGAATAACAGTTTGGAGGTCTGTAATGTCAAATGTGTTACTGAGACCCAAAGCATGAATAAAGATGGGGAAAAGCCTCGTTGCAATGTATTAACTAATTAGTATTTTTACAAACTACAATTACTATGAGAAACATAGGGACATTTATTTGTTGAATAAATTATATTCTAAATAATAAATTCTGACAGTGCTGGAGAACAGTAAAGGAAAAAACTGAAAGTTTAGCCTTACTGAGTGATATTAATTTTCCACTTGTTGAAACATCATGGCTGTTGCTAAATATTGGTAGGACAGGCAGATTTGCTCATCTTATTTTACTTTCTCCTCTCTGCTCCTTGTTACTATTGCTACATCATCTTCACGTAACTCCACAAAAATAAGTCTGGATCAGTAGATTCTTTCCGATATGAATCAGACAATCCCATAGTGCTGATTTATATTCAAAAGTAGTTGAATGGGCTGTAAAGTTTATTTACCTAAAAAAAAATTCTGTCTATTCTGTGACTGTAGACAACAAATGGGACATTACAAGCTCTTCAGAAAAATTTGGATTGCTTTGTAATTTTGCCTCTCTTCCTTCCATTGTCCAAATCCTTCCTCCTCCTGCCAAAGAAACATTTCATTCTATGTTCACTGAGGGTGAAATTCACCTGTCATGTGGTGTGTTTTGCACTAGCCATCCATGCCACTTAAACCCTGCATTAGAGCTGTGCAAGGGGAGTCTTGGCAGAAAGGCCTGAGGGGGTTGCATTTACATCTCTGATGTGGTTGGATAGATTGACATAGAAAGCTGGAGAGGGCCAATAGCTCCGACATCTCATTCAGCTTCTGTGAAGGGGCTATTGCTGCAGTTACATGCTCTGGATTGGATCTAGTAGATTTCACCTTGCGAGCCTTTCCATAGTCCACCCACAGAAAACCCAAATACTTGCAGTGTATGTGGCTGGAAAATCAGAGTTCCCTTTGCTTTCTTGTTATGTGGTCTACTCTGCAGGTTTAGAGCAAATAAGTTGGAATGCTGGAAACCTGCAGAGTTCTCTGAAGCCATGTGAAGGAGGATGTAGCGCCAAAGCCTCCATCCTACTTCCTCAAAACATACAGAATTTCCTCTATGCTGTCCAGAGTTGATAGATTTTCAGAGCTGGGATGGAACAGGAAAGTAGTTGCACTTTGGAGCAGTAGCACTCTGTGGATTTCTGAGTGGGAATCTCTAAATAGCAGCATTAGCTCTCACAAAGTCCCTATTTGTGGTATCTACTGCACACCTCTTTTGGGAGCTGGGGCGGAGTACCTGTATCCTATGGCTGTACGATTCCTGCAGGAGCCAGACTAGGGGGAAAGAGAAAACCATTTGATGCTGAAGCAAACAAGTTAAAAGTTAATTACATTAATGTTAATGTCTGAAGCACTTACTTAATCAGAGGGAAAAAAGTCTGTAAATAATCCAGATTTTTTATTTTACCAGACACTTGTCTTCAAATAGAATATGTAATAGGAATTTTGACTTGTGGTTGGACAGACCAGACAATTTACTTGATGTATACTGTCCTATTTTTCAAATGCTTGATAGCCCATTTAAACATATAGCACAGGGAGAAACTGTATCCAGGCTCGAAATTAGGCTATATATGCAGTGAGCCCCCCAAAAGTCATGACTTGGAATTTAAAAATTATTAGTTTACCTGAATATCAACTTTGTCACTAGTGACTTCATTAAAGTTAAAGCCTAAATTAATTTGACCCTTTAGGTGAGTCATGATTTGTCTTAACATTGACCTTCAGCCTGGAGTTAGAGCCTGCTGTAAATGTTGTGTTAATGTGTATGGTTGTTTCCCATTTACACTTATGTAGGAATCTGGCCCACCTCTAGGTCCAAACCAGATCTACTTAGACCCTAACCTAAACACATATGGAGTTTGTGTAAATCAGGGAAGGGGCTTTATTGTTTACTTCACATCCCATAACATACACTGCTGGCTGCATTTTAATTAAAGAATGGTGCATCTGGATGCAACTATATACATATTATTGGGTTTTCATATTGAGGTCAAAGTTATATAATGCTTATGCTGCTCTAGAATTGTTACTATACGTAAACATAAACCAAATAAAACTTCTTTGACAAATGATTGATTGGCAACCATTTATCCAAACTGGATCATGCTATATGCATAAGAGGTCTAATCCGGTACCTGATGAGTCTGCTTATGGCAGACAAGCCCAATTCAAGAGCGACACAGTTTTTTTTTTACAAATTTAGCAGATCCATGTGTTCAAGACCTTTGATGTGTATACCTAGGCAAGAGTATGGAGGAGTGGAGGCTGCCCTAGACCTACCATCCTCCCTTTAGACCATTGAGACAGTGTCCGAAGGCCAGACTGAGTCCAGACATTCAGTGCCTTAAGGATTGTATCTTCTGCCAGAGAGCAACAGATTAGAGCTGCTGCTGACTGACTAATACGAGGGCACGTTTCTGTCAGGGTGATGTCCCTTAGCCTTACTCCAGCCAAGGAATACCCACAAGGCAGTGGGGGCTAGGGTTTTGAGACCCCCTATATTCACCTTACGCTGAAGCTTGCATCATTGTGGTATTTTATAAGAGCTACCCTGCCACAAGTAGCCCCACCACGTTGTCACCAGGGCCTCCACTTGAATGCAGTTTACGGTCATACCCAGGACCCAATAACAAATGAACACTCATTAGTCTGTATAGGATGCATCACTTTCATTTAGCTAATATTCAGGATTTGAATATATAGAGCACTATATATTATACATGCTATGATACATCTGTACTTGCAGACTAGAAGTTAATCCAAATCCTGGAACAAACACTGACAACCTACTTTGAGATTAAACAAGGGAGTATTTAACACTCACTGGATTATGGGAAGTACCTTCCTACTGACTTATGTTCACTCCAATATTATTTGTTCAAGTCTTTGCAATGCACATTCCAGCAATCTGTCATGTGAATATAAAAAGTTATATCATATGGAGCAACAAAAAGAAAAAATAGATTTAACACTTTGCAACTCTGCAAAAGATATGCTAAATTAAGCTCATACGCTATGACAGAACAAAACCAATCCATTACTGGGAGTTGCAATAAAATACCATTTAGAAACTACAGTTGGAATATAAATCAGTAGACCTAAAGTTAAACAGTGTTATAACACTCGACACATAGAATTAAGAATATAAAACACTCTTATATAGTTTATGCTTTTAAATATTGTGCCTAGATGCTAGGATGATTGTAGTATTGCATTTGTACCAATATATATAGAGAAGTCTATATGTTTTCTACTTTCAACATGTGGAACACTAAGAAATATGAGACGTGTTTGAAATAGAGATATTTCAAGCTCCTGAACTGATTTTGAATGGTAGAAAGACCACACTAGGTACAACTAATGGGAAGCTTTGAAGGAGGGGATGTACAAAACATCTGGTAAAATATCTACATAGGTGTTTGAAAATGAAATCAGGAGAAGGCACTTGGTAAAATTAAGTTATAACAACCACCAAAATTATAAATAATGTGATTACGCAAATTAGGAGATGCAACAAAGTTATGGAAGATAAAGTAATGAACTGCTGGATGGATAAAATACAGTTTAATTCTAGCAAATAGTAATTCTCATCCACAGGAAAGAAAGGGTAATTCTAATACTCAGGGAATCCATCGGAGATAGTAGAAACATTGTAGTACAAAGTGTTTATATTTAGGCTGCAATATAATACCAGCAGGAAGTATGCAAGTCAGTTTTGGATCACAATAAGTCAACAAGGAAAAGAGTTTTTAAAACAATAGATGAAATATGCTCCTAATTTAGGAGGCTAGATGGCTCAGTAATTAGAGCTAGGATACAAAAACTTTCAGCCCAAGGTCGTGTTTTCAAATCTAACCCTGATTATTATTCTGTGATTGTTCTGCTCTAACCCAGCCGCCTCTCCTCATACTTATTTTCATTTTGTCTTGGCTACACTAGCTTTATGCATGCTGTGGTGGGGCGGGGGGAGGGCTGGGGAGGGGGCAGAGTGCGGGCGAGAGTCAGTCCTGGATCTATGCTGACTTTAAATGATGTTGAACCAGACAGAAAGGAAATGAGGAGGGAAAGGTATGGCTGCATAAAGTGAGCATAACCTTACTTTTGCTGGGCTAGGGGAGACAGCAGGGTCCAGAGAAACTTGAAATGGGATGATTCTGGGCAGGAGCATGGTTAGGATTCCCCTGAAATGCTGATGAAGGGAGGCATCAGTAATCCTGCATGCACTCTGCTGCGTTGAATTCCTGAGCACCACCTCCCTGTGCTATCAGTAGTACAGTATAGTAAGTTATAGGCCAGATTCATAAGTTTTACTATTAATAAGCATTGATTATCTCTTCAAAAACTGTTTGTGTTGTTGTTTGCAATTGAGTAGCGCTTTACTGGAAATGGATGATTAAGGTTGGAAATGCATGAGTAACACCAGCGTATAGTATATTTTTGTAAGCAGTTTCCCAGTACTGAATGTAGTTACTTGGAGCTAATGTTAAAATATCCCATGTCTTTTCTGTTTATTACTCATTACTTCTTTTCATAGTCATCTAACTGAAAGCAACATTAGGAGCAAGAATATTAAGGTAAGTTAACTCTTGTTTAAATTGTACTAGATAATAACAAAATGGGACGTCAGCAAATGAATGTTTTCCATTTTGAGTGCTACTTTACTTGCGTTTGTTTTCACACTTCCTTTATTTTATTCCAGTACATACACAGTTCATAAATTGCTACTTTGTGGTGAAATTAATCTCAGAATGACAAATGACAAACTGTGGCATGTTTTAGATGTTGGAAGAACACTTGTAGGGTTATATTAAAAATCAAATAAGCTAGGAATATTTATAACATAAGAACATAAGAACGGCCGTACTGGGTCAGACCAAAGGTCCATCTAGCCCAGTATCCTGTCTACCGACAGTGGCCAATGCCAGGTGCCCCAGAGGGAGTGAACCTAACAGGTAATGATCACGTGCTCTCTCTCCTGCCATCCATCTCCACCCTCTGACAGTCAGAGGCTAGGGACACCATTCTTTACCCATAGATCTGTATGAGCTGTTAAGTTTCATTCAAATCAAAACAGGAAAAACATTCAAAATCAGTTATTTTCTGGGAATTCAAGGGTTGTAGTTAAATTGGGATGTGAAATTGTTGCAAGAATATCCATTTCATGAAACAGGTGTAAAACTCCATTAATCCTTAAATTCTTTCAAAAGCACTTAATTTTTGGACAGGTCCATAACATTTGTAGAAGTGAGATGGCTGGGGGATGCTCTACATTTCTGATCTAACTTGTATCTGTAATGCCTACTTTGTAAACATGGGTTGGGGTACAATGCATGTAGGAATTAATCTTCTGATGAATTATTTGGAGATCCTTTGAGTTCTATATCCCTCATTTATATTAATGTTGATTACTGTCTGTTTTGGGCCTCTTAAGGATGTTATTTTTTTAAACAGACCAGCAGGCAGAACAAAAACAGTTAATGAGAAGCCACTCACCTTTCTGCTCCCTCTCACCAATTTTGTGATGCTCAAAGGGATTAAATGACTTGTCTGATGGGCACTGTACTTTGAATTGGCATTGGACTGGGAATAGGGAGACTTTAGTTTTAATCCTGGTTCTTAACGTTGACTTGCTGTTTCAAAGAAGTGGTCAGTTAGGTTTCTTGGTTTCAGGTATAAAATGGTGGTAATGATACTTAACAAGTTGTATGAATATCCTGTTTTTCAGCTCTATGTCAGACTAGGCAGTTTCAGCATGTAAAAAAACCTCAAGAATAAATTAACTATTTTGTTGCCCATAAACACTGCGCAACTAAAAGTGAAAATATGTATGCAAGTTTTCCATTAATCTGAAAATAATTCAGCTGGCTCTGTTGCTAATTCCATTTTCCACCTTTTGTCCACCCCCCTTCTCAAAATGTGGAATGAACACTGTTTTAGATAAGACCTTAGAATAAGTATATCCATAATAAGTAATCACAATATAATCAGATATTGTAAGGCTCCTGAGTGCTACAGTAATACAAATAATAAATAATAATAAAAACCAAGTCAAATGATGCAAAATAAAGCATTTTACCAAGAGCGTGTTAAGAGCGCTCGCCAATTTTTCAACCCTTTTACACCATAGCCCCAGTCTATCTCAGAAAGGGTCAGAGAATCTGTAGCTGTTGATCTCTGTATAACACTAGTGAGAATTCCTCATCGTCACCTGATATCCTATAATTGCAGTTTCATTCTGGTAAGCATTTTAAAAATAAGAGATGCAGGTCACACACTAGTGTTTTTGAACTATTTGTTGGACTTGAAAAAAAGGAAAAAGCTTCACCTGGATCCTGTTAGCCAGAACAGCATCAGGGAGAGTAGATTTAAAAAAAAAAACAACCTAAACTCTTTCACCTCAGAAGCACTGAGTGCATGGAGTCTGCATTCTTGTTCTCTTACCAGAAATCAGAACGACACATGCACTAAAATAGATTCTATATTTTCCAGAGTTGGGAGTTATTAGTTGTTTCATGTTTTGATAAATAATTTTTTTCCTGCCTCACTAGAATAGTTTATCAGTTATTTCACCTTTCATTAAGGACTTAATTCTGCACCTCTGAAGTGAATGGGACTTTTGCAACTGACTTCAATAGGAGCAGAATCAGACCCTAATTCCCTTCTTATTTGTTAATTTATTTTCACTGTTAACACAGTGACCAAACTTCTCCTGCTTTCAAAGTCAGTATTTTTATAGTCATTCATAAAATTGCCAGATTTTCACCTATATATATTTAGCTGTCAGTGATTAAACATTAATTTGCATGATTATATTTATATGTAGTTAAGCAGCTTTGTAAGAACTCCCTTTCAGGCAGGAACTAGTGTGGGCAGAGTGTGTGGCTAAGAGAAAGAGAGTGCTTCCCCGCCAACGATCTGAGTTTGGTGGATATGTTACAGGAAATAAGTTACCATATAAACTTTCAGCATTCTGAAGGGGTGGACTGAACCATTTAACATTGTATGTAAGGAATCCATTCCAGTGTATTCTGTAACCACTGCTCCAGGAGTGCATCGTGAGATTTATAATTAAAGATCTGTTTTTAGAGAAAGAACTCTGAATTTCTTAAAAATAAATGTTCTTCTGCAGCCAAGTGTACTGCGTAAGATTCCCTGCGTAGCCTTGCTAATATATCTCAGTTCTGACCTGAAACACCTGTGCCATTCCTGACCTGGTTGTCTTGTGAAGGGATATAGCCAATTGTGACAAATCATGTGACTGCTCGTGATGTACTGAAATGGAGGGTTGAAGGACGTTGTGGAACTAATGTTTACTTGTGACCTAAACTGGGATTTGCATTGTCTTTTCTCAAAGTGAACTTGTATGCTAAATTACTGTGCCACCTAGCCCCTTCCCCCTGTGTGGCCTTATAAATTCATGCTGAAACTTTTCAGACTGAGTGTTGGTTCAGATGTCTTTACATAGAATATTTGGTGATTGCTGATATTTAAAAAAAAATCATGTATATGTTTTTATGTTAAATACAAGGGCCTAGAGTTTAAAATAGATGTATAATCCAGTGAACTATAAAGAGTGGTGAGCCTATTATATTTTTATTTCCTTATCAAAAGCTGCCTCTAAATTTATCTAAAGTAATAACAGAATAATAGTAGAATATGCATTTGTTTAAAATGTCTACATTTCTTTTGCTTTTTTTGGTTGCAATTTTAGACCACTTGTTCACTTATCTTTCACTAAAACTTTTGTGGGGAACTGAGTAGTGTTGCGTACAGAAATTTCTTAAACAGCTCTGATCAAAACTAATTGTTACTTGGTGAAAACTACATTGAAGTAATTTTCTCATTCTTAAATTATTTTTTAAAAGTTGTACAAAGCCTGAAATCTGTAAATAGAATAAATCAAGAAATTCATGCAGCACTCTAATGCTAAATGATGTGGAATCCAAAGTCCCATTTTTCAGAAGTGATTTATGAAATCAGGAACTTGTATCTCACTGACAGTCAATAGGACTTAGGCTTCTAAATGCCTATCAGTTTGAAGATAGGACTTAGTCTCCTAAGTCATATAAGGTAAAACTTTAAAAAGCAGCTAAGTGCATAATTGGTGTTCTAGGGGTAATGTGTGTTCTAAAATAGTTTGCATCAGGTTATGAAAACAGTTTGCAAACTATTTGCTTGTAGATCAGTAGTTTAAAATGAAGTTAAAAGAATTTTGTCTGTTAATTGAAGTAAGAACAAGGCTATGACACTATTTGTAAGTAAAATTACAGGTCATGTTAATAAGTTATGGTTGGGACCCCTACCTATTTTGGTCAATTTAATGATCATAGTATTTTAAAAATCGTCAGTTTCACAGTTCCAGATATTTACATCTGAAATTTCATGGTGTTATAATCATGGGCGGCTTGTCCCAAAAGATGGTTGTGGGAGGGTCACGGTATTGCCACCCTTACTTCTGCGCTCTAGGCAGCTGGAGAGCAGTGGGCAGTGCAGATGCGAGGGTTGCATGGTATAGGTGGGTGGCAGGGATGGCCTAAAGGGTGGGTGACCGCCCCAGGGTCAGGGGGGCACTGTGGTTCCCCTCCTCTCACACAGCCAACTGAAAGCCCCTTTAACTTCGGAGTGCTGGGCCCGGAGTTGGGGCGGGGCAGAGCAGGGCTTGAGGCAAGGGCGCCAGAACCTTTGTAGAAATGGAAGTGCCCTGGTGCTGGAAACTAGGGGGCCGGGGACAATTCCCCAACACTTTTTAACATGGGTATAGTTTGGGGGGGGGTCTGGGGTGGCATTCCTCCTCCCCCCCCCCCAAACTACAAGTTTCGGGTAGGCATGGATCAGCACCAATGGGGTGCTCAGCTCCCCTGCAGCGAAGCACAGCCCCTGCTGGCACTGCTCCATGCCTGCCCAAGGCTTGCAGTTTGGGGAGGCAACATCCCCCCTTCCCTCCCCCCTCCAAACTATGCCCATGTTAAAAAGTGGGGGGCATGGGCTCTGGCCTCCCTGGTTCCGGCAGCATTGGCTGGGGGCACACCATCTGGGGGCTCCTATTGTGCACTGGGCTCCAGCTGCTAGTCGCAGTCGGGCTGGGGAGGAATGGTACTTCCTCTTTTATTGCAGCGACTGCTCCCGGGGCCAGGTCAGACCCACCTCCAGGAATCTCCCCTGGCTGCAAGAAGCTCCATGGCTGTTCCCTGTACTGTGACTCCGTCCTCCCTTGGCTGGGGAGCAATGGGGGAAGGAAGTGAGGTGGGGGTGAGGAGCTTCCTGCATCCATGGAAGGTTCCCGGAGGTGGGGCTAATCAGGCCCCAAGAGCAAACCCTGCAGGAGAAGAGGTAGTCCTGTCTCTCCCCAGTACTGCCAGGACTAGCAGCTGGAGCCCAGTGCATGGTAGGAGTCCTGGCTGGGGTGCCCCAAGCCCATCCTGGCAGATTTCAAGGGTAAACTAGATTTTACAGGCTGTGACCTGTTTTTCATGGCTGTGAATTTGGTAGGGCCCTAATTATGATATAGCAATTCAGTGGAAAAGACTTAGTAGGTCAACCAAACCAGCCTTTTGCTACTGCAGGATTGTTCTCTCCTGTATAGTTTTTCTAGTGCTTTGTCTAACCTTTTTACTGAAGGCATGTTTAACACATTACAAATGAGGTTTCTTTATTTTGTTCTGTACCTCAATGAATATCTTTGTAATGTAGTTGAACCAGCTCTATTTTCTGCTATCTTAGTGTTTTTTGTTGCAATTTTGGGCGTGGGTGTATGTGGGAGGAAATTGTGACTGAGACCTTTTCTTAAAAAGATGCTATATTGTTTGAGGAGCAACAAAAATCTGTATACTAAAAGTAGAATTTTGTGATTGAAAATTCATTGTTGTACATTTGTGAGTGAGAGGCAGAAGCCAAATCAAATCTGATTTTCTTCAGAAGTATATTTTCCTTCTTTTGATATAATAATTATATCTGCATTTCTTTGATCACAAAGATATGCACATGATCTTTCTCCCTCTGAGGGACATGTATCCAGGCTGCAAACCAAAGCTTCCCCAGCACTATTAAAACAGTTTGTAAAATCAGCTGAAGTTTAACCAGATTAGATATCACATTTGCTCTCTTCGACAAAAATGGATAGTGTGGTCTGAATCTGACTGAAATAGCTGGAAAACTTCTTGAGAGACATACTCAATTCTACTTCCAAGCGGGGACAGCCTAGGATTGGCGCTTCTGAATAAATCTGTATAAACAGCTCCAGGAATTCCCAAACCATCAGATCCATGGCTTTGCCAGAATGGCTTCCATCTACTTCACCTGCTCCTAGACTAGGTTGATAAAACAAAATTCAGAGAATGCTTCAAAATATTTAGTTCAATCCTAGCTATGTTAGAAATTATCCTTCCTGCCCATGTCTCTCCCACCACCTATCAGTGAGACTTGGTTGGTAAAACAGGATAAAAAAGAATAACAATAAGAGGTATAAACAACTCCCAACTTTCCCTACATCGAATGCAGCCAAGGACATCAGTACATCACAAATGGTTCCAATGCCAACATCTGAATCTCCGTGATATTCAGAGCACCCCCTCCTACAATTTTCCTCTCTCCACCTTCATTTTATAACAACTGATGGCATTATAACTGATGCCTGTGTACATTGTTGTGACATATGATATATTTTGTACTAAGTATGCCTTGTGAGGTATCATTTGAAAACCCATAATCTGCTGAGCATCACTGTTCTGTTAAAATGTTTGTATCAGTTCTGACTTTTATGCCTTTATCAGTTATAATCACTTAAAATCTCTTTCTCTCACTAGTTAATAAACTTGTTTAATTGTTTATCTAAACCAGTGTGCTTTTGGCTGAAGTGTCCGGGGAATCTCTACTCAGGTTAACAAAGGCTGTTGCATATTCATTACCCTTTGATGGACTGACAAATGTGTAAGGAGCTTACACTGTTTGGAGGGGGGCCTTGAACAGTGTAAGACACACATTTCTGGGGAGCAAGGCTGGGATATGCTGGTGTTGCTCTGTATCTGTTCATGAGTGGCTGGGAGAACATTCATGTAACGTTGCTGGGTGTGCCTTTCCATGCTAATGGCTTTGTGAGCAGACCCTGGAGAGGTTGCTTTTCATTAGCAGAGCAGTGTAAGAGACATCCTGGTCTGGAGAATTAAGGTGACACAGCAGTTCAGTGGTTCAGATTGTACCCTGGGGAATGTCATATATGGTTTCAATGCCAACATCAGAACCTCCATGCTGTTCAGAGCACCCTCTTCTACATCTTTCTTCTCTCCACTTTCCTTGGATAACAACTGATGGCATTCTAATTAAAATCTGCACACACCATATCTCTACTCTCACCCATCCATCACAGAGGGGCAAGGAATGGGGGAAGCAGTCTAATATTGTATTCCATTGAGAGGATCAGGGTAAATGTCAGATCTGGAAAAGGCTTTATACCTTTTTTTCAAGTGAAATGATATTGACTGATGGCAACTAAGAGCTGCAAGCAAATCCATCAATAATAACAAAATCCCTTCCAAAGGGCTCATGCTCCATCAGAGGCCCACCCACATAACCATATCCCTAGCCAAAGTGCAAACTCTTATTATAAATATGCATCCTTACTCAACTTCCTCCCATAGATATGTCACTATGAAAACAAAACCAACTTTTCTACCCGTTTTAAGACTAAAACTGGTAGTCCATCTGCCTTGGTCAGGTGTAGTCCAGTTTTATAGAACCCTTCTCATGTTCCTGGAGTGGGGTTGGAGCAAGGGATCAGAATGAAACATGGCCCAACATTATATTTTTAAACTACTTGTACTGTTAATTGGTTTTCATAGGAAACAGAATTTTGGGGTTAATGTAAAGTATTGGGGAAAAGCTACTATATATTTTGCTTTCAAAGTCTGATGCCTTGTTAATGTTCTCTTTTCTCTTTGTAGTCCTATTTACAACTATAAGTAGGAGGGAAGAATTTAAAAATTGCTTAGCCTCCACTACCTTATTCTTGGATCAGTGCTCTAGATTTGCTTGTTTTCTCTCTCTCGCATTTATGCCTGGCTGAAACCAGTGTGGTTATGCCCATCCATGGAAACCAAGATACGTATGAAAACATATTTCATTTGTAGGTCTGAATTCCCTTGATTTTAGATCATACACTTGGTGAGAGTCCACAAATTTGGAAAGTCCTCACATTAGCATAGAACTGGTGACTACTGTATAGGGTCTTCTCAATTTTCCCTTCCCTAAATGTTGACACTTCCATGTCTAGTATGTGAAGGTACACTTGCTCTAGGGATTAAGGTACATGACATTGTACTGCAGTACTCCTTAGTTTGAGAGAATAATATAGTGTGGTAATGCTGCAGGTTTGATTTTACTGCTGTTAATTCTGATTTGAGAAATCTACCTTGTTATTAGTGACTTGGCCAGTCTGTGTAGAAATGTTCTTTAGATCAGTGGTTCTCAAAGTAGAGCCGCCACTTGTTCAGGGAAAGCCCCTGGCGGGCTGGGCTGGTTTGTGGATGTGGACGAAAAGGGGGGTGGTGGGCTGGTGAAAGCCCTCCCTCCTGGAGCTGGCTGGAAGTGATAAGATCCCGGCAAGGGAATTGCTGGAGGTACCTGGATAGATTGGGGGGAGCTGTGGAAGCCCTCTTCCCCCCAGAATTGGCTGGAATTGGTAAGGTCCCGACAGTAAATCTGCTGGAGGGACATAAATTTTGCACCTGCACTGTACACATTTTTATCCGCCAGGTTAGTCCCAGACATCTGTCAATAATAAAATTGTGGCCTGATTAAACCCATATCTAATGTCTCCTGTCATTCTTTCAGCATAGCCAGACAATCACCAGCTAGTGTACCTGGCGTGGCCCCTGATCCCTCAGACCCTGTTTGTCAGGCCATGAAGCTGTTAATGTCCCAAGCCCCTGGGCCAATCTGTCCCTGATATATGCATATATTTATGCAGAGTGAATAGTGTTCTTTTTACTTTAGTTATTCATACTTTCAAAAGCATTCTTGATTTCATTTTTTTCTGGTTTGCTTTAAGTATCTCAGCAAGGAAGACTACATTAGTATTACCAGTAATCCAATTAAATAATATTCTGTCTTCTGGATATGATTTATTCTGTAGAAAATGCAGTGGTTTTACAATGAAATATAATTAAATCACAGAATTTTTTTTAGAATTCCATGATTTATTTGTACCCCAGGTTTACAGTCTCCCTCCCATATTTCTCTTTAGATGGTGTTTAATGAACAGATGTCACTTGTATAGACCAAGAGATACGTAGATGAAAACTTTTAAAAAACCTTCGCTGCCATATTTCTAGTTTTTGCACAAACTGTGGCAGTTGCTAAAGGTAATAATAGCAGTGAAATATTCCACGTTGATACTGATGCAGTACTCTTTGTTTAAAATAGTAAGAAATGAACATTTTTATCCTGCATTCTGATTTGCCTTAGTGTTTCCTTGAATTATATAAAAATTGAGACTGAATACATTTCCAAATACTTGGGGTTTAAATGTCATTTAATAATCTGTGTATTGTTTTATAGGCGCGCATAGGGCAGTAGCTGCCTGCTAGTAAAATAAATTTACTGACCCATGATTGAATTAGTGCCAATGATTGTTTAAAGCTTTGGGCTCTAAAAGTTTTTCTCTTATCTTTATGTTAAACAATGGAAAGTTTTACCGTATGTTCAAATAACATCTTCATCAGGTTCACAACAGGATACCTTAGTTAATTTTCAGTTGAGTGCTTGACAGGATTTTCTCTTTGCTGGTTGGTTGGATGAAAGTCTAGACATTGAGAGGCTAGGCTTTAGTGGGGCCTCACAATATAGTTATTGTGAATGTTAAGTAGGAGCAGCTTCCTCTGATGTACAGACTCCATGCTCAAACCAGCAGTACAAAGACACAGCTTTTGTTCCAGAGGAGAGGGGCTAATCCAAATGCTGCACACTGTGAAAAACCTTTTATAGAAGAGGGAAAAACTTGCCTGGAAGGTGAGAGGTCAGCAGTTTAACCTCTGACCATAAAATAAGAGACCAGTGAAAAATGGGATGAACAAGGGGGAAAAATACTTCAAGTACTCTATGCTTTGTTTATCAAAAACGGGTCAAGAGATGACTGTCAGGAATGATTACATGAGTTCTGATAGGACATGTGGGATTCCTAAAGTATCCACTGACTTAATTTTCTTAGTTGGATATTAGTGCTTAATTTGAAACTTTCATAGATCCCTTTTCTCTGATACTGGTAAACAAAGAGAAAGGCTATACAGAAATCTTATCTTCTGCTTCCTTTTTAAGTCTCGTATGTAAGTTTTTTCCTAAGATCAGGATATTTCTGATCTTGCTTTTTATAGATAAACCAGTCAACCTTCCTTCCCAATTCCCTTAACTGTTTTCTCTCCTGAGTTCTGTTCTTCCATAGGAAATCTCATTCTTGCTGAGGGTGGTAAAGAGGTAAAACAGCATGCATCTCATGTGTATGTTATAACCTCCTCACACTTGTTCAGCAGGCAGTGAGATGGGTCTCTTAAGTTAATGACATAGGTCTTTGGGTGGTCACTGCTATTGTACAACACCAAGGGAGAGCTGTTCTAAATCTTAGTGCAAAGGGAATATGGAGACTTTTCCCTCTGATCTCATTTTGGTATTATCAGTGCTGGGAATTTAGTCACAATCCAATTAGAAATGATGAAAGTTATGTTGTTAGTTAATAGCTGAGCCTTCTACACTCTCAGATCCACCAGTCTGACTAATCGGTTACCATCCTTCTCTTCAGTCAGTCAGCAGATCCAAATAGTAAATAATATACTTGGTGCCGTTGGGCTTCCTACCTGGAACACAAGTGTACTGTGTGCTTCACTACAGTAAATTCACAGTAACAACTTTTCTTTGAATTATTTTTTCCTTAGCATGGAAAAGAGGGAAAAAGAAGAAGACATAAAGCTTTGTTAATGTACCACTGGAAGTTTTCGACTCCTGATGACCACTGCATGCCCTTTTGTATTGAGTAAACCCCCTTTCCACATTTTGTGATGAAATCAAAGCTAGAGCTCATTGTCCACTCTTGTCAAATGTTTTTAAGATGTCTCAGGAATGAATAGAAGTTATTTTCTTATGACCAGGATGTTCTCATCACTCTAGCTTTAAGAGAATTGGTAGGCAAGCACCATCCCTCTTCACCCAGCCAGCCTCATTGCCTCCTTAATGCTCCTTAATACACTTTTCTTTTGGAGGGGTGGTGGTGGTGGGGGGGGGGGGGCAGAGCAGGTAGATGCTTGATTTTAGTTTGTGTTCAGACCTAATACAATCTCTGACTTCTGATTCCTTTATATCTTACCAAAGCTTAATCCTTTTGCCCCCTCAGTATGATATGGTTATTTCTTCTCTTCAGTTACAAAAGAGGTACATTTCTCACAAAGACACTACTACTTGTAACTCAGTGGTCTGACATTTTCTTAGCTGAGGGAGGAGCCCCCTTATTCTCTTTAGGTTCAAGATTACTTCTATCAAAATGCAGGACCTCTATGAACAGCTTGTCGGAAACATGAGGTTGCCAACTGAGTCAGTTTTACATGAAAGATTCAGGAATCTATTCCTTGGTTGGACAAGCATGGATAGTCTGTTCTTCAGTTAAATATTTCATTTCCTCCAGTTTGCAATCTGAGTTCTACTTTAGCCAAATCTTTTTCAACTGGAGCAAACTGCTGAAAGAGAAATGATTATGAGGGGAGGAGGGGAGCAGCGGCTCTTCAAAGATGGACCTGTATGTTGCCTTCTGCATTTTTATGTCCATTGAAGGAAATGTCTGTACTAGAGATTTTCTAGAAAAGAAGTTGGTGGGGATTCTGAGAGAATGCTTTATGTGGTCATTATCTCAGGTGGGCATTTCCAAAGAGAGGTTATGTAGCCTGGACCTTCTTGGAAAAACTGTAAGAAATTACTCTGTTTTGAGGGAACATTCCCATGGCTCTTTAGTGAAAGTGAAACAAGTGATTTAGTGTAATCCAGATACTTGTCTTATTATTAATAGTCTAGTTCTTAATTCCCTTTCAGAGGTCAGCTTGCTGTAGGACAGGCATTGTTGTGTCCTTATGGGCTTTGTGAATTTGTTGTGGATAAAGTGAACTTTTTCCAGGATGACTGATAATTTTGCCCTTTAAGGAAGCATTAAACCAGAAGCTAAAAGCGATCTCAAGCTTTATTAGTATAGACAATACTTCAGTAGATTCTACTGAAACCAAGGAGGCACAGATTTACCTGTAACTGTTCCTTTTGAAAATCTTTATAGCAATCTAAACCTCTTCCATACCTTGCTCAAGATGACATAACATCCTCGTGTTCTAGACTAGTTCCTTAATATAGAACATTTCTGTGTGTCAGGAAGAAAGGTCTAAAAATACCACTGAATTTTTGAGGCACTATAAGGATGCTATAGAATCTACTGCGGAGTTCAAGTCCACCATATAACTGTCTAGCGTTCTCTCTCTTCCACACTGGAATAGTGGAAGATATGTGAACAAAGTTAGATCATCGTCCGTTTTAAGTAGCAAAGTTTCAAAAGCATATATAATTCTGGGGTGAAATCCTGATCCCACTGACTTAAATGAGGTCAGTATTTCACTCCTGGAATCTTAAAATTCCATTTGTCCTGTTTGTGATTTGTTTTGTTCTGTTTTTAAAATAGGTGCTCAATATTAATCAGTAAAATGCATCCACCCGGACAGGAAATCATCTCGGACATGGAGAGTTTTTAGGTTCCAGGACTGCACTCTATGTTCTCTGTTGAATAGTTGTCAAGATGCTCACTGGCATATCTCCTCTCTTTGACTTAGGAAGGTTAATCCCGTTGGTAGAAAAGATGAACATATAGATCGCAAATAATCCAGGAGAACTTCTTAGCAAGAAAATATCTGTTCACATTGCAATAATTAGTGTCATCTTAGGTCCCTTCTCTATTTTCAGAAATGAGTACATTTCCCTGGTCTGGCCAGGGTGCTGATTTTGTTCATCAGGATGGTGGCAGTTGTGGTGAACATTGTAGTTAAACCTAGGTACAGTGCTTTCTTTATCTCTCCAGGGGGTGTTCAAACATATTTTATTTCCAGTTTCTTAATATAGTAGTGAAACAAAAGAAGAGATAAGACAACAAATCTAGGATTAGTATTCAGTTCTCTTTTAAGCAAATTTTTCTACCATAAGAAAAGTGTAGTGGAGCCTCACTAATTGGCATACCTTAAAATGAAAAGAAGAATACATTTTCTCACTACTTCTCAGGATTTAACAAAAGAGCACTGCAAGGAAAATCTCTGGTTACTCAATAACTTTTTCAAAATGTACTACATTACTTTTACTAGCACATCATGAAGTTAAACAGTTGAATTACATTTGTCAAAAATGAATGAGTGAGACTCACCTTAATGATTTGTCCTTTTTTAAAAATTGTGTTCACTTACAATTGGGTTTTCTACTTTGTGTGTGTTAGTAATGTTCTACTGTATTTGGATAATAAATTAAGCAACATGGCATTGAAACATTCTCCTGCATCTGACTGTGTATGGTAGATAGTCCATCATCATTCACTCATATGGATAGTACTTCATTCACATCTGCTGCAGAACTTCTTAATAATAAAAGCTAACTTGTCTAAAGACACATAGATTAAAATTCTTACTGAAAATGTGTTTGTTCCCTGTGTCTGATACACCAGTCTGGGAAGGGATCATCCAGGGTTAATTCTTAGTATTTTCTCCAATTAGTCAGAGGAGATTTTCCACCCATCTAGAAAATTACCAGCTGTAGTAAATCCCTAGGTTCCACGTGGTCATGACTGTAAATCTGAAGCCTCCAAAGGTCTTGTTTTCTGCTTGTAACTAGTCTGAGTGAAAAAGAAAGTAGCAATTCATCAACTGATTTAGTAGATACCAACACATGTTTAGATAAGAAATTATCACTGTGTACATTATTTTAAAATACAAATAACAAAATGGAATATTTTACTTCCTTTGTTCATTACCTGGAGCACCGTGGTTCTCAAACTGTGATCTGTGGTGTATTGCTGGTCTAAATAGCTCTTCTAGTCTTCAAGAATGATGCCCATTGCTATTTGTAAACCAGCCCAGGTCTGTCTTTGGCTCACATAATGCTATGACCAGCTAAAATTAACAAACAAATGCATGTGCGCATACACCAGTTTGCACCCTGCACTGCTGCTTCATGTTTTCCTTTGGTGGGAGTTTCTTTGGTATAAATTCAACCATGGTCTTATTTACTGACAGCATTAAAATAGAGGGGTAGCAAACATACAGGCAGACAGAAGTAAAGTGACCCGAAGAGATTAGAGTGCTGGGGGCTGCAGGCAATCAAGGATATATGTAAGATGGACATTAAGGGAGAAGAAGTCAACAGCACAAATACAAAAAGAGTGCCGTAACCAGACAGCTGGGCCTGTTACTTGAAAAAGTAACAGGCCCTTGTCTCCTTAATATTGTCTAATCTTTACATGCAACCATTGAATGCAGATAAATTATGATATTAGGATTGGAAATGCAGTGGTCCAGGAAAGACTTCTATGTTTAAAAATATATAGACAATATAGTTACATGTAAACAAAAGGAAAAGTTAGTTCCTAGTATGTTCTACATATTGACAGTAGAAACTTATGCAAAATTATATACAGTCTGAAACATTAAAGATGTATTTGGTAAGGTAACACATTCTCACATGAGATGTAACCTTAATTTGTACAATTATTTCATTGTTGGTAAACATTTCCTGATATTTCATGGCAATAATAATTACCTCCAAAATGATTTCCCTAGAATCGAGTGAATTTAGAAATCTGGCACATGTATGTGAATATATAGTTACTCATGATCTCTATTTTATCCACTGGAACCTTTTCAAAATTCAATATTAGGAGCTTGATCTTTCTCTGTTTAGTTACCATTGTACCGTGATAATCACCATAGTAAAACCGTAAATGGAGAGAGATCATATAGCATGCTTTCATTTAATTGGTTTCTCCAGAGACCCAGGTCTTTTATGTTTTAGGACTGGCTGTTTCAATGCAACCGTACTACTGTGGTAATTTGGAGGAGAACTAAGCTCCTCCTAATGGTGCATTAAGAAAACGCTCAATCCATAAAGGGTATGTTCAACTTTAAGCTCACATTAGCATTTGTAATGTGAGGGCAAATGTATCATTTTGAGCTCTGCATAAACCTCATTCTATTGATGGTGAATTATATTATCCATTCAAGTAGTTTTACCAGTAGAATTACAAATGGAGCATGTATGTGTATTTTAGAGGGGGACAGGAGGTGTTGAGGCAAATGCACTTCTGCAGTTTAAGAATATATTTAACTGCATTATCAAACTGATGTTCAACTGACAAACTTGTGTCAGATTCTGTCTATAATCCTCTGTAGTAAATGAAGAAAAAGATTTTTTTTAAAAATATAGGCCTTATAAGATGCATATTCTTTACAGAAGACATGTTTCGTAGCTTTCATACAGCACAATTACATTATCACATCATTTGAGGTAAATTGGGGTGATACTTCCACCCAGCCTTTGTTTGCTAATCTGAAAATTCAGTGCTTTAATCATTAATAAGAGAAGAAAATAAATTTTATTTTATTGCTGAAGGATTAGTTTTTGTAAGTACATGCATTGCATTTTTGGTAGATTCATTTCCTATTTACTATATATGGTTTGGGAAAGATTGAGCTATATGAAGTGGCATGTAGATGTACTTCCCCAAGAGAAGCTTCAGGAATAAATTATGACTCAGAATGTCACAGTTCCATCCCTGCTTCCCTCCTCCTTCAGAGAGAAATAACAATTTATGCCGCTTTATAGGGTGTGGTTAGTTCTCCTCTCACAGCTCTCTCAGCTATGCTGGCTGGCAAGTTGGTGGGAACACAGCTATATTCTCATTGTTTACCCCCCTTTTTGCCCCACATCCCACTCACTTGCTTATGCTCTGCTTCCACACTAGACCTGGGACCAAGATTTGGGTAGGTTTACAGGACAAGTGTTACTCCCCTGTGCTGCAGTGTGAAGGTTCAAAGCCTCCTGTAGGATTAATCATTCTTCTTAGCTGTGTTTTGAGACAGTAGACAAAATATTCTTTTACAAATATGCTGTCATTACTTTTGTACATTGTACAATTAAATATTTTGATGACCTAACATTAAATGAGAATAAGAATATTAACTATTAGGTATATTTGTTTTTTAATGTGTGAGATTATTATTTCTATTGACTTTTTATAATGTAACATTCAGACCTTCTTTTTTAAACCTACCAACTGAAGTTGTCATAGAAGGTTGACTTCATCTGTGCCTTTTTCTTGGGCACTGTCTGAGGAAGAGTCTATTCCTTAAAAGTCAAAATGCTTTTATCTCATTAGTCTATTAAAATAATTTCCTATAACATTTAGCATTGGGTCTACTTATTTAAAAATAACAATGATCTCTTATCTAGTGCTTTACATCTATAGTTCTCAAACCACTTTACAAAGGACAAGTATCTGTGCTCATTTTACAGATGGGGGGAAATGAGGTTCAGACAGGTAAAGTGACTTACCCAAGGCTACCCTGCAGGTTAACTGGCAGAGCTGGAAATGGGACCTTCACTTGTGATTCCCAGTCCAGTACACTGTTTGCTACTGAACTATGCTGTCTCCCCTGACAGCCTATGGTCGACTGTTCAGTCTGTTATAGATCAGAAAGGAGCAAATGTATGTGAATATGAACCAACTGTGGCAGCAGAGTATGGAATAGTGAATATGGGGCACCTTCTCTTTTCTTCTTAGCTGGTGGCCATCCCTTCATGGCCTCTCTGTTACTTTGTGGCTCCACAGGCATTTGAATGTGTTACCAGCTAGAGAGGGGCAATGCGGGGGCATAGCTATTCTAGGCAATTTGCTCCACTAGTAAATTTGCATATTTTCCAGTAGGAAAACACTGCAGGAATAAGCGGTACCAATTTGCACCAGGTAGTTGGTCCCCACTGTGGAAGCATTAAGTGTGTGGTCATAAACAGGTGAGCAATTGCCGTGTAGCCACCAAACTGGAAATAGAGAGCCCAGGACATGGCCATCAGGGGCAGGCAGCCTATGCAAGTTTCCTGAGAGATCCACAGATATGGCATGCTGATTCCATGTTGATACTTGGACTCCATATGATGCTAAGGTCATGGCCCGTGTCTCTTCTGTGCTGTTCCTAATCTTCCTCTCCTTAGAAGACTGTGTCACATCTGTGCAGTCACTGACTTGGAACTTTTTGTGGAGATATTCTCTCCTTCCATATTTTTTTCTGCTGAAGGATATGACTTGGCCCTTTCTTTGTAAATAATTTTGTCTTTTTAAATCCACAGATGGAACAATTCATAGAATATTATAAATGGTGGAGGAACTGCATATCTGGATTAGACAAACAATCTTTTACTTATTCTAGTGGCAACCCTCAACATAGATACTAATTTAAATGTTTTCTTTCCCCCTTTTTCCCATGTTGAGTATGTGTGTGAGATACTGAGTTGTAAGAAAGTAATGCTTCATGATATCGTGAGAATCTCAGCTGATTAAAAGGTTTATGGCTGTTGGAGTAACACTGATCTTTCTATAAGCAACCTATTAACCTGTTTTTCTTGCTTTGTTCTTATCAAAACTTTAGTGTTGACTTTTAAAGATTGGTATGTGAAGAACGTCAAAACATTGATTTTTCAGCTGCATGCTGCCTGTCACAGATGAATCAAGGCTGAATGTATGTGGTGCGGCATTTTAAATTTTTGTTGTTGTTGATTCTTGCTCACATGGAGAGCCCTTGGGACAGATGGCCCCTCACTGTTGATGGTTCGATTACAGTGATCACCCACAGCTTCAGAGGAGTGCGAAGAAAAGAAATTGCTTTCTTTGTCAAGGTGTTTTCAATTCAATTCTCACCCATTAGCCCTGTTTGGTTAAGTTTTGAATTACTCCATCAGGTGACTGATGAGTTTATTTTTCCCCATGTTATTAAAATAGATCTGGTATACAATGAAAAGGAAAAACAAAAGTAGATTTATTCTTATTGATCTGTACAGCACTCTTCATTTGTAAAGTGGCTTGATACATTATGAGCGAACGACACAATGAATACTGAATCAAAAGTAGCTGGAAAAGATATTTTTATACATACTGTTTTAAGGATTCTTAGATGTTCTTCATGTAAGTTCTTCAGTAAACTATATGTATAGGCTATACAACTAACCTTTGGTGGTGATGGTGGTGGTGATGATATTTAGTCCTCTTTGTGTAAATAAGAAAAAAAAATAGTGTTCTCAAGTTAAATTCCTTGTGGACTACTATTCACATCACAAAACTACAAAATATAATCTGATACAGTCGGCACATTCACAGTTAGAGAGGTTTCTGATTATGCTATTTTAGAGACTCTCCCGAGTGGGAATCAGATCAGGTTTGGGTTGTTAGTGTCACACTAGCTTTCTCGGTGCTTCCCTACCATTACCTGTGGGGGAAAAACAAAGGACTTAAATTTCATAAATACAAAATGTACATCTTGATTGGGAAATTGAGAGTGAGGAGGAGGGGGAAAGAATTTCAATTTGAGTCTTTTTGTAAAAGCAAACAATTCCATTAACCCTACTTTTTCACATACAAGCCTGGTAATAATTAAAAATATCCCATCCCTGTCTCGCATTGCTGTTGAATTGTACTGACATTGAAATGTGAATCTGTTTCTTTAATTGACTTAAATTTAATAAAAGTGATGTAGAACCCAGATCCTCAGTTGCAAACCTACCGTTCCTAGATACATGCATCATGCAACCCCATTCATACACCATTGCTTCTGCATGTACTGTGTTCCAGTGGCAGTATCAATGGGGCTGGGTTTGCAAAGCTGACTGAAAGCTTGAGCCCCAGAGATCACAACTGATAGGAGAAGGAAAGTGATTTGGCTGAGGATCATTCAGGTGGTTGCTGATTTGAGGAGACTTAGTTTTATTAGGCTGCCTGAAGGTACTCTGCCTCTGAGCAGATTTGTAGTAAAGTAATATTTACAAGGACAGATAGTAACTACATCATGGTTTCATTGTGTCTTGTATTCACAATATACTCAGGACTAGAAGGATGCAAATCATGGTATAGAGATGTTGATGATAGTCACATACTTGCTGGAGCGCCCCAAAATGTTGTAGGCAG
Organism: Malaclemys terrapin pileata; assembly: GCF_027887155.1. NCBI lineage: Eukaryota > Metazoa > Chordata > Testudines > Emydidae > Malaclemys > Malaclemys terrapin. The sequence continues at coordinate 66,201,247 of NC_071512.1, read as the reverse complement.
CCCATTTCAAGACTGCTAAAGCTAGCCTCTGCTTTTACTGTGGCAGTGAAGAGGGGCTAGATGGTGAAAATAAGAACACCCTAAGGCCTTTGGATGGTGATAAGGTAATCAATGGGTGATAGAGAACCACAATACAGATGAAATCTTTATTTTCTGGAGTTGTGCTACATCTTGCAGTACAGCTGAATCCAAGAAAGCCCACTATTTAATCGATTCATCCATTTTCACTGTTTTGCAGTTCTAGGCATAACAGTCATGTGCTATGATTTAGAGGAAGGTCAGATATCAAACAGAGTTTGGTCATCACAGAGCTGTGTGGTATCCCACTATTTAAGAGATTGGGTAGATGCTGCAGTGATTCAGTAAAAGGTGCTGTAAATCGTCAGGCATCTCTACTCAATATCTAAAATATTGCCTTATTCAATATGTCTCTCTTCTCCAACCATATGAGCATTACATTAGCTTTCTTCTTTCCCTGAAAAGGTACAGGGGAGCTAGCTTTCAGTCTTCTTGTTGTTTTTAGCTCTGTTTTTAATTTTATACAGAAGCATCAGTGTTTAGATTTATTTTTGCCAATTTTATTTGGACTTTTTTTTCTAGCATGTGAAGGATCTAGACTACAGCATAGCATTGCTTTTGAATCTTTTCCAACAGCAGTCTGCTAGAAAATGGTGAATATTTATTGCTACTCTTTTGTGCCATTTTTCAAGCCAGACATTTTACTTTAGAGAACCTTGACTATTTTTATATATGCAGGTCCCTGGATGTGGCCCTCTCTAACTTCATGTTAGAGCCTTTAGATGAGCTGGCATTTCCTAAAGAAAATTAGATAGAAAAGAGTATGGCACATATATCCAAGAAGATACTAGAGATCTAGTGTTTATGAGATTCAAAAAGCTCTTTAGATTTTTCCATATGACGTCTATAGTTTTCACAAAGTAAACATAGCCTCTTCACTACTGAAGTTAAATGCTTCTTGCTCAATGTCTTTTTCCAGTTTGACCCCCCCCATTGGTAGGGGGCATATTAAGCAATAGGATATATCGGGTACATTTAAATGCACAGCAGGTATGCTTGTTCCTAATTTACTCAGCATATATTGTTCAATAATAATTGGGTTGAAATCATCTGGATCTTTCTCAAAATCAATCTTGCAATAGCAATCTAGCAAAAATATCCACTTGATCTCAGGAAGGGGAGGAGATGCTCTGCACAGTATCCTTAAGGATCTTGAATGCTGCACTTGAATCTTGAACGATAACTACATGCTGTGTTTTTCAACAGAGGTCTAAGGTGGCATAGTGAGCTAGCTTTTCACCTTCAACTGGATGCAAAACTTGTATTTGGTTATAAGTGTAAATGGCTTTGGTAGCCTCATCCCGTTCAACCATTGTTCAATTCACAAAACCATTGCACAAGGTGGCTCATTTAGTGTTTGCTCAAGAGAGGCTTGGCACAAGAATAACGGTTGTATTGTAGGTATTAAGTGATGTGCATTAGCAGTGATGTGTGCGGAAGCTTGCACAGTGCCTGCCTCCCTGTCCTGTGCTTGTCCGTCAGTTGCTGATTTTAGACCCTAATTTTCATGATCAGTAAATTCACTCACAGATGAAAAATAAAAAGGAATAAGTAATGCTTTAGTTACCAACGGGCACATAGCTGTTTACAAGTTCACTCTAATGAGTTGGTAGCTAAAGGAAAAGCAACTCCATTTTATCTTGCAGAAAGACCAAGTAAAGGTTGGACAGACATACTCATTTTATCTGTACACTTTCTGTGCAGTGAACCTTCACCCTGATTAAGGTTTTATCCAGAAGCATGGCTAATAGCATTGCAACCAAAAAAGACCCTTTCTTTATGTACCTATTTAGCTGAAAATGACTTATTGCTCTGTCCTTCAACGGTAACAAATTCTTGGGTAAAGGGATTGACCTATAACTCTAACGGGAATGGCAAGTTGTGGCTAGAAGTTTTTACACTACTTATAAGAAGGAAAAAAGTACATATTTCCTGGTTTCTGTGAGTTGCATACACACATGGCACCTTGACAACTGTTTCTCAGAATTGTCACAAATACTCATAGTGCTGTCAGCTGAAACACTGGATCCAGAATGCAGTATGTTGAATCCTACAAGGTATTTGTGGGAGTAGTTTAGTTTTTTGCATTTTTTTTTTAAACAACGTAGATTTAGTGAGTTCTTTGAGGAGCCATTATGATACAAGTTAAGACAGAGGTACTTTGAAATAAATCTATGCTAAATTATGTGGCCACTGGCTCTAGCCAGTGCCTTTACTATGTCATGTACATATACATCAGATTCACATACTTAAGTAGAGACTGTGCCAAATTCAGACCTTGAGTAAGTAATTTAGTCCTGACACACATTTGGAGTCACTGAAGTTATTGAAGAATTATAGTAGTGGGAGTGAGAGCAGAATTTGGTCCACTGACTTCAAATGTGAGTTGGGCTGCCTAGACCATTGTTTAATTTGGTCTATTGTTCTTGAAACATTTTTCAGGTGAATTACTTTTGAATTGGCAAATTTGTTACTTTCCTTCACTGTCTCTTAAAAATGTCCATTTCTGAAACACGAATGGTGCACGTGAAATTGGTGTTGTGAAACCATTTTTTCTTACAACCGAATTGTACGTCTCCGAAAAACTGGTTATATCATAATACCCTGGGTCCAGGTTACAAGTGAAGGAATAGAAGCACATACATTTAAGACTCATACAGTCTGACTCATACATTTAAAAAAACCTTAAAAATGATCTATCATAGTTTTTGTTATAACTCATAATGTCATAATTTTAAGCTTCATTAACTGATGACCTGCCATGTCTAGAAACAATTTCTGTGTTTAACTGGGGAAAAAGGGATTTCTAGCTCTACAGTGGTACAAGTCTCTCATTCCTCCTGGTACTGATTGTTCATTGAACCTTAGAGATGGATCTGAGAGGAAAGTCATCAGTATAAGAATCACATCTCTATCTTGACATGTGTTACCTACCATTATTACAAGAAACACCTAAGATTACTATAATTGAAAAAGACTACTAAACAAATTATTTTCTCTTTTTCCACTTTATTTACTTTGTGATTTGACAGTACTTAGTGCAGTCAGTTTCATTGACTCTATGATCAGTCATTTTCCCTTTTTAGTTTGTGTGTGTCTTTCACACAGCAACAAGGGAGTGAGTGAACAGGTAAAATTTTCAAAAGTGCCCAAAACCCATTTTCAAAAGTGATTTATGCACTTTGGTGCCTAAGCCCCATTGCCTTTCAATGACATTAGGTTCCTGAGTGTCTAAATCACTTCTGAAAATGGGTTTTGGGCACTTTTGAAAATATACACCCAATCTGTATACACATCTACATAAGATATATCATATGTAATTACTGTAATTAAAAAAATCATGTGATAAGTATATATACATTCAATTAAATTTGAAACTTTTCTTCCCTCATTTGCATGTTACACACTTAATCCATCTCCTCTGGGACTACTTCTAAAGAAGCTTGGTTTAGTAGATGGCAAGCTTACAGAATATCACTGTTTAGAACACAGTATTCAGAATCAATCATACTCTGTCCTTTTTCCTTTGTTTAGGTTATTGAAATTGGATTTAATTTTGTAAATATGTTTTCTTACACTTTTTGTAAAGGAATCCTCTCTAACTGGGTACCTGCTTTCTGTAGTAGCTCTCCTATGAAATACTACAGTAAGAACAGACTCTTAACATTTCAGTAAAAGTTTTTTTTTAACAGTCATACTTTAATGAGCAAAAATGCATTGAGTGCATGATTTGCATACAAATGTGCTTTCATGTATTTCTTAAAGTGGCACTCTCATTTGCATATTGTCTTTAATCTGACATTTTTAAGTGCCAGAAAAGTTAGCAAGTGTTCCTTAGTTTCTCTTTTTTATGAAGTTTCTCCACTCTATTCTGTGTTTGTTCTTTCTTTTGATTACCGATGCCTGGCAAATATTGTAACTTCCTTCCCTTCCCACTCTACTCTGCCTCCTCTCCATCCAACTACTAGAATATGCTCCACTTTCATCCTCCAGAACCTAGGAGCCTGAGACCGCTCCTAAACTCAGATCTTCCTGACAACAGTATATCACGTACTAGTACACCCCTGTATATACTGTGTGAAACTGTTAACAAAGGGATTTTAATATGATATATAGAAGTCATCTTTGCTAGCAGTAACTTTTATATTTATGTGAATGCTGTTTCATCACCAAATGAATTCATCTTTGAAAATACTTACATTGTATGTTATGGTTGGTCTTTTCTCTTGTTTTGTTTATAAATAACTATAACAGTAGCAAGCTATTATATTAGAGTGGCAGCACCAATATAGTTAAGATTGAGATTCTCTATTTAGTTATGGCAGTTAAAAGCATATAACTCTCATGCTTATTTGAGAGCTGAGGAGTACTTTAAAAACTAGGCTTTAGTTTTTTTGTGCAGTGAAATAAAATTTCAACAAAACCAAATATACTGAACATTTAAGTAGGTGATCTGCTTTATCATTTTCTCCTGAGAGAACAGGTTGACAAGTTAGATTTATTCATTGCAGTCTTTTAATTTATATAGATTGATAGATATCTAGATATATAAAAAGCAGGACGGTCTGGAATAAACATCTACTCTCAACCAGGGATTTTTTCAATATGTGTCTTTTTCTATATGTAGAACTCTGCCCATAGGGGAGACAGTTCGCTTGAAACTAAGGCTTGGTCTACACTACCCCCTAATTCGAACTAAGGTACGCAACTTCAGCTACGTGAATAACGTAGCTGAAGTCGAAGTACCTTAGTTCGAACTTACCTTGGTCCACACGCGGCAGGCAGGCTCCCCCGTCGACTCCGCGGTACTCCTCTCGCCGAGCTGGAGTACCGCAGTCAATGGCAAGCACTTCCAGGTTCGACTTATCGCGTCCAGACTAGACGCGATAAGTCGAACCCAGAACTTCGATTTCCAGCCGTCGAACTAGCTGGTAAGTGTAGCCAAAGCCTAAGTCTGTAAAGGTACACTTATAGCTTTTACTGATTAAGTGTCTGTGCTAATTAAGTTATATTGATTTTAGGGGAATGTTAGTGTTCTGTGAGTTTGACAGTGAGACAGTGATTTTTGCATAACATTTATTTCCTAGTGAAATATCTGAAAAATTACATCCCGATATTTTGTACTCAAGCTTTTCCATTTTTACATGTTTGAAAACACAAATTTTATAACATATACTGTTGTGATAAAATCTATTACTTTTATTTTTCTCTTGGTTTTGTTACAAATACATCTACAGAGGCTAAAATGCTTTCACCAAATATATAGTTATCCATGCTGTACTGTTATCACTGATGAATTGCTTCCACTGAGAATATACTCTTTCTCTTTTAATCTGTATCCTACTTCTTTGTATTTTTTTCTAAACTAAGCACAATCTGGGGAAGAGGAGGTTGGATTAAAACACTTTTGAACCATTTATTAAGTGTTGCATGAAGACTCAGTTCGATACGTGTGTGTTCAGTGTTACTCAGGGAGAGTGTATTGTGACTGGTGACACTATACAGTAGAATCTCAGAGTTACGAATACCAGAGTTACAAACTGACCAGTCAACCACACACCTCATTTGGAACCAGAATTGCACAATCAGGCAGTAACAGAGACAAAAAGAAAAGAAAAAAAGAAAAAAAAAAAAGGCGAATACAGTACAGTACTGTGTTAAAAGTAAACTAACAACAACAACAAAGGGAAAGCAGCATTTTTCTTCTTAATAGTAAAGTTTCAAAGCTGTATTAAGTCAATGTACAGTTGTAAACTTTTGAAAGAACAACCACAACATTTTGTTCAGAGTTACGAACATTTCTGAGTTACTAACAACATCCATTCCTGAGGTGTTTGTAACTCTGAGGTTCTGACTTAGATTTGTATTTCTTTCTTGAAGTTTTCTATTATTTTAGGCTGAAGTTGACCCAACCTTTCTCCACACAAGTCCACAACAATCAGGTTTCAAATACCAATTTCTCCCAGTAATCAGTGGGTAAGGTACAGAGTGACAGTATATCCCCTGCACAGCTTCTGTTCCAGACTATGGGCTAGACTCTAAAAAAAGAAGAACAGGAGTACTTGTGGCACCTTAGAGACTAACAAATTTATTAGAGCATAAGCTTTCGTGGACTACAGCCCACTTCTTCGGATGCATATAGAATGGAACATATATTGAGGAGATATATATACACACATACAGAGAGCATAAACAGGTGGGAGTTGTCTTACCAACTCTGAGAGGCCAATTAAGTAAGAGAAAAAAAACTTTTGAAGTGATAATCAAGCTAGCCCAGTACAGACAGTTTGATAATAAGTGTGAGAATACTTACAAGGGGAGATAGAGTCAATGTTTGTAATGGCTCAGCCATTCCCAGTCCTTATTCAAACCGGAGTTGATTGTGTCTAGTTTGCATATCAATTCTAGCTCAGCAGTCTCTCTTTGGAGTCTGTTTTTGAAGTTTTTCTGTTGTAATATAGCCACCCGCAGGTCTGTCACTGAATGACCAGACAGGTTAAAGTGTTCTCCCACTGGTTTTTGAGTATTTTGATTCCTGATGTCAGATTTGTGTCCATTAATTCTTTTGCGTAGAGACTGTCCGGTTTGGCCAATGTACATGGCAGAGGGGCATTGCTGGCACATGATGGCATATATCACATTGGTAGATGTGCAGGTGAACGAGCCCCTGATGGTATGGCTGATGTGATTTGGTCCTATGATGATGTCACTTGAATAGATATGTGGACAGAGTTGGCATCGGGGTTTGTTACAAGGATAGGTTCCTGGGTTAGTGGTTTTGTTCAGTGATGTGTGGTTGCTGGTGAGTATTTGCTTTAGGTTGGGGGGTTGTCTGTAAGCGAGGACAGGTCTGTCTCCCAAGATCTGTGAGAGTAAAGGATCATCTTTCAGGATAGGTTGTAGATCTCTGATGATGCGCTGGAGAGGTTTTAGTTGGGGGCTGAAGGTGACAGCTAGTGGTGGTCTGTTATTTTCTTTGTTGGGCCTGTCTTGTAGGAGGTGACTTCTGGGTACTCGTCTGGCTCTGTCAATCTGTTTTTTCACTTCAGCAGGTGGGTATTGTAGTTTTAAGCATGCTTGATAGAGATCTTGTAGGTGCTTGTCTCTATCCGAGGGATTGGAGCAAATGCGGTTATATCTTAGAGCTTGGCTGTAGACAATGGATCGTGTGGTGTGTCCTGGATGGAAGCTGGAGGCATGTAGGTAAGTGTAGCGGTCAGTAGGTTTCTGGTATAGGGTGGTATTGATGTGACCATCGCTTATTAGCACAGTAGTGTCCAGGAAATGGACCGCTTGTGTGGATTGATCTAGGCTGAGGTTGATGGTGGGATGGAAATTATTGAAATCATGGTGAAATTCCTCAACGGCTTCTTTTCCATGGGTCCAGATGATGAAGATGTCATCAATGTAGGCTAGACTCTAGTGGCTGCAGATCTCCTTTGCACCCTGTGTGCTTATTTTTGCTCACTGTATCCATGTAAATGTGGATCCTCTTTTCCCCTCCCCTGCTAGCCTGTTTGGGACTTCTATTAAGAGCCTCTACAGCAGTGGTTTTCAATCTTTTTCCACTTGTGGACCCCTAACGTTTTTTTGAATGGAGGTGTGGACCCCTTTGGAAATCTTAGACATAGTCTGGGGACTACCAGTGGTCTGCTGACCATAGGTTGAAAACCACTGCTCTACAGCATTCAGGTTCTCCAACCTAATCCCTGAGAAACCTTTCATTCTTCCCACCCACTCTCACACTACCCAGTAAAAGTAACTGTTGTGCAAAGGGCAGGGCCGGCTCCAGGCACCAGCTTAACAAACAGGTGCTTGGGGCGGCCAAGGGAGAGGGGCGGCACCTGTGGCAATTCGGGGGCGACAGGTCCCTTGCTCCCTCTAGGAGCGAAGGACCTGCCGCTGAACTGCCGCTGCCGATCGTGGCTTTTTTTTTTTTCTTTCCAATTGCCACTGCCGATCGCAATCATGATCGCATTTTTTTTTTTTTTTTTTTGCTTTGCTTGGGGCGGCAGAAATGCTGGAGCCGGCCCTGGCAGAGGGCCTTGTGTGAGCCCTTTTCACTTGGATGTTTTTTACCCTTTGTGGATAAATTGGTAACAAAAATATGTGGGGAAAGTAGTCAGAAAGTTTCAGCATATGTAGTAGTATAAAACTGTAGACTATAAAGAAATGTTATTAAGCATATATGTAATGTAACCAATAATGTAAGCCTTATCCCGTGAGCATTTTTATCCATTCTAATGTGCAGAATCAGATTTGAAAATTAAAAGCAGTAGATTTATTCAATTCTTTTGTAAAAATTTACTATAAAAGACACAGACCAATAAACTCCATGGAGCTCTGATTGATAATGAAATACGTAAGGCACAAAATATGAAAGAACTATGAGAAGCAGAATTCCATGGTACCATAGAGAATGATACCTGGACAAGCATCCTGATAAATGCACTCACAACCACATCCTCACCTTTGTGGTGAGAGTTCCAGTGGAAGTAATCACACATTGCTTCTTTGCCCCAGTAGTCACCAACAAAATGAACTAATGCAGGCTTCACCTCTTCTGGAGAGGATATGGCCAAGTCCCTTTGGAGACTGCCCTTCCCACCCCCCTTGGGTAGATTAGGAAGTGCCGTTCTCTCTGTCTCATAACACAAGAACAAAGGGACATTCAATGAGATTAAAAGATGGCAAATTCAAAACTGATAAAAATGAAATACTTTTTCATGCACTGTATACTTAGACTGTGAAACTCATTACCACAGGAAGTTATTCAGGCCCAGAATTTAGCAAGATTCAGAGTGGTCATAATTAATGATAACAATAATTTTAGAAGGGATATTAAACTCATGTTTCAGGGTGTCGCATCCTGGTCGTGGGCGGCCTGACCTAGTAGTCAGTGCCAGAGTTCATGGCCACAGGACAGGAGTTTAGGAGTCAGCTGAGTCAGGATATTAGTAGGTCAGAAGCAGGAGAAAAACTGAAAATCAGAACCACAAATTAGATGCCAGGAAATCCAGGAGCAGGAAGCACAAGGCATGCAGTCCAGAACAGGGTGGAACCCATTTGTCCTGTTCCTTCTGCTGACTTAAGTAGGGCCAGCTAGCTTATCAGCTGCTCCAGGACTGCAGGAGAGGAGCCTCAAACTGGGGTTGGGCTTCATGTGTCCCAGGTACACAAGCATCAGCAGGTGGTCAGATGGAGGGCTGGAGCATGGAAGCTCCTAGAAACCCTGCAGATACCAGTTCAAGACATGTGGGTCGTGACACAGGGTTTAGGACAATCTCTGACTATTAGATATTTAGGATGAAACCTAATAACAGAGGTAGATTATCCCATGTTTGCCTACTGCAGGGTTCTTACACCCTCTTCTGAAGGACTGGCCAGTGTTTGAGCCAAGCTGGTGGAGCAGCAGTCTGATCCACTCTGGCTATTCCAATGTTCTGTAATTGAACTCTCTCTATGTCCTGTCGTGGAATATGAGGCTTTAAAGATTTTCATTGATATGAGGTTTTTAGGTATGAATTAAAGATTATTCAATTTTTAAAATCATTTTTGTGGTAAAATAAAGGATACGTATTTAATTTTTTTCATAATTTTCCCATGACAAACCACTGTATATTAATTAACATATCTTCTTTTTTAAATAAATCTTAAAATGATGACTATTGTATTTTTAGTCCTGGCAAAGCTATGATTTTTCCTATTTTTGTCACAACAAACAGCCAGCCTTACACATCACAATAGCCTTAGGATCCACTGCAAAACCTGCAAGTGAAGGAAAGGAGTGTACGTTACCCTCCAAGCTGTTACTGTCAAATCTTGGCTTACATTAAGTTTCTATAATCATACAGAGGTTAAAATATTGTTCCTGTGAACACTTGAAAAGAATCAAGTTAAAAAGAAAACCTCACAAAATTTCCAAGGTAATCAATTTCCCTTTATTTACTCTTGCAGGCTAACAGTGAATCTGTTTCAGCCTGTTAACCTTCCTTTGGAATCCTTTATGGCTCTGCAGGGCAGTAACATAACAGGGCCTTTGTTATGCTTTCATTAGAGCTTTTTGTATATCAACTGGCCTCAGAACTAATGTTTTGACATTAGTGTTAAATTTTGTTGATTGCTTAACATACTATTATTTTGTGTTTAATTTAAAGTCACATTCACAAGGAGAAAAATACTAGAAAAAGTATAGGAAAAGAATCCCAGGCAAGTCAAATGGCCAAAATAATTAATTCTGTTATTCCATGGAGTGCTGTGAAATAAAGGGAACAAATAAATTTCTCTAATACCTGTGGAGGCCCTTGCTGTGCTTGTATGAGAAGTTGTATTTATATGGGTTGCTTATATTACTTACTGTGTGCACTAACTTGGCCATGCATTTCTGTGTACTACTTCAGAATTGTGAAAAGAATTGTATGGGATCCTTCGCGCTTCATGTCCATATCTGACAGCATTGTGTAACCACAGTTCTTTCAGAAACTGCATTACCTTGTCTTTTACTCAGCAAACACATGGCTACCACTAACCCACCCAGTTCTGTAAAGATCCATGGGTACAACATCTTAATTGCCTACTTTAAACATAAACAAAAAGAAGTCCTTAAAATTTCCAGGCCTAGTCCTTCTAAGAACATCCAGTATCTTCATCTAGTATGCCTCAAACTTGACTTGTTCTCAGTATCATCTAATGTATTTGTTCTGCTTAACAGTCAGATCATGGCTCTTGGTTAGTGTACAGTGTCACCAGTGTTTTTAACCTTTTTTTCCTTCCTCTGCCCAAGGATATGTTCTGTTTTTTTTCTGTCAGAACTCAAAAAATGTCTCCACGTTTTTCTGAGGAATTGCTATACTGGCACAGACAATTGATCTAGCTAGTCTTGTGCCTTGTCTCCAACAGCATCCTTTATTTGATTTAGAGGAGAAGGTGATTCCCCCACCCACTCCTGGAATGCACACAGGTATGAGGCTCACATTAAGCCCTGAAAAATGAGTATTAGCTAGTAGTGACTCATAAAAGTTGAGTCCTCGTGCTGTGCTCTCCACAAACCTGAAGGAGCAGAGGTTGAGGCCAGTCTGCGATTGTACTACTACTCATGTCACTGAAATGACATTGTTCTCTATAGCCATCATACTTGTAGAGAAGGGCTAATGGACTGTATCATTCTGATTTGAATACAGCATTTTTGCAATGAAACTAAAAGTAACTTCTCACTTAACGTTCTCCCGTTTAACGTTGTTTCAAAGTTACATTGCTGCTCAATTAGGGAACATGCTCGTTTAAAGTTGTGCAATGCTCCCTTATAACGTCGTTTGGCTGCCTGCTCTGTCCACTGCTTGTAAGATTCTGTGGAAGAGCAGTGACTTTACAAGGGAGCATTGCACAAGTTCCTCTTCTCCACCTTCTCCCCCTCCCTCCCAGCGCTTCCCCCCACTTCCAAACAGTGGCGCTTAGAACTTTCTGGGAGGGAGGGGGAGGAGCGGGGAAGTGCTGTGTCTCCACTCCTCCCCCTCCCTCCCAGAAAGTCCTAAGCACCACCAAACAGCTGTTTGGTGGCGCTTAGGACTTTGCGGAGTGCGGGGGGGGAGAGGAGTGCCTATGTGGCTGGTCCGGTGAGGAGGTGGAGGGGGGGTCGGAAGAGGTGGGCCTGAAGTGGAGTCGGGACATTTCCCGGCAAAGTCGGCACCTGTTCTTCCTGGGTAAGCTCCCGCTGCTGCTGCGAAGGTACTTCCTAGCGTCCTTGCCTGCAGCGGGCTGTGCCTGTGTGGAGTAAGCCAGGGGCACTTCCAAACCACAGTACAGTACAGTACTGTATAGTATATAATGCCTTTTGTCTGCCCCCAAAAAATGTCCTTGGAACCTAACCCCTCGCATTTACATTAAATCATATGGGAAAATTGGATTAGTTTAACATCATTTCACTTAAAGTTGCATTTTTCAGGAACATAACTACAACATTAAGTGAGGAGTTACTGTAATAGTTTAAGATGACCTGTACTAGGGAAACATACTGTGTTACCATAAAGACATAACGAATACAGTCAACTTTCAAAATATGTATTCACCAATGCCAAATTATTGGCTAGGTGAATGCATTACCTCTCCCTTCCACTGAAGCAGCCAGGCTTGAACCTACGGGAATAATGCAAAATAGGAAGAGAGGGAAAAGGTGCTTTTGGAGAAGGGGAATGGGGACGTTGGGAATCTCCTGTTTTCATTAGGCCAGTGTGGGAGAAAATGTAGAGAACATCTACTATCGCTTTGTCAGGAAAAAAGGCTAGAGATGCTCTCCTGCTTGCTTCAGATACCCAATATCCTGATGATTAAAGGCCTGGATACATTTAAAATTTTGCTGGCATAGATATTTTGGTTAAGGGTGTGATATTTTGCTAACAAAGCTATGCCTGCTAACGCCCTAGTGTAGATGCAATTATACTAGCAAAAATATTTTTGCTGGTATTCTTATTTTGCTGCAGGAACTAGTTTTTCTGGTTAAAAATCCTTTTTTTTTTTTTTTTTTTGGTGTTATAAACTGTGTCTATGCTATGAGAGTTTGCTGTTATACCAGCAAACCTTTTAAGAGTAGACATGGCTTAAGTAAAGGCTGAAATATGACTCTATGGAAACCTCTGACTGTCCTGGATCCATTGTGGACCCATTATTTCTATCAGTTTTGGCTTGTAACATTTATTTGCTAAGTTTTTTTTTTAAACTTAAAGCTGATTTAGCTACTCTGTTACCCACCAATGGGTGTCTTTATAAAATGGAAAGTGACAGAAGTCTATTCCATGCTTTAGATGCCTCCTCCTTTTATAGTTCATCCTTTAGACCCCTTTCTTTTGCAAGCCCACAAATACTAACCCTCACCATTTGCCATGAACTTTATCATTTCCCCCTCATTAACATAATCAATTTTTAAGAAAAAATGTTAGAAGATAGGATTATCCATTGGGGACTCCTCGTGCACATTGCATTGTCTGTTGAGATTCTAGGCTCCTGAGACAGAGACTGTTGTTTTCTATGTTTAGGAATTGCTACCCCCAGAAGTTCAAAGATCATGCACGAGCATCCCAAAATATCATGAGTTTGGCTCAAAACATAAGATTTTAAATATATAATGACAGCATTGTCAACTATTGCACATTTATAATGGGTGATGCAATTTTTGGCCCCCACATCCCTACATGATTTATGTACCCCCTCAGACTCCCAATCAGTTCTGCACCTCCTCCAGCCCTTGGCTGCCTCTTTTCCCCCAGCATGCCTCCATTTCTAATATAGCCATAGAGGCATTTCACCCCCACTTCCAGGCCTGGGGGGCCAAGAGCTCCCGGGTCTCTTCTTCATTTCACAGTCTCCTCCTTTCACCCCAAAGCCTCATGTGGGAAGCAGTTCCATTAAGGGTCCTCTCCTCCCCCTTTCCATGCACAGTGTCTCAGCGTAGAGAGGGAGGAGAAGCAGAGAGGAGCTGAACCATTTTTTTGGGGGGGGAGGAGAGGGATAGCTCAGTGGTTTGAGCATTGGCCTGCTAAACCCAGGGTTGTGAGTTTAATCCTTGAGGGGGCCATTTAGGGGACAGGGTAAAAATCTGTCTGGGGATTGGTCCTGCTTTGAGCAAGGGGTTGGACTAGATGACCTCCTGAGGTCCCTTCCAATCCCAATATTCTATGATTCTCAAGGGTCAGGAGCTGCCTTGAGCTGTTAGGTTCTTTTTTCCTCCTCCTCCTCTACTCTCTTCTCCTCTGAAAATAGTATCAGCTGCTCCCTCTTCCCCTATCCAGAAATTCTCTCAGCTCCTGAAGGGACATGGACAGCTCAACTTGCATGCTGCAGCATGTCTGATTGGCTGTTTTTTTTACCAGGAGGCAGGGAACTGGTGAAGGCAGCCAATCGGAGGAGGTTTCCCCTTGGCACTCTGAAATTTATATGAAGGATTGCTGCTTCTCATGCCCAAATCCCATTGCTCATTATAAAATCATGAGAGCATTCAACACTGATGTCTCATACATAACTGAGTACACTGTTGTCATTTATTAAACAATAAAAAAACCCATACATTTTTTTAAAGACTTAGAGCTCTATTTTGAAGCTTCTGAAGGACACACTTAGAATAATTTGTTGATCATATATTCATCATGTTATAACATTATCTGCTTCTAGTTTTAACTAAGCAACTTTTAGGAAATGACGTCCTGACTGAGTTCCTTTTAACATAAAGCTCAAGCCTCTTCTTCTGCAAACATCATGTATTAAGTGATATAGTTATGCAAGTGCATAGATGTTTGAATAATTGACGCTTAACTGAGTTTTTCTAGAGATTGTTACTTTCTGACTTATTGCACTATTGTGTTTCTTGGTATTGCTCTAGACAATTTTTTTTTATAGTTTATTATTTTTAAGGTTTCCATGGCACATTAAATACTTCTCCTAGCTATGGAAGTAAGGAAGAAATTAGCTATCTGTTAAAGTGTGCTTTGGGTGTAGTTCTCACCCATCTCTTTGTTGTAGAACATATGTTTGTTCGGAGGAAGTTTTTTTTTCTTGGACACAAGCAGCAAAGGAATTTTTAAGTACAGCTTATATGGTATTGTATTTTCAAAGTGAAAGTGATAGTTACATTAATAATTTAGACTTTAGAATTTCTTTTCCAAGACACTATTGTTTCCCTCAAACTAGATTTTCAAATTGTATTACTGTAGCTAGCTGTAAGCTTAATGTGTCTAGTAAGGTTTAAAATGAAATGTTTTCTTACTAGCCAAAGCATTTTTACTGCAGGGTTTTCTAGTCAAAATTGGATCATGACAATCAGCTGTGTGAGTGGCATTTTTTTTAACCCAACATACATAGTTACTCTAGTTACACTACACAATAAATAGCATTCTAGCAATATTTTCATCTAACAAATTTTGATTTAATGTAAGCAGTTTACTACTCAATTTTGGAATCTAGAATCTGTTCCATGCAGGATTGTAGGAGCTGTAGTGTTGTAAAGATCCATCTAATTTTTTTAAAATAAGATGGCTGGGTTATTTATTTATTTGTATTTTAAAAATAAAATATGGTTGCTTTAGGTGTTCACAGCTGAGGAAGAAACAAGAGACTAATAATTGCTGTATAGGCATATTTGTAGCTATAGTTTATTAAATCAGGTAATATAGACTGAGAGACCACTTTATAAGACTTGGTTTTTCTTAGATACATGTGAGGGGTATTTTCAAATACTTAATATTGTTTTCCTGATAAGATGTTTAAGATTTTAATTGTAAAGTATTCTTGGCCCAATGTTGAGCATGGTCTTGTGTAAGAAATGTGTACCATGGATTCAGTAGACTTGGAAAGAAGCCTCTTTACAGATTTAATTTAGGGTTTCTTCTCACTAGCACATTTACTTAGAATTAAGGCAAGGCATGTGTGCCTGACAGGTTGGTTAGAACTAGGAAACTCAGAGACACTCAATGGTTCATCAGCCAACTATGGTAACAGCTATTTCTGCTAGCAATTCCCATCTTCTCACCCATAAAATCAGCATAAAATTGACCTAACATTGCTAGATCAGATGGAGTATCTGGAAAGTAATCCTCAGGGGAAAAGAAAAATCAGTCTTTGTGAATCTGAAGATAAAATGCATAAAGTTGCAGAATCGGATTATTCTTTCTCTTTCTATTTTTAAATTCAGTGCCCTTTTGTTTCTTCTTCTGCAGCGCTTGTGAGAAGTTGCTACAAAGATATGTCAGATGTAGTTTGAGTCTAACCCCCAAAGCAGAAACAAGCATAATCTTTTATTAAAAACAAACAAACAAACAAAAAAAACAGACTCAGATGATTACAATAAAATCCAAAGAAGGGTAGGGTGGACTTTTTTTGGGTAGTGTTGGTTGGTTTCAGTGAAACAATGAAAAAAAAAAAACAACTAGTGAACTTTCTTTCTGTGGCATAAGCAATATAGATATTTTTCTTTTAGATACTTATTTGATAACTTTACTACATCTATCAAAATATTAATAACAGATGAACACAACCACATAAATATTAGTAACTACAGTTCTGCGAAGCGGTCTTTCTGAACATTTGGAGGAGATTGAGAGGCATGTTTTTTTTTTTTTTCCTATTTGTCGGGTTGGATGCTTTTGTTTGAATTAAGATGGGGATTTTTTTTTTTTTTATGGGCTGTTTTGTTTTTGGGAGGGATTGGCCAATGGCCTGCCATTGCTGTATTGGACTGTATAGTTTTAGAGATCTGTCAGAGTACATAGAGCTGGAGGATAGGTGTGTCTTTTGTCTTTTTAATTTGTTTAACTTGAAATAAGTAAATAATATCCAGAGAGAAATCACACTTCAGTACATATAATGGTAGCTCACTACAGTTGTTGGAACTTGAAAGAGAGAGTATGATAAAGCAGGGTGAAAATGAGAGAGAGCTGGTATAAAATAAATATAATGTAATGAGGCAGACACATAAGGCTTTTTGTCTGGCTGTACCGAAAAAAAGGACAGGAGACACTTGATATGGTTTTAATCAGGCCTCAACGTTGTTATTACATGTCTGGAACTACCTGACAGATAATGGAGTTACCTGCCCTGTACACTTTTATCATTCAATATCTATATGGGGATTTCTGCCAGCCTGCCTCTTTTTCCATCCAGGTTCCCCAGCCAACCCATGGCTAGGACCTCACCATCTGCCTACCCCCGCCCACGAATGAGGGTTAAGGAGGGCTATAAGGGAAGGGGGTTGACTCCCTGCAATGCCAGTCATAGGAAACCTGAATCCCGCCCCCTCGGTTCTGCTCCTTTAACAAACACATCCTTTTAAAGTCCTTTACTAAGCCATTTATCTGGTCACTGTTTCCATTCCCTATTGAGTACCTGCACTGGACTGAACTGTAGTTGTAGGATTTATATTGGTTAAGGTACTATGGAAACGCAAAGGAGTTTGTATTAGAGATATTTATCTTGTAGTTTACTATCTATAGGGCACTGTTGCAGGAAGCCATTCAAGTCCATGAGTATGGTTCATTCTTCTAGTGACTAAGAAACAGTAACTGCTAATAAATAATAAAAATTCTGCTTTTTGCATAATTCCTAGTTTACAGAATAGTTTCCGAATAATAATTTAACTATAGTTAGAATATGGCAGGATGAAGTTTTTATTTAATAGAGAGTAATTTTACGACTGCGGGAAATTTCTATCTAGATTAACAGTACTTACATTTTTTTTTAAATGTGTCTTAAGGTTGATAGTTATATTTGTCTGATAAGAACAATAGTGTGAATAAAATACTATATTTCATATTTAATTTCAGAAAGTTTATTAAATTAATCTTTATTGTTTAACAGAAGGAAAGTATTGGGAAATAAATCTTTAATAGTGCTAGTTACAGATTTTCTATAATGCAAAAATAAAACCAACCAACCAACCTCCTCACCTCAAAATCCCCCCCACTCAAAAAAACCAACCTTCCCCCAACCTCCCGCCCAGCCTAACTTTTTCTTGCATTACCGGGAATGTTATTAAAATGTTCAATATATAAAATATAGAATAAATCACTCTATTTAACTTCTGCTGAGATAGTATTGCCCTTTTCATTCTTAAGCAATGAAAGGACCAAAGATGCATGTAACACTGGTAGATTGTTCTTTTACACTCAGTTTCTGTAACTAGATAAGGACATCTGGTTGAAGGAACTGGGCCTAAATTTGACAATGGAAATAATTTTAAATGGTAGAACATGTGGTACTAACTTCTCATGAAGTGTGCAGAAAAAACAAGCTTACATAAACTATTTCTTTGTTGAAATTAATAGGTTTTACAATAGTTAATAGTAAATGCTTAGTAATGCAGTAACCAATGTGTATGATTTCTAGCATATCTTAAAAGTATTTGCATATCCTCTGTATTATGGGTTATTGAACTGTTTGTAGTGAGAGTCAGAATTTGGTCTGTGTTATAGGTCACCTAAGTTATCTGATATGGCTTCTGTTCTCTGAATTGATTATTTAACCTTTATGAAAAGAGCCATGGTGCCTGAAAAAAAAATCACTCAGATACTGAATCACACAAGAAGAGGTTGGGAGTACTTCAGGGAGATAGATAAATGAGATAAGTAGACCTAGACAATCTTTTGCTGTTCCCTAGAAGGGCTAAGGACACTTGGCCTGCAATGTCTTGAGTATTCTGAGAATACCCATTTTTGCAACTCCATCTTATCCTACTGACGCAGTGGAATGGGTGACCCAATGCGTGTGGGTCAAGGCTTTCTGTCTGAGACTTACTCCAGGTGATACCTAGATCAGGGGTCGGCAACCTTTCAGAAGTGGTGTACTGAGTCTTCATTTATTCACTCTAATTTAAGGTTTTGCGTGCCAGTAATACATTTTAATGTTTTTAGACGGTCTCTTTCTATAAGTCTGTATAACTAAACTATTGTTGTATGTAAATTAAATAAGGTTTTTAAAATGTTTAAGAAGCTTAATTTAAAATTAAATTAAAATGCAGATCTTATCAGTTTAGTGTGATCTTTGCCCTTGCTTTTCCTTGCTGAGTTTTCCAATGTCTGGCATGTATTTGGATACTTTAAGCTGCACACAGGCTTCTGAGGGATCAGTTGTTAAGCGGCTCCAAGAGGGACAGAGGACACATTTCATGTGTGAAAATACCTTTTCACACAGGTATGTGGATCAAATGCTGAAAGCATTGCAAACGCAATTTTCTTCAAACAGTTAAATTTCACTGGCAGGGATGTCCAGCAGGTCAGAATGGAGGCCTCATGATCTCCCTTGGTAGCTTCAAGTAGGGTGACCAGACAGCAAGTATGAAAAATCGGGACAGGGGTTGGGGGGTAATAGGATCCAATATAAGAAAAAGACCCAAAAATCGGGACTGTCCCTATAAAATCGGGACATCTGGTCACCCTAGCTTCAAGTGTACTCCACAGATCTCCAAACTTTGATGCCCACAATTCTGAGCTTTTCAACTGAATGAGCTGCATTTCAAAAACTTCAACCCCCATCCACTGAAATACAAACAAATCCAAGTTGCTTTTGTTGAACTTTTCAGGTTTAATTAGAAAAGAAAGCATTGGGCCAAATCGCTGGAAATCTTTAAATCTGTCAGAAAATTCTGATTCCTGTTCTTGCACGTACATTCTAATCTCAACGTCAAATGCAGTGCGCTGTTCCATGTAGCGTGATAGTGATGTAAGCAGCAAATCAGGACTTAAAAATATCCCAGCACAGTGGCACTGGAACAATTTTTAAGGTAGGGGTGCTGAGCTGTGCCCCCGCTTTCCCCTGTCTGCACTTCTCACTGCCCCAGGCTGGGGCCAGTGAGCCACAGCTGGGGGTGGCTACAGAGCCCCAGGCCGGCGGCCAGGACCCCAGGCCAGCCTCAGAGCCCCCGGACCAGTGGCCAGGACCCGGGGCTGGCAGCGGGCTGAGTGGGGCCAGCAGATGGAACCCCAGCTGGCAGGGGGCCGGCGTCCAGTACCCCAGACTAGCAGTGGAGACCCCGGGACTGTTGGCCAGGACCCGGGCAGTATGAGTGCCACTGAAAATCAGCTTGTGTGCCACCTATGGCACGTGTACCATAGGTAGCCTACCCCTGACCTAGATGATGGTAGACTAAGGAAACAACTGGAAGAAGTAGCTAAAACTACATTGCCACCCCAGACTCAGCAGGAGCAGCTGTGATTTGTAATGTAGGTGCTTCGTTCTTTTGGATCTGAGGGTGCTGCTGAATGCTCAAGGAACAGCCAGGGCTGAATATTTTTTTTTCTGTCTGTTACTGGTAAGTGCAACTCAGAAACTGAAGGTGTAAAATGCAGGGGACCACTTGTTAAGCATATATGCCAGTATAGGGTTGCCAGCTTTCTAATTGCACAAAACCAAACATCCCTTCCCCGCCCCTTCCATGAGGCCCCACCCCTTATCTGAAGCCCAGCCCCCACTCACTCCAGCCCCCTCCCTCTGTCGCCTACTCTCCCCCAGCCTCACTCACTTTCACTGGGCTGGGGCAAGGGGCTGGGGTGAGGGAGTGGTGAGAGCTCCAGCTGGGGGTGTGGGCTCTGGGGTGGGGCCAGAAAGAAGGGGTTCAGGGTGTGGGAGGGGTTCTGGGCTGGGGTAGGGGATTGGGGTGTGGGAGGTGGTGAGGGCTCTGGCTGGGAGTGCGGGCTTTGGGGTGGGGCTGGGGATGAGGGATTTGGGGTGCAGGAGGGGGCTCCGGGCTGTGACCAAAGGGATTGGAGTGTGGGAGCAGACCCAGAGCTGGGGGAGAAGGTTGGGGTGTGGGGCGGGGTGCAGGCTCTAGCTGGGGGTGTGGGTTCTGGGATAGGGCCATGGATGAGGGGTTTGGGGTAGGGGAGGGGGCTCAGGGCTGGGGCAGGGGGTTGGAGTGTGGGAGAGGGGTGTGGGGTGCAGGCTCTGGGAGGGAGTTTGGGTGCAGGAGGGGGTTCTGACCTGGGGCAGAGGGTTGCGGTGCAGGTGGGGGTGTGGGCTCTGGCCAGGTGGCGCTTATCTTAGGCGGCACAGTGAGGCTAAGGCAGGCTCCCTGCCTGCCCTGGCTCCGCACTGCTCTTGGAAGCAGCCGGCATATCCGGCCCCTAGGCGGAGGCATGGCCAGGCGGCTCTGCATGGTGTGCGCTGCCAGTGCCTGCAGGCGTCACCCCCGCAGCTCGCATTGGCTGTGGTTCCTGGCCAATGGGAACTGGGGAGCTGGCGCTCGGGGTGGGGCCAGTGCGTGGAGCCTCCCTGCCCCCTGTGCCTAGGGGCTGCTGGGATATGTTGCCACTTCTGGGAGCCGTGTGGAACCAGGGCAGGCAGAGAATCTGCCTTAGTCCCAGTGTCCCGCCAACCGAACTTTTAATGGCCTGGTCAGCGGTGCTGACCAGAGCAACCCCGGTCCCTTTTCGACCTAGTGTTCCGAGCAAAAACCGGACGCCTGGCAACCCTATGCCAGTAGCACATAGCACCAGTAACACATAGCCCCAGTGCTACAGGAGCTCCATTGGTTGACTGATGTGGACACTCAGAAACCTCACCATCTTCTGCTCGGAGTGCAAGGTACTTCAACATTGCTTCTCTAACATAAACACATACTAACATACATATTAAAACACCCTACCAAAAAAAAAAAATACTCCACGGCACACACAATTCTAACCCTGGGGAGAGGATGAGAGAAGAAGCCACATGTTTCAGATATTAGTCCCATCGCTAATGCTCTGCTGGAAGGCACTACGATATTACAGTGATGAGCATAGTATAAGAACCTGTATAGAATGCAACTGTGAGCTCCTGGGTGGAACTGAAATTGTCTGTTTTGACCTTTAAACCGCTAGATGGCTTAAGAATGAAACAGCCTAAGGTGGAAACAGCAGATGTGCTTGAACTGGAGCACCCTCTATTTAAACAGGAGGAATCTTCTACTGGGGTCTGAGGTCCCCTTATTGGAATTTTGCTTCCCCGTCAGCTTGGTTCACTACAGCACAGATTCACTGCAAAGTACATCTTTTTCATGGGGTTAGGTTGATAGGTGAGGATGTTCATTATTGTTTAAATGTGGATGGATACTTGTAATAGTAATTATAAAGCCAGACTACTCAGTTTACCAGGAGCACTCTGATTGCTTATAGTTGTTTCAGTAAATTTCAATAAATATATGTGGGCCATGCAGCATGGAGAGGAACAATTGTTCCTGGACATTAACCCCTCCATCCTTGTGTTAGTATCTGCCAACACCACAGATACCTTGCTAGATGTTCTGAAGCTGCCACAGGTGTCAAATGGCTGCAGGCAAGGGATCTTTCAGGAGTATCCCATCCCCTGCTCCCTCTACTCTTTCCTTATTGTACTTATGCTCAGTGACAAAATAACATTCTCTCTCTCTTGTTTCCTACCCGCCTCCTAACATTCTTGCTTCCGAACATACACAATAGTACATATTGGGTACATGAGCAGGAGGGCCAGCACTTCCAGTGCAAATATGCAAACTCACTTATGAATAGCTGTATTCAGATGAATAATAACTCTTCCCAAATGTTCACATGAACAAAAATGTGTGACCTAAATGTTCTTGGACAAGTGAATAAAAGAGGACTTGATTAGGGTTAGATTTAATAGTGAGTTTCGTGAAGTCATTCACAACTCTCTACTCACAACAACCAGCAGGCTTGAGGAGGAGTAGAGCAGCGTCGACACACCCTCTCAAACTCATTAAAAGTCAATAGCTTCTGGCAGGAGAATGAGGAAAAAAAAAAGGAAAATTATTTTTCCCCTTTCAGCCAGTGAAGGGTGTGGGGCTTCAGATTTATCAGACACAGCTAGCCAGAGGCTGAGCTGTTCCAATAATCTTAGCCTTTGTGCAGGTAGGAATCTCAGTAGCTAGGGGGAGCAGGGGCGCTGGACTTCTCATCTGGGCATTTCCCCAGGATTTTACTCTTGGGCTTCCCCATCTGATGTATTTGCCTCTGGTAATTAGGCCTTTAGCTCCTGGTCTAGTAGACATCTGAAAGATTTTTCTATCCCTAGGTTGGAGTGTGGGAATGAGACTTGGAAACTTGATTCTTATCCAAGAACATAAGAACGGCCATACTGGGTTAGATGAAAGGTCCATCTATCCCAGTTTCCTGTCTTCTGACAGTGGCCAATGCCAGGTGCTCCAGAGGGAATGAACAGAACAGGTAATCATCAAGTGATCCATCCCCTGTCGCCCATTCCCAGCTTCTGGCAAACAGAAGCTAGGGACACCATTATTGCCCATCCTGACTAATAGTCATTGATGGACCTATCCTCCATGAATTTATCTGGTTATTTTTTGAACCCTGTTATAGTCTTGGCCTTCACAACATCCTCTGGCAGGAGTTCCATAGGTTGACTGTGCGTTGTGTGAAGAAATACTTCCTTTTGTTTGTTTTAAACCCGCTGCCTATTAATTTCCTTTGGTGTCCCCTGGTTCTTGTGTTATGAGAAGGAGTAAATAACACTTCCTTATTTACTTTCTCCACATCAGTCATGATTTTATAGACCTCAATCATATCTCTCCTTAGTCATCTCTTTTCCAAGCTGAAAAGTCCCAGTCTTAATCTCTCCATTTATGGAAGCTGTTCCATACCCCTAATAATTTTTGTTGCCCTTTTCTGAACCTTTTCCCATTCCAACATATCTTTTTTGAGATGGGGTGACCACATCTGTACACAGTATTCAAGATGTGGGCCTAACATGGATTTATACCAGGGGTCGGCAATGTTGGCACGCGGCTCATAGACTCATAGACTTTAAGGTCAGAAGGGACCATTATGATCATCTAGTCTGACCTCCCGCATGATGCAGGCCACAAAAGCTGACCCACCCACTCCTGGAATAATTCTCTCCCTTGACTCAGCTGTTGATGTCCCCAAATTATGATTTAAAGACTTCAAGTCGCAGAGAATCCTCTAGCAAGCGACCCCTGCCCCATGCTGCAGAGGAAGGCGAAAAACCTCCAGGGCCTCTGCCAATCTATCCTGGAGGAAAATTCCTTCCGGAACCCAAATATGGCTATCAGCTGAACCCTGAGCATGCGAGCAAGATTCTCCAGCCAGACCCTCCGGAAAAAAGTTCTCTGTAGTAACTTTTAATATCCCATCATTGACCATTGTTACTAATTACCAGCCATGGGACGTTATTGATCTATTGACTAAAATCACGTTATCCCATCAAACCATCCCCTCCATAAACTTATCAAGCTTAATCTTAAAGCCAGAGAGGTCTTTCGCCCCCACTGTTTCCCTCGGAAGGCTGTTCCAGAACTTCACCCCTCTGATGGTTAGAAACCTTTGTCTAATTTCAAGCCTAAACTTCCCGATGGCCAGTTTATATCCATTTGTTCTCGTGTCCACATTAGTACTGAGCTGAAATAATTCCTCTCCCTCCCTGGCATTTATCCCTCTGATATATTTAAAGAGAGCAATCATATCCCCCCTCAGCCTTCTTTTAGTTAAGGTAAACAAATCGAGCTCCTCGAGTCTCCTTTCATACGACAGGTTTTCCATTCCTCGGATCATCCTAGTGGCCCTTCTCTGTACCCGTTCCAGTTTGAATTCATCCTTTTTAAACATGGGAGACCAGAACTGCACACAGTACTCCAAATGAGGTCTCACCAGTGCCTTGTATAACGGAACCAGCACCTCCTTATCCCTACTAGAAATACGAGCGGTGAGAAGCGGTGCTGGCAAGCGATGTGCTGGCCGCGGCTTCTCGCTGCCCCCATTGGCCTGGGACGGCGAACCGCGGCCAGTGGGGGCCGCGATCGGCCAAACCTGCCGCGTCAGCAGGTAAATAAAACTGGCCCGGCCCGCCAGGGTGCTTACCCTGGTGAGCCGATTGCCAACGTTGCCGACACCTGATTTATACAAAAGCAGTATGATATTTTCTGTCTTATTATCTATCCCTTTCTTAATGATTCCCAACATTCTGTTTGTTTTTTTTGACTGCTGCTGCACATTGAGTGGATGTTTTTAGAGAACTATCCACAGTGACTCCAAGATCTCTTTCTTAAGTGGTAACAGCTAATTTAGACCCCATCAATTTATATGTATAGTTGGGATTATGTTTTCCAGTGTGCATTACTTTGAATTTATCAACATGGAATTTCATCTGCCATTTTGTTGCCCAGTTGCCCAGTTTTGAGAGATTCTTTTGTAGCTCTTCGCAGTCTGCCTGGGACTTAACTATCTTGGGTAGTTTTGTATTATCTGCAAATTTTGCCACCTCACTGTTTACCCCTTTTTCAAGATCATTTATGAATATTTTGAATAGGACTGGTCCCAATACAGACACCTGGGGGACACCACTATTTATCTTTCTCCATTCTGAAAACTGACCATTTATTCTTACTCTTTGTTTCTTATCTTTTAACTAGTTACCAGTCCAAGAGAGGCCCTTCCCTCTTAGCCATGACAGCTTACTTTGCTTAAGTGCCTTTGGTGAGGGACCTTGTCAAAGGCTTTCTGAAAATCTAAGTCCACTATATGCACTGGATCCCGCTTGTTGACACCCGCCCCCCAAAGAATTCTAGCAGATTGGTGAGGCATGATTTCCCTTTACAAAAACCATGTTGACTCTTCCTCAAAAAATTATGTTTATCTATATGTCTGACAGTTTTGTTCTTTACTATAGTTTCAACCCGTTTGCCTGGTACTGAAGTCAGGCTTACTGGCCTGTACTTGCCGGGATCACCTCTGGAGCCCTTTTAAAAAATTGGCGTCACATTAGCTATCCTCCAGTCATCTGGTACAGAAGCTGATTTAAATGATAGGTTACAGACTACAGTCAGTATTTCTGCAATTTCACATTTGAGTTCCATCAGTACTCTTGGGTGAATACCATCTGGTTCTGGCGATTTATTACTATTCTGATGTTGATTTACTCCACGACCTGTGATAAAACATCAGTGTCTCAGTTTCCCCATCTGTAAAATTGTGATAATACTTGCCAGACCTACCTTATAGGGGCATTTTAAGGGTTAATTAATATTTGTGAAACAGTTTGGAATAATGGATATAAGAAACGAAAGAAATATTGCATTTTATTAAAAGGGGCTAAATGCTCCAAAATAAAAGGAGGTATGTGGTCCTGTTTTGACTTTTGCTCAAAGTTAAGTTATGATGCTTACACTTCATAAGTACATAACAATCAGTTTTCTAATCTGTAGCTTAAATGGCATTATATGAGTCTGAAAGGAAAATGGATAAACAAGAATCTCTGAAAATAATGGCCATTTTTGTATTCATGTATAGTGTGTTTACAAATAACTTATGCGTTGTAGGTAGATTTTAGTTATTGCCCCATTTAATCAGTTATCATCTTGCCATCTTACCTGCAGTGGCTGGAAAAAAGGCTCTTTTCACTTGATGCCGTAACTGAAATAGAATTTTGAATATTGGATTTACTCCTTAAAAAAAGGTTGAAGTACTCAAAGGTTAAAAAGAATATTTAAATCTGAAAATATCTCAATACATCGTAACCTACTATTGTTACGTAAAAATAGACTTGCAGTTTCATAAATATGAAATAAAAGAATATTATTAATAATCCAGTATCTTCCTCAGTTTTGAGATACATTTTTGCACTTGCCAGAGAGCTTGAAGCTATGCTGACCCTCTCTTTAATATTAATGTACTCTGACTGTAATACTCTGTTCCTTTGCCTCTGATTAATGCTGTCTGTCAATTATTTACAGATCCGGTGGTACTGTGGAAGTTCCCGGAGGACTTCGGAGACCAGGTTGGAAACATGAGATTGAACTTTTTTTTAATGTTAGAATAATAATAAAAAAGCTCTCCTACTCAGCTATGGAAAGGCAGATGCTAATGATATCAGTGAGCAAGTCTTCAGCTGATGGATTGGTAATTAGAATGCATTTGTGACAAGAATATGCAATAGTAGTTTCGAAGCATTTTACCCATAGTAGTGCCTTTAATAGATTTCACATTCTTTTTATTATATGAAATATAATGTATTTGAGTTTTTTTATGCAGTTCTCTTTTTGTGTTGTTTAGGGTTGAAAATAAGGTACATTTCTCAACAAAGCTTTACAGTTAATCTTAATGAGACAAAAATTTGTCTCATAAAAGATATGTAAATAAACAAAAACATTTTGATATCTACTTTTAATATTGGACCCTTTATGAATAATGTTGCCATAGTAGTTTATAGCTCAACATTTTTTATTGCTTTATAAAATTACTATGCATTTTGCTTTGTAAGACAATTGATTTGCACATGCTAGTAATGGACAATGGGGTAAACCTGCTGATTATGCAAACACTGAAGCTCTAATTTCTTATTATGAATTATTCCCAAAGGTAAACTTAGGTCCACTGTATCTAAAGGGTTATGTCCATACTTGATAGCATTAATAGCAAGTGTATTAATTAGGTACTCTGCTTAGATGGAGATATTTTTATTTGTAACCGTTTTTTAGTATTTCGCTATAATTTAGATGTATCTATTCTATTGAGACCATTTTTTATTTGCATAAAACGAGCTTATGTAGACACAGTTAACAGAAGAAGTGTTTCTGATGACAGAGAACACCTTTCTTTGATTTCTTTCTTATATCCATATTGAGTCAACCAAGCATTGATAGTGTCACTACAATAGATACTTAGAAATATCTGCACAGTAGATTTTGATAAATTGGAGAAACGGTCTGAAATTAATAGCACGAGATTCTGTAAAGACAGAAGGAAGATGGTTCAGGATTTAAAGGAATAGTTAGCTCACACTTTATATTTGTGTCTTTATCTGGTTGGGAGATTACCACCAGTCAAGGATCTGGAGCTTATAAGTGAGGGATGAATGGAATATAAGCAAAGTAACCATCATACCTTCTTAATCATATATCCTGCAAGTTTTGATAATACCTTTCTTAGGAAAGAATGATTGTCCCTTTTCTGGTTTAAATTCAGAAGTTTTAGGAAGGACTCACTCAAAAGAGGTTAGAAATGAAGTATGAGGACAAGTTG
Organism: Malaclemys terrapin pileata; assembly: GCF_027887155.1. NCBI lineage: Eukaryota > Metazoa > Chordata > Testudines > Emydidae > Malaclemys > Malaclemys terrapin. The sequence continues at coordinate 66,173,666 of NC_071512.1, read as the reverse complement.
GAATTTAATCAGTAGGTTGAGGGTTAATCAATGAACATTGGATGTTGAAATATGACTAGAAGATGAAGTCTACTGAAGACTGGAGGGAAACATGTAATGGTGGAATGGATGTGGCCAACCGAATTTCAAAGGCATCTATCTGGAACCTGCCTTTGCATGCTGCACAATCTGCATTCATACCTGTCCCACAATTTGGGGAAACTAATATTCTAGTATTATATCAGCTTTCATGGAAAAATGTAAATTTCAAATCCCCTTTTATGCAGAAGTTGCCTTGAAAATGTAAATTGATCAATAGGTTTTGAAAACAACAAGCCGCTGGGATTTGCTTCTGCGTGAAGGGTTTGATCCAACCAACCCATTGCAGTTAGTGAGAGCTTTCAGTTGACCTCAGTAGGCTTTGGATGAAGCCCCAGAAGAGGAGACTTGGAGGATCTAAATATCGTCCACTTGCATATTTCTATTTAGATCTAGTCAGAGCATTTGTAATGAAATAAAATGAAATATAAATTAAAGTTTTGTGTGTGTGTGTTGGAGGGGGGGATTCACAAAAAAATTCATGCAAGTTTTTCTACCCATTTTCTAATCAGCTCTGCTTTAAAAGTAAAATGTTATTCAGTTTTGAACGTATGCTAAGAAATCATCTTTCCTAAAATCCCTAGGCACTTGTGATAATAGTGAATTGGTTGCAGTTACAGAGAGTACAAAGAATTGCTTTCCTCCCATGTTGAATGCCTTGACAGCTTATTGCCTTCTCTTGCCTTTCGTGGTACAGCAAAAACTTTCTCCTGCCTATCTCACTTGCTCTGATTTTTCCTCCTTACTCTCTTCTTATGCTCCTCCTAATCTTTATTGCTTCCTTATGTCTTTTTCATCCTCTTGGTTTCACATTTTCTTTTCTACTAGCCCTATGAACAGTTTCCTATCTCCTGTTTCCCAAGAGACATTTGCTCTTTCATATCTGGCCACTTCTGCAAATTCTTCCTGCACAGATCTTCTCACCAAAGTTGTCTCCAGGTCACTTTGCACCAGAACTATTTGGTTTTGGTTTGATTAAAAGGTCATTTCTTTGAGGCAGGAATTTTGTCATCTTATTTATTTTGTAAAGCATTCTGCACATTTAGGTCGCCATGGAAATAATAGGCACACAATCTGAAAAAAATTCTGTCAGAGTAAACTGGTTAATTATAGTCACAGTTCACATACGTGGGAGGAAGACGGTCCAATCGTTAGGGCGCCAGCCCAGGACTCGCTCTGCCACAGACTTCCTGCGTGACTGGGAACAAATCAGTTTCTCTGTGCTAATTGTTTAAATGCCTATTTATCTGGCAGACCAGGCAAAAACAAAACAACACAACCCCTCCCCCATTGAAATGTGGAAAAATGGTTTTACTGATACTTCGACAATATGGATCTCAACACAGAATCATAGAAATGAAGAGCTGGAAGGGTCTGCCAGAGGTCATTTGGCCCAGCTCTCTGCTCAGTGGTGAGACCAAATATACCTACCCTATTCCAGCACTTAACTCTTTTCGTTAGATGCTCTTCAGTTTGCCCATATCTTTCTTAAAGTATGGTTCCCAAAACTGGACCCAGTACTCCAGCTGAGGCCTCACCATTAGGGCAGGACAGTTACTTCCCGGGTCTTATATACAACACTTCTGTTAATACATCCCAGAATGATATTAGCCTTTTTAGCACCTGCATCACATTGTTGGCTCATATTCAATATGTTATCCACTCTAATCCCCAGATCCTTTTCAGCAGTGCTACGGCCTAGCTGGTTATTCCCCATTTTGTAGTTGTGCATTTAATTTTTTTTCCTAAGTGTAATATTTTGCACGTGCCGCTACTGCTATTTCATCTTGTCAATTTCAGACCAATTCTCCAATTTTTCCAGGTCCTTTTGAATTCTAATCTTGTCCTCCAAAGTGCTTGCAACAACCTCCCAGCTTGGTGTCATCTGCAAATTTTATAGGCATACTGTCCACCACATTATCCAAGTTAATGAAAATATGGTATTGGACCCTGACAGATCCTTGTGTGGCACCACTTGATATGTCCTTCCAGTTTGACAGTGAACCACTGATAACTATTTTTTGTGTGTGTTTTTTCAAGCAGTTTGTGCATCCATTTTATAGTAGTTTCTTCTAGACCACATATCCCTATTTTGCTTATGAGAATGTCAAAAGCATTAATAAAATCTACATAAATCACTTCTGCTTCCTCATGTCTACTAGACCAGTAACCCTGTCAGAGAAGGAAATTTGGTTGGTTTGGCATGATTTTCACCTAGAGATGGGCTGTATACCATCTAGTGAAGCTGAGCCACAAGCAAGTTGTACAGAGTGCAGTGCAATAGAAGACCTTTGTATGAAGAAACTAATCATGTCATTGAGATGTCAGACAACTGTACAACTTACCCTTATGCTGGAATTTCTGCTATGGAAAAATAGTTTGACAGAGGTGGAGAAATTCTATTATAAGATACCTGGAAAAGTAGGGAATTGAAAAGACCTTCATTAAAACAATGGCACATCAGCACCAATTGTATATTATTCTTCCATGCACACAGTAACAAACATGGTCACAAAACACAGTAAAGGAATTTTTCAGAACCCTGGAATGAGATGACAAAAGTCTCAACATCAGTATAGAAAGATGAAATCATTTAAACTAGCAAGCAAATAGAAGTCACAAATGCTTAAGCTGGGACGCTCTAGTAGGCAATAAAGAAATGGCAATTAAAAAGTTCATTGATTAATCTAATACTGAAGTTAAACTAGAAAGATCATGACCAATTCACTGACTGAAGTAGAAGTAAGGTAGCATCAAATGAGGAAACAGTTGTCTTTATGTTTTGAGAACTGTAGATAGAAAATGTATTGTGGGATGAAAAGACAAAATTCAGTTAAGTTTATTCATTTAGGAAGAATACTCTGCTGCCCCTTCTGCCATAGTATTTCCATATTTGTTTGGTGAGGGAGGTTTGGTGAAAGATGTCATCAGTTTCAGAAGTACAATGATGTTTGCAAACAAATTATTTTTGCCCACTACAACCATTAACCCATTAATAAATTTGTTCATTTAGTTATCTTTTGAGAGAAAATCAAACTTCTTTCAATAGAATTTCCAGTATTGAAAGTATTTCTCTTGTATTTTGCACCGCGACCCCCTTCTGACAACAAAATTTACTATATGACTCCCAAAGTCTGAGCCTGCTCGAGCCCCGCTGTCTCAGGTGGGAAGGCCAAAGCTCAAGGGCTTCAGCCCAAGGTGGAGGGCCTGTAACCTGAGCCCCGACACCCAGGGCTGAAGCTACTGGGCTTGGGCTCAGGCTTCAGTCCTGGGACCCTGCAAATCTAACGCTAGCCCTGGCAACACCATTAAAATGGGGTTGCGACCCACTTTGAGGTCCTGACCCACAGTTTGAGAACCACTGCTCTAAAACATAGAGAAAAAAAATCAATGACATCACATTTTGTTTTACAGTCTTTTGAAGCAAGACAAAAGGCCAGATCTTCAGCTGATGTAAATCACTGATCTACGCTAGTTGAGGATCTTGCACAGTATCTTTATTTTGTTAACCTTTAAACTTAAGACTTCTTATGCTGTCATCACTACCTGTGTACATGCTGTGCACCCATGCAAGGGTCAGGTTAGGCAGAATCTGGTCTTCAGGACCTATATTGTACTTTTAGGTAGAATAGCCTCTAATGGCTAATTAGTCTGCTTATTGTAGAAACACTGTCTCTGGATGGTTGAACTGAGCACAAATAGATCTCCAGTTTGCCTGGTTACCTCAGCAAACTCAGATCAGTGTGAATGGCAGCTGGTGGGTGGGTAATCGTAAATTTTAGATGGATAATATATTTTGTACATCTATGTCTGCACACCTCATTCTGCAGTCCGATTACATTCAAAACTCCCATTGAATTCAGTAGCAGTTATGTGACGAGACTGAATATTTGGGTCTGTGTTTTAGCCATTAGAATCCATACTACTTCTTCAAGTGCTGTCCATATGGGTGCTCCACTCCAGGTGACAGTGCATCCTGGCGATGTTGATCGGAGATCTTTGGTAGCAGTGCCTGGTCGGGATGCACGCGCTCAGCTGTTGTCTCGCAGTGTTGTTAGGGTTTGTCTGTGCGCACGCGTCCCGCACCCACTCAGTTACTTCTCAACCGTCCTGGGCTGAAGACGGGACTCGGGGCAGTGCTGAACCTCTTCCCCTGGTCACTTGAAGGAAACAAGTAGAAATAGTTAGCTAGAAATGTCCCAGTTCTTTCTCTTCCTTTAGAATAGTCATTCATTATTCGTTAGTTTAAAAAACAAAACAAAACAAACTTTTTTTCTCTCAAGTTTGTCTCCTGCGGAGACTTTCCCCCCTGGATTCAAAAAATGTGGCTCCTGCAATGAGTCTATGCCGTAGTCGGATGGACACTCACTGTGTGTGAAGTGTCTAGGCGAGACACACGTTCCCGCAAAGTGTGTTCATTGTAATAGCCTGAAATCCAGGGCTTGCCGCGACAGAAACCTGCGGCTGAAAATGCTCCTTATGGAGAAATCCCTGCAACCACCAGTGGAGATGGGCACAAGTAAACCCTCTCCCTCACGCTCCCCTGCCAGGTTGGAACTGATCAGGAGCATGGCTTCACCCTGTCCTGCGAAGAGGCAGGAAGCCCCAATCTCTCCACACAGGGACCTAAATAAACAAAAAAGGTCTCCGGCGAAGTCACTTTCTCCTGTCCTGACGGCACCAACGACCGGTACAGATGACTGCCCCAGCACCTCAGGCACGGCGCACACAGGGTGCAGAAACAAGGACTTGACCCCCCACAGCGGGCAGCTTTCCTCGGCACCGAAGCTACTGGCACCACGGACGGACTTGGTACCTGCAAAAGTGGAAACAGTTCTCCATATGGTGCTCCAACAGGATTTAATTCGCAATGGCCCTGATCCAGCCAAGCACTTAAACTCATGCTTAACTTTGGACATGTGAGTAGTTCCATTGAGGTTAATGGGATGACACCCTGCACTGCGCCTCTCCCTGATATCTTGGACTACCTCTTACAGCTAAAAAAAGATGGACTATTGCTCAGCTCTATCAGAGTACACTGCGTGGCAGTTAATACCTTCCATGACACGCTGGACGCGTTTTCAGTTTTCACCCACCCCACCATAAAACGCTTCCTCATGGGCCTTCAAAACCTTTACTCTGAGATTCACCTACCCACAGCTACCTGGAATCTGAACCTAGTTCTCTGGGGTCTCATGAAATCTCCTTTTGAACCACTGGCTACCTCCGCCATACTACACATGTCCATGAAAGTCGTTTTTTTAGTTGCCATAATGTCGGCAAGAAGGGTCGGGGAAATAAGCGCACTAATGGCCTACCCTCCCTACACAATTTTCTTTAAAGACAAGATTATGATGCAACTCGATCCCAAATTTCTTCCCAAAGTGGCGTCCACCTTCCATCTCAATCAGCCAATACACCTACCTGCATTCTACCCCAAACTTCATAAGAACCCACAGGAAGTGGCATTACATACTCTTGATGTCAGACGTGCAATTGCCTTTTATTTGGACAGAACTAAGGCATTCCGTAAATCACCTAGACTATTCGTGTCCACTACTGAATGATCGAAGGGTGCTGCTATTTCCAAGCAACGACTCTCCAAGTGGATATCCGAATGCATTAGGTCCTGCTACTAGACCCAGAATGCTCAACCCCCCCAGGGGCATCAGAACACACACTACTAGTGTGCTGTCAACATCCGTTGGACCTGTTGCATTACCGACATATGCAAGACAGCTACATGGGCATCAGCCCACACGTTTGCCAAATACACTATCACATAGGACACTATGGCAGACACTATAGTAGGCCACATTGTACTGTCTACCATTATCAATGCTGCAACTCCAAAGTCCCACCAACCATAGTGGGTACTGCTTCACATTCACCTGGAGTGGAGCACCCATAGGGACAGCACTCGAAGAAGAAGAGAAGGTTACTCTCCTTGTGCAGTTACTGACATTCTTCGAGATGTGTGTCCTTGTGGGTGCTCCACTACCCACCCTCCTCCCCTCTACTTTGGAGTATGAATCAGACGACTCTACGGTAAAGAAGGAACTGAGGGGGTATGGGACGCGTGCGCACAGACAGACCCTAACGACGCCGCGAAACAACACCTGAGCATGTGCGTCCCAACCAGGCACTGCTATGGAAGATCTCCGATTAACAGCACCAGGACGCACCATCATCTGGAGTGGAGCACCCACAGGGGGACACATCTTGAAGAACCTCAGTTACTGCAAGGTGAGTAACCTTCTCTTCGGTTTTGTTCTGAACAATTTTGTTGAAAAAAATACAATAGTTCTATTTCAAAGTGCTTTAAAAAAAAAAAAGCCAAAAAACTCCACCAAAACAAAACAACCCCCCCCCCCAGTCCTGTATAATTGTTTAAAAACAAGAAAGGTATCTCTGGCAGAAAATGTAGTAATGCCTTGGTGCAGCACTAAGCCCCAGTAACTGGACAGACTATAGAGGAAATCTGGTTCCACTGACGTTACTGGCAAAACTATTATTGATATCAATGGGGTCAGGATTTAATTCGCAAGCTTTTCCCCAAGCAGCTTTATTCCTGGTTGTCCCTTTAATAAACCGAAAATTCATTGAGAGTGCTCCCTTCATAACATCATCAAATAACAATTTCCCCTGGCAAAGACGTGGAGCTCCCTGCAGGTCATTTTGGGAGTTGCAATTCAGTTCCCCCTAGGAATATTAGAAACAACAGCATGGCACCGATGAAATAGAGAATTGATAAGTATTTCGTATAACTAGTCAGCCAAATAGCAGAAGGATGACACATTTTTTAATCAAATTTCAGACAGTTATAATGCCTGCTTTTTTAATAATGGTTGGCCTAAGAGGTTGGCATAAGCCCTGAAGAGTAGTGTTTAATATCCTTTCCAAAGTTTTTCCATAATTCATTATGATAACTCTAGATATTCTTGGTATCCATATGAATATCTGATCCCTTTTTGAATCTTAATAAATTCTTGGTCTGAATCTTACTAAATTCTTGGTCCATGGTATAGTATATTAGTTGCGTGAAAAAATATTTTATTTTATCAGTCTTTAGTTTGTCACTTTTTAATTTAATTTATTGCTCCCCTTGTTGCAAGATGTGGAAGTTTCTGATCTTCCTTCTCTAGACCTTCTTAATTATACTGTATAGTTTTATCATGTCCTCTCTTCTTTATGTCCTTTCTAAGGTAAACAATTGCAACCATTTCAATCTCGTCATGTGAGAGCTTTTCCATGACCTTGCACATTCTTGTTGTCATTCACTAAAACCTCTCTAATTCTAATATCCTTTTTGAGGGGGGTGACCAGTAATATGCACACTATTCTATATGAGGCTGCACAACGGATTTACATAACGGAATTCTAATAGTCTCTGTGTTATTGACTGTCCCATTTCTTAGGTATCCTAACATCCTTTCCAGTTATGAACCATTTAGGCAAGGTCTGATTTCTGTGGTATAACAGATGTCTGCTCTAGTGGTTCGATCCTGCCAAGTGCTGAGCATTCTGGCCCTGATCCAGCAAAGCACTTAAACTCATGCTTAACTTTGGACATGTGAGTAGTTCCATTGAGGTTAATGGGATGACATCTGTGTTGAAAATTGAGCACATGCTTAAGTACGCTGCTGGATCACAGCCAAATTGCTCTGCATCTTACACCAAGTCCTTGGTGTCTGGAAGTATCAGTGAAGTCAGCAGTAATAGAGACCAGAGCAATGCGGAAGAGAAAATATTGTTTTCTGACTTAAATAATAATACAAGCTCTATAAAAGTACGAGTGCTATAAAAAGCTGGATTTGGTTTTCAGAAGACAAACTTGTGTTCTGGACAATGAACATTGAGTCATGTGAAATTCAGTGAAGTATAAAAGAGAGGCAGGGTGGGTGAGGTACTATCTTTTATTAGATCAATTTCTGTTGGTGAAAGAGACAAGCTTTTGAGCTTACACTGAGCTCTTCTTCAGGTCTGTGTAAGCTTGAAAGCTTGTTTCTTTCACCATCAGATAAAAGATTTTACTGCACCCACCTTGTCTCTCTAATATCCTGGGACCAACACAGCTACAAGAACACTGCAAACAATAATATATAAAAGACAGCTGTAATAGGCTTGAAATCCCAGCTCCTCACCTGTGAGACCAACACAAGCCCAGGATATCAGGTAGTTTGTACTTCTGTCAAGGCTGCAGAGATGATATGAGGAGATGCATCTCACCATCTTTCTGCCCTTCGTTCTTCTGCACTGATGGGGCATTAAATGCTCCTTTCACATGCTCATGGGAAATACAAGGGTATTTGCTTCAGGGATGCAACAAATCTTTGGTTTTGTTACTTTGGTCAACCAATCTGAAAGGGGAATTTAAGCTATTGGTGCTGCTCTTATGCTGGTGAGTTGATGGTGTTTTTGTTATCTGGAGAATATTTGTGTCTATGGATTTGAGATTAAGAGTATGTCTACACAGCAAAGAAAAACCCACAGTTGGCCCATGCCAGCCGACTCGGACTCGCGAAGCCCAGGCTGTGGGATGTTTAATTGCTGTGTAGACTTCTGGGCTTGGGTTGGAGCCTGGGCTCTAGGGCCCTGCAGGGTGTGAGGGTAACAGAGCTCTGGTTCAAGCACAAGCCCGAACACAGCAATGTAACAGCCCCGCATCATGAGCCCTGTGAGTCCGAGTTGGCTAGCACGGGTCAGCTGTGGGTTTTTCTTTGCTGTGTAGACATACCCTGAATGTGTCAAACATGGGTCTCTGCTTAACATGTAGGGAAATTTAGGAACTTGCTGAATTTGATCAACATATGGTACCAGCTAGCCTCATTTCTACCAGCTCTTTTGTTATTTTGTTATTGGTATAGGTCTTAATGACAGTTGTAAGCCATAGTTCTGAATGTAGGGGTTAGTCCACCCTGGGGAGAATCATGACTGGTGTGGAGAAAGTAAATAAGAAAGTGTTATTTACTCCTTCTCATAACACAAGAACTAGGGGTCACCAAATGAAATTAATAGGCAGCAGGTTTAAAACAAACAAAAGGAAGTATTTCTTCACACAATGCACAGTCAGCCTGTGGAACTCCTTGCCAGAGGATGTTGTGAAGGCCAAGACTATAACAGGGTTCAAAAAAGAACTAGATAAGTTCATGGAGGATAGGTCCATCAATGGCTATTAGCCAGGATGGACAGGGATGGTGTTCCTAGCCTCTGCTTGCCAGAAGCTGAGAATGGGCAACAGGGGATGGATCACTTGATGATTACCTGTTCTGTTCATTCCCTCTGGAGCACCTGGCATTGGCCGCTGTCGGAAGACAGGATACTGGGCTAGATGGACCTTTGGTCTGACCTGGTATGGCCGTTCTTATGTTCTAACTTATAGCCTTAAGTGACATCCAGGAAAATGCTTGGTCCAACTCAGATAATAGCAATGTTCTGCCTGCTAGCTAAACCCTGATGAGGCTAAGGTAGATAATTTCCTATGAATTGCTGGCTCCTTAACTTCCTTTATGGCTGAAAAGCATCTAGTATTTATTATTAAGTCAAAAGGACTTAAGGAAAAATTATTAAGAAACTCTGTGTGTGTGTGTGTGTGTAAGTATGGAATGCTTTTATTTTTCTTTCATGCACAAATTGCAGCTAATGGAATAACAGCAGTTATTTTTAGCCATATTTTATAAATGTGAGTTGCTACACTGAGTTGTTTGAACAGAAGGTTTCCACTTTGCTTTGGAAAACTTGCTTTAGGACAATTATTTGTTTAAATGTTTTAAAAGCAGTGGAGGTCACTAAGACCCCCATAACATTCAGGTTAAAATGTTCCAAGATGAAGTCTAAGCAGTGTCATGTATCCTCTCTTTCACCCCAAAACACACAACAAATAATTTATATGGGGGCACCATTTTTTACAAAGTGGATGCAGCACTGATGTTCAAAAATCAGACTTTCCTGCACTTTTGGGGGCAGGTGGCAACTGCAAGTATACTTATTGTTAGGATTGTGATGGTTTTGTTTTATAGAGCTTTTCCATGAGTTAAAAATGCTGAACTTGATCAGCATATGGTACCAGCTAGCCTCATCTCTACCAGCTCTTTTGTTATCTTGTTATTGTTATAGGTCTTAATGACAGTTGTAAGCCATAGTTCTGGATGTAGGGGTTAGTCCACCCTGGGGAGAGGAGGGAGAAACAGCAGTGTGGATTATGGAAATATGAATTGATTTAAAAAGCATCTCTCTTGTAATAGAATGGAGCTCAAAGAAAGACGGAGGAGAAGCTGGTGAAAAGACGATGGAATATGATGTGAAAATGATCATTTGACTGCTTTCCTTTTCATTCCCAGCTGCTGTTTCTGGTGAAAAGACATGCATTTGTATATCTTAAGGCTGGGTGAAAAAGGGCCAGATGAATGGAATTACTTGTTAGATATGTTTTCATTTTGAGTCAAATAAATTATGTGCATTTTAATAGACTGTCTGCATTTTACTAGACTGTATGCATATGTTAGCCACTTTTTCTTTATCATACAGCTGTAATATTAGGGACTACATTTTGTAAAAATGTTCTCTTCTGTGTGTGTTCAAGTAAGTGTACAGTATTAACTTAATATTTGACAGTCCTTCAAATACAGCCTTCAAAATTTAATTATATTAGTGGTTTGACCTAACCCTATAATCCTCAGTAATGTGCAAACCAAAGGGGGGAAAATGTAGTCCATGGTCAGGTGTTGGATCAGTGATGATGAATCTTTTAGACCATCATTTTGAGCAAGAATGTTGAAAATAGTTACCTGGTGTCATTCTTAATAGACTTCTATTGCTCTCACTCCACTCCAGTTTACAGCTTACTTTTCACTTCATTCTACTCTTCTGCTACACTCTCTTTCCCCCCTTTTCAGTTCATTCTTTCCATTTTAGGCTTCATTGTATTGAGGTATTTTGTCCCTCCACTGGTGATTCTGTCTCCCTCAGCTTCAGGCCATCCATTGGGGGGTGTTCGAATTAGCTCCGCCTCTCTGGATATTGGACATTGAACGGAGTACTCTGCATCACTACTGTTCTGGGGTTGGGAGTGAAAGAGTAAGGTCATCTAATTGCTTCTGCTACCACCAGGGCAAAGTGTAACAGGTTTTACGCTATGCTCATGAAATGTCTTTCCCCACTTGCTTCCCATTTCCGTATGTTAGATTTATGTTGTACTTCATGAAACATTCTGCAGACACTAATTTACCTTTTTATCTTTAGTTTCAACTGCTTTTCAGATCAGTTTGTGAATAAAGCCAGAGATGCTGTCATTGAAGCGGTATACTGGTGAAGACACCTCTTTTCATTTACTGGATGATAATAGAGGAATGTTTATTATCTTTTAGCAAGTGGAGAGCCCAGAGTATTTATGCACCAGCAAGCAACTTGGAAATTTTCTATCTTAAAAGATAATTATTGCCCGCATAATAATCTATACAAGTGGCATTTGATGGAAGGGAGTACTCCCATTCCCCTCCCCCCCCCACAATCCCCAGACCTCCCATACTGCTCAGGGAATAAGAATCTCACAAGCCAGAATCAAGAAGAAAAATCAGTAGAAGTTGCTTGTGGATGCATGATGTAACAGACAGACTTCGGACTTTATCATACTAGCCCTGCAGTAATACAGTGGTCTTTATCATACTCGTGTTTGTTCAACAATAGTTACAACAGTTATTTACCTCTGTCTGAACATTCTCTAGTGGAGAAGTCCTTTGTGGAATGCAGTGTTGCTAACTCTCATGGTTTTATCATGAGTTCCATGGTATTTGGAGCTGTTTTCTCAAAGCCCCAGCTGCTTGACTCAGTTGATTACATAAGAATTCCAGAGTTTAAGAAGAGTAAGTTTCTAATAAGTTTCTGATAATTGTGCTCTGAACAAATAAAGTGCTATAAAATGTTAATAAAATCAGGTGGCGGTCGCACAGGAAGCCTTAATTCTGGCATTACCTAAATTTTAAGTGCTTAACTCTGCAACCTTAACATTCTTTTAATGTAGTTTTTTATATGTAATTTGTCAGGTTTATTAAAAAAAAATTGGAAAAAACCCAAATTCCAAATGTGGAACCATGGTTCATCTGCAGAGTTCAAACCTTTAGCTCCACCATGCAGACCTCAGCCACTTGAGGTAACAGTAACTGATAAAGGATGACAGCCTACTGCTGCTGTGTGGGCCATATACCAGAGGGAAATGAGGCACACATTTTGTCAGTGCATTTCATAGCTATTTGCTGCCTGCAGAGAAATACTGACACTCAGGAATCCTTGTTCTGAGGGAAATATACTCTGATTACAGACTCTTCTTCCCCTGACCCCTTTAGTCTGTCCCGGCCCCCAGGCCCTACATCACAGTCCCCTGGCTCCAGACCTCAGACTCCCACCTTCTTCCTCTCTGCTCCAGACCCTTACCCCAGTGTCCCCTCTCACCATCCCTTTGCATTCTAGCAGGGTGGATTTGATTTAAATCATGACGGGGGGGAGGGATAGCTCAGTGGTTTGAGCATTGGCCTGCTAAACCCAGGGTTGTGAGTTCAGTCCTTGAGGGGGCCACTTGGGGATCTGGGGCAAAATCAGTACTTGGTCTTGCTAGTGAAGGCAGGGGGCTGGACTCGATGACCTTTCAAGGTCCCTTCCAGTTCTAGGAGATGGGATATCTCCATTATTATTATTATTTTTTTTTAAATCACTAGTCAGGAAGACTCAATTTAATCATGGATTTCTACGTAAAAGTGCTTTCTTGTTGGTTGTTATAACCTTAATACATATTCTTCACAACTCAGAGATAGATGTAGGGTTCATTTTTAGAAGGTACACACTATACATTTTTAAAGTGATTTATTTTGAAAACTTTTCAGATTAGTTTTACAGCTCTGTCAGAAAATGAATGATTGTTCAGTTATTTCATTTACCAAACGTAATTGAAGCAGATATTCTTGAAGTCAGTGGGAGGTGAACCATCTCCAATTCAACAGGTTAATCATTCATATTTGGAGGATTTTCTTGCTATGCTGTATTAGGAGGAGAACATCACCAGACAGACATTTAAATTGTTTTATTTAACTAAAACAACAGCATTATGTATTCTGGATTTTTTTCTTCAACAGCAAACATATAATATTTTAATAAAACAAGCATATGAATTTTTGAATTTAGTTAAACATTCAAGTTTTTTAAAAATAAAGTTTATTTTTGTTAAAATTGTTTTCAACTAAAATAGTTAAATTATTAAAACAAAAAACTAAAAATTAAATAGTCTGTCAGCCAGGTCAACATGAAAAACTTAAAATATTTGGCTTCTACAGCTAACTCAGTTGTCTTCACCTTCATTTTCCTGTTTGTTCATAATCTGGAAAAGAAAAACAAGCTTTCCTGCTTTTTCAAGTCCCAAACGATTTCTCAATTTGGAATGAATTAGTCCAAAGGAAGAAAATATTCTTTCTACACCAGCAGAAGAAGCTACTACTGTTAAAAGTGAGATTATCAACTTTAACAGTCTCTGAATCCAAGTGCTTAAGTGACTTCCACTAGTTCACTGGTGTGACTTTCTTTAAAACATCATCAGCAAACATATATTTCTTGAATGGTTCTTATTCCCAAACTGGGTCTCTTTTACGTCCTGCTGCCATTATAGGTTTTCCATTTTAGTGAGAGAATGGTATGGTAGATATCAAATTAATGAAGGCTGCACTCAGAAAGACCTCAAGACTTCTGGAATATGCTGCTCAAACAGTTTCACTTTTGTTTCTACTGCCTGTCCCTCCCTCCTCACATTTATCTCCAGACTTCTTCTCCTTGTCCAGATCTATTCTGCCCGCAACAATCTTCTATTCATTGAACTTTTTGAAACTTTGCACTTTTAGGGAGACGTAAGGGATTGACTCTGTGTACACAAATTTGCAGAGCGACAATAGGGTTGAGGACTGTTATTTCTCACCTCTATATATTATTTGTTTATTTATTTAAAACATTTTTGCTGTTATCAAACATGTTATCTCTGAAGACACAAATCCACAGTTTGAGAACTGCAAAACTAAACATTTCTGATGGTATCTTCTAGACTGAGCACTGAGTCCCATTGGGTAGATAGGAAGATTAACCTAAATAATCTATACAGAAGTCCCTGGAACCCCATAAGATTGGGTCCCTAATCCATGAACTATTGGATTTACAAAACTTGTCTTAAACATTACCTGAATATATTGTCTCATACTATAGAATTAGAATTTATAATCCCTATTCCATGATGAGATATCTTTGAGCTATAATGTATCTTAATTAAAACTATCTTTAGATAGATGTTTTCCTCCAAAAAGCATTTTATCAAAAAAAATCCGATTTAAATAAAAATAAATTATTGATTTTTATCCACCCTGCATTCTAGTCTGTTTATTCCTTCTGTTTTCTCCATGATGCCTGGTCTGAATAGGGAGAGCATTGAGAGCTCAGGAGAGACAGTCACTCTGCTTTAGTATCCTGTGCCTGGTACCACAGCGGCTCCTGACCGCTGGGAGGAGCAATTGTAGGGCAAGTGCAGTTCTGCCCTGGCAGCCTGGGCTGGAGCATACTCAGTGTAGATGGAGTCTCTGTGGAATTTAGCTTCCAGAGTCTAACAAATCTCTAATGACCATGTACAAACTGAGGTTTTTCAGAGGCTCACAATTTGGTGGTATGGCAAGAGTGATTAGGTTATTTTTATTTTCCTCTAAATTTCAGTGGGCTGTTCTTGTTCTTTTTTTGTTTTTAAAATAAATTACTATTTCAATAAAAGCATTTCCTTTTGAGATAAAATTATCCTTTTTAGGGTTGGATTTGTAGAAAAAGCAATCACTTCGTTTTTTTCATGTATCTTTTGCCCAGATTCACACAGGTGATTGTTAAAGGACAATGTTACAAATCATTCTGTGTTTGGTAGCATTGCACCAAACTTAAAGAAAAATGCAAATTAGTGCCCTAATATTTGAAAATATGAGCAAAAGTTTGTTTCCCTTTTTCTGTTTGCCAATCCCTGGTTTAATATATAAAACAACCTTTGGCACGCGGCTCGCCAGGGTAAGCACCCTGGCGGGCCAGGCCAGTTTGTTTACCTGCCGCGTCCAAAGGTTCAGCCAATCACAGCTCTCACTGGCTGCAGTTCGCTGCTCCAGGCCAGTGGGGGCTGCGGGAAGCGGCGGGGGCCCAGGGATGTGCTGGCCGCCGCGTCCCGCCGCCCCCATTGGCATGGAGCAAAGAACCACAGCCAGTAGGAGCCATGATTGGCCAAACCTGCGGACGCGGCAGGTAAACAAACCAGCCTCGCCCACCAGGGTGCTAAAGGTTGCTGATCCCTGTATTTAAACCATGCATCCATAGAATGACATTTAAAAAAAAAAATCTTAAAATGTATGAGCTTTTTGAGTAAACTTGGTACACTGTTACTATTACTTCTGGGCAGTGGTGCAGCTGCTGTTTGTATGTTCAGTAGCAGGTTAGTTGTGGTTGACTTTTGGCTCCCGAGTCCCACCTCTGTACTGACAGCTTTCTTTTGTGGCATCCTCTGTGCCACTAGAGGCTATTGTCTTCCTTTTGGCTAGGCAGCTGGGACTCCTCCCTCCTGCTGGTTCCCTAATTAGGCTGTGCCCCAATGCTCTGCAAAGCAGAGAGGAGCCAGGATGTGGAAACTTAACTCTGAATTTCCAGATTTCACACCTTTTGGTTTTTCTGTACATATAATCTAAATTCTGGTATTTCCTGGCTTTCAAGGATTTAATTTGGATTTTTTTAATGTTCTAATATTTTTAGCAGAAGTAAATGATAATGTCTTTGAAATATAACAGAAGGGTTTGTTTTGTTTTTTTTGCTGGGAATTACCTGATAAGGTGTACTGAGACCTTATCTCTGTACTATTAACAGTGTCGCTAACTATCCTGCTTCCATAGAACAGTGCAGTTGTCTGACCAGTGCATTTCTCTTGCATGCAGGAATTGTCAGGTTGGGCCTAAATAGCTCTCTTCCTTCATCTTTCCACTGATAGGGGATATTTTTATGATTCTCTCTTCTCTGCTCTCCTTCTGTTAGGTTCATGCTGCTTGCTGCTCTGTGTGCCTCTCATACAGAGAGGGTGACCGAGAAGCCAGCAGAGAAAGATCAGAGAGAGGACTGAGCTGCCTGGCTTTGCATTGGCCGTCTTATGTGGCAGTATCAGGATTTCACGCTCTTAGGGGCTTAATGGTGAAGGGCTCAAATGTGAGAAGTTTGGCCTTGATCCAGCAAAGAACTTAAGTATGTGCTTAACTTTAAGCATCTGAATAATCTCACTGATGTCACTGGATCAGGTCTAGGTGCTTAAAACAATAACAGCCTTCAGTGTTTTCTTTTAATGGTCAAAGGAGGAATAAAAAACATGGTAGGAACTTTGAAGAAAGGAATTGGTGTGGGGAGGGGAAAGGTTGGAAGAAGGTTGGGTTGGTCCCAAGAAAGGAGAAAATTGGGAGTTAGAGGGAAAGAGACATGAGGGAGTTCCAAGAGGGGAAAGAGCTCAGGGGCAAGAAGACCAAAGGAAACACCGCCAGGATGACATCCAATCAGGGCATTTTACAGTGGAGAAAGAGAGAAACTGGGAATGCAAGGAGGAAGCAAGGAAGAATTGAGAGAGAAATAGGTGAGATGTACTGGAATACAGGAGAGAACAAAGAGCAAGACCTAACTAGCAGCAGCTGTATTCAGCAATATGGGAAAAAGCAAGGAGGTACAAAATAGAATGGGGTGGGTGTGTAAGAGGTAAAGGATTGGGAGAAGAGGAGTTGCTTCCTTTCGAAAAAGGGAAAAGGAGGTACAGAAAAATGAGAGAGTTTAAAAAAAAAGATTGAGGAGGGAAAAAGCCTTAGGCAGAAATGAGAAAAGGAAAAATAACGTGGTGAGAAAGAAAAAGGAAATAATGAAATAGAATAAGTGAGGGGGTAGTGGGGAAAGAAGATGTAAAAAACCTGTCACTTCTAAGTTAGTGATTTTTATTTATGCTCCTATATGTGATAATATTTCCCTAGCAGATGTCCGATCTCTCTGCAAGTTTATGAGGATGGTTAGTTATTTTGAGCACCTGTTATATGAATATTGTTGGCTATCTTATCTCAGTTCTGTAGTTCAATAATTGGTGTTGTCATGGTTGCTACTTTTTTAAAAAAATATTTCTTCCCCTCCCCTGGGCAACTCTGAAATGTTTCTGGAGTGGACCTAGTATACCCGTCTCTTGGTGTAGGATTAATCCCTTCTTTCTAAAGGGACACATTCTCTTTTCTATTCCTCTGCTTATAATTAGGGTGGTTACCTAGTTGAGGGTCTGCTTGCTTTCTTGAGGCCCAGTTTTGTGTTGTGGATCATACACCGAACCAGCTGGAATGATATGGTTCCTTTTCTTAAAAAGAAAAAAAGTTTGAACTGAATGGGAAAATGGATTTTCCTGCCTCTGTTGAAGTTCAGTTCTGGATACATAAAGCTTCCCTGCTAGGGAAGATAGAGGTGCTTCTAAAAAGCCAGTCATCCCTGCCCCCAACCCTCATCCATCCCATTAAAATACACCAGATTGTACATACTAGCAGCATATATTATACAAAGAAAAATAAATAAATTTGTCTGATGGTATAACTGCAAATCCCCACCCAACACATTTTAAAAGTTACTCAGTTCAAACAGTGTGCTGTACCAAGTAACATGCTTAGTATAGTTTTAAAGAATCAAGTACAAAGAATTCTAGCAAGTTTACCACACTCAAATTTGGTGTAGTATTAGGCCTTGTCTATGTGGGAAAAATTTGTCAGTTATACTGGTGTAGTTAAACTCTTCCAAAGTGTCATAAACTAAGCTGGAAAAAGGCACTCTTATATTGGAATGAGAATGTTTACATAGTGGGTTTTGATGGTATAACTATATTGGTTTAAATTCACACCTAAGCTACATTGGTATAACTTTCCCATGTAGACAGCGCCTTAGTCTTCATTCATTTATAGTTAGGTGCCAGTGTTTTTTGTTTAAAGAAAAATATAAATTTGTACATTCCCAAGTTACCTTTCCCATCAGTATGCACCCCTTTCTGGTATACAAGCTTTATTGTTTAATGTAATAGTCTCTCCTTTCAAGTTGGTAAATCAACTATCAAAATTCCATTATGCATTTCAGACTCCAACTTTCGGAATATGACACAATTTGAACTTCTTTGTTTATAGAGGGTCATAAATCTGCTTTTTAGGATAAGATTGGGGTGAGCAAAGAATGTATCCTACAAAACCTTTATGTATTGTATAGACATTGAGTGAAATCCTGGCTCTGTTGAAGTCAATAGGAGTCTTGCCATTGACTTAAATAAGGCCAGGATTTCACCCTATATTTTTAGCAATTTGTGGTGTTCTGGTTGGGAAGGGGATATTGAACAACATTTTAATACTTTTAGTGTCTGACCAAGAGAAAATATGATTAATCTACTCTTGATGATTGTTTTTACACAAAATGAAGATTAATTACAGTAGGATTTTGCATTTCTGAGTATTGATCTGTGTAACTTAATGAAAATCCTCTTCTCTTTGATGATGACTGTAATTTTTAAAATTCCAGCCTTGTCCTTCCTATCTAGTTATGAATAAGGCTACATTTTAGTCACAGGTATTTTTAGTAAAAGTCATGGACAGGTCACGGTCAGTAAACAAAAATTCACAGCTCGTGACCTGTCCATGACTTGTACTGTATACCCCTAACTAAAACTTGGGCCAGCTAGCCGCAGGTGCTCTGGGAGGGCAGTCCGGAGCCGCCACGGGTGCTGGGGGGAGGCGGGCAGCAGCTCCCCAGAAATGGCCGGCATGTCCCTGCAGCTCCTAGTGGGAGGGAGGGCCGAGGGGCTCCAGGTGCTGCCCCCACCATGAGCGCCGGGTCTGCAGCTCCCATTGGCTAGGAACCACAGCCAATGAGAGCTTCAGGGGCAATGCCTGCAGGCAGGAGCAGCACGCAGAGCCTCCTGGTCCCTCCGCCTAGGAGGTGCAGGGACATACCAGCCGCTTTCTGGGAGCCCTCCAAGGTAAGCGCTGTCCCGCACCCCTACCCACTGCCCCAGCCCTGAGCGCCTTTCCACACCCCAACTGCTGCTGCTGAACCAGCTGCTGCAGAAGTCATGGAGGTCATGGAAAAAGTCACGGAATCTGTGACTTCCGTGACCTCCGTGACAGACACATAACGAATGTGATGCCAGTCATCTAACCGGAAGAGCAGACCAGTAATATTTTTCAAAGGCAATGCCGTGAGTTGGCAGCAGATTTCCTACAACAGATGGTCATCATCACCTGTGCATTAAACATCATTCTTATATTCCTCAGCTCTACTTGCTTTGGATGATGCATATATCATGGTGATGGATGCCATATAATAATAACCCAGATAGATAGATGTTCAGTTAAGCAAGAAAAAGAAAATCATTCTTATATTTCGGGTGCCTGCTGTGGCTTTCTCCACAGAAGCATAGAGATCTATGTTTGTGGGAAAGCTGGAGGAATGGTAAGGTGTGGTCAGGGAAATTGTGAACTGCCAAGATTTTTTTTTGAGGGATTTTTGAAGCTTGCATAACTACTCTAGTGGTTTTGTTAATGTTTATATGTATATACAGGAAGTTTTCTAAAGAGTGAGGTAGTTGCCTGTTGTTTTAACAACAACCAATTTAATTTATTTATGCAAATATATGAGGTTTCCTGTTTTTAAAGGCAACAATGTTATTGCTTTTAGCATTAGATAATACATTGCAAAATAATTTTATTTCCCAAGTTAAACAGTATATACTCTTCTGAAAGCACCCAAATCTAGCATTACAGGTTCCATAGATGAAAATAATCCACTAGAAGCTAGAATCAAGGATATTTCTTGTGTTTGAAGATGCATGTAACTTTTTCATCAGAAAAGAATAAATATTTGTGTTAAACCTCCTTTTCTAATGAGTACACATCTTTCTGTCCAACAAGCAGGTATGTCTTAGGTACAGGCCCCTGGAAACGAAGATCGATTAGAAAACTGAGTTCAAGTTTCATTCAGGAGAAAGGGTCACTGTACAATAAGTGTCAATTTTAAATATGTTTTAATACTTAATATGCACGAATACATGTATAGCATGATTATTTGCAATTAATACACCCCAACAGTGTTTAGAAGACACCTAGAAAGCATCTTAGATGCATCTTATTTTCCTCCATTTTAAAAATCTGAATAGCACCTGTAATTAAGGGAGAAAACTGAGCCCTGGAAGCTAGGTAGGACTTCCATCTATTGATCTGTGTAAACCCAGCTTACACTGTCAGGGGAGAAGCAGTCAACTGCTGAGCTGCTTTGTCACTGACATAAGCTGAGAGAGGATTTTTTTGTCTATACTGTTTATACACCAGTCTATAGACCTGCTGGCTGGCTGAATTTTAAAGAGTGCGGAGGTTTAAAGACTTGTCCCCTGAGGGATGCTCCTGCCAGTTGGGAAGCGAGCTGAGGCTGTGTTTTGCAGAAGTTGTGTGTGTATGTATGTGTGTGCCGGTCGGGGTGGGGGAGGGGTGGGAGGCAGAGCAATGGGAAAGTACTGTAGTTCATCTGAGTCTCAAAAATGTTGCAAAATGTACTTTATGTTCTGTTAATATCTTTCTTTTGTTTCCTTCCTTGTGCAGTAATTTTTTTTTTTTTTTAAAAAAGCTCCATTGGGAAACTTAGATGAATATTGGAAATACATTTCCCTCCCTATTTTAAATCAGTCCTATAGTCACCAAGCAGCAATGAATATTGTTGATAGTAAGACAAAAATGATGTTTTAAACTAAGATGTATATTGAAAGTGAAAATGGTTGAAGATGGCAGGGTATCTGTGTTGAGTTTTATTACCTGAAGACCCAAAATTTAAAAATGAAATTATTTCTTTGAAAGAAGAAAATTAAAATTTTGTGAGCCTGAAAGTATGCTCTATTTGAAAATTAATACGTTAGAAGTTTGGACGGTTTCTTCTTTAGTTTGTGTTTTTTGGTTTTGTTTTATTGCTTGTTTTCTACTTTGTGTGTTTGTGTGTGTATGTTTTATTCCCTGCAATTTCCACATTGGCCCTTCCCTGCCTGCCAAAACTGAGACTGAACAGCAGTCTGTTTGGAGAATATTATATGCGCTACTACATAAAGATTTTCCATAATCAAGAGAGTTAGTATCCTTCCCCAAAACACAACATATTACTTTCATCCCTTTCATCTTTATCTCTGTTATTATCACACACAGTGAGAGTCCCAAAGCTGCTCCAGAACTCAGGAATAATAGGCTTTCTCATTCTTACTGTATGTACTAATGTAGTGGTCTACCAGGACACACACTATATCCTTGAAAAAAGCTGTAAACATTTCACTCATGCAATGTTTACAGAGTTTTGAAATATACAGACCTTGCTGGTTAATATATTAATATTTTTCCATGTGTGTTTTACACTGTGTAAAACCAGGCAAATACTTAAGGTAAGGTACGCATTCAGTGCAGTGCACAGGAATTTAACTGCATGACTTTCAGTATATGGTAGTTGCTGTCCCATCCTGCAAAGTGCTCAGCATTCTTTCACTTGAGTGAGTTTTGAGGGTTTGCAGCACCTCGCAGGATCAAGCACCTAAATCCCCACCCTTGGCACTGGAAGTTTGGAACCTGCACACTCAATCCTGCAAACACTCACTTAGTGGGATGACTGATACGGGTACCTTTATGCACATAAGTGCTTGCAGGTTTGGTATAGTAAGCAAGTGTTGCACGTCACTGACCCAACTACATTTCATCATCGACAACCTTCCTCCTACATTTAAACATTTCACAGAGGACTTGTTTTCCCAACTGGTTTGCTGGAAGCAAGAAAATAAATACAGTAAGATCAGTGTTATATATTTATTCAGCTTTGCTGACAGCTGATCTGTTAGCTCTGATTTTTCTAGAGAGAGGTCTTGTACTTCTTAAAAACATTAGGACGTTTTTATATTTAATTAACACATTTTATTTGCCACTAAACAGCTTCTTAAATAAAAATGTGCAGAAAAGAAACACAGTATCCATTACATGATGGTCTGAACACTGCAGGAATGGTCTTACTTTTAATTAATTAATAATGAGGTTTGCTTGTGAATGCCTTACTGCTCTACTGAAGAGATAACCATATAAATTTCTACTTTGTACCAACAGAAGATTTTCATCTTTTTCAGCATTTGACTATGAAACACATATAGAGTTGTTATACCTCTCAGTAATTCATTCTGCTGCCAACTTCATTCCCTTTTCTCTGCCTGCATTTTAATTGAAACAACATTTGTATTTTTGAGCCAGGATCTGTCAGAAGTCCCTGTGGCTAGTCTGTGGTACAAGTAGCAGCAGACGTGGCTTACCCATATGGTGCAGTGCTTCTTGTAAAATCCATATGGCCTTGTTGAAGGGAATCCCAGCGGGGATGTGAAGGGTGTTAATACCCTTCAGGCCAGGCCTTTCCCTCCTGGGGCTTCAATGGCATTGTCTTTGCAATCTGCCAAAGCACAAACTTAATTCCTTTTTAATAATCAATTATTTCAGTCCAGGAACGTGTGCTATATTTCTTGCAACCAAATATTTCTTTAAAATGGTTTTTCTAGCAAACAGTATAGCAGAAATACTTAAATAAACTGTTATTTTAAAATCCTAACATTATTTCTTTAATCTGTATTTACAGGAGGTGCTGCAGAGTGTGCCGAAGTTCTGCTTTCCTTTTGACATTGAAAGGTTTGTGGTACAGTGATCATTTATTTAAAAATATTTAACTCAATGTATTCTAAATTATATATTTGTTCACTGAAAATGAAAATAACTTTTTGAAAGTCTAGACTTAAAGAAATAAGAACAAAATAAAATGCATTTCATCCTCTGGTCTTGCACCTGGAGGTGAAAAGAATAAACACTAAACATTTTTTCCTTTGTTCTCCAAGTATGTATTTAGGCACTAGTAGAAAAATATTACAGTATAATACACCCTTGCTAGGATTTTAAGAATTCTCTTTTGATATAGAGCTGCATCCTGGCTCCCAACTTCCTCCAGCCCATTGTAAACACCATCTGTGTACTATAAAGATACAAGATAGTTAGTTTCCTCCCAATATCAGCTTTAAAGCAATGGTGCAATATACCAGAATATAAAAACTCACTGTGCAGTTTTAAAAATAACCCACAGTTTGTGTTTCACCTTATATAAGAATTAAAAGAACTTCAATTACATGCCAGTAACTGAATGTGCACAGGCAGCAATGGATTTTTCTGAGGGTAGATTCAAGACCTTTGTTTGTAAATGGTATTTCACCTTCCTGATATCAGTTTTAGTGTGGCTTCCGCATATCACTTGCTTCTCATTTCAAATGTTCATACAAGATATTTTTATAAGCTCCAAATATTTATTTTACTTCATCAAAATGTTTGATAATGAGTTTAACGATTATTCATTTAATCAGTTGTGTAGATTTGTAGTTTGGGAAATGTTCACATTGTGTCTGTCCGTGAGTCAGTTGATATTGTGTTACTGGTAGAAGCTTGGTTTGTACAATTAATGAATGTGCACCCAGCTAGCCTTCAGATCTCGTTGGTCTCAATGGTATTAGCATCAGTTGCATGACAGGATTCGAGGAGAAGGACCCCCAAAGATGTTACAATTTAGGAAACAGAAGACAGAAAATCTAATGCATATATGGGAGTGAAGAAGAGCTTGGAAGAGAAGCCAGGTGCAACATAGAACCTTACAAATACATGTTATCTGATAGTCAACTTGGTCACCTAACCTCTTAGATGTTGCGCTTCAGTTGAGTTGTTTGGCTTTTGAACTGGTTAAACATATAATCCCCTTATACAAGTTTTATGACTCATCCAACACTGTTGATAATGTTTTGTATTCGTGCATTAAAGCCTTTACATTCTTGTGCTTACAATATGTACTGGCTCTATGAGCTAAGATCAAGTGTAAGTAGTCTCTTGGTCTATCCAAGGCCGTGATCAAGTGTCTTGATGTTTTTGGTCTTTTGGTCTCGAGATGAAAACCTTGTCTGTGTCTCTAGGACCTTGAAGTGAAAAATTTATCTAAGTTATATCTATTTCAAGTTGATAGTGAAGGAGCAGCATGGAAATCAAATTTGATGATGACAGAAGCAGGTGAGGTTCTGTTGCTGCCATCCAGTGGCACAAACTTAGTCAGTAGCAGTAGATAAATGATTTCTACAGATTGCTGTGTGTGATTGTTAGCTATTAACAGGCAAAGCAATGTCTGTAGTTTAGGTTACCTAGCATTTCCATTTTAAAGGCTCTTTTTCAGTTTACTGTTTTCTCAAAGTTTTACCTGTTGGGCTGAGATTTGGTAGGTGTGCTCTGTGCAGGAGTGAGGAAAAGAAGCATTTATTTTTGCCAAGAAAATTTTGTTGTAAACTATTTTTTTAAATGGCTGTAGTGCCCAAATACAAGATAATGGAAATTTGGCAAGGACATATTCCCTAGGTCATAGATGTGCCAGCCATTGGTTTGGTGGATTTAATTTGGACAAGTTATAAAGATTTAAAATGTTCATTTTGTGCATGTATGCTGGTTTATTCTAACCATAAAACTAAGGAACTCCCAAACTTTCTTCTGACAATGTACACACGATTATCTAAACCTAGTAAAAATTTTCATTGAAAAGGTGACCTTTGGTGTGGTTTTTTGTGTATATAACAAAATAGAATGGAATCCCAGGCTTTATAGTTAGAGCATTCTGGAAAACAATCCTTGAAGGAGTATATGAAAGGAGGCATAGCTCTGAAGGATTCCTGCCGTTATACATATAATATAGAAAGATACAAATAAAATGAGACAAGAGCTCTTGTCTCATTGATTCTCCATATTGTACAGTATAGAGTTCTGTGACTTTCTAGTATGATATGATGGCATTTCATTCATTCTTCTTTCTTTATTTAAAAAAAAAAGGAAATTCCATAAAAAAGTAGATTAATAATTTTTAAAGTTACAAAGGTAAGCTCTCTGAAGTCTGGAAATGACAAGGTACCCTGCACATCCTACACGTTATGATGAAGTCTTAATTGTGTGATCACATATTACATCTTTCCACAGGACACCTTCCTAATTCTGTGCACAAACTGGACAGTGAATGAGGCAAGGCTATGTAGTGAATTGGGCTGGGTCCAGAACATCTTGCCTTATTCACCATACTAGTTGTATAATTTGTCACAAATGAGATAAGAGCCTGCAAGAAAGGGAAGATAAAGGTAGTAGTCTGGGATCTATCAGATGTGGGTTCTATTTCTGCCTCTGCCACAGGTTTCCTGTGTGGTCTTGAACTTACTCTTTGTTCCTCAGTTTGGGATTTGTAAAATGGTGATAATATTTGTCAGCCTGTTAGTAGTGATGTGAAGATAAATTATTCAAGGTGTGTGAGGCTCTCAGATACTTGATGAAAACCCTGGGAAAGCCTATAAGAGGCTGAGTGCTGCAACCTTAATGTTCTTTTGATGTAACATGTTTGTATTTACTATTTATTGTTGTTTTCCTGGACAGAAACTCCACATTGTAAACTTTTACATACTGACCTAGTCACCTCAAAGAAAGGTCACTGTTTTGAAGATGTTTTGTTTTGAGAGCATCCCATGAACTTTTACTGTGTAGGCCAGTGTAACTAAGTGTGCCTCTTGAGGGAAGAAGGTGATAGAAGACTACTTTTTTGAGCCAATGGCAATAGCTTCCCACAGAAAGATTTGATACCTCCTTCCTGAGCCCAGGAGAAGGGTAAACAGGGCTGTTGCTAAGGTCTCCCACTCACCCACGTAGGCAGAAGCAGGAAATAGAGCTTTCGGATTCAGCACGCCCGGTAGGTGGAGTTAGGGAATTTCTAAACATGTTTGCAAATGTGGCATTTTGCTTGGTCACTAGCATTGGGAACTCCATGGCTCAGATAACAAAAGGAGTTCGTGTAGATGCATGAAATTTCTCATTTGTGTATGTCATGTGCCAAACATGAGTGCATTGTCGGATCTGTTATCCAGCACTGCATGCATACACCAGATTGTTGTTATCCAGTTGCTCAAAAATGCTGGACAGTTGCCTTTGGGCCAAATCCTACACCTAGTACACAGCTTCTGGATACCCCAGACTTCGAGGGAAGATCTGTGTGGAGGGAGGGGCGTGGGTGCAGAGTCTTCATCAGGCCACTAAGCATCAGTAGGGCAACTCTGCAGCAGCTTGAGGCTGCAGTAGCCCCAGGTACTCTTACTTCCAACTCTTGCAGGGTTGAGGAATGGCCAGTGGATGACTGTAGTTAGGGACCCAGTGCCCTTGCCCGGGTATTTCATCACCTCACTATGTAAAATTTCTGTGTGCTGGGGCTGGTTACATGGTCCAGAATCTGTCTCCCTTCACTTTGCAGTGGAACTGCATTAATTCTGCTACAGCCAGGGTCTTCTGATAATGTAAGCTTTGTCTCTTTAATTGATTTGTTTTTGTACAGAATGCTCTTTTGGGATGAAAACTTAAAAAACCGCAACCAAAACCACAAACACATAAGTAAGGGTAGGGGAAGCAGGGCAGATGTGGTAAATACTTAAGACATTATTCCTTCTAATTTTCAAAAGTAAATAATATGAATGGAGGCTAAAAATCTGTGATCAATACTTAATGTAGCCACTGTACAATAAATAAAGACTGAAAAGCAAACCAAAGGAGGACACAATTGTATAAAGTGCACATCAGGATTTTAGTTTTTAATTTCAATTTCTGTACTATTGGTTTAACTCAGACCCTGAATTTCATTAGTGATGATTGTGGTTGATTTTTTTTAAGGGAAAAAGTCAAACCCATACATATAAATTCTGATGAGTTTACTCAGTTGGCGCTAGGAGTTCTAGGTCTGGTGTGTAAATAAATAATTTCAGACTTTAATAAATGACACTCAGTTGTATAATAGTTGTAATAGCTCCTTTGGTACCATTAATGGGTGGCTAATTTCACTTCTGTTTATCATGGGGATTCCCTTCTCCTCTCCTTTTCATATGGGGCGGAGGGATTCTACCATTCAGGGTACAGGGTGTTTCTGCATTTCTTTTGTATTGTTTGCCAAAACAACTCTAATACAACTTCTTCCCTCCTTCCCTCAACCAAATTAAACTAATCAGTTCTGTTTCTCCTCCTTCTCCATGTCTTCGTGTTCTTTGCCTGTAACTGGTGCCTGTCTGTCTGTCTGTCCTATTTCTTCAGGGGCCTCACATTCCCCATTTTCTCTGTCAACCTGTGTTCATCATGGTTATCTTCCCTCCAGCCAAAGAGTCTCAGCTGTGGCTCCCTATAGAGTCCATGACTGCAGATCCCTTTAATTGGTCAGAGGGTCACTAAAGTGCCATGCAAGCTGTGTCATCTCTCCTGTGGCTGCCTTCATGGTATTTGTTGCCCAGGGTGGGAAGGATCAAATTCAGTCCCAAACTGCAATATGTAACCCCTAGACTACTCAGTCCTCTTTCTGCTTTGAATCTCGTCTCCTTTCATTTGTCTCTGCCCTCTAATCCTTTCTTCCTACCTTCTGTTTATGTCTTTTTTTCCCCTTCAGCTTGTGATCCTTCTGCAGAGCACTTCCCAGAAGAAGAGCGTACAGTAAATGTGCGCTTGCAGGTAGCACATTCCCAGAAGTATCACAAAGAGTATTCAAGTGACACTGATATACCTCATTAATTTCACCTGCTGCTCTTGCTGTGTCACTTGGGAAGCATTATGTGCCGGAGTCCTACTACCCCTGCTGGTACATGAGGAGAAGGAAGAAATCTAGCAATGGAGGATCACTCGTATGCTTTAGATCACACTTGGGCTCCTGTGCATAGCATTTCCCCAGTGACCAAGTAGGATCAACAAGTGAAAATGGTGGGGACGATGTCACTTTCACTCTGCTGCTCTTGGTTGATGCTGTTTTTGTTGATGTGTCTAGGGGAATTGCTAGGTGCAGAAGCCCAGGTGTGATCCAAAAGTCTAAAAGCAGGGTAGTCTGTGGATGTGGGAGGTCACTGGATCTACAGTCCTCACCAAAGTACCTATGTAATTTATCACATACAGAAAACTTTGCTTTAGAAGTAAGTAAGGAAAGTGCATTTTCAATCCAGGCAAACACTGAAAATAAAGGAAATGTAGAGTTAAAATGATTCCACTATATACAGCATCCCCTCTATACTTCACTCATCCCAGATCAATGTACAATCTTAGCTGTGACCATAATATATAGTAGTTAGCTAGTCTGTTAATGCATACTTTATTACTAAAGACAATGTTTATTAAAGATTCAGTCCATATTTGCTTATACATACACCTCTACGTTGATATAACGGTGTCCTCGGGAGACAAAAAATCTTACCGCATTATAGGTGAAACCACGTTATATTGAATTTGTTTTGATCTGGAGTGCGCAACCCCGCCCTCCCGGAGCACTGCTTTACCACATTATATCTGAATTCATGTTATATCAGGTTGCATTATGTCGAGGTAGAGGTGTAGATGATCTTTGTTGGAATGGAAGATTATATAAGTTTTCTGGGATATGGAAAAGAAATGTTAGCTTGTTGTTGAATCCTTGTGTTGTATAAGATATGTATTCTATATATCTATTAAAAATGGCTATTCTGTTACATATTGTGTTAAGATTTTTTTGGTCAAGTAACTAATTTGGTCAAGGAAAGGTTAGAATTAAGGTTGTGATCCAAATGGGTCATTTAGTTATTTTGTGCACACTGAACATAAAGATATGGATAAATTATCAAATAAACGATGGATTCACCTTATCCTGTTCAATTTGGTTTCTTTCAGTTTTTATGTTGATTGAAAAATACATTTTTTAACTCTGTTAACTATTTTTTTTAATGTAGAAGTTTCCTAGTTTGGGGACTTTTTATAATTTGAGCTGTTTAAATCTTTCTTTGCTTTAAGGCTGCTTCCTGTTTCTGTTGGAGGCATAAGAGATCAGGGAAGCTGGAAAACAGCTACTCCAAGTTGTCTGGAGCTAGAGTCAAATCTGAGTGCTAGAGCTATAGAATATGGATTGGAACTGGGGAGGCAGGACTGGGCCTGGGTTCGGAGTCCTGGAAAGGAATTAGTTGGGGACTGAGGACCCAAAGCTGGAGATTGTCAGAGGTCCTTATCTCACCATTCATCAACCTGTTTTTAGCCTCGTTTCCCAAACCTCCAGGTCTTAACCCAGGCTCCAGAATGCACCTCTACTATGTACTCTGAGTTAGAACAGCTCCTTGAGTGTCTGGGGAAATTGGCCTTGCTTACAGTTCATCCAGATAAGTGTTGAAATGCTGAAAGACTTCTGTGTTTAGAACTTTAAGTGTTTCAGAACCTAACTGGCTGAGCTGTAATCAGAATAGTGCCATAGCCATCAGTTTTCCTTCACATAAATAGACATGGTTAGGATGAATAATGCTCTTATATTTTATATCACATTTCTTTAAAATATATCCTCAAACCCTAGCCCAAGTGTGAAAATTTGTTTAATTGTATAACATAACTTTTTTAAGTTTCACAGATGAAAACAAAGCCATTTAGAGGAATCCTAAAACTTCAACAAGAGTCAGTTTTAACATCTTCAGTCTCCTAAACTGTTAAACAGATTTGCATATAATCACAGAAAAATAGTTCTCTCTCTTAGAGTAAGTGGTGTAAGTTTGGGGATGATGCACACTAATTTCTATATGCGAGGAAGGGATTTAATTCCCACTTTACCCAAAGATCTCAAGGAAGCCTTCAATTTATGTCTCTATAATGTGAATAAGGATATTTAAAAGAACTCCCTATCTACTATATAATCCAAAGAGCTGTTACATTATTATGTAAAAATGGATGTAGACAATTTTAAAAACTTGATTTATTTATTTGATAGATTATAGTGACCCTGAAAGAGCCCTTTGTAGTCTGTAGAGTTAATAGGTGTTTATACACATTCTTCACTATTTAATGATTTATTACTGTTAAACTAAAATTATATATAAGCATGCATTGCAGGAGTTGCATATAAAAAAGAAGGCAGAAAAGAGGAATGAGAGAGTGAGTAAAAGGTCAGTAACAGAATATGTAACAATTTGCATCTGTTCATTTTACTCAAGAAGAGTGGACTACATTCAGTTAAAATTATCTGCTTTTGACCAACACTTTTGCAAAATATTTTTTTCAACCAGAGCTAGACCAATTAATTCTGTGCTCTATAATGAAATGTGGAACTATATGTAATAATTTATATGTCACAATGATTTGAGGGAAATTTTCACCATGAGGAAAGCTTGCAGCAGCCATCTTTCTTTTTCTCTGGCAATTGCAGAAAGGACTGTTAAGTATTTCTGAGAGAGAGACCTGGGTCCAAAGAAGCCGAATATATTATACTAATTGGATTTAAATGACATCCCTCAAAATCACTTTAAGCAGAGAATTTATCACAGCATAACGTATACAGTAGGTACATGAATTAGAAGTGTCAACATTTGTTTGTATTGGTAACATCTGCTGAATTTTCATAAATTTTTACAATATATGGTTAGGTTGAATTATTATTTATATTCAGAAGACTCCGATCACCATAGTATCTCAGAGTTTTGTTTTGAGGCTTGAATTGGATCAGTCTGTGTTCTAAATAAGAGGAGAAAACTCCAAGCTCTCCTTAGTCAGATAGGAACCCAGGAATTAATACTATAGATTAGGCTTCGATCCTGCAATCTGATCCAGGTTGGGGGACACTTGTGTCTGTGTGCAGCTGCACAGAAGCAAATAGAGCCCCACATAGGCTTGAAGGTTTGCTTGCACAGTTTTGATTGCAGAATCAGAGGCTTCATCATTTGGGGAAGGATGGATGAAGAGGTCTGTACTTCTTGCATTTTTTTTCTGAATGTGCTAGGTTTGTGCGTAAGTGTTTTTCTTTGGGAAGCAATTTCCAGAGATAGTGGCCCACTACAGCGAATGCCCTTATCTCCAGCATAAAGCTCTGTTGGCTCAGACAAGTGTAGACAAGTGGATCAAAGATGCTGAGGTGGTCCTTTAATGTAACCTCCTACTGAAACAGTACATTAGAAACACATATAGCTATGGATAGAAGGAGAAATTATTAATTTTGTTTATTTGTATTGCTATAGTGCCTAGTGGCTGCAACCACACTGTGCTAGGCATTCTATATACCTACAACAAAAAGACAATTTCTTCCCCAAAATGATTCAATTTGAAGTATAAGACTTTGGACAATAGGCTACAGCAAGCAAATAGGGAAAGCAAAGGTAAGTGCGATGATTATGCTAAATATGCTGTGATCAGTGTGTAACTACAGACCAGCCATTTCTATGTGAATTATGGGTATCAACGCAGCTGTGAGTTCAGGGAGAGATTTGAAAGAAGATATTCTGGTGCAGATTTTTATAGGGACATCCTCTGATGCAAAGGGGCAAGGTGTAGGAGAAAGCACAGAGGTGTTCACTGGAAAATTTAACTGATAGGCAATGCAGGTTGATGATGTTGACAGAGCAGAGACGGGTTGACAGCTGTATACCATATTAGAGGTTCTAAGCTGTGAAAAAGGCCCTTGAAAGTAAAGACAAGTTGTTGATTTATTTACCCGCATACTCAAATAGGGCTCATGTTTCAGTACAGCCAATTTATGTGCAGATAGGTCCTAATTCAGTTGGTCCTTTGGAGGACCAATTTGTTACGAATGCCAAACCTGACACGTTGTTGCTTGTTCTATATGTTTTTTTATGTGGCCTCGGGGCTGTAGAATCTGAGCACCTTCAGAGTAAACAATGTGACTAACATTCATTGAATGTAGTTCATTCTTTCTTTCATCTTCTCCACAGGCAGAGAATTGTGTGTGCAGTGTAGTGCCCCCTCCCCCCCTTAAATGTGCATGCTGCTATGTGTTTATATGACAGAAGGCAGGTTAAAGAAGTGTGTCTTGCACTTGGAGTGAAAGGTGGTAAAGCTTGAAATGGTCCTTTGTTCTTGTGGGAGTTCATTCCATAGTCTCAGACAAGCCTCTGAGAGGGAACAAACCACATGTGATAGATGTTACTCATTGAATGCAGTGTTGTTTTAGCCATATCAGTCCCAGGATATTAGAGAGACAAGGTGAGTCACGTAATATCTTTTGTTGGACCAACTCTGAGTAAGTTTCCCAGACCTGAAGAAGCTTGAAAGCTTGTGACTCTCACCAACAGAAGTTGGTCCAATAAAATATGTTACCTCAACCACCTTGTCTCTCTAAGATGTTACTTGTGTTACTTAAAGGAATAGATTGGGACAAGGAGCCTTGGATGGGTGTGGGGCTGACAGGAATGGGAACCTGGGATGGAGACTGGGACTCGCTGGCCAAGAAGACTTGGACAAGGACTTTCGGGGTGAGAGAAATGAGAAGCTTGGGGAGGGTTACTGCTGTGCAACCTTAACTCGGCCTCCTTGTGTGTATGAATTATGATACCATCTTTAAATCAGTTATCTCACACTATTTTTTTTCACAGGCACTTAGTGACTTTTGAGTGCTTGACTTTGCAATCTTAACATTACTTTAACGCGTGTGTTATTTGTAATAAATTAGAAAGTGCTGTCTCCTGCACAGACAAGCTTTACCCTTGTGGTAGAATGTTCCACTGTGCCTAAGGTTTCACATGGTGGATCAGTCCTCATCTTGGAGTGTTATGTGATCTTTTAGGTATCCTAGACCTAAGCTATTGAGCACCTTGAAGATTAGGATCAAAACTTGCTTACTTTTGATTACAGGATTTGTGAAAACTTATTATTGTGTTCTCATTTTTCATAGTTTAAAATAATGTTTTTTCCTAGAAAAAGTATTGTCCATGCTGCTAACTGAATTACATATTTGTAAAATTTTAAAACTGTTTTTTCCCAGCGTACTGTCATATATGATTTAGCCATTTTACAATCTGTTTTTATTTTTTTTTAGGGTGTCCCAAAATCAAGTAGGACAGCACTTTACCTTTGTGCTTACAGACATTGAAAGTAAACAAAAGTTTGGATTTTGCCGGTTAACATCAGGAGGCAAAATCTGCCTCTGTATTGTAAGGTGAGTGAGTATAAGAAACACTGGAGTTTCTTACTCCATGGACTTGTTATTTTTAGGGTTATATTTTGTTGTGCTTTAAAATGCATAGAGACTTTTTTAATAGATCGAAAATCTTCTAAATGATGATGTATACTCACATACCAGTGTGTTTCCTTTGTCCATAATAATATTAACAATTAATTTTTGACAAAGGAATAAGTTAAATGATTTTTATGAAATTGAACCTAGGGATAAAATAAATATTCCTACGTAAATAATAGGAAAGATCTGCTTTAAACAGATATTTGAGAATATTATGTAGCTTTTCTGGCTTGAAATGTTACGTGTGTGCTAATATTTTTTTTAATGAAACAATTGATACAGATGTTTCAAGTAGTTCAATTTTGTTACTAGTTGTATTAATTCTGATGTGATATTCCAGAGCTAATCAGTTGGAATTCTTGAGTCCTGAAGATCATTGCATCACAGCATCGTTTCTATCTGTGTTCCTTTGTGCATGCATAATTTTCACCAAAAAAAAGTTAAAATATCAAACGCTTTGTTGATCAAAACATTTTGAAAAATTTTGATTCAGAAATAACAAAACATTTTGTTTCAGCATTTTCACATAAAAACATTTTGATATTCCTGAATCAAAATGTTTTAATTTGATTTGTTGTACTGACCTGAGATGTGTCCTTTCATGTTAGTTTGACATTAAATTGCATTTCCGTGTGATGGTGTATCGTCTTCTGGGCTGTGTAGTTTGGGTGCCTGATGCCGCCATTCTCTCCTGTGGTCTGAGCTCCTTGGCTGGACTACACCTGGTATAAGGCACCTGCAGATAGGTGATTCTTATGCTACACCATGCTGCTTAGTTAGAGGAGAGACTGCATTGCATCATAGGAGATGTAGTTCTTGTACCAAATATTTCAAACTGACCAATGCTAAATATTTTGTTTTGGTTTTCCTTATGGAAAATAAAAACAAAAAGGCCAGTCAAAATTTTTTCATGGGAAATTTTAATTTTACAGAAACTTCATTTTCCATTGAAAAATCATTCTGACTGAAAATTCCTGACAAGTTTTATCTAGCAGCTCTAAAGCTGACAAAACCTAGAGAACAAGAATGCAGCAAACTACTTAATTAAAATTTGAGCAAAACAAACATCTTCCACTTTAAAAAGGAGCCTGGCTGCTTGTAAAACCAACTAGGAAAAAACTGGAGGAACCAGTCTAGCTGCAGTGTAAGACAAGGACAGGAAATAGAAGGCTCTCAAAATGGGAGGCAGCTGCAGTACTGGAGCCATTAACCACAGACAAATGGGAAAGGAGCCAGGAGCTGCCAGTGGGGGAAGAGTATCCTGAAGAACAGTGGGGAAGAAGGTGGATAGCCTGTGAAGAGTTGTGAAGAGTTCGGAAGTAGAGGATCAGAAGCTGGACAGTTCATCTAGAGCAGTGCTTTTCAAACTTTTTTTCTGGGGACCCAGTTGAAGAACATTGTTGATGCCCACAACCAAATGGAGCCAGGGATGAGGGGTTTGGAGTGTGGGAGGGGCTCAGGGCTGGGGCAGAGGGTTAGGGTGCAGGGGTGAGGGCTGTGGGAGGGGGCCCGGGAATATGGGGTTCAGGGTGTGGGAGGGGGCTCAGGGCTGGGGCAAGGGGTTGGGGTGTGACAGGAGGTCAGGGCTCTGGGCTGGGGGTGCAGGCTCTGGGGTGGGGCTGGGGATGAGGGGTTTGGGATGCAGGAAGGGGTTCCATGTTTGTGGGTGGGATCAGGGCTGCAGTAGGGGATTGGGGCACAGGGTTGGGGCACGGACTTACCTCTGGCGGCTCCTGGTCAGTGGTGCAGCCAGGGTGCAGAGGCAGGCTTCCCGGCTGTCCTGGCACCGTGGACCGCGCTGCACCCCAGAACCGGCCAGCAGCAGGTCCAACTCTTAGGCAGAGGTGCGCAAGTGGTTTTCTGCAACTCTTGCCCGCAGGCACCGCCCCCTGCTCCCATTGGCTGGTTGCCGGCCAATGGGAGTGCAGAGCCAGTGCTTAGGGTGGGGGCAGCGCGTGGGACCGCGTGGCTCCCCTGTCTAGAAGCCGGACCCGCTGCTGTCCACTTCCGGGGCACAGCACGGTGTCGGAGCAGGTTGGCACTCGCCTGCCTGAGCTGGGCAGCACTGCCAACAGGACTTTTAACAACCTGGTTGGTGGTGCTGACCAGAGCAAGGCGACCCAGTGCCTGAAATGCTGTGACCCAGTACTGGGTCTCGACCCATGATATGAAAAACACTGGTCTAGAGGAGCTGGTGAAGGGCATCAGGAGGTTAGGTGACATGTGCTAGGGAAAAGGCCTAGCACTATGTATAGGGGAGATGGGCATAAGTAGGCCGGATACAAAGGGAGAAAGGGAACTGGCAGCAGAGAAGTTTTTAGAAAGAGCATTTTTGTTGTTGCTGAAAATGCCCAGTCAAATCTTTACTAGGATATTCAGCAGCCTCTAATGTAATGACATGGCTTTGCAGGCAGGGTTTTTGGAGTGATTAAAAAAATCAATATATTAATGAGAAACTGTCTGGTGTTCACTTTTTGCTTTGTCCAAACTAGTGAATAAGGGAACTGGGCATGACTGTGGAAGTCTGTATTTTCTCATGTATATTAATTGGCTTTCTTATAGTAATGATGATAACTATTTAATAAAAACACTTGAAAAATAAATCCATCTTGGCTTTTGTGGAGCATGAGGATACTAAACCATTTTCATTGTTATACCTTTTGCTGGTATGTCTTGTTTAGGCTCAGGGAAAATTTATTCCTGTGCTTTAGCTCAGTGGTTCTCAACCAGGGTACATGTATCCCTGGGGTACGTAGAGGTCTTCCAAGGGGTACATCAGCTCATCTAGATATTTGCTTAGTTGTACAACAGGCTGCATAAAAAGCACTAGCGAAGTCAGTACAAACTAAAATTTCATACAGACAATGACTTATATATACTGAAATGTAAGTACAATATTTATATTCCAATTGATTTATTTGATAATTATATGGTAAAAATGAGAAAGTAAGCAATTTTTCAGTACTAGTGTGCTGTGATATTTCTGTATTTTATGTCTGATTTTGTAAGCAAATAGTTTTGAAGTGAGGTGTAACTTGGGGGTATGCAAGACAAATCAGACTTCTGAAAGGGGTACAGTAGTCTGGAAAGACTGAGAATGACTACTTTAGCTCACTCCCTTTGCTCACAACCCTGCCTTTCCACGTCAGACAAAGAAATAACATTTTCTACTTGTTCTTCTAACTTTGTCTGACTTATCTCTAATGTTATAACAGTAAATGCTTCATCAGTTCCACACACCCAAGTGCTAATGTTAAAATACTGTAAGTGACAGTCTTTCTGTCTACTTAAAAAAAAGTATTAGAGCCAGATCCTAAGCTGGTATAAATTGGCATAGCTCTACTGTAGTCAGTGGAACCTACATTGATATACATCAGCTGAGGATCTGGCTGATGGTCTGCTACTTTGTAGAAATAACTAATGAAATGAAAAGTGGCAAGCTATAATTTTTCACTGCATCATAATAAAAACATTGCCTTTATTGCTTCTGTTGTGACAATTTCAAATTTACCATGCAATGCTGAATGCATAGTTGTACCAGCTTTTATAAATCTGTACTTCTGGATTGGTAAAATATTAATCTTTAACTCGAGGAGGAGGGTGCGAGAAAAAATCGTTAACTCTGAGTACAAGGAAAACTTTTCAGGAGTAGAATGCTGACAAAAAGATCATGCTGTTACTTTGTAACACATTAAATCTTTATCTCGAACAGGATGAGTATTGTTTTTCCATTGTTTTCTTTGTACAAATGGAGTAAAATATAAAAGCATCAAGTACTGTAAGGTGATTGTATTAAGTAGTCCTTAATACCGAAAATGTGCAGTTCACAAATATGAGATTTCATTTTCTTTAGTAGCTGACTGTATGAGATTGCATTGAAACTTTACTGATAGAATGTATGTGTCTGTATTTCTGATAGATACATATTCAGATCCAATGTGGTCTATACTGTGCATCCGAAATTCATTAGCAGTGAGCAAATGTGTTAGTATTCACACACAGATTTGTGCTAGAATTGCATCTGAGTATCCCCAGTGTATGCGTTTTTTATTTTAAAGATTGACCACATACAAAGAAAATCTTAAATTGATGCATGTTCTTGTACAAAAGGTTAATTTTTGATTGCAAGAACATTACCTGTTACTTTAAGGATTGCTTCGGATTGTTTCCTGTAGCTTTAATAAAGGCAAATTGGGGGAAGGTCGAGGGTTAGAAGATGGAGAGAGCCCCATTTAGCAAACTGAAATGGTAACTGTGATGGGTTCCCCCCTGGATGCCACTTGGAACAGGGATACCACTGAGCCCACCTGACCCACCAGCCTGGGTTCCCTTTACACTGTACTGCTGTGCAGTCTGCTGAGCCCTCCCTCAGGCTTCAGACTGCACTTTACCAGCACACATACAGGTAGGGACACACCCAGATGCAGGTTCACACAGATGCTGTGATCGGCTCTGCATGGGAAGGCTCAGATAAGGAACTGCCCAGTACTCAAGTGCACACCCCCTCTAGAAGGTAAACCCAAAATTATACTGTCTTGTGCTGCACAGAGATCTGTAGAGCATAAGCTCATGAAATTCACCCCCTTCCTCAATGTGGAGAGGAATATTCACAGCTTTCTGCCCCACAGTTATGATTTCCACACACTGGTTTTAGACAAAACAAGTTTATTAACTACAAAAGATAGATTTTAGGTGATTATAAGGGATAGCAAACAGATCAAAGCAGATTACCTAGCAAATACAACAAACACACAATCTAAGCGTAATATACTAAAGAAATTGGATATGTGTAGCAAATTCTCACCCTTAATGTTGTTTTAGCCAGATTGCAGAGATTCTTGAAGGCAAGCTACACTTGTTGCAGCTTAAAACTCCAGTTATTCCTTTCACAGGCTAGACAACCGTCTAGTCTGGGTTCAGTCCTTTCCCCCCAGTTCAGTCTTTTTGTTTCTCAGGTGTTTCCAGCAGTCCTGTTTCTTGGGCGGGGAGTCATTGAAGAATGAACCACGATGATGTCACTCCTCTGCCTTAAATAGCTTTTTAATATGTCAGGAACCCTTTGTCTCCCAGTTTGACTCCCACCCCCATCAGTGGAAAAACACTAGCATTATGACGGAGTCCAGTACCAGGTGATTTGGTCACATGTCCCTGTAGGGCCACCGCAGCCATGACTCAGAGGCTGTTTGCAGTGTCCACAGGAAGTCTTCCTGGTGAGATCTTAGAATCTTCAAAGACCTATTGTTCTCCATAATGGCCTGCCATCTAGACTGATTGCATTCTGCCTAGTGGGCATTCCCCAGGTGTAAACACGTTTGTAATAGATGCATAGACAATATTCCTAACTTCAGATACAAAAATGATACATGCGTATAAATAGGATAATCATATTCAATAAATCATAACCTTTTCAATGATATGTCAAAGCACATATCTTGCATAAAATACATCATAGTTATGCCCTAATCATATCATAACAATATCTCTATGAAGAATATGGGGCGTAATGCCATGGTAACATGTAACTAAATTCAGTACAGCCTGTGAAGATTGTATGGGGAAGCAGGAGCAGGCCAAACAGAAAGGAGAGAAGAAAGTAAAGAGATTGGGTGAGTTGTTGAGTGGGCAGGTGGGAAGCAGAACAAAAGCAGGCATCCTTCCACCTGTAGCTTCCTTTTATGGATGGCACCTTGCTATGTCCTAGCCAGTCCCAAACCTCTGAAGTAATAGGATTTGATCAAAGGCAGTCCTGCTGAGGTAAA
The DNA here is from genome assembly GCF_027887155.1 of Malaclemys terrapin pileata. NCBI lineage: Eukaryota > Metazoa > Chordata > Testudines > Emydidae > Malaclemys > Malaclemys terrapin. The sequence continues at coordinate 66,134,649 of NC_071512.1, read as the reverse complement.
CATGATGTCATTGGGTGGCGGTTTTCAGCTGGCTGTAAAATACTGCCCATCTCGTAGTTAATGGGTTCACTTCTCTTGTAGTTTCTTCTTCACTTGAAACTTTAATATGAGGAAACCAGTTTTGACATTGTAGCCACAGGAGAATAAATACCACAAGATGTACTCTTCTTCTACTCATGAAATGCTTACAGTAATAAAAGAAGGGGAAGAAAAATGCAGACTGTGTATGTAGGTGTATACAGGGAGAATTGTCTCTAAATTAGAATGTTTTTTTCAAAGTTTTCTATAAGGTAGCAGCTAGTGTAAGTGTATTTTGTTTATGTTGACACAATGAAAAAAAAATAACCCAATATATAGATTTAACACCTTTTAATTTTAAAGAAAGAGACATTGATCCAATGTACCTTAAATGATTCTGATTCCAGCTACCAAACCCAAAGCCCATTACAAATAAGTGGGAAACCAACCATATAGTGAATCCAGAAAAAAAGAAATCTGTTGGATTCCCCTCCATTTGTTGTGCATGATTCTTTGCAGGACTCTTTAAGACTGCTTTGTGAAGCTCACAATGTAGAATCCTGCTGTGTGCGTGGTCCCCTCCAAACTTTTCAGCTAACATGCCCTCTAGTATGTAAGCACAATGGGATGCTCCTTCAGAGTATTTTTTAAATATACCCTGTTGTGCCTATGTGCTAGATTGGGTCTTTTTTATATGAATAATGGCAAATGTTTGCAAATTCAGATTTGATTGGTATCCTATAATATGTTTGTAAATTTTAAGTATTCTTCTGTTATGGGGGGAAGTGTGATTCTTTTATATTTTATTACTAAATATTTTGATAATATTTAGAAAAAACATATACTATAGATATTGAGCAATACTAAATTAATGTTGTATTGTCTACAACTAAATTGTTTGAATAGAAAGGCCAACTATTACAGCTGTGATTCATTTTGTTAAAATCTTGCAACTGCTGACTGCTTCTAATGCTGACCTTATGTACGCTGAGAAATGCAAGACATCATTAAAAATTTTCTGCCTTAGATTTGATTAATGAAATTTTATGACTGTAAAATTGTCACCTACATTTCCAAATGAAATGCTCTAATAAGGAAGACAGGTTTATATGGTAAGCCTTTGTAGTTCTTCAACTCAGACCATGCTTGAAGCTTTCTCACTCTTCCTTTAGGCAAATCCCTTAGAAGCAGAATGTTTCAATTTTACACATTTTGTGTCAATTTTCCAGACAGAAAACTAGCCCCTAGACATTAGACATTTAGCTACGGAAAGGCGGTTTCCTTAGTTTTATTTGATTACTAGAAGTTAGATTCCTGCTGATAGTTCAGGACTGTTAGTGGTTACCTGACTATTTGACAGAAAACATTTCCTTTCCTTTATTTAACCTTTGACTCATGGATGTAAAAGTTTTATCAGAGCTATTGTAGAAACATAAGTGAGGTGGAAGTCTACTTACTGTGACAAAGATGATGCATGACTTTGAATAAAAGTCTGAGCTCCTGCCTTGTTGCTACTTTGGATTAGCAGAAAATGCTAAATACACTTTTTTGAAAGATCTTGAAAGATCTTGTGGTAGTGTTTTTTTCATTACAGTGATTGGCACATTTGTAGAAAAAATCTCCTGGATTTTAAAAGCATAAAATTTTCATTTTCATGATCTATGTTGCAGAAGTTGTGTTATAGGATTTTTTCTTTTCATTCCAAGAAAAGTTTATCGTAGCACCTTATACACCAGTGAATGCAGAGATTATCAAGTTTTCCATATCTGCTTTTCAGAAGCTTATACATAGTAAACTCTTCAGGGCAGAGACCATGAGTAAAATTGTCCAAAATGATTTAGGAGCTGAAGTCCTATTTTTCAAAGGTAATTTAGACATTTAGAAACTCACATCTCATTGCAAATCAATGAGATTTAGGCTCCCAAGAGTCTGAGGGCTTGTCTGCTTGGTGGGGAATTGCGCACCGTGGGGGTGTGATTCCTAAAGTGCACAAATGTGGTGTACGTTAGTTGGTCTGTGTAGATGCATGCACCAACAGGGTCTTCATGGACCGATTAATGTGCAACACATGAGTACACTTTAGAAATCACTCCCCCATACCATGCGTTAGTGCACCCTGAGTCACCTCTGAAGGGACTTAGCAGCCTAAGTCACTCAGGTACTTATGAAAACTCCATCCCATATCTTCCTTTGTGTTTCTAAAGTGGCTACCACAATGGGGCTTCAATCTTTTTGTTGTTATTATAAGGCAGTGAAATAATAATATAATAAATTGATCTTGCATATTGGTATTAGTTCAAACTTGGGTAGCAAGTTCTTCCTTATTTAGAGACTTATTTTTTTACCTGCACTCAAAATAAATCAGTTTGGCAGTTTTGAGCCCATATTTATTTTTTAATAAAAGCGTTAAGGCCCTTTTTCTATCAAAATTGTAATGAGCTTTGGTTGAGTTATTTTCTTGAGAGGGGTTGAGTAGCTTCTTCCCTCCACAACACTTTTATGCTTATAGGTCTGATGCATAAACACAATAGCACTGTATCAAAAATCTACATATTACTGAATAAAAATATAGGGCCCGAATCCTGCAAATACTTTCACGAGTAATCCTGTTCAGATCAATGAGATTATTCATGGGAATAAGTGTTTGAAAGCTCAGGCCTTGATATTAGGCTGCCATTGCTCTACAAGAGCCTTTATTGTCCAGTGACAAATAATACTGTATCACATATCTTTTAAAGTAATTTTTAAACACTTATAGTAGTGTCTGTAAGTTTGAAACTGACAGATTTCCTCACTGATATTTTTTCTGTTGTGTACACATACTGACTTGTTTTTGCAGTGTTGCATGTATGAATGTAGCGCTGCTTTTACATATATTTTCTTTTCTTTTTCAATATCAAGAGAAAATAGCATTTAAGCATTTGTTTTAAGAATAAAACTTTCATATATTTACTAGCACTTATTAGCCAAATACAGACACACACAAAAATATTCAGGAGGTCCAGTTACCTTCTTTCCGCTCTTCGCAGTGTACTGTTGGAGTATTGTAAAGAAAGTAAAGTTAAAAATCTGGGCAGAAACACAGGACTTAATTTACACTATTGGATACCTAAAAAAAAGATTTACTTAAAAAATATAGACTACCACTCTGATTTTTTTTTAAATTAATTTTATGCTGTCAGGATGATGTGTATATATTGTTCTTTTCTTTTTCTGCAACTGTGTGAGTTAAGATTTGCTTCCCTTGCTTTTTTGGTTATAAGTGGCATGTTTAAAATCATTTTAACCTAATTTTCTATGATTTTAAGTTTTTAAGCTGAAGGTAATTATTGTTTTAGTATTCCAGCTATGAAGTAAAAGGCTTTCTACTACAGCATTTAAAACTTATTCAACTACTAAGATTTCCTTCACTTTATTTTTTATAATTCAAGTTTTTGTTAGCATCTAGAATGTGGGCATATAAAATCAGTGTATTTTTTCTTAAAGGAAGAAATATTTGGGGCACTAGAAGTACAGTAAGTATGCCTGCTTATAAGGAAGGAAAACCTCCCTTAGCTGTGTGCTAAGCATCACTAGTTTCAGAATATGAATATGACCTTTCTCTCTGCATCTGTTTTAATATTGTATCAATTTTAGTTTTTGTAGTAAGTGGGAGCTAAGTTCATAGACTGTTAGAGATAAATATAAGCATTATGTGAGATTAAAATGGGAACACTTGTTTTTGCAGTGTACTCTTGATAATGAAAAATGAAGGCTCAGAAGTCAAGGGACGTATATTTTAGAGCAGGGGTAGGCAACCTATGGCACGCGTGCCGATGGCGGCACGTGAGCTGATTTTCAGTGGCACTCACTGCCTGGGTCCTGGCCACAGGTCTGGGGGGTTCTGCATTTTAATTTAATTTTAAATGAAGCTTCTTAAACATTTAAAAAACCTTATTTACTTTACATACAACAATAGTTTAGTTATATATTATAGACTTATAGAACGAGACCTTCTAAAAACGTTAACAGGTTTTACTGGCACGCGAAAACTTAAATTAGAGTGTATAAACGAAGACTCGGCACACCACTTCTGAAAGGTTGCCGACCCCTGTTTTAGAGCTTTGTGTTTTCTACTGAAAAGAGAAACATAGTAGGAAAAAATACCGTAGTACTACTGCTGAGATATTGCTACATGGCACAACACAGGAAAATTGATGGATAATCTAAACAAACCCTCTGTGACGAGTATGAAAAATGATTCTGTAATTTATAAATTGTATGATGGTTTTATAGATAAATACTTAGAGCAAAACACCAATCTACATCACTGTATTAGACTGAGAAAGTCACTTTTTATTTGCTCTACAGTACGGTGTTTGATTTGCATTGGGTTTTGTAGTTAACACTTTCCCCACTAGACATATATTTTACATTTCAGCCACCCAATAAACTCTACTATTAACATATTTCCAAAAGATAACAGGAAACATAATCTATCAGGAAGAAACTTCCGGAAGCAATCATTTTGTGGAATTTTCTAGTCAGTGTTTCACCATAACACACAACACTCACATCTATAGCACTGCGTGCTCTTTAGTTAGGGGTAATGAGGTACACTGAACAATTACATCCTAGGGTATTGAAGAGCAAATACTATAATCAAGTTACGCAATAAAGTCACACTTTAACTACCATAAATAATACCAGGTAGCATAAATGTCTGTTAAAGCATTAAGATATGGACTCAGATGTAGTTAACAGACGGCACAATGTGCATTAAAGCCTTTTAAAGAAGGCTAACTGTCTAGAGTGTGCTTGTAGCAGCTTTCAGGAAACAGGCTGCTTCAGCCCAAACTCTGCTGACTTGCGGACTCCCTGCAGGAGCCTAAAGCCTGTAGCAGCTTTCAGAAAGACATCTGTTTTAATGAGAGCTACAGTCACATATTGGGCAGGACATTTGAAGTCATCACAGTTTGGGGAGGTGTCTGTCTCTTCAGACAGAAGCAGATTCTTGAAATCTTTATTTTTATTTTTTATCATATCAAAATTTCCAATATTTTAAACCTTACCCATCATCTATATAAAAAAAAAAATAGCAGTTCAAATTTGTCAACTCTCTTGGAGAGAAGACCAGTCTCTCTCTGAATTGCACAGAACTGGGATTATCTACTCTTGTGAATTAGCTAGGGTGCAGAAATATATTTCCCAAAAGCTGCATCAGGGTAAAATATTTTCATTCAGAGTCAAAGCTAGTCAGCCTCAGCTGAAATAATGAGAGAAGTTAACACATTGCCACTTGTTTTCATGAGCATATTGATATATGAACAGCTGAAATAGCTAAGTAGTTTCAAACTCTGCCATTTTAAGAGATAGCTCAGTGGTTTGAGCATTGGCCAGCTAAACCCAGGGTTGTGAGTTCAATCCTTGAGGAGGCCACTTAGGGATTTGTGGCAAAAATCAGTACTTGGTCCTGCTAGTGAAGGCAGGGGGCTGGACTCGATGACCTTTCAAGGTCCCTTCCAGTTCTAGGAGATAGGATATCTCCATTAATTAATTAATTAAATTAATTAAATTAAATTTTAAAGATACAGTAGAACCTCAGAGTTACGAACACCTTGAGAATGGAGGTTGTTTGTAACTCTGAAATGTTCATAACTCTGAATAAAACGTTAAGGTTGTTCTTTCAAAAGATTATAACTGAACATTGTCTTAATACAGCATTGAAACTTTACTATGCAGAAGAAATAATGTTGTTTATACATGAAACAAGCATGGAAACAGTTTTCTTACCTTGTCAAATCTATTTTTTTAAACTTTCCCTTTATTTTTTTTAGTAGTGTATGTTAAACACAGTACTGTATGCTATTTGCCTTTTTTTTTTTTTTTTTTTTTTTTCTGCTGCCTGATTTTGTACTTCCGGTTCCAAATGAGGTGTGTGTTTGGTCAGTTCATAACTCTGAGGTTCTACTGTATGCTAGATACACTTGGTACAGAACTACCATCAGTCAGTTTACTCCACTTCTTAAAAAACAGTTCAAATTTTAAAACCTTGAGTTTGATAAAATTGCTATGTGGGAGAGAGGTGATGTTTGCCATATACATTTAAAAATCTCTTTAAATAGGAAAAATTTCAAAATAAATGCTCACTTTTGCATGCTTGCCTCTGAAAATTTGCCTATTATTGATCCTTTTTTGGGTTATATCCTTTCATAAATAAATGTTAGAATTATGAAACTAGGCAGTTTAAAATCAGATGGCATAGATGTCATATTTTATGTGTATTGTATAGTCATACTTTCAGAATAGTGTGTGCTTTTTAAAAAAACAAACAAATAAATAATGGTGAGCTATTTGGAACTTGCATAATATGCCAAATGGAAGATATTGGTTATTCTGTCTCCACTTGTGGAAACAATCAACCCCTCACAACCCTCCATTAATTTATTCTTACAGACATGTCTGGTTAGACACATGGAAAACATAGGATGGGCTTTTAGATTCTGTGGAAAGATTTCTGGTGGTCAAAGATTAGATTTTAAATCCTGAAACTCCTTGGAGTAAAATCCCTGGATAAAAGGTCAGTCAGAATCAATGAAGTTGTTCTGAGGTAGATAAATTGAACACCTTACAGTTTCCTCTGGGTCTCACCTGACCCATGGATCATGAATTGTCATTCTGCAGAAGTGAAGATACAGACATGCCATTTATTTCCTTCTGCTGGTCCCCTATCTTGGTGCATTTTTCTGCACCTCCTCTTTGACATGGAATAACTTCCTATTTCCAATTCTCCAAGCAAACCATTCTTTCCTTTATCCCTCCAAAAGCCTCTTATTTTTAAACCCTGCCAACAGGAAGTGAATGCAAAATAATAATTAAGAAAAAAAAAACATTGCAAGTTAGCTCTGGCTTTCAGTGTAGCCCATCTCCTTTATGTCTGCCTTCTACAATTTAAGCTCCATGAGGCAGGGACTGTTTTTATACTTGTCTTATGCAGCTTCAAGCACTCTATAGGCACGTAGCTAATACTAATAATGTTGTTTATTTCCATGGCTTAGTAATCTTCATCTTGGATTTCTATTACAGTATTTAGTAGTGTGCTGCAAAGGCAGTAAAATCAGATGCTATTTCATCCCTTTTGAACACAGCTATTATTATTTTTAATAAAACATTCTCCATAAGATGTGGGAAAATAGATTAGAAGATAACATTGATTTGCAGACTATAACTTTAGTAATGGGCTATTCCCAAACATACAAAGACAGTAAAGGAAAACTGAATCAGGCAAAAGAGGAATTACTATAAGAACCAACAGTGAAGTAACTATAAGAATAGCAAACTAAATTACTTTAGATTTGGGACATGATGATTGTTTACATTACAAACTAAAATAATAAATGTATACCATTCCCTGCCTTGAAAACTGGAGATTCTCTTTCTTCAGCCTGGCCAGCTATTCACTTGGCTTGATCAACTGAATTTTTATGAAAAAACCTTAACTCTTCAGTCCACTCACTGGACAAGACTGGCTTCCACACCAACCCAAGACTCCATGCAAACTACCTTAACAGGTTTCCCTTTCCTCTGAGGAAAAGCTTCTAGAATCTGCATCCTGGGAGTTTTCTTTGGCAATTGACATGCAGCTAGCATAATACTCTCTGATACATATCTTTAAACTTCACAAATATATCCAAAACACGTATTGATGTTAAAAAAATACTGTGAAATACTGCAGTTATAATATGCTGCTGTACAATGTGCATCTGTGGGTTTTCATGTGATAAAATTACATGACAATATTTTGCTAATGAAATAATGTTCAGTTTTTAAAAAAAGACTTCCTCCCAAAGCTTTTAAACCAATTATAGAATTTGTAGTATTCAATTGGCAGTATTCTAGTGGTACCATTATATTTGTGATGAAATACTAAAACAGAAGAAAATGTACATAGCTTGTACATATGTAATTTATCTTGGTATTGTTTTGGGTAGTAATGGTAAGATTTACTAAACTTAAATTGTGTGCATGAAAAATGATTTTTGAAAGTTTTTTTATATTTGAAAAGAATTAATGTCCAGTCATTAGTGATGTCAGAGATAAAAGCCCACCATCTGGAAACATAATAGTTTGCTGATGCAAAGTTACTGATGTGTGTAAGGACTGGAAGGATTGGGACCACCTTTGTTATCTGATAATTACTTTGAGGTCTGAGAGTGCCGCATGCATACGGACTGCAGACTTGGGTTTGAAGATTATTCAATATTATTTATGTTCAGATATTTGTACATGTAAATGACTAATATTTGTACATGAACATGGCTTCAAAAGTCTATATGTAGAGATTATTTTGCAGAGAGACCAATATTTATTTGACATATTTTTGAATTTATAATAGTGCTTTAAAGACCCAATCTTGCATGGGGTAGTGTGTGTGGAGGGGCAGTTGTGTCAACAGAAGGCCCCAGAGACTAAATGGGGGTTCCATACAGTTATGGCAGTCTGCTCATGAACTACACAATATAGGACTGGGGTCTAAGGCAAATCTATTTTCATAAAAACAAATCACCTGAATGCATGGAACTACAACCACTAAGCACATGATGAATTACATTTATATGAATTCAGGAATGTTTAAAATGCTTTTGGTCTTAAAATATAGTTAGAAAAATCAAACAGTTTTGAGATCTTTCTTCACTTTTTGTCTGTAATGCTTGTCTGTCTTACTGTATAACCAGAAATGGCTTACCTAAGTGTTGAAATCTAAGCATTAATAGTACTCCTGAACTGGATGTTTAAAAGTATAGTTTTGTATAATAAGCACAACTTTAAGAAATGTAATTATTATGCTTCCTGGAAATACTATACTGTCATAAATAAAAAAATATGCAAGTTAGCATTTGCTCAAAATGTTTATGATGGAAGTATGAGTAAAGTTAATTTGCAATAAATATTATGGAAAACTGGAAAATAGGCAATAATTTTCTTAATATATTTGATAAAAATAATAATAATATACATATTTCTATTTTACAGTTACCTGCCATGGTTTGAGGTATACTACAAGTTGTTAAATACTCTGGCAGATTATTTGGCTAAAGAACAGGTACTTTTAGATATTTGTTTATTTCTAATAAAATATTTTACTTGAAATTAATCGTAATAATTTTAAATCCTACAAAACTGTTTCATACTGTCTGCATGTTTGAACAATGTATTTAAAATTTGCAACAAAATAAAAAAATGTATGCATTTAAATTTTGCTAAGTGGCCAGGAAGTTTGACATATCCCAATGTTATTAAAAAAAATTTGGATATGCTGCTGCAACTATTACGTGGATGTCATGTATTAACTTTAAAAAGCTGCTGAGAACATACTACAGCGAAGTGTCAGAGTCCTTCTGTAAACAAATCCTGGGCTAAGTGTGAGCAGAGTGTCAAGCCACTGGAGAACTCCATGACATGTTGATTGTTAACCAGATAGTTCCTGAGATTTGGGGTTTATCAGATAGAAACACTTTTTCTGAACTGCATTAGATTTGATGTACTACTTTACCCTTCATATTAACTAAAAACTACTTCATCATACTGTCATCTTGACTAGAAGGGGGAAACTGCTTGCAGCACTCAGTGAAGAATCATGATAGTTTAGTTTGCATATTCATGAGCAATTAGATATATTCACAGGATTGCGCAGGAAAGAAAATACTGGCATCTGTCTTTATTAAAAGTATTAAAGATCTACTTTCCTGCTTCAAGTATCTTGGTATACTAAATGTAATTTTTAAAAAAGAAAAAGGTTAGCCATATGCTGTTGGCTGCAGATGCTGAGATTGCAAGAATATATGTGCAATAATTATACCTATCGGAAACAGGTTAAAGAAAACAATAACATTTTATATATATAATAGCCCAGTTGCATTAACTTAAGTAAAACAAAATGTAATGGTCACTGAAGTCCCATTGTTAGCACATTAAATCATATTAAATTTTGTTTTGTCTTAATCTTACTATTTAATTGTAATAGGGCTTTTTATTGAGGTCATGCTTGAATGACAAGGCTCATGCAGGGCAAGGCCTGTCTTTACCTTTGGGTCTTTCCCAGTGCTTGTTGGCACTAAACAAATAAATAGTAGTTCAATGTATAGCTGACAAAGCTGCAACTTTATTATAGTATATGTTAAAGAACTCTACGCTTTAGTGGGCCATAAGTTCTTTCTGGCACTGTACAAAGTGGAAGTATTTGATTTGGTATGCAGCCTCGTCCCCCGTCTCTTGGACTAATGAATCTATCAGAGAGCTCCTTGTTGTCTCCCTGACCCAGTCAAAGATCTAAACCTAAGGCCTTATTTGCTAATACCTGAGTAACTCCACCCATCTTTGCATAGAGAGATGACAGCCCTCTTCAGACAAATTGGATAAGTTTATATGAAAGTTAAATGTACAATTCTGCTGACATGTTGACCCTTTCTCCACATTTAGCTTGAGCTCATTAGCCGAACTATTTTATAATATTTCAAGCTGTTGTGCTTTGCCTGTTCAATTTAGGACCGAATTTATGAATATAAAAATCATGATCTAGGTTCCATTATCATTCCTAAATACAATTCCATTTTGGAAACCAGGTTGTGACACCCTAAACAGATCCAGTAACAAAAAACACATTTGAGTTGTGTTTCCACAGCAGCTTTATATGACATCTGTATGCATTCACATGTACTGCTCTGCCTAATTATGTTTGCGTTAATGCATTTTGGGAAATTCAGAGGTGCTATCCCATAGTCTCAGTAGGGGTTAAAGTGCCTGTAGGACATATACATTGAGTGCAACAAGCAATCCAAAGGGAAATGCATCCTGTGATGTCCTATTATATATAGAGGTAGGAGGAAAGAAGACCCAGTCAGCTCAGTAACACAAATGTGATTAGGGAGTCTTGTCTTTGAAGCAACATAAGTATAATGACCTGGTCAGGTCACAGAAAGACAACCATGTGGCAGCCTAGGCACATTAACTGCCATGGTTGTTAAACTTGTGCTAACCATGTTGTGTACAGATCCAAGCCATATGTAGAGTACACCATATCTTTGCTTGATTATAAATTCAGTTAAATGTTGTACAGAGAGGTCCCAAGGCTAATACAATTTTAGAAAGGTGTTGTCAGGCCAGATAAACTGCGTTAGTACCATTTTTAGCATGAGCCGTTTTGAAGGGGTTCAAGTAACATGGTTAAATTACATGTGCATATCAGGAAGTGTTGAGAAAGAAAATAAATGTTAAAGAAACTGACTTTAGAACTTGCAAGAAATGCCCATTCTCTGAGCCATAAAAGTAGTTGTGCTTGTACTTTAATATATGGCAGTTGCACTATGAGATGAAGTTATCTGTGATTGAATGAAAAGATATTTGTTAAAATGGAATATGTATTATTTGTATATGATTATTAAGTACTTTTTTTTTTAATATTTCCTGTAGGAAAATGACTTGAATGATATGTTAAAATCACTGTATAGCCACCCTGTGCCAAAGGCAAACACTCCTGTCAGTTTAAACGTGGTAGGTATCCTGTGTAATATCTCTTTATTGTAAAAATTTACACAGTTTCTTGTGGTCAAAAAACCCAGACAAAACCTGGGTATTGGTGCTAAATTATGAAAATCTCATCATATTGCCTCCTATTGTTAAATGGTTTGCCATACTGTATTCACTTACCATGTAAAAAGTGTGTGTGTGTCTGTCTGTCTATGCAGACTCCAATCCTAACCTAGCAGAAATTGAGGTTTGCTGCATGGGTAAGAGGGCAAGCTACCATACCAACTGGCAATGCTACTCCCTATCTTGTTCGTTGCCTGCTGTCTCAGATGAGTATCTTTAGTTACTCCTGCTGTGGATCAAGATCTGTGCCATGGCTTCTGAACACCTGAGTAGGGAAGGGTATGTCATATGTCAGTCTGAGCTTGGCTTTTCTACTGCCTGTCTGCAGTTGCCCCCTTTTCCCACTTGTGCTTGATCATGCCAGGCTGGAATGCAGAAAAGAAAAGGAGGGTTTTACTGAACTGTGTAAAGATTTCTGCAGGTCCAGGCCAATGAACTTGCACACAAGTAAAGTGATGTGGGAATGTGTCCTGAAATTGTAGCGGATTATGGCTCCCACAGGAACAGCAAAGTTGCACTCATCACTTACTGCTATCATATTGGTTTTGCTTTTCAAAGAGTACAACTCCCTGAGATAGGGTGACCAGATGTCCTGATTTTATAGAGACAGTTGGGATATTTGGGGCTTTGTCTTATATAGGCGCCTATTACACCTCACTCCACCCGATTTTTCACACTCGCTGTCTGGTCACCCTACCCAGAGGTCACCTTTCATAGTTAATATTTTTCTGGGTGAAATGGTGTTTTTTGCTAAAATATATACTGGTTGGGTAGAAAAATAAAGCAGCATGCCAAATGTGAGCAAGTTAATGTTATATGAGAACCACAACTTTTGCAGTTCTTGACCTTTTTTTGTATTTTGAATTTGTAACATTAATGAAGCATTAGGTTGTATGTTTTTGGCATATAATATATAGCATTTCAGATGTGTGTTTAGAATTGTATAACACAGTCATAGAACTTCCCCAAAATACCTACACCATATCTTTTAGAAAAACATCCAATCTTGATTTAAAAATTATCGGTGATGGACAGTCTACCATGACTCTTGGTATGTTGTTCCAGTGGTTAATTACTCTCACTGTTAAAAATTTACACCTTTTTTCCAGTCTGAATTTGTTTGGCTTTGGCTTCCAGCAATTGGGTTGTGTTATATCTTTCTCTGCTAGATTGTATAGTCCATTATTAAATCTTTGTTCCTCATGTAGATACTTGTAGACTGTAATAAAGTCACCCCTTAACCTTCTATTTGTTAAGCTAACTAGATTGAGCTCCTCGAGTCTACCCCATAAGGCATGTTTTCTAATCCTTTAATCATTCTTGTGGCTCTTCTCTGAACCCTGTCCAATTTATCTGCGTCCTTCTTGAATTGTGGACACCAAAACTGGACACTGTGTTCCAGCAACAGTCACACCAGTGCCAAATACAGAGGTAAAATAACCCCTCTACTCCGACATGAGATTCCCCTGTTCCATCCAAGGATCGTATTAGCCTTTTTGGCCACACTGGCAGCTCATATTCAGCTGATTATTGACCATGACTCCCAATCTTTTTCAGAGTCATTTCTTTCCAGGGTAGAGTCCCCTGTCTTGTAAGTGTACATTCTTAATTCCTAGATGTATACATTTACATTTAGTGGTATTAAAATGCATATTGTTTGCTTGCATCCAGCTGACAAAGTGATCCAGATTGCTCTATGTTATTGACCTATCCTCTTCATTATTTACCACTCCCACAAATTTCGTGTCATCTGTAAACTTTATCAGTGATGATTTTATGCATTCTTCCAGATCATTAATAAAAACATTAAATAGCATCGGGTCAAGAATTGATCCTGTGGGTCCTGACTAGAAACACTTCTGTTTGGTGATGATTTAGTGTTCGCAATTACATTTGTGACCTATCAGTAGCCAGCTTTTAATCCATTTAATGTGTGCCATGTTAATTTTATATCTAATTTTTTCATCAAAATGTCATGTGATACCAAGTCAAAAGCCTTACAGAAGTCTAAATATATTACATCAACACTATTACCTTTATCAACCAAACTTGTAATCTCATCCCAAAAAAATCAAGTTACTTTGACACTATCTTTTTTCCCATATAACTGTGTTGATTTGCATTAATTGCATTACCCTTCTTTAATTCTTTATTAATTGAGACCCATATCGGCTGATCCATTATTTTGCCCAGGATTGATGTCAGACTGATAGGCCTATAAATACCTGGGGCATCCTTTTTACCCTTTTTAAAAATTGGCACAACATTAGCTTTCTTTCAGTCTTCTGGAACTTTCCCAGTGTTCCAAGTTTTATTAAAGATAAACATTAACAGTCCAGTAAGCTCCTCAGCCAGCTCTTTTAAAACTCTTGGATGGAAGGTATTTGGACCTGCTGATTTAGAAATGTCTAATTTTAGTAGCTGCTGTTTAACATTCTCCTGAGATATTAGTGGAATGGAAAGATAGTTGTTGTATGATATGACTGCATAATCTGTTTTTTCCCAACTACCAGAATAGAAATATGTATTGAATACTTCTGTCTTTTCTGCATTATTATTGATAGTTCGACTATTTACATGTACTAATGAACTGATTCTGTTATTAGGATTCTTTTTGTTCCTGTTGCACTTGAAAAAAGTTGTCCTTTACTCTACTGGCCATAGATTTCACCTTGTGGCCCTTTGCTTCCCTTATCAATTTTCTACAGTTCCTATCTTCTGATTTATATTCATTTTCTAAAAGGACATCCTGTCTTGATTTAAAGTCATTGAGAGATGGAGAATCTACCATTTAGTATTTGTGCCAAATAGTATTTGTTGACAATTTGTGCCAAATTTCTAATTTGAATTTGTCTGGCTTGAGCTTCCAGCCATGTGTTCTTGTTATACCTTTCTCTGATCTATTGAAGTCATTTAGTATCTAGTATTTCTGCCCATGAAGGTACTTATATACTGTAATCAAATCACCTCTCACTCTTCTTTTTTTCTAAACTAAACAGATTGAGCTCTTTGTCTTTCACTATAAGGCATTTTATCTATCCTCAAATAATTTTTATGGCTCTCAAATTTTCAAGTTATTTTAAAGAAAACATATATCATTTAATACTACATCTCAGCACTTTTTGCAAGAGTATTGTAGTATTGTATTGCAAGAGTATTGCAATTTACATTCTTCCTATTTAAAATTTCTACTCTAGTCACAGTTGGATATAGCAAGCTTCTTCACCTGTCTTACCTCTTGAGAATTGCTACTATTCTCTTTTACAGTTGTTGCATTTCATCTTAGAGAGATTGCCTGGGTTAAAATGGGGTCCAGGCTACTTTAAAGGGGTGGGGCTTTATCTGGCCAGCAGCAAGAAAGGGGTCGTGGCTTCTCTAACGGTTCCCCATTTCCTTGGGTTAAGAGGATGGAGGGAAGAAGTGGGATTAGCTAAACTGTGGGCTGACTGGAAGGGAAGCTATTCCTTTGGCCATCATCCCCTGGCCATCATCCCCTGCGTGTCTGGGGGAAGGAGAGAGTACTGTGCTAAACAATTTTTGCTTTGGAATCCGTTTAGATGAAGGGATCTTATATAAATGGAGACCCAATGCCAAGTGCTGGGCTGCAAATAGAGACAGGAAGTAGTGTGGGACCAAATTTTAGGACCTTTAACAAATAAACAAATGGACTAAATCATCAAACTGAGTGAGAAGTCTTTGCTGAACCTGATCTAGACCCATGTGCACTGGTAACTGGCACAGTTGCAGGAATCCAGAATCTGTTTTAGTCTGCAGTCTGGCTTAAATTTTTATGTTTGTTTGTTGTGTCCCCTTTTCCCATATTTAAGTGGCAAGGTCTTAAACTGTGGATGCTAATAGATTTAAAATTAAGTTATATTCTGAATAATGACTGTAAAAATGGCACTATGGAATTCCATGTTTACTGTCCCTGAGTGGGTCTAGATCAAATTTCTTGGTGCAGAGGTAAAAGGATGCTGACAGTTGGAAAAAATACCACAAACTCATTCTGGGATCTGGAAGCCAAGCTGTGTTCTTTCAGTCTCACACATCAGCACTGGTAAAAAATACATTCTTCAAATGGAACTTACCATATTAAAGCATTCTGTCGGTGATATGTGAGCCAGAATGGAATCCAGGTCACACACTCTCAGGCTCTGTTTACAATGCCCTGCAGCCCAGACTACTGAGGTGTCAACTACATGCAAACTGCCCCACTTGGATGATACTGGTGCAAACTAAAAAGTACCTAGTTTGTGCTGTAGTGTTTTGGAAGCACTACATTACTGTGAAGTAAACATCTTTTAGTTTGCACTAGCAGCATCCACACAGGGCAGTTAGCGTGTCCCTCTTTGGTGAGCTCTGCAGTTCACAGCCCTGTAGTTCACTGTGGTGCCGTGTAGACAAGCCCTTTGATGTTTGGCCTTGTATAGCTAACAGGAATAAAACGTAATAATGGTTCACCTTTGTCAGAAATGTCAGCCAGTTGTGGTCTGAATATACACAGGTAACAGATCTGATGAGTGAGTCACTCTTTTGACTATTACCACAATTCAAGCCTGTCCATTCCCCTGATTACATGTACATTGAGTGTGTGGGTCATAAAGCTGCACCGTTAGATAGAACTTTATTGAGAGGTGGTTGAAAGTTATGGACTCTTACTAATACCTATATTTCAACTGCACTGTGATGCTTTTATATCACAGTGTGACTGCTTTGATGCCAAGGAGGTGAAATCAGAACTATCCAACCTAGGAAATTTGTTTGAATATATGGAACCAAGGTCTGGGTGATGTCATCATTAATTGTTAAAAAATTAAAGTCTAACTCCTAGGTAAACACAAATACAGCACACAATGTAATGAGATTTTCTACTCTATCAACCAACAAAAATACAAAAAAAACCCCAATCTTTAACTTTGCTTAATCACCCTGCAAATACATTTTATGCCCTGCCATTTTATACATGGCTATTATGCATTCTCTGTTGATCTGTTATAGTATTTTAGTTTATTATATACAACAAATGAGTCTTGCATTGTTATGTAGAAGGTCAGAACCTGAAATTCTACTGATTAAGTCATTTGACATTTTCATTCTTCTCAAAAGATTATCGCATATTGAAATCTTTGCCCCAGTTACTTTTATAGTTAAAATATTATGAATCAGATTTAATCTTTTGGTTTAAAAAACAAAATGTTCAATTTTTCTCTCATGTTGCATAAGAATCAAGAGATGTTTTTTGCCAGTGAGCAAGTTCTGAAAAATCAGCCGTACCTAGTATCGGTGAGTTTAAAAGAACTGGCTACCTAAATCCTACCGATGAAAGAAATAATTACTTACCAGATGATTTCTCTGTTGATTTCAGGCTGTTCATATATGGTCTTTTGGAAAATGATTATTCTGTGGCTTTCTAGTCTAAAAACCCAATCTTTATTAATATATTTCTGTTTATACTGACCTTATTTCAAAACTGCAGTATGTGTGAATTATAATCCGACTGCAAAAACAAAACAAAATTTAAAATGGAGATGATGGAATAAATACCCTACATTTATTCACACTTCCACTTTTTAAATAGCAGAAGCATGATAGTGGCCAGCACTTGTTAATTTCATACCTATTAAAGATCTTATGTGTCTTCCTAAGAGACCTCAGAATAGGTTGCAGTACTCCAAGCTATATTATTTCCACTGGAAATACAGTAGAACCTCAGAGTTACCAACACCTCGGGAATGGCGGTTGTTCATAACTCTGAACAAAACGTTATGGTGGTTCTTTCAAAAGTTTACAACTGAACATTGGCTTAATACAGCTTTGAAACTTTACTATGCAGAAGAAATTATGCTGTTTAAAAATGAAACAAGCATGGAAACAGTTTCCTTACCTTGTCAAATCTATTTTTTTAAACTTTCCCTTTATTTTTTTTAGTAGTGTACATTTAACACAGTACAGTACGCTATTTGCCTTTTTTTTGTTGTTTTTTGTTTGTTTTTATTTCTGCTGCCTGATTTTGTACTTCCGGTTCCAGATGAGTGTGGTTGACTGGTCAGTTCATAAGTCTGGTGTCCATAACTCTGAGGTTCTACTGTAGCTGATTATGGCTCTGGTGTCTGGCAGTAGTGGGTGATGGCTTCCCATAGCACATCTCTGCTGTTCTGCTCATTGAATTGATTATTTCTCTGTTAACATTATGAGCAGTTAGAAAATCATTGATTGTTTCACTTCTAAATTACTACTGAATAATACTCTGTAGCCTTAAATACTCTGTGTTTGTGGGCAGTGGGGGAGGAGAAGAGAATTAAAAGTTTGGTATAAACAGAAAACAGAGGACTTTTCCATTGATCTGGGTGTATTCTTGGTCTTTGCAAATGGAAAAATAATTTTCTTTGTCTTTCATTACTATATTAATGCACATCTGTATCTTGGTTTATTTATTGTGCACAGGGCACAGTGTCATGTAATGCATTCTTTTTGTATAGCTAGTGTGTGGACTTTTTAGCTAGTGCCAAATAAGCTAATTATTGTTAAGGGGAAAATGTTCTTTAAGTCCATCAATCTGGTGCAGTAAGATCTTCCTACGTGCGTATAGTAAATAGCAATAATAAATTACATTTGCTGATTAAACACAAGCTACATTAAAATTTTTATATACTTTTATATATTTCATCATGTTCTAGTTAATCTTTTTAAAGTTTGACTAGAAATACA
Organism: Malaclemys terrapin pileata; assembly: GCF_027887155.1. NCBI lineage: Eukaryota > Metazoa > Chordata > Testudines > Emydidae > Malaclemys > Malaclemys terrapin. The sequence continues at coordinate 66,116,295 of NC_071512.1, read as the reverse complement.
TTTTATTTTTATATTGGTTGTTCAAATATCTAGATCTAGATATAGATATAAACAGAGGCAGTTATTTTAAATTGTAGAGTATATGTTCACTAAGAAAATGGGATAAATAAAGTTTTTTCTCCTACAAGATTTAGGCTAGGATACTAATGATATGTTAAACTTATTAAACCAAATTCATTCCTTGTTTAAGTATTGAAGTCACTGGATTAATATAAATTAGTGAATTATAGCTGTACTGAGTTTGATCTGGTCTGTATTTACATCCTGAATGTTGCTCAACCTTTAAATATATAAAGTTGTATAAGGTTGTTAATATTTGTCATAGATTAATGTGGAAAGTCAAGTAGTCTTATCCTAATTTCTGTTTAAAGATTGTTGTGAAATTGAGGGGAACTGTACCTGCAGTAACAGTCTCTCTGTCCTAATGAATTTATTTTCTTAGGTGAATGATTTTTCCTCTTCCAGTCTAAATTTAGATTTTGTTCTCTTGTAAATTTTTGTGGGGGGAAACCTATTTGTCAGAAACTCTTAATCGTTAGTCCCAAATTGAATCTGCTGTTTCTTACGCTCAGTCTTGACACAGTAATTAAAATTTGCATAATTTCAATATGACTCTAAAGCAATGGCATGTTGATTTTTGATCTGCTGAATCTTTGGTGTTCTGGTCTGCTTTATTTTATAATATATACACACACAATTTGTATTCTTGGTCTCTTTCTGCACAAAATATTAATTTTGTTTTCCCCCCCATTAATTAGCATTCGTACTTCATTACTCCTGATCTAACTGGATTGCCAACAATCCCAGAAAGTGTAAGTATGGTTTTTTTTTTAAATATCTAACCAGCAGTGTTAACCTTGTTTGATGGGTGTGGCTGAATTAAATTTGTAGTTATGGTCTATGGCTGGGCCTACAAAGTTAGAGCCATATACTGCTTTCCACAGAAGATCTCATACTGGTGTCAATCAGAGGTTTTTACAAAGAATGAGGGGAGAATCCAGCCTTTGTCTAATAACAGAATCTTTAGTTAGTGAAAGAACTGCTGCATTGAGTGTCATCCAGTGATAAAGAATTATACAAGGTATTTTTATGACTACCACTATTTCTGTACGTTGTTTGAACATTTGCACATTCAGTTACCCAATTTGTGTGTGCATTTATGGTAATTATATATACAAATCATGCCTGCCACTTATGCACCTGAGTTATTTGAATATCTGGCCCCCCAAAATTGCATAATTAAATGCCAGAATTAACATCCCATTGAGATGAATGGAAACAATTTATTTTTCTGAGTGGTGTTGTTTCAAGCTACCTAAGACACACGTGTTCACATTTGGAAGGTCATCTTGACAGCTCTAATGGTTAAAAGATTTTTCTTTGTTTAAATGAAGGTTTGCATTCTACAGAATTCAAATATGTGATGGAGGCCAGATAAATACTGTAAATGTAGTGTCTGTGATCTTCAAGTGTGTGCTTGACTGCATGTTTAATAACTAGCCATTGAACGCGTAGCTTATTTAAATAGACCACCTTCTTTAAATCTTGCATTTAAATGTGGGATCAAGGGCATTCATGCTATAGCCGGCCATTTGCTACAGTTTTGAAATTATGATCTCCTCCTCCTCCCCCCACCCCCGCCCAGAAAATTAAGTCTGCTCAGTGGCATGAAGAAATTATGTGATGCACATAGCAGAATATTGATTCACTAAAGTATTTCAAATCTGCGCCTGCGGTTGATAGATGCTGTGATTGTTGTGAAAGTAATGCAGTACATTTTTATACTGTTCATAGGAAGGAAAGAAAATGGAAGTAGAGGTGCCTTTCTCTACCCTCTCTTTCCCACTCATTCCATTTGTAACTGTGTCCCATCCTTTCAGTCTAAGAAGTAATAAGAAGCTATGATTTTACATGGGGAGTAAATAAATGGGGGCAAACAGTAGTAAATTAATAATAAACTCTAGTCCACTAATTCTTTGCTGTGAAGCTTCAAAGTATTGCAATGAACATTTACATTTTATATTTTAAAATATAAATAAATCTGACAATTTTTAGCAAAAAAATAAATAAATCTATATAGCAATATAGAGTGCTTTATTGAAGTGAAGAGCTAGATGTACCTTTTGACTGTTCTGCAGCTTTAGCAACACAGAACCACGATATAAATAAGATGCCATGCAGCTAGTCCTTGGTAAATTAGAATCAATCTAGTCATTGTGGCACACATCTCTCTCAGATGGGATATTAAAATGCTGTTCAAGAGCCATGGTTCCTTTCTCCACACAACAGTTTGGGTCCTAGCAGCCCCTGCCTTCATCTCTTTCACCAGCTCTGAGCCCTGATGCCCCAGGGGCCAAGCATTACATTTTAGGCCTTCTCCTGGGATTTATTCAGTATGCCCCAATTTATGTGAAATTGGGCCTTTCACACAGTTGCATCCTCATGCTTTGAAAATGTCAAGGCCTTACCTTGCAATTTTTATTCACTCGCCTTTCTCTATCCCACACCACAAAGTACAATCACAAGGGAGAAGATGACCATTCTTATCCAAGCAAAATATAAACAAATGTTTATTTATTTAAGGTTTATTTGCAGTATTACCCCAGTTCTGGTGCACAGGAATTTCCCCACTCTCTTTCCTGCCCGGTGCGGTTTGGCAGTGATCTTGCTCCGCTATCCCTTAGAGGGGGTGATTGTGTTTGGCATCTTTGTCACATGAAGGGAGGTAATGGCAGAGAGTCTCAGCATCTTCTCTCATCCCCCCAGTACACTGAGGGCACAGCACCTGTGGGCCAACCAGTAGAGTTGAGAGTAACATTAATCATCATGCCCCTGATCTTTTTGGCATTGTGAGAGCCTGGCAGGGTAGCACACTCTGATGTCATAGCTAGACCAAGGGAGAAATTCTACAGGTGTGGAATTGCAGGAAACCTGAAATAGGGGGGAAGGTTTGACCATACAATTGGTTGGGGGTGGTGGAATGTGAGATGGACATCAGGAAGAAACCCTCCCTGCACTCTGAGCCCTCTGGCTGGCCAGTGATAGTTGCTTTCCTGTTCAGTGTAGGACCTGTGAAATTAAGACTCATTGTCCCTGACCATGCAATCTGAGACACCCACCCCCCCTGTAATTAGTGAACCATGAGGGCAGACGCTGGGCCACACCATCCGTAGAGGCTGGAGAAGCCTAACTGACAGCTGTGAGTCCCATTTGGGTTCCTTGTTTCCACCAACCATGGCATACCCTAAACCGTGGGACTCAGCCTTTTATGGAGTAAATGGTTACCCTGTATAGGTACTGCCAATGGCCAGCTGTCAGGATGAAATTAAGGCAGCAGTCTAGTCAGATCCATTCTACCATTTCACATTAATAAAAATACTAGTAGCTGAAAGCCCGTGCTGTTACACAGGTGTAATACATAGTCATGCATATAAAAGCTGAAAATGACTGAGAACTTAAAAAAATTTACAGTGACAGACCATAAATCCCAGGTAGTGGTGGTGTGTGTGGTTGTGTTCATTTTCATTTGGTGGGGGTGGGATTGTGCTGGAGATTTGTGTTGGTTCGTGCAGGTGGCAGATCAGAAGTGTGTACTGCGGTGAGGGGTTATATATATATTTTAGTTATTGTATGTGATGGTTCTGTTGTTGTGTGGGTGATTCTGCAGAACAATGGCAGCTGGGCCAAATAATCCACCATCTATGTAGTCTCCTTCATACAACCAATGATATTGTTGTGTGCATATTAGCTATAGAGTAAGGCTAATGATTGGTTGAGTTTCCACTGATATCACAATGGTCTAGGACTCTTGGCATGGTATACATATGTGCCTTACTGTAGCTGGATACCACATGGGAATAATTTGTGATGTCAAAATGGCTGAGAACATAAAAATTTGACAGTAACAGACTGAGAATCCCAGTGATGACTGAACCTGGTGATATTCTGAACAAGAAGTGCCCTTAGCAACACTTGTAGCTGTTTCCAACCCTTCACACTGACTCAACAGACATTTTAGGCTTCAGAGTGACATATGTTGACACACCTGGAGTCTTATTATACAGATTAAACTTCTTGGTTTATACATTAATGAGGAGGAATTTACTAACGAGACAAGGTGAGTGAGTTTATATGCGGGCCAACTTCTGTTGGTGAGAGAGACAAGCTTTCAAGCTTACAGAAGTTGGTCCAATAAAAGATATTACCTCTCCCACCTTGAGTCTCTAATATCCTGGGACCAAGATGGCTACAACAACACTACATACAATGAGGAATTTACTAGTTTAATTTACTACGGTTGGTACTCAGTCTTTGTGAATGCTTTTGTATATATTTTACAAAGCAATGCATTTTAAAAATTTTTAATGTATATTCACCTAAGGCCCAGGATGCATTCATACTAAAAACAAAAACATAAATAAAAATGAATAGCTGTTTTAAACAGAACTAGCACATATTGTTCCAAAGTTTCCATGTTTCCAAATTTGTTGAAAATACAAAGTTCCTCTCCACCCAGAAGGATAAGTAAATATACAAAATGAAGAGACGATCTTAAAGTTAATTTTACTTTGTGTTTAAAATGGCAAGGAATTTTGTGAATGCAGATATTTAATGAACAGACATGTTTCTCTGGCAGGATTGATTTTCATTTTTATTGTAAGAAATTCTATAAATAATGTACAAAATGTTCCACTCAATTACCATTGTTAATATATGTTAACATTTCTTTTTTTATTTATTTAAACAGAGAAATCTTACTGAATATTTTGTTGCTGTGGATGTGAACAACATGATGCAACTTTATGCCAGTATGTTGCATGAGAGACGAATCATTATTACCTCTAGCAAACTAAGCACTGTAAGTACTTCACACATCTCCTTTTAAGTAGAATATATTGAGCATTTCATAAAAAGACCTTCAGACCTCTGCAGATTTAGATATGTTCCATGTGTACTTGTAAGACAATATCTACATACTTTTTTGATATATGGTTTTAATCTGGCTCTTGAAGTACAAAAGTCTGATTGATATAAGACCTACTCAGATACATTAAGTCAGGTTAATTATTTTTTCTTATCAGGAGATGAGAGTTCTTTAACTCTCCAGAGTTCATTTCTGTGCCTGCTACCCTATAAAGAATTCTTAAGGGCTATTATAAGATCTTTATTATTCACTTGTGGCTTATTCCATTGGAGCTACTTGAAGGAAATCAAGAGGCCATGATAATAGCTGCTATCCTAACCAGGTAATAGGTAGATTCATCTTTGTTGCAGAGTAGTCGTTTGGGGTATATACTGTAATAGCTCTGATTTGGAACAGCTCTTGTGGCTGATAATAATTTACAACTCAAAATAGCATTTTTATTACAGGTTTTAGGGTACTGCCCACATTGAAATGTTTTTCCTTATGTCAGTATAGACTGGAGAAATGAAAGAATGTCTATGTTTGGTTACAAAACCATATCTAAATATTCAGATATTCTTTTGTTTTAAACGTTGAGATTTTCTTATAGTTTGCATGCTTGAGAGGTTAACTCAGGTTGCAAGTGACTATCATTTTACAAACCAATTTGTGTTATAGTATTTATTTGTATTTAGTAGCTTAAATCTTTTGTTAAAACTCAGTCACAGAAAATCCTTTTATTTCTTTTAAGCGGTGCTGGATAAAGCCTTTTATCTGACACATTTTTCATAGTAGTAATTCAGCATTACTAAATTTACTAAAGAGTAAATGAACAGTTTTCTTTGGGAGCAGGATTTAGATGCAGTTTTAAAAACACAATTCGGAGCAACTTTTCAGAGAGATACAGATGTTCCATTTTGTTTCTAAAAACAAATTTCTATGTTATGTAATATTTTTTGAGATCTCGGAAAATATATGGTATATAAAGATTAATTTAAATTCCATTGAGCCAAAAAGGAAATTTTGTGTGGTGGGGAAAACCCTTTGTTTTGTGAAAGGATGCTAGTAAGTAGCAGCAGTTCCTAAAAAAGAAAAAGAAAACATCACAAGTCCCCAATATACAACTTGTTGTGTGGGCTGCAGCATTGTGCAGAGTCCCATGTGATTTTAGTGGGTCTTAATGCAAGCACATCAGTTCACATGCCTCAAGGTGCAGGAGCAGAGCCAAGCTAAATAACCCATAAATAGTTTGTTATTGAATGAGTGATGTGCAGCTTTTAGAAAGCAGTTGATGATGTAAGTACTGTAAGCTTGCAAAAAAAAAAAAATTCTATTAAAATCCCAGTGCCTTTGACTTTTAAAAGCTAGATCTTTTTCTTTAAATTCAGACTAGACTAGAATCTCCCATTTCAATCATACAGTCCAAGATTTATTTCAGTTTATCTAAAACGCATCCATCGAGAGTAGTGCATGTACAAAACTTATCAATAAAAGTTAAACAATAAACAATTTTAACTGATGTCCAAACGCAAAGTCCTCCCAGCCTCCCCTACCCCAAACCAACGTTTCACATCATCTGCTTCCCATCACTTCACCCATCCTCCCTCCCTGAAAAAGCCTAGGAGACCAGATGAGCATCACACCATGAACAACAAATTTGGACTTTGTCAAACCAATGAGGGAAGAGACTTCTAAAATGGTTGCTCCTTCACAGAAAACATCTTGATCCTCATCCTCTAGGCTGAACAAACTCTGACCTATATTCTGAAGTCCAGAGGAGGTGGACAATACATAGAATTAAGCCATTTTTGCAGCTCACCAATCCAGCTGCGTGCTTGGTCCCTGATAAGAGATATAATAGCCATAAGGGTGCAATAAATAGCCCCAGTGATGCTCTAGGAGAAGAGATGTGTAGGAGTCACTGTGGTGTTCCTTATACCCCTACAAGAATCCTGTATTAGGCTAGGTCTACACTACCCGCCTGAATCGGTGGGTAGAAATCGACGCTCTTACTCCACCAGCAGAGGTGGGAGTAAGCGCCGTCGACAGAAAGCCGCAGAAGTTGATTTTGCCGCCGTCCTCACAGCGGGGTAAGTCGGCTGCGATACGTCGAATTCAGCTACGCTATTCACGTAGCTGAATTTGCGTATCTTAAATCGACTCCCCCCTGTAGTGTAGCTGTACCCTTAGTCAGTTAAACCAGGTTTAAGTCTGCTTTGTGCTGGAAAGCTTAATGGGATGTATAATCTGATCTGTTTTTGCCTAGCTCCCTTCCATTTAAGACCAGGGCTGTTAGCCTTCATATCTCAGTTGATCTCAAAGGGCATAGTAAGACACTATGATCCAGGAACCTCTTAGTTCCAACTGGCAAGGGGCACAGAGGGGGCACATAGTAGCTACAGGAATCTCCTGAGTCTGATATGAACATTCTAGTTCACCAAAGAATGTCATGTGAGGTCTCAAATAAAAGCCAGTATCACATGCATCATCAGTATCACTGTGAAATGCATGTGCAGATGTTGTGCAAGGAATTATGTGTATATATACAGAAAATATGTTCTTAATGTCTGTGTCTAGGAACTGGTCAGCAGCAAAGGTGCAAAACAGATTTTCTGTCAGATAACAGATGTATTTCCATATAGCTTTTTACATGTACATTGAGTATGGTTTTGTTCACAATGGGTCTCCTATCACCAGTCTGAACTGAATGAGAAAACAACCCTATCGTCCTTCACTGAGAAAATAAATGTGCAGCGAGTTTGCTTCGTGACAAAGGGGTCTAAGCCAGGATTGTTTGAAAACATTGTAGAGAACTTTGGGTGAAATAAACTTCTTTAGACAGTAGGTTAACCTGTTACACCTCTTCCCTGATATAACGTGACCCGATATAACACGAATTTGGATATAACGCCGTAAAGCAGCGCTCCGAGGGGGCAGGGCTGCGCACTCCAGTGAATCAAAGCAAGTTCGATATAATGCAGTTTCACCTATAACGCAGTAAGATTTTTTTGGCTCCTGAGGACAGCGTTATATTGGGGTACAGGTGTACTTTGAAATTTAGTCTCTAGAAAATGGGTCATGATTTTGTTTTATATGTAACCATTTGTTTCTAATATTTTTACTCTCTATCACTTGAATCTCTGTTTTTTGATAATAAACGTATTCTTGTTTTTACTATAAATGTATCTAACTGCTGTGGTACTAAGCAAAGTGATGATTCTGAATTGAATCTTGCAAACTGGTGTGTACTGTTACTTTGGGAACTTCAGGCCTGTTAATTTTGTGAGTGTTCAGTGGATGAACCCTCAGGGCTTGGCGTGTGCCTATTGCTACCTGTACAGGGAGAACAAGGCCTGCGGGGTCTGGACGGGACGAGCAACTGTATTCTGAACTATCTGAAGTTTCTGATCAGTTTTAAGATGCAGCGTCATAAAAATTGCATTGCAATAATCCACTAGTGAAGTGACATAGATACTATGGTGAAATCTTGTTGCAGTCTCTTGACCAACTATAGGTGAAAAGATATTCTTGTTCAGATAGCGATCGAGGCCATCTCAAAACAGCTTAAGATACAATAAAATCCCCAAGTTGTCAACTCGAATAACAGATCACAGACAAATTCCCATGAATGAGGGAGCTGGTATCACTTCCTCAGTTTCTTCTGGTTATTTTTCCCAACCTACCAACAATATCAGAGTCTTAACTGGATTAAATTTTAGTCATCTAGCCCATTTCCAAGGCACAGTACTGGCAAAGACAATGTTTCCTCTGAATTTTCTTCGTGCTGAGTGGGCTATAAATTCCATTGAGTGTTACATTTTTGTCCTTGGGCAAACTTACAATTTATTATTAAGGACAAAAAAAAAAAGAGAGGGAGAAATCCCTCACAGAACTGTGTGAGAGCATACAAAGTGGATTGCAATTGCTTTTTAGAAAGATTACATTCTATTGTATAAATGGGTATTTCAGGACTGTTTAAAGTATGGATTATGTAAATGTGTAGTTAAGGACTTTAAAAAATGCGTACTACAATAGAGTATCATGTATGTGTGTGTCCAGGGAGTTTTAAAGACATGTATTATTGTGCAGTAGTGTGCCAATAGTTGAACAATCAGTTGGAATGTGTGAGATCTTCTTCCACATCTAGTAGCGATGACATCCATAATTAAGTTATGAGCTGTTGCTGACAATAATTTTGTTTGGAATTCTTAAATTCAATCATGAAACTCAGGACCATGTATGAAACTAAAAATATCACATTTGGCATTTGTTGGTACTCTGGATAACTGTACTCATAAACAAAACCAATTTTTGCCATGTTCATGCAATAATTAATGATAATACAAAAAAGGAAAAAAGTCACATTACTGATATTTGAAAATTGGCTACTGTAATTGTTACCGAAGGTATTTTAGGAATGTCTGTGTCACATTCAGGAGCTTCAGCCCTTGAGGGAGCCATCCTACCATCTCCTCCTAGAAGCGCCTATCTCTCCCAACCCCACTCCTTATCCCTCCCTGTTGGCACTGAGAAGTGGGTGCTGAGATGCCCTGTCCTGCCAAGGGAGGGGGGGAAAGCCCATCTGCTACCTACATCCTATTTCTGCAAGTGCTGCTCATTGGGGGTAACTTTATTTCTTGCTGTCCCCTGTCCCTGGGATTTTCCCCTCTGCCACTCTTAGGCAGCACTTCTCCCTCTTTCTTAACCTCCTACCCCATCCCCGATTTTGCCTATCTGCCTCGCTATTTTCTCTGCTTCCACCTGTTTGACTCCCCTGCACATACAATTTGACTTTCCTGCATAAATTCAGGCCATCCCTCCCCTCCAGTTTGCGCTCTCTGTACTCTGGTAGCCCCCATTAATAGCAGGGAGCCAATTTTAGTTCTGAGTGACGGAAGAATCGGCAGTGGCTTCAGCAAATGTTACTGAGCATGCTCCGATTGCCCAACCAGGATCAATAACAGCAAAGTAGCAAATCATGCCAGGGAGCAGTTTGTGCTGCTACAATGTGTATTAATAAAAATATTCCAAATAAACAAACAGTCTCTGTTTGAGTGATGTGTATGCTAGATTTTGTTCTCTTGGCTATTGCATGTATAAAATAATATTTTGTTGACTGTGCTGAAAAGGTACCCTTTTGATATTCCTATATTAAATTTTGATTCTTAAGCAAATTTATCTTTCAAAGGTAGTGATATCAAATGCATTTTATTGTTAAGGGAGTTGTCCCTTATTTTTGGGGTTAACTTAATACCAAGTGTTTATGACAGTTCATGAAGACTGGGTTGTGATGTCACTTTCAAGTTATCAGCTCTGTTTTGGTTCACTATCTCAGGGCAGTAAAGACTGATAACAAAAGGCATAATTCAAGGCTTCTCTCAATCTCTCCTTACCCTTCTTTTGAGGGGGATGCAAAATTACTTGAATATATCTGGAAAAAAATTCTTTTAAGTCTAGCACTTCTCTGCTATAAATTTGATGTGTTTGTTGTATTCAAGATAAAGGACTGGCCCTGGCATGAAAGCAAGAGAAAAATACAATATTGCGTTTATAAAGAAGGTTTACTTTGAGGGAGGGAGTATATAGAAGAGAGCGTTGAATCATTAAGTTATCAATTAGCCTTTTTAATTGGTGATTGGACTATTTGCATTTTTAATCTGATTTGTTCTAATAGGTTTAACTCAGTGAGACGCTTGCATTTATTCCCAACCAAGCAGGCTTCTGTTTTGTATGCATCTTTTCATAATTGCAACTCTGTTTACTCTTTTGCATGTTTCTATAACTGATTTGCTATGGTTATTCTTCTATTTTTAAAAAACTCCCTTTGCTTGAATTTTAATAGCAATCTGCATGGCGAGCACAAAAAGGTGTAGTTGGAAACTTCCCTGCACTAGTTCTGTTATAGCTTCATGGTCATTATTTGCCCTAGCTGTTGACTCTTTTACTAGTACAGCTTTCCAACTCCCTTTAATAATATGCTTATCATCAACCTTGCAGCTTGCTTGGGGCTTAGTGTTAGAGTGGGCTAGATTCACCTCGCCTGAGGATCATGTTCTGTAAGATCTGTTTGTAGCAAAAACTACAATTTGTAGCTTTTGAATAGGTATCTATAAAAGAAAAACAAATTACGTTTTGGAATGAGTGAATGAAACAACGTGTGGGATATATTCACAGAGGTGATTTTTATTGTTTCACTTTAACTGAATAAGGAGGACTGGTCTTAGATGTCATGTTAAAATATTGAATATTTTCGTATATTAGTATTTTAGCATCCACTGCTATATTTGTATGAATTGTTTTATTAATTAAATGCAGTTTATTTTTTATTCAATGTTTGCATAAATTATTAAGCTAGTGTGGAAAGCTTTTCTGGTAAGGCTGAGCTAGAACATTGATTTTATGCATGCTGTAGACAGGCCCTAGATGTTTAGGCCCCAAGTGAACCTGCTGTGGTAGTCTACCAGAACATCATACCATACTCTCATGTATTCAAAGCAAAGGAATAAATCATGATTTTACAACAGTGCATCAGTTGACTTATTGCTGTTTTGTGACCGGAGGTAGGAAGGATTGCTGTTTAAAGCCATGTCATTGGTTCTCAAGTCAGTCAAGCATGAAGGCTTGTCATATGCCTCTATAATTGTACCTCACCAGACTTTCTCTAACTAGTCAGCTGGGGCTGTGCATTTTGTCTCAAACACCCGGCTGGCCAGCGTCTGACAGGAGGTTTCTCATCATGCTGTCAGTAATATGTTAACTAGAGTGTATCTTTTGTGGCCTATGTGGCAGGTGGAAAGGAAGCTTCACTTTAAAGCAGATGTCTAAATGTTATCTCCATTTTGACCAATATTTGTTTTAGCTAATACCAGCCTGATAAGTCTGTAAGCACTGTAGTTAAAATTTTGACTTCACTGTCTGTGAGCCCTTTCTGGAGAAGCTTACATGTAAAGGAATGCACTAGGAATTCTTTCATTATGTTAATAATAGATGCAACCATTTTTTGTAGGTATTTGACTGTGGGCTTTTCCTTGCTTATATGCAAAGAGAGCAGCCCCACTCAGTCACTGAATTCAGCATAGTTACTTGGATTGAATGGGTCTTTAGAATCTTGTTGAGTCCGTATGGATTACTTTTACCCATTAAATTCTATTCAGCTCCCTGGCCTTGACAGTCATAGTATCTACAGTCAACCAGGGACTAGGAAGACCAGACAACTCCTTTGAGGATGTGATGCAGCTGACCAGCTGGTAGGAATGCAAAGCACAGTCTCCTTAACTTAAATGCTAAGCGCATCACCTTTGCACATCACTTTGCTGCTTCCTCAGCTGACCTTAAAAGAGAGATTCATGAGTTTGTTCCCAAATTGATGTGTCCCTAGGTGGTATTATTGTCCACTGAGTCACAAAGCAAGTTCATCATTAATTGTCTATTTTTGTCCTTCCTTTAATAATATATTTGTGGTTCGTAGGCTGCAGATTCATCCTTGGCCATGTTTAAAGAATAACTGCTGACCGGTACTTTGGTAGTGGGGCAGATCCTTGGAGTGGTTGTAGAGCACACAGTGTAAGTCAGTGAGGAAGGGGTGTGGAGCTCACTTTTTTACTTCTCAGTCCTGGGTTGGCTGTTTGCAGGAATGTTCCTCAGGTGTAAACTGAAGGATCCAAAACAGTATCTGGGGATCAGCTCCAGTTGTGCCCATATGCTGCGGGGAGGCACTGGCATAGAAATTGCTATGAGGGCTCTGTGCCTCCAGAGTGATCCCCCTACACTGGGGTGATCCTCCCACGGCTGGTTATACCAGTTCTTTAAGCAGAGTCTGCTGGTGGTGCAGTGCAATATGGCTACTCTTCATCTGAGAAACTGATTGTAAACTTTATAGCAACAATCATGTTGAGTAGAGTTATCCTGATAATTCTATGCAAAATCATAGAATAATAGAATATCAGGGTTGGAAGGGACCTCAGGAGGTCATCTAGTCCAACCCCCTGCTCAAAGCAGGACCAATCCCCAGACAGATTTTTGCCCCAGATCCCTACATGGCCCCCTCAAAGATTGAACTCACAGCCCTGGGTTTTGTAGGCCAATGCTCAAACTACTGAGCTATCCCTCATAGACTTAAGGTGAAATTCTGCTCTCGGTATATGCACAAAATTCCAGTGAGGTCAGTAGGGTATGTGTGGACATAGCTGAGGGCTGAATTTAGCTCTGGAAAGTAGGAAAGTGATATTAATTTGTTATCCCATTCATAAAGCATTGCAAAGATTTAACTGATATTAAGCGAATGCCCAGAAATCTCATTAAAACACACACACACACACAGCATTATTACCACTGTTGGTGCCTGCGAACAAATGATGAACAGCAGCATTACAAAAATAAATGTCATTTTACAGGTGAGGAACTGACACACACAGAGGCTAAGTGACTTGCCTAAGGAGACACCAAAAGACCTGGGCAGAGTAGGGAATTGAACCTAGGTCTCCCTAGTCTTATGCTGGCATGATGAACACTGGATCATCCTTCCTGTCTTTACAATAACATATAACAAGATGAATGACACTAGAGATGAATTGGGGAAAAGCAGTGAAACCTCTGATCAGGAATTACACTGTTGACAATTCTGTTTTTTTCTGACTAGGTGCGAGTTACATAAGAGTTCGTTTTCTTTTCAAGAAAAGGTCATGATTCAAAGGTGGATCAGCAAAGGATCAGCAAATTACCTTTTAAAAAAACCCACCATCCGCAGTTTAACACTAAGGCAAAAAGAAAAAATTCCTGGTCTGACTGGGACTCCTCCTCACTTTCCATGTCTAGTAATCCCTGGCAATTCAGTTAGGATTGCCAAACAAGAGTGCCATAAGTGCCAAAGATAATGGCAGTTTTTGTGGACCTGGACTAAGGGTCACTAAAAAAACTCTTCGGATGCTGAGTCACTATGTAGCTGGGCCATATTTGAACTGGTGACCTAAAAGTGAAATGCTCCAGATTCCATTATGAATTGCCAGAGCAATCAGGTCCCTTGAAAAAAACTATGACTCTGTTGATCAGTGGCTGCGTAAAAGTAGGAGATGTGATCAACACCTGAACTGAACTTGTATGTCACACTTGCACTTTTTGCCTGCATACCATACCAGTAGTATTTAGCTATCTGCTTTTTCCTACTTAGCACAGCTTCTCGCCCATCCCATCATTTCTCTTCCTCATATTCACTGTTCAAAAGATGAATTACAGCATAGCCAATGATGCTCTCTAGTCTTGCTTGCAGTAAATAAGTCGCTTGTCAGCTATTCACAAAGAGTGTTGTTCCCTGCTGCTCCTTAATTAGTGGACAGCAGGAGAGCATGCCATAGGGTTCCTCTACCTTTTGAGGGAGGATGAAAAAATTATTCTTGGGAATTCCCCCTTCAGAGGGGAAAAACATATGCAGACCCCCCTTGTTTTATGGTAGAGCCACCTCTTTTGCATAGAGAGGGGAAGTAATGGGCGGGGGAGAGGGAAAGAAAGGATTATGGGTGAGACAGAAGGTAGTAAGAGGGGGGAGATGGGCGAGGAAACCTGTGTGTGGGAGAAAGAGAAGTTGGGGGAGCTGGGAAAAATTAGGGAGAGATTTAGAAATTAGGGTATAAGTGAGCAAAAGGGGAAGGAAGGATAGCACATGGAAATGGAAAGAATACAGGGAGACTGAAAGCGAACATTAGAAAAGACAAAAAAGTGAGAAGAAAGCAGTGGTAGGTGGAGTTAGCTTTTTCAAGATTAAAGGAGCACCAGACTGGAGAGACATTCTTTATTTAGTCTAAAACTTAAGGGGACACTCAATTTGAACTTGTTAAACTTGACTAATATTTTTCGAAACACTCTTCTAAAGAACACCCTTTAAAATATGTTCTAGCTTTTTTTTTGGAGGAAAAACATTTTAAAAAATTTACAAAGGACTTGTCTCTGCTACCTCTTATGCCTCCACTTCCACTTATGCCTAGAAAAGTGTTTCGTGCAGGCAAATAAGCTCAGTTTCCTCCTTCCACCTGCTCCTTTCTGGGCATTCACCTGCCCACTGCCTCTTCAATTTCATTTTCTGCTCTGCTGCTAGTACTGGGAAACACCCTTTTCCTGAGCCCATAAGGCTAGGCAAGAATTGTGTGAATTCTTTTCCCTTCCAAGGTAGTATAAAAGAGTGATATCACCATGCTGCATCATGAGAGAAATAGCAATTGCCCATCAGCAACACAGTGAAATGACTACACAAAATGCTGTCAAATGCACGGAATAAACATATTGAAAATACAGATTAAAAAGAGGACAAAATTTGAAAAATAGGAAGTTGGTTTTAAACTATGCCTACAAGTTTAAAATTAACATTTTCATGTTATTTATTTAATGTCCAACATTTCATTTTATTTCCTTGGTTGAAAAGGCAAATTTAAATAGAGGGGTCTGATCATCATCGTTGGGGTTGCAATGGGAGGCAGACAAACCATTAGGCCTATGGGACTTTGAGGAAGAGTGTGCCAGGGCTCATTCCTAGACATGACATTCAAAGCCACTGACAACATTAGAGAATGTTTTGGGGAATTGATTTTTGATGCTGTAGCTCATACGGTAGTTTTTTTTTTAAATGTGATTGCACGGCACCACAGGTTAATTTTACTTGCACATTTTGTCTAATTTGAGTCACTGTGTTTGGCTTACAGACAACATTCTGCTAATAAGTTTTTATAAATTCCTATTTTTCATATTGTCATGATTGTAAATCTTGTCATCTGTATTCTCTCAGTTTTGTTTTCGCTGGAGGTTGCAGAAAGTGCTTTGAACAAAGTAATTTATACTGATAGAATGTTAACTGTCAGATAAGAAAAATGGTTTGTGTGATATATGGAGTTATTGTTTTCAGATCATTCACTTGAATTAGATGAATCTGCAAATAGCTTTCAAATAAATATATTGTAGAAATCTGTTAACAAAAAGCTTTCAACTCAAAATAGCATTGTTTCAAAAAGATTTCAGTGTTTCTGCAGAAATTAAAAAAATGTAACTTTAAATATTGTAGAAAATTGCTTTTCTTGTTGACATAGACTCCAGACTGTGAAAAGGTATAAACTTAAGTCAGTCTCTGTTGCTACTTTTAAATAAATTAGTTTACTAGAGAGGTGTATTTCCAAAAGGCAAATCCTTCTGGCTTGTCAAAATGTTTAGTGTGTAACCTTGCATTGTTATGCATTAAATATTGTTAACTAGTGCTCAGATGCTGTGGTGCCTGGGTATTGTTGTAAGAACCTAAATAGAAATAATATAAAATCAAAATAGAGGTACAAATGTAAAGATTTCCAGAGGATACTTTACTGACTGACAGCTCTCAGCTAGTCGATGTTTTTTAGAGATAAATCTGACATGTTTGAGCATGTACTACTGCTGAGAGAGCATACAGTATTAAACGTGTGTCCCTGCTGTGCAAAGTCAGATGATTAGGTTACAGTTTTCCCACAATTCCAGACAGAACATTGACTCCACTGAGTACAGGTCATACAAACTTCTGAAAGTGTAGTCAAGTTTTGTTTGTTGATTTGTTTTAAGGATATGTTCCTTTATGCCATATAGAGACTCATGCATTTCACAATCTGGAATTGACAAATCACCTTTTAAAACCATATAACACACAAGCAGGACTGGAAACATTTTATAAATTATATACTTCTCTTGCAGCCATAATCACCTTCTTAATAATAATAATAATAAATTAAATTAATATCTAGCTTTTATATAGTTCTTTTCATCTGTAGGTATTAAAAGACTTTACAAAGGAATTAAGTATAATCATTCTCATTTTACAAATGGGGAAACTGAGGCACAAAGGTGAAGTGACTTGCCCAGCACCAGAAATAGAACCCAGTCTCCTGAGTCATGTCCACTGCTTTATCCACTGGATTACAATGCCTCCTATATAGTATGTGGATATTTATTCAATAAGTATAAACTTTTTGGACTAGGAAATGAGTTTAGGAACTGTTTACATTGATTTTGAACATGATTTGGTTGCCAACTATAAACATGATTTTAAAACATGATTCTAATACAGTTTAATACCATCCTCGCTGGCTTGACAAAACATATAAGAAAATAGTTTAACTGGAGACTTGTTTAAGCTGATTTTAAACACAGTTCCAAATTCAGTTCTATGCCTAGTTATAATGGAATCTTAGAAGACAAGAAGATATATAGAACACCAGACCCTCAATAATATACTTGTTGTCCACCATCAGCTTTAAATATTAAGATCAAAACCTGAAACATATCTGTACCCAAGCAGGCAACCAGTGCAAAGTATAACCATGGGTAGGCAGAATCCTCTCTGTTGACACCATAGACAGTTGTTTTACCTCAGGCTGCCCTAGCTGCAGGCAGTTGACCAGTCATTTTGAAAGCTCATAGTAAAGGTTCATTGATAGGGTTGAACATTGGAGTACCAAAGGCACATATCAGAATTGTCAAGTCCTTGTGTGTGAGAGAGAAAGAAAGCTATAGTCTTTTGATGTTCTTAGGGAAAGAATAAACTTGCTTTCACCACATCTGACCTAGCACCATCTAACAGCAGTCGCTCTTCAAGGGTGCCTCAGTTTTTGAACATTGTCAGGCTTCTGAAGAGACTATCTGAAATAGGAAGATGTAAGGAAACTCTGACTCTCCTCACGTTTCTTGCCCAACTTGCTCAGCATAATTTCAATCTTGTTGAGATTCAGTCTCTGCTAATTTAGTGCCATCTTGTCATGAATTTCACTAAGGAAATTTCTTAAACAACAAAATCCCCTAAGTGTCTGGAGAAAGTAGCATATGTAGCTTGGTATTATCAGTAAGCACCTACTTCCCACACTCTTTTCAAAGTGGTAGCAGATAGAATTAAAGAGCACTAGAGTTATTACAAATCTCATGGGAACACAACACAAGATTTCTGGGGTGCTGGAACAGTTCTTATAGTGGAGGTGCTGTGAGCCATTGAACTAAAATGTAAATCCCATATATAATGGAAACCACTTCAAGTCAGCGAGTACTGCATCACCCCCTGCAACTTTAGTTCCAGCACCTATGATTGATGTTGAGTGATGTTGATGGTACTGACTAGAATCCCTTGTCAGATAGCACCGGAAACAGATGTAAACATTCCCAGTCATACTTGAAAGTGCAATAGAATCTATTGACAGACAGTATCAAATGATTCTGACAGCCATAATAATACCAACAAAGGCAGGCCTTTTCCGTCATGTTATTTGTGACTGACAAAGGCTATCTCAGCACCATATTTCAGCTCCCTGCCTGAAAACAAACAAAAAGTTATCAAACAAACATTTCTGTCCAGGTGCTTTTATAGCTGTTTTGCCACCACTTTCAAGACCTAGAAAATCAAATACTGGTATAGAAATACCAAACAGTCGGGTTTAGCAAAGTTCATGCAACAAACTTTCTCCATCTTCTTTAAAACCATAGAATTATGTGCCAATCAGAACATCTCATGTTACAAAAGGAATTTTGACAGACAAGGATGTAAGCCGCAAGTTTTTGCAGGGGAACGGACTACCAGTTTCTAGGCCTTGTCTACACTACGAGAGTAGTTCGATTTTACTTAAATCGAATTTTTGGAATCGATATTGCAAAGTCGAACGTGTGTGTCCACACTAAGGACAGTAATTCGACTTTGTGAGTCCACACTAACGGGGAAAGCGTCGACATTGGAAGTGGTGCACTGTGGTCAGCTATCCCACAGTTCCCGGAGTCCCCGCTGCCCATTGGAATTCTGGGTGGAGCCGCAAATGCCTTCTGGGTAAAAAAAAGGTGTCCAGGGTGCTTTTGGGTAACTGTCGTCATCCGTCCATCACTCCCGCCCTCCCTCCCTGAAAGCGCCGGCGGGAAATCAGTTCGCGCACTTTTCTAGTCAGTGACAGCGCGGACGCCACAGCACTGCGAGCATGGAGCCTGCTGCAACCATCACTGCAGTTGTGGCCGCTCTCAACGCCTCGCAACTTATCATACACCTTTCCCTGAGGCAGATGCAGAAAAGTCAGGCGAGGAGGCTACGTCAACGCGGTGATGGCCTGAAGTCTGAGAGTAGCACAGACCTCTCAGAAAGCAGGGGACCCAGCGCCGAGAACATCATGGTGGCAATGGGTCATGTTGATGCCGTCGAAAGGAGATTCTGGGCACGGGAAACAAGCACTGAGTGGTGGGACCGCATAGTGCTGCAGGTCTGGGATGAATCCCCGTGGCTGCGAAACTTTCGCATGCGGAAGGGAACTTTCCTGGAACTTTGTGAGTTGCTGTCCCCTGCCCTGAAGCGCAATGACACCCGGATGCGAGCAGCCCTGACTGTCCAGAAGCGAGTGGCCATAGCCCTGTGGAAGCTTGCAACGCCAGACAGCTACCGGTCAGTCGCGAACCAGTTTGGGGTGGGCAAATCTACCGTGGGGGTTGTTGTGATGCAAGTAGCCAAGGCAATCGTTGATGTACTGCTGCCAAAGGTAGTCACCCTGGGAAACGTGGAGGCGATCATAGATGGCTTCGCAGCGATGGGATTCCCAAACTGCGGTGGGGCCATAGATGGAACTCACATCCCTATCCTGGCACCGGAACACCAGGCCAGCCAGTACATTAACAGAAAGGGCTACTTTTCCATGGTGCTGCAAGCACTGGTGGACCACAGGGGACGTTTTACCAACATCTACGTGGGATGGCCGGGCAAGGTTCATGACGCTCGTGTTTTCAGGAACTCTGGTCTGTTTAGACGGCTGCAGCAAGGTATTTACTTCCCGGACCACAAAATAACTCTTGGGGATGTGGAGATGCCTATAGTCATCCTCGGGGACCCAGCCTACCCGCTAATGCCCTGGCTCATGAAGCCCTATACTGGCGCCCTGGACACTGAAAAAGAACTCTTCAACTACCGGCTGAGCAAGTGCAGAATGGTGGTGGAGTGTGCTTTTGGCCGTCTCAAGGGGAGATGGAGAAGCTTACTGACTCGCTGTGATCTCAGCGAAACCAATATCCCCATTGTTATTGCAGCTTGCTGTGTGCTCCACAATCTCTGTGAGAGCAAGGGGGAGACCTTTATGGCGGGGTGGGAGGTTGAGGAAAATAGCCTGGCTGCTGATTACTCACAGCCAGACAGCCGGGCGATTAGAAGAGACCAGCGGGAAGCGCTGTGCATCCGGAAGGCTTTGAAAGCAAAGTTCCTGAGTGAGCAGGGTAACCTGTGACTTTAAAGTTTGTGTATTGAGAAGCTAAACCTGCCCCCATTTCTTTGCCCAGTTAATGTTGACTATCCTATCCAGTTACATACCCCCTTCACCCCACTTCCAACACACGTTTCAAAATAAAAATAGTTCTACTTTGTTAAAGCACACCGTTTTCTTTAATACTGTATTCGCGGGAATTTTTTAAAACTGGGACGCAGACTGTGGTGCGGAGCGGGTGTACTGTAGTGGCGCGAATGCAGCTTCTAAACTCAAGGATTGACAGGCTCCGCTGCGGTGGGATGGTTGTTTCAACGGAGCCTGTCACCCCTCCTGATAGGGACTGTGTGTATGGGGGGGTCTATGTGACTTTGTGGCAGGGGGAGGACGGTTACAGATCCCCTGCTGTGTGGCTCTGTGATCCTGCCTAAGGACCGCCGCTTAAGATCTGTAACTGCCCTCCCCTGCCACAAAGTCACAGAGCAACCCACCCCCCACCACATAACATGAAAACAACCTCCCAGACTAACCAGGGTAACTAGTCACTGCATCACTGCACTATGTATGTGCCCTGCTGCTGTGCCTGCCCCCGACTATATACCCTGCCAAAGGTGACTGTCCTGTCGAATTACCAACCCCCTATCCCCCCCTCCTGCAAAAGAACATGATGGAAACAGTAGTTAACAGAAACGTATTTTTTATTATCAACCAAACATGGAACTGGGAAAGTGAAACTTGGACGGGGGCTTGTGTCAGGCGGGAAGGAAAGAACTTGTCAAATTTTGGGGAATGAGAGCCTTCTGCTGCTCGAGCTCTCTGCAGGGGTGGAGTGAGAGTTAGCAGGGACTCTGCTGCCTCTCCTTCTGTGCACTTTGGGTGAGGGGAGTATGGGACTTGGTGGCGGGGGAGGGCGGTTAGAGATGGACTGCAGCGGGGCTCTGTCCTCCTGCCTCCGTTCCTGCAGAACATCCACAAGGTGCCGGAGCGTGTCCGTTTGCTCCCTCATTAGTCCAAGCAGGGTTTGAGTCGCCTGCTGGTCTTCCTGACGCCACCTCTCCTCCCGATCCATGTTGGCTTGGTGCATTCGGGTCAAGTTCTCCCGCCACTGGGTCTGCTGTGCTGCCTGGGCTCTGGAGCAGGCTATAAGCTCCGAGAACATGTCCTCCCGTGTCCTCTTCTTCTTATGCCTAATCCGCGCTAGCCTCTGGGAGTGTGATGACAGGCTAGGTTGTGAGACAGTCGCAGATGGGGCTGTGGGAATGGGAAAAAGGGAGTGAATTCCTCAGAAAGATAAATGTAGTTGTGAACAAAGAACATAGTCTTTCTCTGTGAACAAGACCATGCACAGCACCTATCACATGCGCACTCAGCACAAGGTCGAATTCTCGGCCTTCGCATTCAGTGCCTGGGGTCTTCTACAGCACATTTGAGAAGCCTCTCAGGAGAACGGAATTTCTGTTGCAGGCAGACATGGTAAGCCGTAGACTTGTGGCAGCTTAAAACTTTAATATTAGCAATGGCCTCATTTCACATTGAAATCAATGTCGGTCCCTGCTGCCAGCAATTCGGCAAGCAGGAAGTCTGCTCCTGTCCCACACCCTCGCGGCTGTCCCCGGGAACGATCCCTTTCGGCTGCCCCTCTCCCGCCTCCACCGCGTGGCTGCAAACCAGCGGTTACAGTTCTGTAAAGGAACGGCAAAGCAGTCCCAACACTAACATTCCCCTACCTCATTCAAAGCAGGTCATCATGAGCGACATCACCCTCATGAGGATCTCTGACAGCGAGAAAGAGAGAATGCTCCGGGAAAGCCTGCAAAGACCAGGGCCGTATGCCGCCATGCTGTGCAGAGCAATGATTCCAGAGTACTTGATAGTCTCGTGGCGTGGCAACGTGTCCTACTACGGAGGACCCAATAAGGCCGCTCTCCCCAAGAACCTAATGCAGCGGATTTCCAATTACCTCCAGGAGAGCTTCCTCGAGATGTCACAGGAGGATTTCTGCTCCATCCCCGGACATATAGACCGCATTTTACTGTAGCTGCTGTAGCAGTGACTAACCAGTAGAGCGGCTTGGGCAGGACAATCATGCAAAACCGGACATTGCTAGATTTTTTTTCAATAGTTGCACTGCCCATGACTGAACCGTTAAGCTAATCAAACTAATCATGAGAAACCCATTTTTTAAATTGTTAATATTCCTGTTCTGTTACAAATAAATGTTTAGATTTTTACAACACTTACTGGCTGATCCTTCCCCAGATTCTGTGTCCGGGGTAACGGCTGGGGAGGGTTGGTAGGGGATCTCTGTAAGGGTGATGAAGAGATCCTGGCTGTCGGGGAAATCAGCGTTGTGAGCGCTGTCGACTGCCTCGTCCTCCTCATCTCCTTCCTCATCTTCCCCATCCGCTAACATGTCCGAGGATCCAGCCGTGGACACTATCCCATCCTCAGAGTCCACGGTCACTGGTGGGGTAGTGGTGGCGGCCGCACCGAGGATGGAATGCAGTGCCTCGTAGAAACGGGATGTCTGGGGATGGGATCCGGAGCGTCCGTTTGCCTCTTTGGTCTTCTGGTAGCCTTGTCTCAGCTCCTTGATTTTCACGCGGCACTGCGTTACATCCCGGCTGTATCCTCTCTCTGCCATGTCTTTAGAGATCTTCTCGTAGATCTTTGCATTCCGTCTTTTGGATCGCAGCTCGGAAAGCACGGACTCATCGCCCCACACAGCGATGAGATCCAAGACTTCCCGATCAGTCCATGCTGGGGCCCTCTTTCTATTCTGAGATTGCACGGCCATCACTGCTGGAGAGCTCTGCATCGTTGCCAGTGCTGCTGAGCTCGCCACGATGTCCAGACAGGAAATGAGATTCAAACTGGCCAGACAGGAAAAGGAATTCAAATTCAAATTTTCCCGGGGCTTTTCCTGTGTGGCAGTTCAGAGCATCCGAGCTCGTACTGCTGTCCAGAGCGTCAACAGAGTGGTGCACTGTGGGATAGCTCCCGGAGCTATTAGCGTCGATTTCCATCCACACCTAGCGTAATTCGACATGGCCATGTCGAATTTAGCGCTACTCCCCTCGTCGGGGAGGAGTACAGAAGTCGAATTAAAGAGACCTCTATGTCGAACTAAATACCTTCGCGGTGTGGACGGGTGCAGGGTTAATTCGATGTAACGGCGCTAACTTCGACATAAACGCCTAGTGTAGACCAGGCCCTACATATTGCACTGGACAGTTCTGACTCTGAAACTAAGTAATCCCCTCAACAATCCAACATGTTTAATAGGGAAGTTCTGCATGCATTGTTTTGCATGTCTAAAATCAGATCTATGGAAATATTTATGCAGAAATTGATCAGATTTTGTAGTTGATGTAATCTCCAGTAGCAACTGACAGGATGGGTAGGACTGGTCACAACCTTGAAGACAACTCCAAGACAATTTACTAAAGATGCTTTCTGCCTTGAAAAATATCTGAACCACACTCTCTTTTGTAATTCTCAATAATCCCTGTAGAAATGGAATTCAGTCTGGATGCAGTCTCCAGTTAAATGCACTCTTCTCCCCAGACAGCAAAAAAAATCCTGCATTCTGCCAGGGACTCACATAAACCACACTGTTCACTACTTGTTTCAGCCACAATCATTGTTACCTATACCACTTTTCTCTGCATCAGCATCATGGGACTCAGACTCCGCTTTCTGCCCCATGCCTTCTTTACTCAGCTCTCCACAGCGTGCTAAATACTGCACTCTGGTGGTAATATATGACCATTCCTTGCAGTTCTATGAACAACAGCTCTTTGATACCCAATTAATTGCTCCCTTAGCAGTCCCCACTGGAACCTAGAGTCAGGTGTCCACTCCCCTCTAAGACGTTCAGAGGTTTCTCCTGAATTCCACTGCATGAAATAGTGGACTTATAAACTGCCGAGTTCATAAGAGGTCAAATGATCAAGTATAGAATGTCCCTTAAATATTTTTCAATTTTTCCTTAAATATCTGGTTATTTAAAGCTAAAGATAGTTTTATCCTAATATCTACAGAATTCCCTATATTTTCCTGCACCTAGTGGGGGGAATACTACAAATATTAAGGTGCAGTTATTTAGATGGTTAATGCATTTGGGAAATAACATTATAGTTTGTAATTTTTTGAAAAAGTAAAATCACAAGGTAAACCAAAAGCAAAATAAAATATCAAGATAAAAGTGCAAAATTCTCAAGACACAAAGGCCACAGTTATCACTTCACAAATGTTGTAATGTAGAGTTGACACAGTTGACACATATAATGCATTTGGGAAATAACATTATAGTTTGTAATTTTTTGAAAAAGTAAAATCACAAGGTAAACCAAAAGCAAAATAAAATATCAAGATAAAAGTGCAAAATTCTCAAGACACGAAGGCCACAGTTATCACTTCACAAATGTTGTAATGTAGAGTTGACACAGTATTCAGTGTCATTCAGATGAAAAGCATCTTTGTCCCATATATGCTTAAATTACAAAATTTCATTAAAAGTTAGAATGCACACTAAATATTTATATACCTCCCAGTGGTATGTTTATAAATCCACTTACTCTTGTTTAAGGAATAGATAGAAATGTTAAAACAATACACTTTTGGTGTATTAAGTACAAAATGTAAGGAGAAATATAATGAACTTCGTTAAATGAATAAACCAGCTAAGTCCATACTTTCACTGCTAGAAAAGAGTAAAGTCATGTTATGCATTAATTTAACATTTTTATCTTCTGAATGTCAGCCCAAAACGTGGATTGCAAAGTAGTAAAGACCAATTATAGAACTTTAATATCGTGTGCAATGTAATTATTCATTTCCTAGATTGCTTTGGTAATGAGCACAAACCAAAACATAATGCACATTTTTCAATTTTTTGCATAACTATAAATAGAAATGCTTGTGTGCATGTATCTATTTTTTGTGTATGTGTAAATATAAGATATACAATTTTAGACTCTTGATTAACACAGCTTCATTAACTAGATAAAGAGATCTTTATCTAAATTTTGGAAATCTTCTAACAACACTTTGCTTTATTTCAGTCTGTGATTGAAATGTCTGCAACAATAATTTTTATATGGACAGTTTGGCTTGAAGTACAAAATATAATATAAATATTTTAATTTGTGAATCCACATCCATTTTGTATAAAATACTTAAAAACAGTACTGAATTTGTTGTACAGCTTCAAGAATATTACTTAAAATGTTAAGGAAAGCAATCCTAGATAAATCCAACAAATAATAATGAGTGCAGGAGAGAAAGGAAGGATCTTCATTTGCCAAAAGATAAATGAATAATTAACTCTTTGTAACAAAGCAATAATTATTAAATTGGATATTGCCTTAATGCCAAAAACAGTACAATTGTAGTTGTTTGACATAAAGCTAAGAAACAAAATGTTAATCTGAAATGAACAGTTTAAATATGGAATTATGATATACTTGGCTTCCTGTAGTATAGCTGTCAAGCTTGGGCAGTTCGTTGGTCAATAGTGACATTCTATGTGTCAGTGAACAGAGTCTCTTGATACCGTAACCTGCAGTTCACACATTACTGAAGCTCCAACTGTCGAACATTCAAGTCCCTTGGTATTATTGCAGTTTCCAGACTCCTGACTGGCTCATGTTTCATTCTTTGGCAATTTGCCCTAATGATATCCCTCAGGAGCTTTCAGACCCTCTTTTTTTCCATATTTAATCGTATTATATTAATCTGAGTGATGAGCAAACTGTGCTGCACAAATTGTAATTGTCTGTGATTTCTGCCAAGATGCTCTTATAATTATTTTTTCCATTTTTATTATAAAAGTGTATATGCAAAATTGTTCTATAATTTTTATAAACAAGTATAACTGTCCAAGATACCCAGGATGCTAAAGCTTTAATTGCTGCTTTGTTCCATGAAGAGATTTCCCCTATAAAATCCATAACATTTCAGGACTGTACTAGCAGGATCCACATTTTTTAGCTCTTACATTTGCTACAGTAGAAACGCATGCTTAATAAAGACCAGTACTAATTAAGTCAATATTGGATAGTCACTTTATCAATGATCTAATAAGACATTATAACCATCTTTTGTCTTCTTTCATAAACAAGGTGGCTTCTAAACCTCCTTCTGTCTGTGATATTACCATAGATCACCATCGTATTATCTGTGGCAAATCAAGTACCAGGGAAGGCAATTGTAGCACCGGTAGTGGAACTAAAAAGATAAGGTTTTGAGTCCTATTATATGGCTGGGTTTCTGAAATCCTATGCACAGGAAAGATGTTTCCTCCTCCTCCCCCCCCTCTTCCTTTTACTCCATCTGAGAACTTCAGATCAGAAGGATTGTGTTCTTGGTGATGTCTCATGTGCTGGATCTGGGCTACCTCTGTTTGGAAACAATGTTGATATTTTCTCATTTTGTGCAATTTCCCACCTATTTTATGAATAAAATCAACCAGATTCAGTCCAGTTTATCTGTCTTCATGGTAGGAGGGCCCAGTATGGGAGAGCAAATGCAAAGTAATTATTGGTTGTTTCAAATGGTTTTATTCACAATAGTGTGTAAAGTTAGGTCCTCCAGGTAAGGATCTGTGGCATACAGCCTGCAAGATAGCACCTCATGAATGGTAAAACAAACTGGGCTGCTGGGACCAATATTAGTGGAGACTAACATCTCATTACAGGAGACCAAGGTGCTAGCTTGCCTCATACAAGAAGTTGTTCACCTACTGGTCAGGGAACTATCTCTTGTAAACTTCTGTCCTGTCTCTCACCACAGATTTTTTGGGAGGGGTTATTTGAAAAGGTGACAAAGCTGGTCTCATATCATTTGAAGTATCCTGATTTACTGGACTCTTTTTTTCAAAAGTTGTTGAGAGATGAAGACAGAGAAAGACTACGGAGAATTTAGTTCAGCCCTTAGGAATAGTGTCTGAAAGTTACTTATGCTCCTTCTCAGATGAATGGAATGTTGTGCAAGTTCACTTGAGTCCCAAATGTCCACGATGATGATACCCGATCTGTCTTGTACCTTTGACACTGTTGATCGTGATGTGGTGTTGAGTTACAGGAGTAGAGGGAGCTTCTCTTTTGTGGCTCAGGTCTTTTATCCAAGATTACCAAGGGTGATTTGCAGGAAATTGTATCATTTTCCCAAAGACAAAGAGTACTTGTTTGCTAAGACTTCTATGGAAGGCAGAAGGTTTGGGTATTTGGCTCTTTAAATTATTGGCTGGAAAATATTTCAGTTTTGGGGCATGCGGTGGGCTTGTTATGCTCTTGGGTAGCTATCCATTGTATGGCCTATTAATGGGGATTTTAAAAAAAATCAAAATGAAGTAAGTGTAGGATTCATTTCTGATGTTACTCTGACAGATCTGAGTTTGCAGGCATGATGCAAGTACATCTGTTTGCTCAGGCTTTTTTTTTTTTTTTTTTTTTTTTTTTTTTGAGGGAGGATGGCTTAGGAGGGATAACTATTAGGGGCATCCTTTTCAAATTGTGTCAGTTTATCATTTTGTAAATATTTGTACACTTGAAGTCGTTAAATCCAGATTTGAGGATGTCAGTAGCCCAGCCAGAGGTTAAGGGCCTACTGTAGTGAGATTCTGTGGCCTGCAATATACAGGAGATCAGACTAGGTGATCATGATGGTCCCTTCTGGCCTTAAAGTCTATAAGTCTGTGTTCAGAGGTTATGATGGTTTATAATACTTTGGTCTAATGTTGGGTTTTGGGTTTAGTGTGTGAGTGCTGGGTGGTGTTGATGGCCTGTGATATTCAGGAGGCCAGACTGGATGATCTGGTGGTCTGTTCTAGCCCTAAACTCTGACATCTTAACAATTGAAAATAATATTAACGATGCTACATTTAAACATTTTTTCATGCAATTGAGACTTTAAAAATATACAGGTTTCAGAGTAGCAGCTGTGTTAGTCTGTATCCGCAAAAAGAACAGGAGTACTTGTGGCACCTTAAAGACTAACATCCGAAGAAGTGGGCTGTAGTCCACGAAAGCTTATGCTCTAATAAATTTGTTAGTCTCTAAGGTGCCACAAGTACTCCTGTTCTTTTTAAAAATATAAACATTTAATTTTAAATTTTGTACTTTATTTGTGTTAAAATTTTATTGTTGTCAATTCTGTGTATATATTTTTATTTTCAGTTAACTGCTTGTGTTCATGGGTCAGCTGCATTGTTATATCCAATGTATTGGCAACACATATACATCCCAGTGCTTCCTCCACACCTTCTGGACTACTGCTGGTAAGATAGCTATTATATTATATTACATATTATATTATGTTTAATTCTGAGATACTTAGCCATAATAATGCCTAGCTTTGTCAATCTAAGTAACTCATGAAAACATTAATAAATTGTGTGAGTGAATACACTAATAATGATGCATGCCCCAATTCAGGAAGGCACTTAAGCCGAACAAAGATGAACTTAAGCATGTGGTTAAGTGTTTTCCTGTATTGTGACCTGAAACTGTAATACTACGTAATATCAATATAACATTTGGAAGCATGTTTACAAAAGCTGTTTATATTTTCCAAACAGAGAATGCATGCAGTAATTTTAATATAAGTATCTTATAATTTTCATTTATGTAAAGCTGTTTTACTTTAAAAAATCCTGGAATTGTAAGCTAAAGTCTGATTCTTGGGTTTTGATTTAGGAGCAAAAATTAATGGGCAAAGAGTTGTTATTAATTACATATTATTATTTAATATTTAGGTTCTATTACCATTTTTGAAGCCCGGTCACCATCAGGACCTCATCCAGTTCCTCCCCCAAAAAGCTTACAGTCTGCTTTTGGGTATCCCAAAATCTTTGGGGAGGAAATTTTTTTGTCAACAAATACTGCTGTTAAAGAATTGCCCCAAACTGCAGTGTGCTGATCACATGGAAGACTTTGTATTCTTGTCAAGTTACAGTTGAAAGTTGTGTTTTTGGCCTCTATGGCCACTTCTCACAATCGTTCAAGAGAAAGTGGCTCCAGTTATACATATTTGGTGGCCGTGAATTATTAGGACTGTCAGAGTATTTTCAGAAATAGTTTACTGTTCAAAAAAGGCTTGGGCTTTAAGACCTAGGAATACCAATGATTTATTATTCATTTATTTGTATTATCATAGTCCTTAGTGATGCAACTGAAACAGAGGCTCCATTGGGCTAGTCACTGTACATACACATAGCAAGAGATAGTCCCTGCCCAAAGAAGCATGTAATTTAAATAGACAATTCTGAAAAGACTGGAAGAAAGAATTATTATGCCCATTTTACAGATATGGAACTTCAGCCTAGAGATGTAGAGTAACTTGTGCAAGGTTAGATAGGAAGTGTGTGATAGAGCCAGGAATAGAGCCCAGATCTCCTGAGTGCCTTAACAACAATAACTGCCTTCTTTCCTGTCTTTGGTTAATGTTTCCTGTATCCCCCACAGTTGAAATAATGTTTACGTGTTTGGTAGGTTGCTGGATTTTCTGTAGAACCTATGAGTATTGGTGTTTGTTTCATTGACTTTTGTTCAATCCATCAGTATCATCTTGATTTCTAAAGAAGTTCTAAATATATTTGCTTACAGCTTCATGGTGGTCTCTTCTTAAGCAGATGGTTGATTTATATGGGTTGTTTTTTCTCTCCATGGTAGTATCTTTACTTTAATAGCAAATTATCTTTTCTCAATTTTTCCTTCAAACCATCCCCAAGCCCTTCATTTCAAATGATACATTTCTTTTGGAGAAACTCATTCCTGTTTGCTTTCTCTCCAGCCTTTGAGAAAATGCATCAAGACAGGGGTATAGCTTGGACACGGTTCTTTTAGTTTTTGTGTCACTTGAACTTAGCATCACAACTCCTGACTCTTCTTCAATATCATCCATCTTTGCTCTTCTCAGAAAGAAGGCAGATTTCTGAACCTGAATTCACCCTTTTCTTCACCTGGTACCCTAGGATATTTATCTTGTACCGCAGGGCTTTTATTTCTCACTACTAAGCTGTGGATAGTATACCCAGACATTGTAGTGGCAGGTCCTGTGCACAGTTGATTGTCATGTTAATAGTTGAGATTCTAGGTCTTAATGGCATGATCCAAACATTTGATTCACTCACTAAAGAAACAAGAGGCTTCTAAACTTGTAAGACTTGTTTATATCCTTTTTCTTTGTTTCTTTAGCACTATAGAGGAAAACAAGTTTATAAAGTATTCAAGTTGCAACATAAAAATCACAAAAGCAACCGCATGATAGGGGAAATTACCACAGCAATTATAATTCAACTTTTTTTGCTCAGCTTGTTGCATATATATGTTTCTCTATCTGAGCGCTTCTAATACGGGGCTGTTTTATTTTTAGGCAGATAGCAGTATTACAATAAGGGCTACGTGAAATACTTCTCCTTCCCCAGGTACTTGGCTATTATTAGCAAAGTAAATATTTTCCCCATAGGCATATAACATGACCGAGTGTTGAGGAACACTAGTTAGATGTAGGACTCTACTGTATGATTTCAGTGCCTAAATGTAATGAGAGCAATCTATGGGTGCTGCCACAATTCAGAACGAGTAAAATGACCTTCATAGGCTTTCTTGTGCATTGTTATTATGTTGCCATTGTCTTGACATAAAAATGTTATTTTTATATTTACAGTATTGTCATTGTTTCCTTTTGGCTTGATATGTCATATCATAACCAGAGATTGCCCCAGTATTATTTCACTTGGACTTCATTATGATGTCTCCCATAGACTTAGTCACATTGTCATAGCATCATTGTAACATGAAACTCAATTCAAGAAACTGAGGTATTAGCAGCTTGCCACGGAAATTGTTTGTGTCAGAGAGGTTTGGCTGTTTTAAAATCATAGTTAAAACCCCCAAAATAACTAAGATGATTTAGTCTACTTAAAGGATGTAGGCCTTGATTTTGCAAACACTTACACATATGAGTAACCCCATCAAACCCAATAGAAATCATACAATATAGAGCTGGAAGGAAACTCAAGAGATCATCTACTCCAGCATCGTGGGCTGAGGCATGACCAACTATGCCTAGATCATCCCTTTGTCCAATCTGTTCCTAAAAACCTCCACAACCTCCATTGGAAGCCTATTCCAGTACTTAATTATCCTTAGAGTTAGAAGAAATGTTTTTTCTAATTCTAACCTAAATCTCCCTTCCTGCTGATTAAGTCTATTACTATTTGTCCCATCCTGAGTGGGCATGGAAAACAATTGATCACTGTCTTCTTTATAAGAGCCCTTAACATGTTTGAAGACTCTTATGAAATTCCCCCTCCCCTCCAGTCTTCCTTTCTCAAGACTAAACAAATCCCGTTTTTTTAACATTTTCTCATAATCAGGTTTTTATTCCAGCTAAGGCCTCACCTGTGGAGCAGGATAGTTACCTCACAGGTCTTACATATGACACTCCTATTAATAAACCCCAAATGATATTAGCCTTTTCAAAACTGCATCACACTGTTCACTCATATTCAGTTTGTGATCCGCTATAACCCCCAGATCCTTTTCAGTGGTACTACCAGTTTTCCCCCATTTTGTAGTTACGCATTTGATTTTACTTTCCTAAGTAGTACTTTGCATTTGTCTCTGAATCAGTGACATGTTCTCTTCATTATTTACCACTCCCCCAATGTTTGTATCGTCTGAAAACTTTATTAATTATGATAGTATGTTGTCTTCCATGTCATTGATAAAATGATAAATAGCGTAGGCCCAAGAACCTATCCCTGCTGAACCCCACTAGAAAAAAACCTGCTTAATGACGATTCCCTGTTCACAATTACATTCTGAAACCTATCAGTTAGCCAGTTTATTATCCATTTAATGTGTGCCATGTTCATTTTATATCATTCTAGTTTTTTAATCAAAATGTCATGTGATAGCTATTTTGATTTACATTAATTACATTACCCTCTTTTAATTACACTGCTCTACAGCCAAAATGCTTCTGAAATAAATGTAGTCAAACTTTACTAATTCTGGGTCACTGAGAACAAAAATTATGCTTAAAATTGTTGATTGGCTCTAGTTTTCAAGATATGCTATTGAGTCAGTATATACGACCCTTGACTTGGGAATGGCGGAGGATAAGTGAGTTATAAAGGGAAGGGATCTCAATTTAAACCAGAAATGACTAAAATACATCTTTGACTGGATCTATGAATAAATCTATGACTGGGTTTGGACAGTACTTGCTTTTTAGGCAAAACAATGAATGATGCAATCTGAAGCTGGTATTGCGTCATACATGATATGAATTGCATCATGTTATTCCTAGAAGTCATGGATTATGCAATCATAACGAAGCTTACATCACTCTGCTGAACAAATTGCCCTATATCAGCTCCAGAAATCATACAGTGTTGTGCTCTCTTATTTGTCAGTGTTTGATTTTGCAAAGGGACACATTTCTGTTTAGCCAAAGTGAGCAGAGATGCCTCGTACTTGTATGAACAGTGCAGATAACTTCTGCTATGTTTGTGGTGAAGTGACTTTTGCATCACAAAAGCTCAGTATAACCACTATGGTTAAGAAAGCCTCTCACCTTTATTTTGGCTGCAAACTTGGAGATCAGGACAAGAGGTGGGCCCCACACATATGCTGCAACACTTGTGCAACAAATCTTCGCCAGTAGTTGAACAGGAAAAGGAAATCTCTGCCTTTTGCAGTGCCAATGATTTGGAGAGAGCCAACAGATCATACCAGCAATTGTTACTTCTGCATGGTGCCTCCAGTTGGGAAAGGTGTGTCAAAGAAGAAAAAGTGGACTGTGCATTATCCAAACATTCCATCAGCTATACGCCCAGTACCCCACGGAGAAGGACTGCCGGTTCCTGATGCACCAGACTCATTCTCACTTGAGTCAGACGAGGAAGAGGAAGAGGATGAAACTTCTGGTCCTGAACCATCAATGTCACAGGACCCACATTTTCTCCCATTCTCCTCCTCTGAACCATATCTCATAACACAAGGTGAACTGAATGACCTAGTCAGGGATTTGGAACTACCCAAGAGTAAGGCAGAGCTGTTGGGCTCCAGACTACAGCAGTGGACTCTCCTGGCAGGTGACTTTAGGGTTTCCATGTTCCGTGACCGTCAAAAGGATCTTGTCCCATTCTTCTTCATGGAAGGTGATCTTGTAGCCTGCAACAACATTGATGGTGTGATGGCAGCCCTCAACATCATTCACGATCGAGATGAGTGGAGACTGTTCATTGATTCATCGAAGATGAGTCTTAAAGCTGTTTTACTA
Source organism: Malaclemys terrapin pileata (assembly GCF_027887155.1). Lineage (NCBI taxonomy): Eukaryota > Metazoa > Chordata > Testudines > Emydidae > Malaclemys > Malaclemys terrapin. The sequence continues at coordinate 66,082,884 of NC_071512.1, read as the reverse complement.
AATAATGGCAATGTTTTGCAATCAATTCCAGTTGGTCATGCAGTCCATATGAAGGAAACCTATGACAACATGAAACAACTTTTGAGGTGCATAAACTATGACCAACATCAGTGGCAGCTTTGTGGCGATTTGAAGGTTATTGCTCTCTTGCTTGGTCTGCAGACTGGATACACAAAGTACTGCTGTTTTCTCTGCGAATGGGATAGTCGTGCAAGAGATTCCCACTACATCAAGAAAGATTGGCCACTCCGACAGTCATTGGAGCCTGGGAGGAAAAGTTTTCAGCATCCACCACTTGTTGAATCAAGGAAGATTTTGTTACTACCCTTACACATCACGCTGGGTCTGATGAAGAACTTTGTCAAGGCCATTGACAAAACACAAGCAGCTTTCAAGTACCTCCGTGGAAAATTTCCAACGTTAAGTGAAACTAAGATAAAGGAAGGTGTCTTTGTTGGTCCTCAGATTCGTGAACTTCTTCGAGATGATGCATTTGACCATGCACTGCGTGGCAAGGAAAAGACGACATGGAAAGCCTTCCAGTTAGTGGCAATAAATTTTCTCGGAAACAACAAGGCAGACAACTACAGGTTGTTGGTGGAAAACATCCTCAAGGCATACAAAAGCCTTGGTTGCAACATGTCACTAAAGATACATTTTTTGCACTTTCATCTAGATTTTTTTCCACCGAACTGCAGAGCAGTGAGCGACGAGCACGGCGAGCGATTTCACCAGGACATTGCAACAATGGAGAAACGCTATCAGGGCAAATGGAGCCCATCAATGCTTACAGACTATTGCTGGACAGTGACAAGAGATGCTCCATTTAATGAATACAAGAGACAAGCCAAGAAGCGCCGAGTAGACACTGAATAGGACTAAACTATGTACATAATACTTTTTTGCCTTTGGTTTCATAATAAATTTTATTTATATAACCCTTTTGCTGATTTTTAAAGTGTTACATAAACAGGACAGGTGAAATATTATCATGTAAAGCAACCATAAACACATGAAAAGACCTAGGTTTACAATTTATGATTAAAACTACTATCTACACAATATACATAGACATAAAATGTAAAATCTTAAATATCTTTGAAACAGTAGCCAATCAGTTGTTTTAATTGTCATATTTGAATTCAGCACATCAAAATACATAATAAATAGCACATTTTATCTCTGAAGCAGACGACTTCTCAAAAATTGTGGACCAGTGTTATATATGAATCAAGTCCCGTATTTCTTGCTTGGGATTGATGTTAGACTGACAGGCCATAATTTCCCAGGTCATCCCATTTATCCTTTTTTAAAAATTGGCAAACCATTTGCTTTCTTCCAGTCTTTTGGAAATTTCCCACTGTTCCAAGACTTATTGAAAAATCAATAGTCCAGTGTGTTCCTCAGCTAGCTCTTAAGATTCTTGGATGCAAGTTACCTGGATCTGCTTATTGAAAAATGTCTAACTTTAGTAGCTTTTGTTTAATACTAGTGGAATGGAAAGAGTGTATCAACACCTTGTGATGAGACTGTGTCATCTGTTTTCCCCCACCCAAATACATAACAGAAATATTTCTTGAACATTTCTGCCTTTTCTGCATTATTATTGATAATTCTACCATTTCCATTTAGTAATGGATCAATAGCATTGTCAGGATTCTATTTGTTTCTAATATATTTTTAAAAACTCCTTATCGTTCTTAGCTCTGCTAGCCATAGATTTGTGCTTAGCAATTTTCTACAATTTCTAACTTCTGATTTATTTTCATTACTATCAACTGCTGCTTTTTTACATTTCTTCCATTCTAAATGATATATATTTTATAGCTGCCTTCACTTCCCTTCTGACCAGGGTTGTTTTTTTAACCAGCACAGCTGGTTTGTGGCTGATTGTGGCTTTTGGGGCATCTAATAAGATATTCTTAACTGATTCCCAATTATCACTCACAATTTTCTGATTAAACTCTTCCTCACAGCTGATTTGGCTTGTAACTGTTCTCAGCTTTGTGCAGTTGGTCCTATTTAAGTACCAAGTATGTGTTTATGTGTACATAGATATTACTAGTCTGGACTTTTCTTTGCTTGCATATTATAAATGTGATCAGGTCATGATCACTTGTACCTAAGCGACCATTAATTTTTAGTTTTCTTATCGGTTCCTCTTCATCTATTAGGACAAGGTCTAATAAAGAATTCCCCTGTGTTGGCTACAACACTTTTTGAGTTAGGACATAATGATCTATAATGTTTAGAAATTCTAAGGATGTTGTAGTACTGACTGTGTGAGACTCCAGAATATGTCATTTAAATTAAAGTCCTCCATGATCACGCAGGTTTTTTGCCTACACATTATAGGTAGAGGTATAAGGAGGTGGTCATCCTGTTCCCTAGTGTGATTTAGTTGTGATATAGCAGACACCAACCCTTTTTGCCCACACTGGATCCTTCCTAAATAGATTAAAGCCATTGATTTTTTTAAACAATCCATTCACGTGAATCATCCCACCAGGTTTCAGTAATACAAACTAGAGCAATTCCAATTCCTCTTGCTTGTTACCCAGTCTCCTGGCAATTCAGGAATTTTTTCTCTTCATGTCTTTTAATTCCTTGATTAATTTTGTTCTCAACATCTCGATTTTGTGCTGAGTGCTCATATCTTCCATCTTTTACCCTCCCCTTTTGCTATTAGTTTAACTCCTTTCTGACTACTCTAGTCAGCCTGTCCCCAAGAAGAGTGATCCTCCTTCTTGGATGGTGGACGCCATCCAAGCTATACAGCCCCCTCTCTGCAGAGAAGGGGGACCAGTGTTCCACAAAACCAAAACTCTCCACCCTACATCACTTACCCAGCCTAGCCAATATTTTTCCAGGTATCAAAGTTAGGCTAAATGGTCTGTAAGTCCCCAAGTCCTCCTTGTAATCTATTTTAAAGATAGGTACTATGTTTGTCCTTCTCCAGTCCTTTGGGACTTCACCCACCCTCCATCAGTTCTCAAAGAAAATCACTAATTGTTCCCAGATTGCTTCAGCTATTTTCTTAAGAACTTTAGGGTGGGTTTCATCAGGCCCCCTGCCAACTTGAATACATCTAACATATCTAAATATTCTTTAACCAGTCTTTTCCTTATTCTGGCTTGTATGCCATCCTCCTGTTTGTTAATATTAATTACGTTAAGCATCTGATCACAATTAACAATTTTTAGTGAAGAATGAAGCAAAATAGGCATTAAACTTGTCAGCCTTCTTGATGTCATATGTTATTAGCTCTCCTTTCCCATTGGCCGGGAACAGTGAACCGCAGCCACTGGGAGCTGTGGGGGGCCCTGCCCGGGGACGGTCACACAGCCCACCAGCGGATTACCCTGATGGGCCGCATGCCGAAGGTTGCCGACCCCTGCTCTACATTTTTAAAATAGCAGAGTTGTCAATGGAGCAGATCCTCAGCTGTCAGAGTAGTTCCTTTGAAGCCAATAGAGCTATGTCAGTTTACTTCAGATGAGAATCAGTGTGCGTAAAGTGACTACTTGACATAGGTAACTTATTCCCTAGTAGCTTTTTCAGTACACATCATCATTAACATTTAAATAGCTTCACATGATGAATTGGAGGAGTTATTTTGCAGAATTTCCCTTTTTAACAATGTCTTCACATACTATTCAAGAAGCTGTTTAAGGGTTTACACAACGGTTGAACTCAATGTGTTCTGAGAATCTTCAAATGCATTTGTCAGTCAATCAGTCTAGTCTTGGTTAAATACTTTATGTAAGGCCATTTGAAAATGTTTATAGGGTGTTTTAAAGACATGAAATTATGAGTTTCCATTATTTTTAAGCTAATGTTTGCTATAGTTATGCATTTTAGAAGAGCTCACAGATAGGTAAACTGAAAAGTGATTAACTTGGGTTTACGACAATTCCTATAATTAATACTTTAGGGAAGTCTGTTTTTTGGAAACGCCTGCTACAATGCAGTTCTGCCCTGTTCACCTTGACCAACAGTCCCATGCTGGTCCTTGATTACAAATTATTGCTTCCCAGGGGAATCTCGTGTCAGGTCATCTGTGCCTACATTGTATATCTTGCATGAGAGACATAACCTGGCACACCTTCCCTGGTGAACCAGACTCTTCCCTGTGGAATCCCTGCTAGGATAGCCCTCCCCCATTGCCTGGATTTTGCCAGCCATTTGCATCTGAACCCATGAGTCCAGAATGTAACATTTTCAAAAGAACTTAAAAGTGGTTTAGGAGCTGAAACCAATGAGACTTAGCCTCCTAAGATCTCAAGTCACTTTTGAAAATAGGACTGAATCTCCTAAATCACTTAGGAGTCTTTCAAAAATTTTACGATGGTGTTTTCTGGAAGATCACCAGTGGATTGTAGTTTCCTCTGGAAGTCAGTGGTGTCTTGAAGATAGCTGGGAGTGCTGGTAGCGTGGGGCCTGGGGAGAGAGTCCCCATAACTTGCCCCATAACCTCAGCCGTGCAGAACACAACGCCATCCACAGCCTCAGGAACAACTCTGACATCATAATCAAAAAGGCTGACAAAGGAGGTGCTGTAGTCATCATGAATAGGTCAGAATATGAACAAGAGGCTGCTAGGCAACTCTCTGACACCACATTCTACAGGCCATTACCCTCTGATCCCACTGAGGGTTACCAAAAGAAACTACACCATCTACTCAAGAAACTCCCCGAAGAAGCACAGGAACAAATCTACACAGACACACCCCTAGAGCCCCAACCAGGGGTATTCTATCTGCTACCCAAGATCCATAAACCTGGGAATCCTAGACACCCCATCATGTCAGGCATTGGCACCCTGACAGCAGGATTGTCTGGCTACTTGGACTCTCTCCTCAGGCTCTACGTTACCAGCAGTCCCCACTATCTTTGAGACACCACTGACTTCCTGAGGAAACTACAATCCATTGGTGGTCTTCCAGAAAACACCATCCTAGCCACTGTGGATGTAGAAGCCCTCTACACCAACATTCCACACAAAGATGGACTACATGCCGTCAGGAACAGTATCCCTGATAATGTCACAACAAACCTGGTGGCTGAACTTTGTGACTTTGTCCTCACCCACAGCTGTTTCAGATTTGGGGACAATTTATACCTTCAAGTCAGCAGCACTGCTACGGGTACCCGCATGGCCCCACAGTATGCCAACATTTTTATGGCTGGCTTAGAACAACGCTTCCTCAGCTCTCATCCCCTAGCGCCCCTACTCTATTTATGCTACATTGATGACATCTTCATCATCTGGGCCCTTGAGGAATTCCACCACGATTTCAACAATTTCCACCCCACCATCAACCTCAGCCTGGACCAGTCCACACAAGAGATCCACTTCCTGAACACTACAGTGCAAATAAGCAATGGTCACATAAACAACACCCTATACCGGAAACCTACTGACTGCTATACTTACCTACATGCCTCCAGCTTTCATCTAGACCACATCACATGATCCATTGTCTACAGCCAAGCTCTAAGATACAACCACATTTGCTCCAATCCCTCATGCAGAGACAAACACCTACAGGATCTCTATCAAGCATTCTTAAAATTACAGTACCCACCTGGTGAAGTGAAGAAACAGATTGACAGAGCCAGAAGGGTATCCAGAAGTCACCTACTACAGGACAGGCCCAACAAAGAAAGTAACAGAACGCCACTAGCCGTCACCTACACCATGCAACTGAAACCTCTCCAGTGCATCATCAGGGATCTACAACCTATCCTGAAGGATGATCCTTCACTCTAACAGACCTTGGGAGACAGGCAAGTCCTCACTTACAGACAGCCCCCCCAACCTGAAGCAAATACTCACCAGCAGCTACACACCACACAACAAAAACACTAACCCAGGAACCAATCCCTGTAACAAACCCCATTGCCAACTCTGTCCGCATATCTATTCAAGGGACACCATATAGGACCTAACCATATCAGCCACACCATCAGGGGCTCATTCACCTGCACATCTACCAATGTGATATATGCCATCATGTGCCAGCAGTGCCCCTCTGCCATGTACATTGGCCAAACCGGACAGTCTCTACGCAAAAGAATAAATGGACACAAATCAGACATCAAGAATTGTAACTTTCAAAAACCAGAAGGAGAGCACTTCAGTCTCCCTGGACACTCAATAACAGACTTAAAAGTGGCAATTCTTCAACAAAAAAACTTCAAAAACAGACTTCAAAGAGAAACTGCAGAACTGGAATTAATTTGCAAACTGGACACCATCAAATGAGGTCTGAATAAAAACTGGGAGTGGATGGGTCACTACAAAAAGTAATTTTCCCTCTGCTGATACTCACACCTTCTTGTCAACTATTGGGAATAGGCCACATCCATCTTGATTGCATTGGCCTCATTAGCACTACAAAAGTAATTTTCCCTCTCTTGATATTCGCCTCTTCTTGTCAACTGTTGAGAATAGGCCACTTCTGCCTTAATTGAATTGGCCTCATTAGCACTGACCCCCTCACTTGGTAAGGCAACTCCCATCTTTTCATGTGCTGTAATATTTATACTGCTTTCTGTATTTTTCACTCCATGCATCTGATGAAGTGGGTTTTAGCCCATGAAAGCTTACGCCCAAATAAATTTGTTAGTTTCTAAGGTGCCACAAGGATTCCTCGTTTTTTCCCCCATAGAAACAGTGTTGACCATCATGAGGGGAAGGAGGGGACAAGAGAACTAGGTTCTCCATCAGAACATGACAGCCCTTTATGAGTTGGCGAATGTGGCAGGCTGGTCAGTCTGAAATGTCACTGCTGTTTCCCATACCTTGATCCCTGTAAAGTTGCGGGGCTACTGTTTCCCTTTATCCTTCCTCACACACCTGGCAAAGCAGCTGGAGGGCTGACCTGAATTAGGAAAAATAGAAGAAATTCATACACACAGTCTACAAAATGTAATAATAAAAGTCTGACTTAGATTATTGGAACAATCAGCATTATGCCATAATGCTGTTGTTAATTTAGCTTTAAATCAGTGAGGTCTTAGAAAATGTGGGGAATTTACAACGTATCAGCTGCCACAAGTAAGCAAAATGGGATGTGCTAAGCACAGAGTTGTTCAGCCATAACTTTGAACTTCCTTTGTTTTTATTGGCTAAAACTAAGGTTTTAATATTCTATGACTTTTTCATGTGAATGAACATGCTACAATCACATTTGGTTTGTTTACTCATTGATGAAAGTTTATGTTCAAAAGTGATATATGCTTATTTATTTCAACTTAAAAACTTGTCATCTTGTCCGCAGTCTGTAATCTTTGTAACATTTGGTCCCATACTCTGCAATAGTGTTTAAGGAGAATTTATATTTTGTGTCCAATAATTCTGATTTTTATCAGTACCTCATTGTAATCTGAGTTTTTTTCATGGTATTCTTAAGCAGGCTTTGATAGCTCCATGACTGGGATAGGCCTCCCCCTGGTGAGAATAATTTTAGTTGTCACATGGCATCAATAGAAAAGAATGCTGGAAAGCACATTTGGAAGAATATTTAACAGAATATTATCTTTATGAAAAAATTCACAACCTTAAATTTTCTTTATTATATGGTTATGTGGAAAATGTGGCTCTTTGAAGTACATCCCTAGCTTGTTTTATATTTATTCAAATATTAAATCAAATTGTGATCATCGTGCACAAGTTTGTTTCATGTATCTAGGTTAACGTGCTATTATGCTGTACACCTTTTGTAGTTATCTTTCTGTTCACTGTTTACATACTGGTTCTTGGATCTTTTTTTCCACCATTTATAATTGTTTTCTTACAGATATGGGTATTATCAGTGTAGCTAACTCTAATGAATTTCTTCACAACATTAGTTTTGTCAATATTTTCCCCTGATATCAAGCATTGGCTGTAGTCTTATGGAAATTAAATTAAAGTAAAATGATGTTATTAATTAGTACCATGAGTCATATGCACTCTTTAAATGATGCTCCATTCCCTGAATTCCCAACGATAGCATTGCTTTAACTTTTTCTTTGAGCATGAAGTCTTAGTATGCATCCAATCTTTCTTCTGATAATCAGTTTAATTGTGAGTCTGAGTAAGCTACTGGATTGGAAAGGTATAGAAATGCTTTTATCATCTCAACTTGACTACAATATCTTACTGCATACAGTACTCTCAGAGGTCTAAATCTGGTGGCTTCACCTGAATTGGAATGCAGCATTTCATGTTTTACTTGGGTTGTTGTTGGACGGCATATAGTTTCTTGTCTTAGTTCACCATTGAAATGACAGACTTATGATTTGCAATGAGAGACTTATGGTATAGAGTTCAGTATTATACAACTTTAAAACTCCCAACGACAAAGATAGGTATTAGGATCTGGGTTGATGTAAAGGGTGTAAGGCCTGGATTGTAGCCATAAAGCATAGAGAACCCAAACTGGCATCACATCTTTATGATATTTATGTACAATATGGTGATGTAATCATTCCCATTACGTCAGCCAAGAAGAACACACTCTCCAGAATGGCAGATAAAAGTCTTCTTCCTCATGAAACTCTCACTCTGGCTCCTCCAGGCTAGCACTGCAGCTGTGTCTGCTGAACCTGAACTTGCAGTACTCTGGTTAAGTTCAAGCCAAGTAGAAGAGATCTGATTCAGGCTGGCTAGAATGTGTGTCCAGCCAAACTGCTCAGCCAGCTGTACACATCTGATTTTATTTGTCTTAATTCCCATAGTTGGGTACTGTGTCTTGAGTTCTACAGAGTCCACTTCTGTTGGAGTTTTAAAAACAGAATAAATTCCTTTGCTTAGTTTAGACTAAAGATGTGCATGCTCAGTACTGCTTTAAATGGTGAAGACCAGTTGGAGTCTGCTTTGTGTAGAGATTTTCTATATTTGTTTATCATATTAAGAAGATGAAGATACGGGTGGTTTGTATTTCAAGAAAAAAATGATTTTTTTTTTCATTTTTGATTTCAGTGCACCGATGCCATATCTAATTGGAGTCCACTTAAGCTTAATAGAAGTGAGTAATTTTCAAACTAATCTTTATATTTCATATATGTGTGTGAGAATGGAAAAGATTACAGGGGGCATTATCTTTTTTCCTTATGGAGAAAGGATTGGTGAGCATTTTGTCAATTGTTTTATTAAGAACATGCATATTATAGAGAATAATTTTAATGAAGTCGCTTAGAGAATGATTACCAGTTTAATTAGCATAATGAAATGACTGACTACAAACACTGGAAGCACCATGAAAGTAGAAATGTCCTTGGTAAAAGTTGTGTTTTCAAAGGTGCTATGTGGGTATTCAGGGCTTGCATCGTGTGTTTTTGCTTATACTTCGTTATCTTTGTATGAATTTTCTTGTGCATTATGTTTGGTGTATTTAACCTCCTGTGTAAAATAGGGTATACCTGCTTCACTACTCTTTAGTGGAAAGTCAACTTAATTAACATAGGTATGTCTACACTGCCATAAAACACCCACGGCTGGCCAGTGTCAGAATACTCAGGGACGGGCTGCAGAGCTATAAATTTGCAGTGTAGACATTCTGGCCATAGCCTGGGCTCTGGGGCCCTTCCCCCCCCCCCCCATGGAGTCTCTGCCCATGAACCTGGGCTCCAGCCCAAACCTGAATGTCTGTGCTGCAATTTTATAGCCCTATGAGCCCAAGTCAGATGACATAGGCCAGCCACAAATGTTTTGTTGCAGTGTAGACATACCCTCAGGCTACAATACTTCATTTAACAGAATGAAAAAGAAAGGTTGAAGAAACTGCTGCTTTTCATCTCCTTGTATACAGTTGTTATCCCATAAACTATTATTGAATCTCTAACTTTTAAAAAACTTGGAAAAACTGGTTCACTAATGCCGTAGACATTGCAAATGTGCCTGAATGCTCAAGTTTTTCCTGATAATAAAAATAATGATAATAGTAAATTAGACTCTCATGGAGTCTGCTAAGCATCTGTGGCTTCCCCACTCATAAGTCAGACATTATTCTAAAAGAGTATTTTATTTGATTTTTCCAATGAAATTTTTTACTCTGCTGTAACCCTCTCTGTAAGAACCATTCCACGTTATCAGATGTCCATATACAGGCATAACAATAACTTTAAAAAACATTATTGTTTTGCCCAAAGACTAAAGGTTACTTTTTAAGAATGTTGGAAGAAAGACTGTGAGTTTCTAGGCACTGTCCCTGAGCAGTCTTTAACACTTTGAAGACAGCAGCTCACATTATGTCATCTTGTAATCATTGAAAGATGTCATTGGCCCTGCTTGTATGGTCTGGTTCTTGATTTTCATAGAAGGTACTTTGCCAGTCTCCCATTCAAGGGCTTTCTTTGGTTTAGACTTGCAATAGATAAGGCCATTTATAAAAAAGAGTAAATTCACATTTGCTATGTTGAGGGTAGGGCTTTTTTCTCCTCCAGTCCTGTCATCCAGCACAACACACCTTTCTGTCCCTGAAAAAGACACATTTGTCACCTGTATTGATGATTCCAGACATGGTCTTCTGTATTCCTTTTGTCGGGAAAGATCCTACATCTAGACATGCTATTGTGTTGACCACAGTGGCATGAAACATTAGGCAGTAAGTCATCTGAGAGAGGTTTACTATGAAACTGAAACCATTGAGTTATTCCTTTGAGCCATGTTATTTCCAGGACTACATAGGCAACAATTTAGCCACCTTTCCCCAAAGAACAAATCACAGAATTTTCACCTTGTGATCACCTGCTTTCATGAAAAACTTTTTTCCCTTTACTTCTATGAAGTGAGTAGATACCCAAGACCTCTGAACTCTCATAAATTCTGAAAACATTAGCTAATGTTTCCTTTGATTCTTAGTGTGATTATATGCTTATCTTCATCTTCTGTGTTCCACAAATATAAGGTGCTACTGTAATTAATTTATATCCAGAGACTATTCTGCCTGCAAATTAGGGGTGAAACTGTTCTACATAAACTTGAAGTGATATGTGAGTTCTAAATTTGAGTTCTTCAAACATTTTAGTTGCTAGATCCAGCTGACTTATATTTTCCAAGCAGATCTCTATGAGTGGATAGTGTATCTATCTTACAGATTGTAGGGCAGCAGACATTCAGTGGTCATGGAAGATTCAGGTTAATTTTAGGATGATTAATGTAGAATTGCCCATGTGCTTCACGTTCCATTTAAGTACATTTGCAAAGTTCTAGACATACTTTGTGGAGACATTACTGCATTGATTCAAAGGAGAATTTTGATAATGCAACCTCACATTTACCTTTCCTTAAGTAACCTTCATTAGCTCACCTTGTAGTGTTCACTGTTCGCTAATCTGTGAGACAGGAATTCTCCTAATGTGTCTCTTTTTCTGAGACAAAGTGAATGGGGTAATAGCTTTTATTGGACCAGCTTCTCTCTCCCATATTCTTGCATAATAATGGAGTTTGTGAAAATAAATAAAGAATAAAGAGGCAGATTCTTATCCTAAAGTATTTAGTAATAGGGTCACATCCTAGCTTGTGTACATTTAGTAAAATGAACTGCGGGCAAATCTCTGGTTTCATACACTATCTGTAAGTGTAGTTAATTGAGGCAGAAGATGTTGGGAAAACCTAAGTTGTACTGTTTTACTAACAAGATCAGCTGTTTAAGGAAAGCAATGTCAGGAGGCGATGGGGAGGGCAGACGCTCCCTGAGAACGGGGGCAAAGGGATTAGAGGGGGAGCAAGGGCAGTTACTGAGATTCAGTGGGGGGAATGGAGAAGATTGGGGCAATAGCCTGCTCCAGGCTTGGTGGGGGCATAGTTTTTATTACTGGTCCTATCTCAGTTTCTTGGTCGCTGGTGCCCTGTGCCTTCCCCATTCCATCGGTGGCTGGTTTCCTGTGTGCTGATGCGCCCTGCCCCCTGCCTAGATGCTGGTACTGTGTCTCCCACTCCATCCTGGTGGCTCACACATGTGCTCCTAGATCCAGTGTCTCCTCTAGGACCCTTGGTGGCCCAAAGACTGACCAGGCTTGGCCAGGGAGTCACATGAGCAGCCAACTCCCCCAGCCAGCTCAGGGCATAGGCTGTCACCCCTGTGTGGTCACTGCACACCAACCCTGGATGCCACAGTCTCTACAGCTACTCAAGTGAAATAAAACAGGAAGAGGATAATTGTTCCTACATGCTCCCCAACAGGTGGTGGGCCTGATCCCAGGCCCCATGGCAGCCAGTCCAGCCCTTCCTCCAGGTCCCACTCTTATTTCCCCCTTCCCTCCTGTGTGTGCAAGGGGTTAGAAACACACCTGGGTTCTGCTCTTGCCTCTATGAGGTATTGTGGGGCAGAAGACATGGGGGGACAGAAACATACATCAGCCCCTGCAATATTTCGATTGTGGTGGCGCTAGCCCCCATTGACCTCCCTGTTCCATCGCTCCTGGTGACAGAAACAACTACAACTTCACCTGATCTGCTTCCTGTCATTTATAGATTTCAAATAATGATGATACCCAACGTTTCTGATTTTAGTTTAAAAGAATGCTATCAGTTTAATTTGATATTTAGTTAGTGCTGAACCTGTTTGACTAGTCCTCTTATAGTAAGGGATTTGAGATCATTTGCTCTCCTCTTCCTTATATTTTATGCCATGCCCTTCCCATCTATAGTTCAACTGCTATTCAGCACCTTCCTTTGTTTCAGTAGTAAATGAATTCTAGTTGCAGCTGTCTCATGAATCGTCATGCTCTTTGGCTAGCTGGCAGACAATGCTATTCTGACATGCTGATGTAAAAGACGTCAAACTGCTGTAGCATTATGGTCACCCAAATCATTTGTTAGGCTCCCGTGATAGAGTTTATTAGGCAAATCTTCACATGTTTTCCTTATCGTAAGCTTGATTTTTTTTCTTTAAAAATAAAAGGTAAACTGGGTGCTTATAGTATGTCACAGATTACAGTATATTCATTTTACCTTTTATAATTTCCCTGAAATTAAATGGTGATTGTGTACTTTTTTTAAACCCAATTTTGCCACTTTCACAATCCCCATACTTCTTGGGGCTACATAATTCATTTGTGATTTTGAAAACTTTGAAACACATAAAGATAGGTACTAGGCTTAAATATCATCAACCAATTGTTAAAGTATAATGCTGTGTCCTCTAAGTGCCCGCTCATAGTTTCATCCCACATTATTTTAGCATTGGGGTCAAAATAAACAAATTAAAAAACTCTTTGAACTGTTTAATAGTTATCCAAACAGTTTCAGCATGAAGGGTCCAATTGCACCTTCAGTTATATCTGTGCAACCCCATTGCCAGAAGCAGGATTGCATGTATCTAAATTTAGGGCAGAAATTATCCAGAAAAATATCTGAATAAAATTACAGATTTTAATTTTGAGTTTCCATACAATACATTCTGCAACCTCAAAGTGTATGCAGTTTTTGCACTATTGCTGTTCACTGAAGAGGAAAGTACTTTTAAAACTTCATATAATGATATCCTTGATCCAAAACATGAAAATGTTGCCTTTTCATTTATTTGTAAATTGTTATAATCCTCATATAATCCTCAACTAAGCATAGAAAATTGTGTAATTTATGTGGACAATGTATTAAAATACTAATACCCACTTGCATTTTTTCCTGAACAGAGAGTAAAAAATAGATCACTGGAGGATGTGGTTATGCTAAATGTTGACACAAACACTCTAGAAAACCCATTTAATGACCTGAACAACCTACCTAGTGAAGTGGTAAGTCTGATGGGTATTTCATGTTGTTGTTTTTTTCTTTTCTAGTAGCTTGAATTACTAATAGTGATTTTTACCTGCTTTTGCTAACTGAAATAAAAGGAATAAGGGGAAAAAGTACCAGCTGTGACCCCATATTTAAGATTTTTACTTTTTTTGACAGTTGAGGAGATGTTGAATGGAACATCATATTCCTTATTGTAAAAGCAGGATCATAATTATAAAGCTAGCTGCATTCATTAGGCATTGCTGCTTTAAACGCAAGAGTCTCTTCATCTCATCTTAATCATTATATTACAAAGTAGGCATTTCTGTCTGCCTAGTGGCATGTCTTGCAAAAGAACGAGAGAGTTTTTGAAGGCAAAAAGAAGAAGGGGGCCAATTATCGGCTTCTGCTTCCCTGCCACCTGCCAGCGCTTTTCCTTTTAATTAATGATCTGATGGCACTGGTCAATATAATAAGAAATGCTTGTACAGTTGGGGTCAAAAAATTCAGTCTTTGATCATCTTCAACTTTTTGAAACATTTATTTGTTTTCTCTAAATTATTTCAGTTTTATTTTAATCTCTTCTATCCTGCTGAGGGTCGCATGAATGAAAACCTACACTGTTTGTCATTTGCTTTGGCAGAGCAAAGACTGCTTACTTAGAATTCTATTTGTAAATTAAACTGCTAACCCAGTTTGTCATAAAAGACATCTGATCCTTTTGAAATGACGAAAACTGTCTTTTGTCTGTAAAGGATGATAAATTAAGTGCCAGTTCTTTCTGGACTTTGATCTTGCACAGATTTTTTTCCCCTGCTGCTTATAATGGAACATATTCTGTATTTCATGTTAAATACTCTCAAAAATGCATTACACTTACCTTGCTTTTCCTTAATATAGTGCTGAAAGGATACCCTTTTGATACCAATGTGTGTATTTCAAGTTTTAGATATTCAAGATATAATAGTAGAATGCTATTTTAAATGTGTGTCAACAAAAAGTATTTTATAGAAAGGAGTGAAATCAAATAGTAGCCTGTTTCCAAAATTGCAGTCTTTTTTAAACTCAGTATTTTAACCAAACTAAGGCACTACAGTGACTGATAAGCCCTATCTTTATCTCAATGGTAATTTGTCTGAGTACATATATAACAGAAAGCAAAATCCTGATGCTTACATTAATGGTCCATTAATGTAAGCATCAGGATTATTATTATTATTATTAATACATTCTTAACTTTTTTGAGATAATGAAGGCATAGTTTGACCAGATAAAGTGTCAAATACTGCAATCTCCAAGCTCTAATAAAAGAATTTGATATTGTTTATATTTAATCTGATTGTGGTATATTTGTCAGTGATTTTAAATGTATTGTATTTTGCATAAGAATAACAAGTTAAGTCAAAAACTAACAGTCACTCGTTGTGTCAATAATTCTGGCTGATTTTGCATTAAGTGAAAAATGTTATTTTGTTGAGGTTAGAATGTATGCCATAAAGTATATATCCTTTGTCACATGATAGTTAGATGTGAAATTCAGAATTAAGCGTTATCTTCTGTTATATACCAGTACTGTAAGTGACAGTGATTTCAAATTGTAAAAAAGAGTGCACACATTGGAAGGAAATCTGTTTGTTTTTAAACATGCTTATCAAAATACTCTGATTAGGCAGGCTGGATTAAAATAAAATTAGTGAATACAAACTCCCATACTTTTAGAGGTATGTTGTACCCCAGGATGTTTGCATGTAAGTCCTATTAATGTTAATAAGGGTTACCCAGGCACATAGAGTGCACAATGGACTTTTTATAAAATACAACATTCCATATACAGTATGGAACAAAACAGGGAAACTGTGTTTTTATAGATGTCTCACTTGCCAGATTTTATTGGAACATATTTTTCTGGATGAAACAAGTTTTAGTAGGTTACTTTATATTTCGTTTGAGTCTCCCCATCTCTTTTTGACTTGAGCAGTGAAACAGTTTTCCTTGTGGAACTAATTTGTTAATTAAAAACACATACAAATGTGGGTGAAAAATCCTAAACAAAGGGTACAGACAGTATACAGATTTTGGCATATAACATGACTGGGGAGAGCAAACTGTCTTTCATTCGTAAGAGAAATTACAATTACAACTGCTAATATATGGATATAAATATTTCAAGTATATTATAAACAATATAGAACAAAAATGATAGATCAAATTGAAAAGATTACAGCATATATTTGCAGATGTAAAACATATAAATACATATAAATAAAGCCCACAAATGTACAGACAAGGGTAATAAACCTTTTGATGAAAAAATATATAATCAGGAATAGCAATTAAGAGTGTTAAACCAGAACAAACTGTTGAAAGGATAAAGGCAGCTTTAAGTTTGCCATCCCCCTCCAAAAACTGATTTCAGACAAATTAACAAGCCACCATAATAAATTTAACATTTTCAAAGGATATTCTAAAACTGTCTCTTGTGTCGAAAAGGAAATTGGATAACAGCTTTCTTAATCAATAAGCCTGAAGATAATATGTTTTCAGTGGCGAGGCATATAACAGTTTAACAAAGTCTAGTAATATGACTATTAAAACGTTAATATTTCTTTTATTGTGAATGAATTTCTTTAAAAATATAATATGAAATCTGAAAAAATTACTATTTGATATTATGTCTAATACATTATAATTAACTGAGATTTAAAGGACCTTTTAAAATCAGTCACTTAAGCATTTAAATTATACTTACATGCTAGATAACTTTCTGTGCATGTGAACTCTATTATTTTGTCAGATTGACCAGTGGTCTTGACTGTTCAAAGGTCAGTGGTCACAGTTGTCCTGAATTACCAGTCCTTTTTTCATGTGGACCCTCTGCTGCGTTGCATGCTGTAATCTTCTTAATGGCTTCATTCCAATATTCACACATAATATTCTAGATTTATTGACTGTTAGAAATACTACCATGCCAGTAGCAGTTCCGCTATTCCTAAGGTATTTAAAATTGGAAAAATAAATCAATGCAAGACTTTCAGGAATCCTTTGTTTTCCTTAAGGGGGGAAAAAGCCTTCTTCCTGTCTTCTGACAAGAACACTTGTTTTTAGATTTCATCATTTCACTATAGATTTGTCTCATTTCTTTAAAGAAAAACAAAATAAGCAGCTATTTCAGTAAGAGTAAATTTTCTTCTAACACAATAGTCCTTAGAACACCATTTTTTCTTCTTGTAAGGCCTTATATTATAAGTTTTCAGTGATGGTTGAGACTACAAGCATCTCAAAATTATAAATGCTGTGCCCAATCCAGCAGTGACTTGCACACATGCTTAACTTTGTCAGTGGGACTACTCATGTACTTAAAGCTAAGCATTTTTCATAAAGACTTGCAAGATTGATGTCATGTGTTTAATACCATGAGCAGTTCCATTGACCTCAGGATTGGGCCCTCTGCTTGTCTTGCTGTGTGTCAATGCTTTGAGAAATATTTATATGATTTGTGGAAAATTATGATTTCTTTAATATTTTCTGCATTTTGTTAAATAATGGTGCCAAGTACTAAAAAACTATAGAGCAACTGAAAGTGAGATGGTCTGTATAGCATTTAGATATTTGAATGCAGAACAATATCTATATGTGTCCTTTTCATCAAGAAATACATTTTAGATAGTAAAGTAAACCAGTTTCAACACCGTAAATCCACTCCATATTTGATAAGTAGACTCTAATTTATTCAGAAAACTGAATATTTGCTTTGAATACTAGTTCCTGTGAGTGTTGTTCCTCAAAGTACAACAGTTAGTGCTGTTGTAAAATAAATTGTGATTAGTTCCTAACTGTGAAACTGATTGCATTAGTCATAATATTTACATTTTTTTACTTATGAAGTGTCAGTAGGAAAATGTATTATAAAAATAATTATTAATCCATTAGAAATCCAGAATGGCTAGCAAAGAAGGCAATATTGTGAGAGCCAACTGCTTATGTGTAGAGATTTTTACAATCATTCGGCATCACAGTGAACCTTGGTATAAGTTTAGAATTAGAATATTAGATTAAAAATGACAGCATTCTTTGAACCCTATTTGATTTTGGAAATACTACATTTAAGCAGATACCCATCATTGTTTAGAAATAAATGGATATTTAGTGTTAAATGCTGAAGGGCTGAGATGTCCAAAGACTGCGAATAGCGAAACTCTTTTCATTAAAATAATGATCTACATATTCTGAGGTTACCTTTTGTTTAAGTAAATTTTGTTTTAAACTGCCCTCCATTTCTGTTCTTTAACCAGTCCACTTTCTGACAGTTTTTGACTTGTCTTATTCTTAGTGGCCTGATTTAATAGGAATGCTGATTGAAACATAAGCAACTCCCACTCATATTGGAATAGTATCTTGAATATCCATCTGGGAGATTTGAGTACCTTGTGTTTAGGTTTGTAGACAAACAAACATGTGATTTGTGTCAAGAGGCCTGTGACAAGTTTATTTTAGAGAATTTACAACCAAACTTTAAAGGAATACTGGATCCAGTCCGACAGTCTGTGAAGCTCTAATCCTGCAGGCCAATTCATGCAGGTGGTTTCTGCAATCAATGGGACTACTCACCCAACTTTGATTCTGTAAACATTTGAGCACTTGCTTTACTTAGCTACCATAAGTAGAGACTATGCGCATGTATAAGTGTTTGCAGGATCAAGGTGAGTAGGTGAGTAGTCCCACTGATTTCAGAAAGACCACTTGCATGAATTTGGCCTGCAGGATTGGAATTTTACAGATTACAGGATTGGATCCAGTATTCTTTTAAAGTTTGGTTGTAAATTCTCTAAAGTAAACTTGTGAAAACTTGCGTAAATTTGGGCAGCAGGACTGGTTCCAAAGTGAGGTTAAAAATAAGCATTTTAAACTACGTTGTTAAGAATTTAAATGATGAAAACTGAAACAATTTTATGAATTTATTTTGCATCATTCATTCTGTTTTTATATTTCTTTCTACGTGGGCCATAAAAAGAAACTAATCAGTTTCACTTTTATTTCTAGTCAGTTTCTTGTCATCTTTACTTTTTTGCCTTTGTGCTCTACAAGCACAGAGTATGTGGGTTGCAAGAACCCCAGGGGAATGTTTCAATTAAAAATCCACCCCAAATGTTTTCATTGGAATATTAAATATAAAGATGTGAATATATTGATCATAAAATATTTTTATTTATTCTTCTTATGAAGGGTGAATTTTGGCCTTCAATCACCTTTACAGTGTTTCATTGACATATTATGTCAAGCAATCAAGGTACAAGTCACATGTGTTTAAATTAATTACAGTTTGACCTGATTCAGTTGCATTTTTGAAAGTTTAAAATCTTCAGGGAAATACAGTGAATATTTCCAAAAGTTGTGACACATTCTTTGCTTACCTCTTTAATATGTCTAGATTTTACATTTCAGATTGTCCCAGCATGTGGTAAAAAGCACCAACCAACCAACCAACCAAAAAAAAAAAAAAAAAAAAACCCCACAATCCCTGACAGTCCCTTGATGATATCCTATTAGTTCCAACTTTTCCACATCTCTGCTTTACCCTTGCTTGCTAGTGTTTAACAGTCAGTGAAGTGACCTTCCCAAGAGGATCCAAGAATGGTCAGGGCAAGATAAAGATAAACATTTTGCTTTCAGTGCAGTTTAAGAACCCCATCTCTGACTGCCCTAATGGATCACTAGTGTCTCCTGGAAGCAAACTTGACTGTTATTCCTGCCTCCTGTGAATTGCTTGATTCCAGTTTTAGCTTTTGTGACTTCCTGAGCACCAACTGCCATACAAGCTACATAACAATTCACTTTCAACCTTATAACATGTTTGGTTTTGTTACCGATATTGTGTAAACATACATTTGAAATTTGTTAGTCTTTTGTTTTATGCATTTGTGTTAATAATATTGCCACTATCATGTCACCCCAGGTGACTCACATTTCCTCTCTTTGGCTTACCACCTCTAGCAAATTATTTTTCCACCTTTCTCTGTTAACATGCTCCAAGATTCCACCCCACAGCCAAGTAATTGAAATTAATCCATTCAGGAGCACTTCACAGCACCTGTTCCCTCCTCTGTTCACACTTGAATCACTCCACAAGTACTGATTTATCCTAGTTCAGTCTGGTTTATTTTCAAGTTTCTCCTTTGTTTTAACCACCACTTTCTTTAGCTAGGCTCTTTTTGGAGAACATTGTGCTGATACCACTCCAGTGACACAGTTCTTGTCGGGACACTGCTAAAGAAGCTCTTGCCACTGCATATGGACCACTGGCAAACCATAACTGCCAAGAGTGGAAAGTCCATTGTGATCTGGTGGAGCTACTCCTTGCCTGTTCTTGGGGAAGGTGGGAGCTTGAGGGAGCTTCCCTTGAACTACAAAATAATCTTTTGGAGGATAGATTTGTCTTCATTAGCAGTCTGTATGGGAGCTGTTAACATGACGCTTACTGCTATAGTGCAGTCTATCTTGGAGTATGTAGAATTCTTACCATATTTTATAGGGGAGTACCTTTGCCTTTATGCTGACACACCCTGTGGTTGCTGCAGTGGTGGTGGTTCTCTGATTTCTGCTGCTCTTATTTATACCAGATAGACCCACGAGATGGTGAAGTTCTCCCCTGGGTATAGCTTACTAGCTTACTTCTTATCACACAAGGCTTTGACCATATTGATTGCTTATCTTATTGACGGAACATATAGGCTGGTCCCTCCCTCACCAAGCTTTATTTTATCCTTACATCCACTCTCCTCCCTCACCTCTACCATTACACACCCTCTCTTCCCACAAATTGCCTTATCTCCCATCCAACTCCTTTTCCTGTGCTCACTGCAACATTGTCTCTTCTCCTCTCAACAGAAAATGTACCTTCCCCTGCTCTTCAGTCTGTCATTGCTAACTATGTGTTGTGTCCTTGCTTACATAGATAGTTGGGTGGGGGAATCATCAACATATATTGGTAATCCCTAGCTGTCCCATCCATCCATACAAAAAAAAAAAAAATACAGAGAGCCATCAAGATCCATGTATGTCATGCCAAAGCAGCATCTTTTTTTTAATAATCCATGCCCTCCCTTCTTCTGACACTTCCGTTGCTTAATTTAATCATTAGTGATCTTTAAACTTGGAGCTTGGTCATGCAAGTGCTTATGCATTTATCTATACTATGTTTGCAAGATGTGGGCCTTAGATAGTAAGCTCTTCACGGGAGTGGTCTGTTATTTTTAAATGCCTGTAGAGCACAGCTGTGGCACTGCAGAAGTAATAATCATATTTAAGACACATTTATTACTTGGTTAACCTTGTGGTGAAGCTGGTGATGCATCAACAGAGTGTGGTTTATCCCTTTTTTTATCAGTGGGGTAGACATCTGTGTCAGGTGCTGTTTGTTTCATTTGACTCAATTGTTTCTTGTAGCAACACTTCTTTAGGACTCTGGGAAAAAAAATAAGTATCAGTCCATCAGAAGCTATGTTAGAACAACATTAAGGGTTGTCCTGTAGTTTGGATAGCTGGATCTTACATTGGGATGAGGAAGGAGTTGCCTAAGTGGCAGTCCACAAAGGGATTCTGGCTCACCACCCAGAGAGCCTCAGAGAGATCAGGGGGATATGTGACAGAAGGGGAGCTGCAACACCATTTCAGATGGGTGCAGCATAAGGTCCTCCTTTGTTGACCTTTCTTTGCAGGCTGATGTATAAGGGAGTAGGCTTGAGGTCTTATTTCCTCTGGTTGTCAAGTGCACTGCCAGCACTAAACACTCCTGGTTCTTGTATATGGCAGCTTGAGCCTGAAAAGTGCTCTGCATTCTGGCACTTATCCAGTAAAACACTTTAGCACATGCATAGCTTAAAACCATGCATAGTTCCATTGATTTCAATAAAGGTAAATTACACGTTTCTCACCAGTATGTAATAGGACTTTTCTAAAGAATGTATGCTATCTCAATAACAATTTTTACCATAAACCAATTAATTCAGTTGACATAATTGTGTTGGAAACTAAAGTCTCCTGATTCATTATTTGGGAGGTGAGAAATATTTTCAATTACATTTTAAAATGTCTGAGCTTTTTGTAATTTGTTTCCATTTTGTGAAAACCTGCCAGATTTTTATTGTTTGTTTATTTTCTGTTATTGCTTTTGCTCAAAAAATGAACCCCTAAGTTTGGTCTAATTTTTTTAACAAAATACTCTGTTTTAAAGAGTGAAATTTCAATTTGATGAAGATCAGCTTTCATATGAAAATGTACAAGACATGACATTATACAAAAAAATTAAATTGCAGTATGCAAAATTTTGCTGTCCAAAGATGGCTTGGAATTCAATGAACATTTTTTCACAATTTTTTTTTCACAGCCCTATTTATAATATATAATTTACATGAATGCAAATTATTTTTTTAAGGAGGAAAGGGGGGAAACTTCTGTCTCTTGCATTTAGGAAATATTCTACTGGATTAAAAAAAAGTGGAAATCTGGTTTTCATTTTTGACAAACCAGGTTTCTTTACACTGAACCTTGCTCTCTTATTTCAACATTAGTGAAATATAACTGTAATTGCTGGCACATCTCTCCTTTTAAAAGAACTTATGAATGTTTTTCCCCTTGAATTAAATAAGCTTCAATTTTAATAACTTTCAAAATAATCATAAACTACAGAACAAAGAAAGTGAAATGACAAGCATTTATTTTTGCAACCTTGAACTGTGTAACTGTTTCCTGTACTGTGAATTGTACTCTTTTTTTTTTTTCTTTTGAGGTGTAAGTAAAAAAACCTTAAATGAGCATTGGTGTGTGCTCTCCATGGGCTAACCGAATCAGACTCTAAACTTTTATCTGGATCTATGGAGCTTGGATATAAATTGAAAAGATCACAGCTATGGGGAGAAGACCTATACTGTAAAGGCCTTTCTGCATAGATTATGAACATCATAACTCAATAATTTTTTTTCAAAACTATAGTTATAATTGGACCCAATGGGGGTCTCTCTCTTTGATCAGATCACAGTAACTGTGACTTTACAGTGGAAAATGTCACTACTGTGAAGGTTTATCACCTGTAGAGCTGGTCTTTTCTCTGATGCCATGTTCAGTTCTCATTAGCATTATTCAAAGTTTAGTTGTTAATTAGGTTGACACTTCAATTACAATCATCATCTACAAGAACAGCCATGACTGCTTGCATAAAGAAACAAAAAGATATTCATTCTTGCATACATTTATAAAAGAATGAAACCTATTTTGGTGATACTTTGGGCTTATAAGGGTAGCCTAAATGTTCTGTTTAAAGAGTAACCCGACTTAAAATAAATAATGCTTTGGACAGTATCTGATAACTTATGTATTGTTTTGCAAGGCACTTTGCAAGAAAAATTAATATGGAAATACATCTTTGTAATAATTGGAATTGATTTTTTTTTCTCCAACTGTCTGGTATTTGGCATCTTAAAACAAGGATGGAAGAACTGTTCTTATTAACTACATTCACACATCTTTCTTGTTTTTAGGAATATCAGAATAATTCCAAAATATATGATATTTCTCCAAAGCTTCCTTAACAAAAGAATGGCCTTTTAATCTAACATTACTCGTGCCTTCCAGAGTTGTACCATCAGAACTTGTTTACCACATAAAACAGAGTAGATCTTCAGAAATCAGATGCTGGAATTAATGTTTTTTTCTTAATGCAGGTGCCTCATCACTAATAAAAGGGTGTTATCCCCTCCCTTTTCCATCCCTTTCACCCCCCCTCCACCCCATTCAGATGTTTTATTCCTTAGGACAGTTCTAAAGACACTGCACTATTGAATTTATACAGGCTTTCCCCAACTAGCAAACAATAGTGGCAACTGCTCCCATGATGCATGAAAAATGATGCATGCTAATAAGTTGGCAACAAAAAATCTAAAATTGAGTGGTAAGTGAGCTTTAAGTGCCCTTAAAAATAACCCTCCACAGCATAAATGAAAGATACCCAACTGGCTTCGTCTCAGACAAGCAGACACATGTTATGATTGCAAAAAATCTGCAGAAAAGTGGCTCACAAGCAGTTTACTGTAAAATAATTAAAGCTTATTTATGTCAAGAGGCCTTGGGAAAAAAAAGAGAGCATAAACCAATTTACATTAGCACTTTACCATCATCCCCCGCTTTCGTTTCAATTAACAGACCAGCAGGTGCTCTTTGCAGTTAAAAAGATAAGCTATCAAGGAGGAGGATGAATTTTTGGCTGACCTGTAGACACTGTGGTTTGCCTGCTGATTGGGTTCATACCTTGCTGTACCAATTTCTGAGGTGTTAATTTAACTGTTCCTCTCTGTCATGCAGGTCTCAGCCTTGAAAAATAAACTGAAGAAGCAGTCTACAGCTACGGGTGATGGAGTAGCTAGGGCCTTCCTTAGGACACAGGCAGCATTGTTTGGATCCTACAGAGATGCACTAAGATACAAACCTGTAAGGCTTTTTATTATTTTAATTTGTTTTCCTTTATTCATAAGAACAGAAACTCACTATTTTACTGTCTGCAAGAAAAGTACTAAAGTCTTATCACAATCTTAAGGGTTTCAAAAAACAACATGCCCTAAACATTATCTTAAACTTGGTAATAAGCTGGTATTCTACAAGTTGGGTACACGTGCTTCTTTGACTTTTGAACCTTGAGCATCTGAACAATCTGTGTTTTACTTACAGTAGGTACTTGCCCGCCAGCAAACTACTTTCCATTTGTCTCAGTCATAGAAACTAAAAATGGAGCTCTAATAAAGAAACTACTTGTATGGCTCACTTAGGATTAGTGATGGACTGCAGGAACTGACAAGGTTGGGGAAGGGACTGACTAATTTGGAGGTTGGTCATTTTCTCTACTTAGAATCCCCCAAAAGCTTTTACTACCTCCTAGCAAAGGTATCTAGATCATCTAGTGGAACTGTTTTTGGTTTGGCTGTGTCAGGAAGCAGAGCCTGCAGCAGAGCCAGTCTCCAAGCAACCTAACGACCACAGCTGGCCTGTAGTAGGCTGCCTGATTGGCTACACTGACTGATTGGTTAGAAGAGGCAGCAGACCAGCTCTTTAAGCCCTGCTGCAGAAGCCCTTCAACAGATGCTCAAAATATTTGCCATTGGCTGTGTTAGCACCTGCGCCTGCCAATAGCCCCAGCCTTGTGCTTGCCTTGCCTCACTTCAGATAACCTGCTCCTGATTCTTGGCTTCAGTTCCTGATTTCTGACTCTCTTCTCTGGCATC
The DNA here is from genome assembly GCF_027887155.1 of Malaclemys terrapin pileata. Classification (NCBI taxonomy): domain Eukaryota; kingdom Metazoa; phylum Chordata; order Testudines; family Emydidae; genus Malaclemys; species Malaclemys terrapin. The sequence goes on along the minus strand of NC_071512.1, from coordinate 66,057,903 downwards.
AGGCCTCTGATTCTGTCTTTGACACCAGGCTCCAATTCCTGACTACCAACTCCTGCTCTAAGCACTCAGCCTGACTCCTGCTCTAACCACTCTGTACAACTGCCCATACCCTGATCACTAACAGGCTGTTTGGTGAATCCAGCATGCTCATGACCTGTGACATTCCTACTTTGATATCAGTAATAGGGCAGGAAGGGATGAAAGCCTGTCTGTCTTAGCAAAATTTCAGAATATGTGTGTTTCTGAGGTTCAGTTGGTGCTTTGTAGACTGGAGCTAGCATAGATCTTTGTCTTTTCTGTTTTGTTAATGCTGGTGGAGTAATGCTGAGCCTATTGGTGACAGATGTGGTTAATGCCTATCAAAAGGTGGCACTTTCACAGCTGCAAGTAAATGTTCAGAGAAGCAGCCTACTTAAAATACTTTCCTCTAACACTGACTTATTTGCAAACTACTGAGTGGTCTCTAGGGGAAGGATAGTGAGATCATGTTGGTTTGGTAACTCCAGTATAATCATGATCTGATATTTCTGACACTTTTGTCTAAATTCTAACTGCCTGATGTCCTGGATTCAGCTCTAGTTAACAGAATTGTTGGTGATCTTATGATAGACATGAGGGATCTGTCATTTGAAATCTGTCAACCTCTGATTCAGATGATCACTAGATGTAAGTGGGTAGGCTGTGGTTCCTGATAGTAATAGGCAGAATTGTTTGTGATCTCTAATTACTCTCATTCTGGTATGAGAGATACACCTCTACCTCGATATAACACTGTCCTCGGGAGCCAAAAAATCTTACCACGTTATACGTGAAACCGCGTTATATCGAACTTGCTTTGATCTGCCGGAGTGCGCAGCTCTGCTCCCCCCGGAGCACTGCTTTACCACGTTATATCAGAATTCGTATTATATCGGGTCGCGTTATATCGGGGTAGAGGTGTATCAGAAAGTAATGATGGGTGCCTTCTTGTTGTTCAAGTCTCTCTTTTACAGGCTGCCTTGTTTACTGTTGACCTTTTTCGTACTGATCCCTCACTATCATTCTGACTGGCAGAGACAAGGCAAATGAAGGAATATCTTTTATTGGACCAAATTCTGTTGGTGAGAGAGACAAGCTTTCAAGCCACACAGAGCTCTTCTTCAGGTCTGCTGTGTGGCTTGAAAGCTTGTCTCTCTCACCAACAGATGTTGGTCAAATAAAAGATATTACCTCACCCACCTCGTCTCTCTACTATCCTGGGACTAACATAACTACAACTGTATTCTGACTGGCAGGCATTTTTCTTTAGATGAAAGACAACTAACTAAGTTGACCCATATAAGATTGAAATGGTGTACCAGGGATAAGCAACTGAGATAAGCAATTTTAAGGAATATGTGAATGTGCTATTTTTTGTACGTGGGTGGCCTATAACAACTACCGAATTTTAGATTTAAAATAATTGCTATTTGATCCGAAAGTCCATGTTGCAATAGTATCCAAAATGGCTATGCAAAATTTCAAGATCTGTAGAATCCAGTGCAGGACTCGAGTTATGAGTGCATTTCAGACACCCAATCTTCTTCTTTCCCTGGAAGTTCTCCCCATTACAGACCTTCACAGTTATTCTTACTTTTGCTGTCTCCATAATAGATTGTTGTAATTTGTTCCAAATGAGATCTATATGAAATTGATTTGGAAACTGCAGCCATTGCAGAATGGGGTTGCCCATCTGCTCATTGCTATAAGAGTGAGGGAGCCTTCAGTATTGATTCTCTGCAGTTTGCCTTGACTGTTGGTGCACAAACAAGTTAATTTCAGTGTCTTAATCTACATCTAATATATGTGAAGAAGAAAGTGTTGTTGAGGTAGAGCAGGCTCTCCTTACATTCTGACCTGATGTTTGATCTGGAAATGACCAAGGAAGAGGTCCTTTTTGGTTCAGTAAGTCTGCTGGAGTTCATCTATAACTATCTTCAAGGTGCTGCACGAGGTCTCCTTGTTCAGTTCAACTTCCCTTTTAACAACTTCTTCTCTTTTTACTATGGTAATATTAAAAAGTCACCATTTTTCATCAATTGCTCCATTCCGATTTGAGAAACCCATGTTTTCCATTGTACTGATAATAATATGAAATTGTAATACAAGTTGGAAAATATTTTTTAATAATAACCTATGTAGCTCCTCCTTTCAGGATTATTTGCTTTTGCCCTCCCTCTGCCTCCCCTCCCTTTTTTTACTCCAGCGGTAATATATATAAGAGAAATTTATATGTGGACTCACTATGGGAAAGGGTCTAATTAGGGCACCATGTTGGAATTTCTCAGCCTGCTGGCCATTGTCAGCCTGTCCTAGATTGGAAGATACCAGTCAAAAATGGAAAATATAACTTAAGAAAAGAAATAGCTAGTATATTTAAAACTTAAAATTATTTCAAGTGATAATATTCAATGTCAATTGCTGTTCATATTGTTTTAACTAATATAGGTTCCATCATGCCCAGAAGCTATTTTTCCTTGGAGATAAATCTGACCTCTTCTAAATTGCTATATAAAATAGGAATGTAGTACTTGTTTATGAAATTCATATATTATTTCTTTAGACTTCTGATTTACAGGATTCTTAGTGTGCTGTTACGGTTTTATCTCTGGGTTACCAGTTTGAACTTTGTCCAGGTTAATAGTTACTGAGAGTTGTTGTCTAATGACTGATCAAAGACCTATATGATGAAATGAGTTGGTTTCAGTTCAGTACCTAGTGGATGTGGATCTATATTACAAAACAACCTCATCACAGTTAATTGGCACCATTCGGGAGTATTCTCAGAAGAGATGTGTCCTGTACTGAATGGATATAGAGAATTTACTCTCTCTCACGCCAGAAACCATAGTGATGGGTGCAGTATGAAAACTCAAATAAGAGTCACAGACTGTATCTACTTTTATATTGGGCTTCATATAATGTTTCACATTGGCATTTTAAAGGGATATACTCAAATGAGAAGATTCATTCTATAATTTTAAAATAATTATAATGATATAAATAAGTTGATCATATTTTCAGAAACAAAACCTGGACTGCTTTTGTGGCACCATTTTTATGGTCACAAAACAGCCATACAAAAGTACACTTTTGTAATTGTATGTTGGGGTTAATACTGTTTGCTTTTGACTCAAAAGCATATTTTTCAGTTTGGTGGATTTTTTTCCAGTACCCTAATGCACTGAATGAGTTTAACTTGAAACATGAAATATTCACTTTGGGTAAAAGAACAGCTTTGTTAGTGTTTGCACTCACTCAACTTTCCCGTTAACTCCAAACACTGTTCTTCACAGTAAACACTTATTTCGTGGGACTGTTTGTTTCTAGTAAACACAGAACAAATTTTCCTCAGCATAACAGTATGTCTTGAACATACATACACCTCTACCCCGATATAACGCGACCCGCTATAACACGAATTCTGATATAACGCGGTAAAGCAGCGCTCTGGGCGGGCGGGGCTGCGCACTCCGGTGGATCAAAGCAAGTTCAATATAACGCGGTTTCACCTATAACGCAGTAAGATTTTTTGGCTCCCAAGGACAGCGTTATATCGAGGTAGAGGTGTATTGTAGTTATTAAAAAAATATGATTGATTGAAATGGAAAAGTGGAATAGTGAAAGAAGTTCTGGGACACCAGCACATCATATGAAAACTTGGGACTATCCCTTTAAAGGCAGGACATCTATAAAGGTGACTGTTCATATCATTTGTAAAGAATAATAGTAAGAAATACAGTCTTGCTCATAAAAGTTTAGTTTGGTGTTATTCCCCTGTAAAAGCAATAATAATCGATTGCTCTCACTTAATACACTACTACAACAAACTAATATAAAACAATCAAGTTGATACTGCTTCCAAACATTGGTAATTTCAGTAATTGTAAAAAGACAGACAGACAGACTCTCTCTCTGTTTCTTTCTATCTGTAACCCTACAATTGTAAAAGTTCCACTTTCCCATATTTACCATTTTATTGTGTTTCCAATACTTCCAATGAAGTGGAGGAAGAGAAAATAAGATAATTGATTCTGTTCTTAATTTCTTCCCTATTATTTGGTAAATGGCTATAAAAATGGGAAATGAAATCAAAACTAAACCTCTTAATTGGCTCACTGAATAATGATGAGTTTGTACACAACTCTGCACAAGCAAGATTTGAGTCAGTCTCTATGCCATCAGGAATTAAGGGTGAATCTCTACTGGTATAGAGCTGACGTAGGGGAAGTTAGGCCACTCCCTCTTTTTGCTGCCATGAGAACAGCCAGTTCAGTTGGAATTATTGTTTCCTCTGTGCATTACTTTGCATTTATCAACATTGAATTTCATCTGCCATTTTGTTGTCCAGTCACTCAATTTAGTAAGGTCCCTTTGTAACTCTTAGCAAACAGCTTTGGACTTAACTATCTGGAGTAATTTTGTGTCATCTGCAAATTTTTCCATTTCACTGTTTACCCCGTTTCCCAGACCATTTATGAATACAACCCTTTTTCCAAATCATTTATGAATATATTCCTTTAGGAATACCAATCTATGACATTACATAATGGTTCAAATATTGCGGTTATGTAAACCGAGATATGAGTTACACATCAGATGCAAAGGTTATAGTAGTGTAATTAGCATAATGATGTCGTCATTCAGTTTGTCTGCAAAATTGGTATTCTTTCTCTCCCCCTTATTTTACACTTTCTTGTCATGTTGTTTTTATGCTACAGGCCCTTGTATCCCATCCATGTAAACATTGCAATCATTTTCCGCGGCACTTGAAACTTACTTTATGCAATGCATATACTACTAGACTGTTTGCATCAGATATGTAATTGATGTCACTGTTTACATCACTACTGAATTTGACCCAAAGACTCCTATAGGGGTGGTGTCCAATTAGACCAGGTCTCGATTTTTGCCAAGACTTTGTTCCAAAGTTGCAAATTATCATTACTCAAAGTTTTGTTTGGGTCAGCTTCCTTTCTGTTTTAATGTTAGGTGGTTTATTCTCCCCCCCACTCCTACCCCTGCCCAAAGGGGAGGTAACTTCAATATCTTTTTCTTTTGTATGACTTAATCTTTCTGTTGCCTAACTTTTTGAAGGAAAGCCAGAATTTTTTAGCATAGAAAATAAATCATACCAGTTTATATTCTTAACTCTTTTTTAATTAGATATGTTTTTTAAGGAATACTATTTGTTTTGTTATTGTATGTAAAATAGATTATTTTTCCTCCCTACTTTATCATGATGAATTACACTTTTATCACACCAGTGTTTATTCCCCTCCAATATTTTTTAACAAATTAGTAAACAGTTTTTCTCCTTTGCTTATTTTCATGATGTGATGTTTAGTCCTTAAAAAGCATAGACTTCCACTCCCATTCATTACAAACATTCACCCTCTTTTTTGCCAGAATCAATCTGTTTTGCTTACACAACCTTTCCTGTTCTGAACACAGACTGGGGATAAGCATACCTGGTTAAGCAAGAAGTTTCTATACCCTGAAAAGAGATATTAGCTGACTAGTATTAGGGTATATTTAATGCTTGGGATTGGTGATTCCTATTCTTATACCCCGGTTCTTAACCAGCAAAGTGTATGTGTGAACCATGCCTTCTTCCAGGGCATTCTGTAAGGATCAGCAGCCAGGTTATCTGATTACACCTTCAGCATGGCATACATGTTCACTTGTCTGTGGGGAAATATTTGCTTCTGGTTTATTTAGGCTTATGTTTCAGAATTTGATTGTTATCGTTTAGAGGGCAGGAGTACCTTGCAATGGGATCTGATTTGCCTTAACCCTTCTCCCAGAATTTGGGCTTGGGTTTGGCAGTGGCTGCAGCTAAAGCACTTTTGGAGGAAAGAAAATCCGATGCAAGAATAGGCCTTTTGATTAGGTGCAGGACTCTCGGGCTTGACCCTAAGCCCTCCTGTAAGATTTTTAGCTTGAGGATTGTATTAAGGGCCACAACTTCATTTACAGGGTAAACATCCTTTGGGCCTGTAGGGTCTTCAGTATGTATGGCTTAGTTGTGATTCCAGGAAGTGCCAGGTAATCTAGATTTTGCATTAGGTAAATAACATTGATGACAGAGGACTTTAAACTCAGACATTTATTTGTAAATTTTATTGGCACCATCCCAAATGGAAACAACAATAAAGTCCGGCTTTGTTCTTGGTTACTATCTGGATCTTTATCTACTAAGGTGCCATGAGAATGCCAGTAATTGTGGTATTTTCATCCTGGTACTATTAGATGCTCTCTTGTTACAAAGTGCAATGTCATAACGTAAAAGTAGAGATGTTTTTTAAAAACTCAGAGTTTGGTTAATGCAGAGTTGGAGACTACAGTTCTGCTTGTTCTCATAATGTAACCAACATAGAGTTACTGTATACCAAAACTGTATTAAATATGTTAAATAAGCTTTAATATTAACGATAATGAGCAACTGCTACAAGTGTCGCATCTTTTTGGTAGGAAAAGAAAACCAAATAAGAAATTTCTGAACTACTTCTATGCATGGAAATAATTGAAATATGTATTTATTGTTGTTGTTAAATATTACTAGATTTGGAAAGCAACAGTATCTCTGCTAACCAAGATTGATTTTGATTTTAATATAATCATATAGGTTTAGCTTCATGTTTTATGTTTAACTTGAATGTTCCATCTGAGTCTGTATAAATAGCTTAATGAAAATGCGAATGCAGCTTAGAGGAACTGATTCCTGCTGTGTGGGGCAACCCATAAAAGGGCAAAAAAATTCTATAGCAACTGTTGTTAAAAGGACAGATATCTTGTATGGGCATAGATTGTTTGGTCTGAGTATTAGCTGTCTACTTTTCAATATAGAATCCCTACTGGGTTTTGATCGAACTTGCTTTGAAAGTACATTGTAGATCAATACTAAAGTGGCTAATGGACTGTGTGCTAGTTAAATATCAGTGAAACATTCCTCCAAAACTCAAAGTTTCTGAATTTATTCAATAGTATTTGTAAAAATAAATCTGTTAGAAATGTGTAGTTCATATCAGAAAACTGATATAAATATTTTTATTCATAGTTAGTAATTCGTTCTACTTTTTATAATAAAGCATTTCAGAATCCTTTTAGAATTACAGTACTTCAGGGTTATTCCTTATGCAATCTTATGTTAATCAAAATGTTTTACCCAATAAAATACAAGACATATGGGCTTGAATAACTGTGGTGTGAGTTAAATTGCTAGATGGAGTTTCAGAAGTACAAGGGATGCCCTGAAAAAAATTGCACTGATTTGAAAAATTCTGCTGGTTCTAAAGGAATTCTTATTCTGTATTTTTGATCTCCTGAGTAGAATCTTTCAAACTGGTGAAACTTTTAAAGCAAGCCTGCTTTAAGCAGGTGAGCATAACAATACATAAATGTATTCTTAAAGGCTTTTGTTTTTCAATGTAAACTGTTTATGGATCTAAATAAAATTACATTTAACATACAGTTATTCTGTTTGTGAATCTGAGTTGCACTGCAAAGGGAGTGCAGATAGACCAGTGCTTACTGCAAATATTATGTCCCCATGGATGCTAGAAAAAGCCTGCTGGGGAACAACCCTCTCTATGCTTCAAAAATATGTATGAAGCACCCTCCCCAACAAGGTCATCACATCACAAAGGTATGACGGTGCCATAGAGCTAACATCTCTTAGGCTGCTAATGCTTTTGATATTACTAGCCACTCCTCCACTGATGCTTTACACTTCCTCTTATACTGGGACCTAGCCTCTCCTATATGGATGCACTGGAAAGAAAAAATTCATTTGTGCTCACTTCCTCTCTTCAGTACTCTTACACATTGGGGGCATAGTTTAGTCCTTACATTTTCAAAACAAAATATTTGAAAATAATTTTCTTAGTTATTTACCTGTTGTGTCCTGAGTTTGAGGGTCTATGGTACTTCCCTGGCATATGTTGGTAGCATCAGAGGGAATAGCTGTTCTCTACATGCAGCTTTAGATGCTTTTTTTATTTATAAAATATGTCTCTTTGAAATTTCTAGGTGCATGTACATATTAAAAAGTAATCATTACAAGCTGACTCAATGTCTCTAAAAGAATCAACAACTTTCCATTCCCAAAAGTGTGCCACAGGTCACTTCCTCAGGTAAAGACCTATGTAAAGAGGTGGACCTTGCAGTGTACTTGTGATGTATTGAACAAATGGGGGAAGTAAGTTCCAGACGGGAGATGCTCTCTCAAAGACATCATGCTTCCAGTTTGCAGCCATTTAAATCTGAGGATTCAGTTTAAGCATTTCTGCTATCTCAGCTGTTGTGATCTTTTGTGACAAATCTGCTGAACAAAGAAAGGTTCTGTGGAATTGCGGGGCTGGTTGGTGATGAGTTGGTCAGAGAGGCAGATGATCTGGGGCACCTGGGGGGGGATGGTGACATTTTGAAGATATTTGGTAGATTGCTTATTCAGATCCAATATGTACTAAAGCCTAGCAGCTAAGGCAACTTAAATTGTTTGCCCTGAGACATGGTATAGCTGGTGAGCTACCAAGTACTGCACTGAAAAGGGATCGTGCACCATAGCTTTCCGTCCACCCCCCGAAGAAGGGAGGATTGTACTATAAAAATGAAGCATGTACTTTAGTGCTGGGCTGAATAGGGATGAACTTAACTATGTTCTTATGTGCTTTGATGAACTGGAGCCTAAGGCATCCAAGATCTAGTCTTTGAAAAATCAATATGGAAGGGAGCGCTTGAAAATATCAAAACAGGGTTTTAAAATGACATGTCAGTTGCTTTAATGTAACAGCTCTTTAGATAATATTCTTACCATTTACAAATAAATATAACATAAAGATCATTTGAAGATGATTTGGGGATACTTTTGGACAAACTCAGTAATGTGCTGACAGATCACATGAGGGAAACTCATTCTCTCAATCCTTAAGCATTGAACTACATTGTAAACTAGAATTTAGGAGAATTTGTGTAAAGCAGCACCTAAGGTTGCCAGAGTTAATAGGAGTAGGAGCAGGAGGAGGCAGTGATCATTGGCATAAATATGTTTGTCTTCAAAGTGACCTGCAGTTTGTGTCTGAAAGGCTCCTCTGTTTCATTATTGTAAGGATCCACATAAGGAATGTCTGATCCTTTTTCTTCCCAATGCCAGAGGTATCTTTTACCCTATTCTGGGCTTTTACTATGTGTAAAAGTCTGTGGTAGTAAAATGTTCTATTAGCTGAGTCAGGTGTGTATTCTAATATTTTATGCAGGACCTCAAATTGTCTGCTTTACCTAAATCTGGGAAAAACTCCTCCAACCTGGTGTATTTTTTTATTTATTTTTTTATTTTTATTTTTAACCATGAAGGCATATGCTCTTGTCGGGTAGGTCCTTTGCCTGCATGACAATACTCCCTGCAGTATATCTCTCTGAATCATTATCATGGAAATAATATGCAGACTATACATTGATGTATTAAAATATTTAAAACCTTCTCTATGCTAGTGGAGTTTATGGAAATTAAACAGTTACCAGAATAATATAATTTAGGGGAGTCTTCCTCCTGTAATTTGATATGGTCACTATACAGTAGAGATAGATACTCTTTTATGCAATTAAGGGATAACACAGGAGTTACAATATAATTTTACTGTTTCCAGTTACTTTGATTAGCATCTATTAGCTTGCAGTAAATACTGTATATATTTACCTTGTCTCATCACTGTGTGTTTTTGACATGTCTACTCAGTATTCTTCACATTATTCTTACCTTCTTTTCCAAAGGCCACACAATTTACTGCATTAACAATTCAACTGACCTCTTTTAAACCTTTTGTATGACTATGTAATGACTCCCAGAAAAGACAGGAGGAGTCTTTAATTTGACAGTGAAATTGGTGAAAGAAAATAGTTACGTTTTATAATTATTTCCTGCTTAATCAAATTAGCTGCACACACATTAATGTTATATTTAGCACAACAAATAGACAAATAATCTGATGATAATCATAACATGTTGGTGTTCAGTCAGAATTTCTGCTTGCTTTTGCCATTGGTGTAAGTGCAGTTAAATCAGAGTAATTTTGTACAGTAGTTAAGATTCGTAACTCAAGCAGAGCATTGTCACCATCAAAATGTATTTTAGTGAAAACTTTAAAGATATCAACATTTTTGTCTTTTCAATGTTTTGTTACACTGTCTCTACCTACTTTCCTTTTGAATTCAGTAAATACCTCTTTGATTGATGGGCAGTAACTGTACATGCTAACTTTTAAGGGGGGAAAATTGATGAAGGAGAATTTTAAATGTGCCAGTACTGGTTATAGCTAGGAGTACCTTCTAATGCGCTCTGTTTAAATTTAGGGAGAGCCTATCACTTTCTGTGAGGACAGTTTTGTGAAGCATCGTTCCAGTACTACCAAACAGTTCCTGGAAACTGCAGTGAATCTTCAACTTTTTAAACAGGTATGACAGGCCAATTGACCTCGTGATCTAACAGTTTCCTTCTAATAGATATCAGATATATATGTTCTCCTCTCTGCCTCTGTATCAACGCCTGCCAGCTTTTGAAAGCTCTCAAGAAGACCATTTTGAGAGGAAATACAGGAGAGAGAGAGAATGGCAAATGTTTAACTCCAATGAGTGTGGAAAAAATCTTCCCAATCCCATTGTATCTCAACACAGGCACAGACACTCCCCACTTTTACCCCAAAATGACTGGCTGTGTTTGCCTCTGGAGCCAATCAAGAACTCTCTTGACAAGGAAAAAGCAAGGAGCTCCCTGCTTTAGAAGCTGAACTTTTCAGCCTCTTCAGTATAGTCAGGCTCTATTGGTCAACAGACAGAGGACCAAAGCACTTAACACTTTGTTAGACAGAGATTGTGTCTGATTTAAGTACTGGATTCAAACTGTACTTGCTTCTTTGATTGGTAGAATCCACTAACCATGTGTACACCGAATTTTTCAAAATCAAGACCTCAGCCAAACAAATAAATTAATAGTTTCATGAAAATTCCTCCATATTGAGGTTGGTTGAGCACAAAACAACAGTTCCTATGGAGGATTTACAGCTCAGTAATAACTATTGTAGTATTCACACAACATGGCTTCAACAAGATCTATTATACATTTTTTTCGTGCTATTATCTCCTGGCTTTTCTTTTTGTCCTCCCTTCGATTCCCTTGTGTAATTTAGTTGTTTGAAAGCGGGTCAAGAGACTGACCATAAACTTGTAGACCAGTAAGCTTATCTTTGTTTGTGGGCAAATCTGAGAAAACATCTTAAGGGATAAGGTGGGAAAACTTCTAGAAAAAACATGGTTTGATTGAAGCTAGCCTGAATGAATTCAGGCAGGGGAGTGAATGCTTAACTAATCTGCTAGAGTTCTTTGAAGATATACTACCATAATAGATAAGGAAAATTCATTGGATGTAGAATACTTTGATTTTCAAAAAGCATTTGACAAGTTTCTGTATCAAAGATTAATGGCTAAGGTAGAGATTTATGGAATACAAGGATGCTAGCTTGTAGTAGTCATAGGTTGACACTTTTCTAATTGGACAAAATTATGGAAATACCTACAAATAAATAACATAAATACAGACTTTAAAAATAATAGATGGAGTACTCCAGGGATCAACTCTTAGAATCCAGTTTATTTTATTTCACTGTATTATATGTGCAGGGGCAAAGATTTCATTTATATAAAGTATTAAAAGAGGTATTTAAAACATAAGTGTTCAGCAGATTAAGATTGGTGGCAGAGAAAGGAATATAACATGGAAACATCGTTATTTTTATTGCTGTGATCCCATGTTACATGTTTCTGAATGTCTTCAGCTATCAGGGCTATTTTTCAATCGAAGGCTACTGCACATGCTGAAGAGTCTGAATTATGATATGAGTATTGTGGCCAGATCCTCAGATGGAGTAAATTAGAGTAGTTCCACTGAAGTTATTAGAACTATGTCCGTTTACATCTAGCCGTTCAATTGTAATTTATATTTATTTTAAAAATCACTTAACAATTTTATTATTTTTCTAATGTTTCTTCATACCGAGGGAGGTAATATACCTTTGAAGATGAGAATATATTAAAATTATTATATTTTAAACATTTTTATTAGCTAATATGTTGCCTTTCCCTTAGTTATGATCTGCTGTGTTTCCTCCCACTTCTCTAATTAATCCACAGCCCAGCTGCCTCATCTCCAGCAGTTCCGCACTGACAACTGGGCTGCTTTCAAGGTTGTTCGTGTTTTCAAAGGATAACATGAGTTTACTGGGTTCCTGATACTAGGCATTCTTTTTAGCAGAAAATAATTCTTGAAAGCAGCCTAGACACCTAGGCTGGACTGCCTGGAGGTGTTTTAACTGCAGTTTTTTCCCTGCATATATGCTTTGTCTGCCACTTTCAGAAGTGCTGCCCTGGCATTTATTCTTTTTTAGTTTTTACAACTGAGGACCGTTCTTACCACCAAACTCGGTAACACTTTGCAATGGATGCCGTACTTTCAATGGTGGGTTTGCACAAGGGAATAGCTAAATCAAGAACCATTACATGACTATACTAGCTTCTGATAGCTGACCTAAATTATCTGTAGCTCCTTGTTATCCAGAACAAAACACTTGTCTTCATTGTCTGTTGTTTACTTTATTATGTATTTGACCAAACTTATTCTATATCCCACATGCTATTTGAATAATAATATGAATTATTAAGCTTTGTAATAGAAATTTAATATTAAAGATGGCCTGGCCACTGTTGAGAGCAGTGGTTGTGAAGTGTGTTTTTCAAGATCTCTGAGGTTGGTCAGGGAAGAAGCTATACTGTAATGTTGCACCTAACGCCTCTGCTATCATTTGTTGTAATTAGTTTATTTCTTTTGTTTAGCACATAAATGTCTCAGATACTGCAGTTACTTCATATCAAAAGTGTATCTGAATATTGTGTTACTGCAGTGGATAACTTCGCAAATGTTGACATTTAACTAGTAGTCTGTAAACAAATTCAAGACATACCTATATTTGTTTTGTGGAAAAGAAAAGGAAGAAGGGGGGAGTAAAAAAAGAAGTCATTGGAATTAAGTAAACCAAAAAGGGCCAGCATTCTGTGTTTAGATGCCTTTTTTCTTTCCTAAAGCTTCTTAGATTATTAATGTATTGACTGTTTTGACTCTAAGAAGTGACCTTGTACAAATTTAACATTCTTACTCAGCAGATCTGCTCCTTGTGTATGTTCAGTGTCAGATCTTTTCACTTTAGTGACAAAAACATTTTTTAACTAGTTTTTCCTCCTGTTGGCCTTGCATCTGTTGGAGAGGCAGTTGGATCATTTCATCATCAGAGATGTTAACTATACTCCAATTGCAGGGCAAACTTTTGCTCACAGACACATTTCACTACTCTGTTGAAGTCAATGGTGTAGCATTGGTGTAATGGAGGGCAGGCTTTGACTGACATATTCTTTGTTACTGATGATGATGATGCATTAGCCACAGAGAACACAGATTTCAAATCCCAGGATAAAATTTCATAGGTGGAAATTAGACTGCTTAAAAACTGATATTTTCAAGACAAAAATGCATTAAGCTTGATTAGGGTACACATTACAGGAGTCTTGTAATGATCCTCAAATCAAGCATAAATAAGTCCTGGAAATTCAGAGTTCAGGTTAAATTTAAAAGAAATCTAACCACCTTCACTATGCCCTGAAGTGACACTATGCAGTGAGAATACAATTATGATTTATGCATATTAGGGTTTGTGGTCCCAGATTAGATTAAATTTATTTTTAAAGACTCACTAGAATAGGTTTTTCATGGTGTCAGCAGGGGACTGCTGTCTTCGTAACAGGAACCATTAAAGTCTTCTCAGTTATATAATTTTTAGTGTAGAATCTGGCCCTCCTCCTGCTATACTTCCCCATTGACATGGCAATATTTTAACTAAAAGCATTTTTATATGGAACAGGGTTCATAGGCCTGAGGGCATTTGGTGCCCTTTTTTATAACCCATTTGCAGACTAGATTTTTAGAGTTTCCCTCAGCCCTGATCAAGACCTTTTGTGTTTAAAACCAAGATAGCTTTATTCTTTAGTTCTAAGAGGAGATTTAATTTCAGTAGATAAAGCTTTGTGGCTGAGAAGAGGTCCATATTTTAAATAAATAAATCAGATCTGCCAATTTTTTCTTTAGCTTGTATTTTCTTAGATTTGATGGCTGTGTTACTCCTTTTGCTACCACTGCTTTTCTTCAGCCTTTCAGGATGGCTTATTAATATATGGTATCTATACCCTCGCTTTTTTTCCAGTCCTGAGAAGTCTCTCCTTTTATTAGGATGACATAATATTGCTGTTGTTAAACCTCATGCTAGAAGTCTGAAGTTTAGCTACTGCTTGTTCCCAGCTTCAAACACCAGCTATAAGTAGTTGTATTTTGGACCTTAAATATTTTTGATGGGTGTCCAGTGAAAATAATAACTCAGTCATAAGGAATATCTGGACCAGCATGGAGATTTTCTAAGGTACATACTGTTAACTATAAATCCCTATTGTATAACATATTGGCATTTTTGCTCACTGCACTCTGCATTGCTCCAGTTTTTCCCACTGCTTATATCTTTTTCATTCTTTCTACAATCATCCAGCTGGTTCGGCAAGTTGCCTGAATTGTGAGACCTTTGCCTGAGCACTCAGATGCATTTTTTTAGTGTGTTGGTGTTTATTGTTTTGGGGCTCCAATGTACATTTTCCTTTGTCGTTGCATCAGCAACCACTTAGTGTTTCCAGCATACTTTTTCTTTTTATGTACCCCATCTTCAAAGGAGGAAAGAGCCCTGTTCTGCAGCTTCAAGCCATGCAGCAGAACTATGTTCATTATAGACAACCATGCTCTTTGCACTGTGCCTAGAAGTCAACCCCAGTGCACAAATGTTAGACTTGCTTTCAGATATCACCCTATGTGATAAGGAAACATGGGGAGCACCTCTCAAGCCTCTTGGAACATCCCAGGAAAACACCTGTAAGTCTAGCACAGAATAACCTGGCTAGAGCATTCAAAGTGTAAACCCTTGAAAGAAAAACCTTGAGTCAGCCAAGACCAGTGAGCATCAGGAACTCAGTGCTAGCAGCCTCCCTAGCGGCTCCAGCAAAGGCAATGTGAATGCTTTATGAAGTTCTGTTGGTGCTCCAGGCCACCACTTCACCTACATAATTCTAGCTGTTTGAGTCAGAACAGGCAGAAGTTCAGGGTGATAAGGACTGCTGTCTGGACTCAGATACATATCCACTATGAAGGGGCACCAAGACAGCAACTTCATGAGAAATTAAACTGTTTCCTCCAGATTTTGCAGAAGCTGTTACAACCTTGCCTGTTTTTTTTGTGTGTCACTCCTCAAGCTTCCTCCTCCTCAAAAGTGAGAATACTCACAGATTATATCTACAGAGAAGCGGAAATTACGTACCTGTAATTCTGCTTCCCTGAAGATACAGTTTACGCCAGGATTTTCATTCATTCGCCCACGTCATTTCAGAGGGTGGCAATTATTTTCTTTAAGGGATTTCTTTCTTGTACTTGATTGTTTTTTTTTTCCCTCTGAAGCATATTGTGTTACCTAATTTTGAATTGGCTTATCATGGGAGCTTTGTCTTCTGCACAACCAAATGAATTGGCTGGCATCATCTGTTCGCTACAGGCAGTGGCCAAGAGAATTGGCTCATATTGTATCCTCAAAGGGCGAAATTCTTTAAGAACTCTGGAAGTCCTGCTATTGTTTTACTAAGGAGCTAAGACCCAAAGGAAGAATCCTATCAGAATTATGTCTTCAGAGAAGCAAAATTGCAGAGAAGTATTTTTACTTCTGTGTTAATTATGCAATGCCACTGAGTGGTTTGTCAATAGTGGGTATCAAACTCTGGTTCTGTGGATCTAAAAGCATGAACTTCTACCACCTTAACTAAAAGACCCTGATCTAATAGCTCAAAGACAATACAGACTCAGAAGCCTTTCTGAGGTCCAGCCTACAGAAGGGGACAGAGAGCCATGCTTTGTATACTTGGGCTTTACTAACATTACCCAAGCTTTCTGCTATGTACTACTTTAAAAAAAAACAAACTGGAATGGCTTTACTCTCACTTCTGATACTCAATATAATTAATAATACTATCACTTCCTTCAAATAAGTTTCTATCATTTCTGTTAACAGTTATATTTGGCAGTATTTACTTTTAAATGTTTTGCCAGACTAATCCTTGCACTGAAAACTAAAAGTCAGCCTCTCCATTTTCTGTTGATACTTTACCAATTGATGAGCGTGCCCATAAATCATGCGTTGGTTTATGGCATGGAGTGAATTCATAACTTTCCCCAAAGAGATAATGTCTTGCAGTTCAACGACTGTTTTCTGCACAGCAGTAGCTAAAGATGCTCTTATTGCTCTTATCTCTTTTTCTTACTGTGAAATAATCCAGTGATCCCATAGTGGTCTGACCATGAACCAAACCCATTTGGAAAGAAGCCTACTTGGAGTCAGAATGAAAAAATAAAAAGGAGTCTAGCCAAGAAAAAACAGGGAATGATTATCTTCAATAGCATGTGCTCTATTATTATTGCTGCTGGAATTTTTTGTACTTGAAGAATGGGGTTTGTTTCATGTCATCAGTCTATCCATTGACAAGCATCAGATTGCCACTGACAGTACTGTTTGGATAATCTGTGATAATGTATGACACTCAGCCAAATAATTAATTTCTGTTAGCTTCTATGTGCTATTTTAGTAAAAGTGAATAACTAGTAACTCCTGCTAGAAAACGAATAATCAGTAAAATGTTTTCTCAATTAATCTCTGCTCAGACTTGAGTTAGCCTATTCATACTAAAATGCATAGATTAGTTCTTGAAAGCATTCTAGAAATGCCAGTGTTTCTGTCTTAATCCTGAAAAGCAAACTGAGTCTTTAAAAGAATGTGTTCATTGCTTCTGGGAGGTTATAGTAGATGATTGTTTATTTTATGTTCACCGTTCTTTGTTTCTAACATATTTGGGCCTAATTTTTAGCCTTTGCATGCACATATATGCAAACACAAATGTACGCACTGGCATATGCAGCGAAATATGGACATGTGTTAGAATGGACACCTGCAAATCCCATTAAGTGAAAGTTGTTTTGTGGGTGAAAATTCTGACACTTCCATGGATTCATGCACACACACACAAATGTGCAGGTGTTAGAATTTTCAAACAAGCAGGCATGTATGTGTTTGCACCTGAAAAGTATGTCTGTATGGATCAGTATGAGCACACAGGCAGGTGTAGACTGGCAGAGGTCAAGCTTAAAATATGGTTCTGTATTACACAGTACTGTACTTCTATTTTGGCACTCAGTGCATTGAGTTCTCCTACATTTAAATGAAATATCCTTCTAAGCTTATTGTTCCTGTTGCCACTGTTCTTTAAAGGCTGCAGCTACCAGCTTCTCTCCGTCCATATAAAATGATTGTGATCCAAACTCTTCTCAGTTTGCATAACTCCTCAGCCAGCAGAGTTTCAATCCTCAGCCAGAATTCTCAAGTGCACAGTCAGTGGGCATCAGATATCCCAGCTCAGCCTTGCTTTGCACTAGAGATAGTCAACATTTGTCCAGATTTCAACTACAAATCTTCTGCATTTTTCAACTAGCTTTTTCTTCAGATTCAGTGATACTTATCTGGAAAGACAGATGAGGCCAGCTCATGACCCTTCAAACACAACATGAGTGAACGTCTCAATTTCCATAAGTGATTATAATTTTAAACCTGAAATTAAACATTTATTATGAAATAAATTTAATAAACTTTCACATCATCTGCTGTGAAAAAGAATGAGCTAGAAAGCAACTTAAAATACTTTCAAAGCAACAAGTGATTTGGAATTTCATTCTGGGAATGACCTTGTTAGTTTAAAATATTTCAAGTTTTATATTTGTTCACACACACAACAAACAACACTAGTAGAGAATACTAAAGCCACTGGTACAATGGTGATAATATTTCTGCCACTTGTCTTTATATCCACTGTTACAATATCTATCCAAAATTATTACAGCATTCTTGTGATCTGTTATATTCTTGTTAATATAGATATTTTACATGAAACCTAAGAAAAGGTCAACATAGTTTTGACTAATATTTTTTATATTCCAGTTTATTGATGGTCGACTAGCAAAGCTAAATGCAGGAAGAGGGTTCTCGGATGCTTTTGAAGAAGAGATCACTTCTGGAGGCTTCTGTAGAGGTACAGAATTATTTCAAGAGCATTTGTTTCAATATATCATTGTCTCTTCCACAGGAACTGTTGAGGATATCATATTCACATGAACATAGTCAGATAAGCACTTATCTGGTTTAAATGCCTCTGATTCATTCTTAGCAGAGTTTCAGTCCATTATATATCAGTAGCAGAATAACTAATTAGCTATTTAGCCAAACATTTCCAGTGCATTAACTGAAAATAAATGGAATTGTTTTACTTTAATAAATTAGTTTTTATAAAATCAAGATCAGAATAGATTTTATTAGATGTTTTTAAAGTATTGGCTTGCTTAATAACTAATTAGATATTTACTGGTTAAAATATATTTTTTTAATAATTACAAGACTTTAGTTCCCTAGTTTCTTTCCTTTTTAATAATGGTTAATTTAGTTATTTTCTAATGTCTCTTTTAAAAATTCCTTCATGTATCTCATGTAGTTTTGCAATATACCTAAGCCAAATTTCTCCAAAATATGAGTAATTACTATCTCAAGCAAAATGCACTATCCTTAAATAAATAATCTTAATGTGCAGTTCTACTCTAAAAAGCGACAGTGTAAAAGTATATCTTCTTCCTAAGCATACCTACTACTTCCTGTTTGTATCCAGTCATATCCACTGACTTCAGTGACTGAAATAAATTTTACTACTTTTAACTCCTGCTAGCCTTGCCAAGCCAGCACGTCTAAGAAAGCATAAGGTGGATCCAATTCCATGTTCTGCATTTCCAGCAGGATTGTCTTATCATTTCCAGTAACATAGCAAGTCAGTTATACCTTTTTAGTTATAAACCAGCTATATTTCCTACAATAAATGTGAGCCTCCACAATGCCATTTTTACAGTCAATTTTCATAGCAGAACCTCAGTTTTCTGTATAAATGCGAACTGCATGAGTTGAATCAAATCATGTCTCTTAGGGCAGCTTTGTGACAGTCTTATGCTACAAAGCTTCCCTTGAGCTAGCAGATCTGGTCAATGGAGGATTTGTCCTGCAGAGCCACGATAAGAGATTCTGGGCTGTCCTCTGAACTCTCGACATAGAAGCCTACTTGTCTAGAGTCTGACTATAAAGTGACCTTGCTCCTTTCTTTCTCCCATCTTCCTAGACTTCTGCTAAGATCTGGCCTGTAGTCTGTTTTTCCCTGAAGAGGTTAGGAGAGAATGTCAGTAACACCAAGATTTAGTCTGTCCCCTCCTTTTAGGGCAACTTACTCATACAACTTTATGAATAGTTTTTATGCAGTGGACATGTCCATTCAGATAGGTAATGTCAGTGCTTAAAGTTCCTTTGCTCTTTGCAGTTAAGAGGTCAAAAGGGTGCAGTGGAATAACATTAGAACTTGGATAAAGTTAGGTTCTTGGCTCTAAATTGATATGTTTTGTCAACCACATGGCTTATCTGGCTGTGCTCATGAAGGAATGTTCACCTTCACTAGCAGTTTTGTGTTAGAATTTATTGTAGCCTTAATTTTCAAGTCAGACAAGCTGTACCACGTTGTGAACAAATTGCTTAGGGCACATATTCAATATTTACATAACTGCTGTCTCATTATCATTATGAGGTGCAGGCAGAGCAACAAGTATGGAATTGAGGGTGACATTTTGTGACACTAATGGGGTAGAACTGTGGTATTTTTCATAGTTAAATCCCATCAACTTTGCCATTGGTTCAAACTGGGTGGATACCAGCTTTCAGAAAGGTCACTAAAAGTCAAAGTAACCTATGCATTGTTGAAGGGGCAGGTGAAGACATCATGAAGAACAGTGATAAGATTTTCATGCTATTGAGTCAAAAGAAAGGACTTTCTTTCAGCCTCTCCATTTTCGTTAATACTTTATTGCATTTTCCAAAAATACAAACATAGCTAAACTATGTAGAAATTTTAACTGCAAATTTGAAGCAATGCTTGCATTTAATCAGTTATATATCTATAAATAGATTTTTCTTTAAATATAATGATTCAAAAATACACTTTTTCAGTCTGAAGGATGAAAAAAAAAATTGTGTACCATATCAAAATGGCATTCTGTATCATGCAACATTCTCATTAAAACTTTTTCACAAGTTTCCACCTTCCCTCACATGCATTCTCCTATAGAGGTAAATATAAGAATCATCAGTGTGAATGTAACTTTCAGTGCACTGCTAGGATTATTGATGGTGCACCTTGGGGCCTTTTTCTTCTACTCTGTGTTAGCTCTGCTGGGGGGGGCAGAGTTGTTGAGTCCTTATTGTACCTTCTAGGTGTGCCACATGAAAAAACAATTCTGTTAGTGGAAAGTTTGATCCCCACCTGCTGCAAAACTTTTTTCAATTAATTTTTTTGCAAGGTAAATGTAAAGTGGAGACAGGGAATGGGGAAGAGTATGCCATTGTAGTCAAAGACCTGGGAATAATGTTGAGAATCAGGTGTTCAACACCCTACCTCCCAGAAGCCTACCAATTGGTAATCATCTTTATGTTTTCTTTGGGCCATCTGCTTTTTCTTCTTTTTTCTCTCACACACTTTCACAGTATGCTTCACAGCATTCCCTTTCACAATAGGAAAAGTATTTTTTATTGATGGAAAAAATATCTCATGTTTATGACAAAAACCTATGAAATGAATTTTATCAGTAGAACTTTCTTTAATATGGTCATATTGGAAAATAGCCTAAAACCCAGTGTCAGCCTGTGTTGCATTGCTGCTGTTCAGTTAAAACTTTATGCACAGTTATTTAAACTTGTTGGCCCCTGGTCACAGCTGGCTGCTCAGAAATAAAAACTACAAGTCTTGTAATTCCCAGCAAATTGCCTTCATATATAAATAAGTATTAGCAAGAAATTTAACTGGGAATTTTTCCTGCTTCTATAACAGCAAACAATCTGCACCTATCACCTAATTTTTCTTGGACTGGGGCTTGGTAATAATTTTTACAGATATATTTTACTCATCCAGAGAGGGTTTTTTTTCATAACCAGAATGTATTGGCAAATAAGGGAAGAAAATATCAGCAAGCATTCGTATTTTATTAGTACACTAATTTTTTTAGTTGTGGTGACAACCTTGGAGCTTCTAGTGGAAAAAGATTCTACTTAATAGTGAAGAAGTCAAGAGACTTTGAACCTCTGTTGGGAATGTGAGCTTTATAATAAGAATTCAACATTTTCCTATTTAAATTTGAGGTAGTTCAGATATTGGCTCCGCATACATGGTGTTTACTTCATGTTTTTCCTGGTTGAGTATGTGTCTGTTTTTCTTCACTCATTGACTAGTAAATGGTAGAACTTTGGAAGGATTTGTGATCTGAAAGTCTTCCCACCAGTGCACTGGTCTAATAAATCTCTTATTAAATTACAAAATCTCATCCACTGTAATCTCTGGTAACAAATGGAATTCAGAGGGGCCCTGATAAACATATTTCAAGTGCAGGAATTTCTTTCTTAAGCAAGAGCCGATGGTAGTCCATTATTTCAATGGGTTTTTTATTAAGCCCGAAATGATTATGTGGTTAAGTTTGCCATGACCATGAGCGCTAAATTGTTACATTAGCAAGTTCATTATATTAGTGAATGAGTAGTGGCTACATTCTACTTTATGATGAGGGAATAGTGTTTGTGTGTATACTATGTCTCCTCCAATAACACTAGGTGAGCCCAGTCAATCTTAAAAGGACAACTGTTCAGTCTTTGTGAATGTAGCGTATTGGTTAAGGCACTTCTGCTGGGGATAAGCGCACAGTCAATGCTAGTAAGCTCTCTTTTCCAGCTTGGCATCCCTTTCACTCACTGCACCATTTCTGAGAATTTGGGTATTGCGGAATTGCTTGCAAGGAATTTAGTGCAATGGTATGGAACATTTAAATGAAAGCATTTCTATAAGTCCAAACAGCTAAATCCCTTCACTTGTTTCCTTCAGAAATTGCTGTAATACCTTTTACAGTTATCCAGTTATTCATCAGACACGTTCGATGAGAGCTAAGTTGTTGGTGTTTTGGCTTTCCACCAGCCAATCCAGGTTCTAGTTGTTAGATTAATTTCAAAGCTTAAACTTCTGAAATCTCCTGTTAAAAAGCCGATGTTTTGTCAAAGGATATCAGTGTGTTCTTTGCAAAGTTGATAAATTATCTCTTTGAGCAACATTATTTTTGTGATCTCAGATATTTTGCTTGGAAGTATTAATTCATGGTAACTATCATTGCACTTCACAATATCAGTAAATTCAAGTGATTAAGCTACTCTTAACATTTCTCAAAGGTAAGGAAGTCAGTCTTGCATGTTCAATTGAAGTGTCTTCGGAAGGCTGTTGTTTCAGTTCTACTTCAACCACCTTCTCAAATTTTAGCGTATCTTTTGTGGCCAATTTAATAATATAATAGCACCCAATGATCTTATCTATGTTGTCTTACTCATCCACTTGCCTTCTACACTGTGAAAGAAAGAACATGTAATTTATAGTGGGTTTCCCTACAAGGGAGATGTGACGCAATATTAAGGTCCTTGTTCCTGTTGCTAGTCCTTTTCTCTCTGATATTAAGATGATAGTGTCTGCAGCACAATTCATTTTCTCACTGCAAGATATATTCTTAGCACAATATATACACACCCCTCCTTCAGATTTTTCTTTTTTTTTCTTTTGTTTTTAGTGAGTCTGAATATTTGATTGCGACTTTAATTTCTTCTTCGAAAGATTGCTCCTGTGTATTCCACAGTAGGTGTGCATGCTCGCCATGTGGCGCACCGCTGCGACCCCTGCGGTGGTGCCGACATATCGCGCTATAAAGGGAGCTGCGTGCTCCCCCCACCCTCAGTTCCTTCTTGCCACCAGTGAAGGTAGTCGGAACTTGTGCTCCAGCTTTGCTGCAGCAATTCTAGCCTTAGTAGTATCCAGCTTTCCCTGAAGTTACTTGTTGAACTTTTCTCTGTTACTGCTGGGCTCGGGGCATGCCCCGTGGCCCAGGCTTCAAGTCGTGCAACTCTTGTCGCAATCCTATGCCCAGAAGCGATCCACATACTCAGTGTCTTCGCTATCTGGGCGAGGCTCACATTAGTGAGAAATGTAAAATTTGCCGCTCCTTCAAGCCCCGAACAAAGAGGGAGCATGAAATCCAACTCCGAGCTCTCCTAATGGAGTCGGCGTTGACCTCGGCACCGGCGCGTTGAGCTGACCCCGCGCTGGGCATCTTGTCCTCAGCGCGCGCGAAGCGCCCCAGGCTCGCCGTCCTGATTCAGTGTCCGGTACTGCATCTTCGGTGCACAGCGAGGCCCCGTCGACGAGCCGGCACCGCTCCCCTTCTCAGAAGCAAGGGAAGACTCAGCGGCGCCGGGAGAAAGATCGGGGGGGAGGCTAGACCCGTGTTGGGCAGCCCACGATCCCCATCGGGACCAAGACCTCCGACTTGGGTACAACAGAGTAGTCTGGTGCCGTCCAAGTGTGCCTCGCCAGAGGTGAGAATGCCTTCGACGCCGGAGGCAGCTCAGGCCTCATGCGACATCATGACACTTCCGATACCGGGGGCTCCGCTCCAGTCGGGCCCCCGATTCCGTGGGAAGCCTTCGCTCACTGCCCATCGACCCTCTCTGGACGTCTCCGAGGTCGAGATACCGCCCCGAGTTGAAGGGCTGAGCCGCGGACCTCGCTGCGCCTCCACGCCGCGAGCAGGATTGGCTGCGAGCGAGCTTTCCACCTCCACTCCGGGAGGCGGTAGGGGAGGCACTAAGAGACGGCGCCGTTCCTCTTCGAGCCTTGACCGCAGGGACAGGTCTCGTCATCGTCGGCACCACCGTTCCCACTCCGGCACCCGCTGTGGAAGGCACCACGCCCGCAGCTTGTCACGGGAATCCCAGGCACCGAGGAGTCGTAGTTCTGGGCGCCAGAAGCACTACGGAGACAGCACCCCTGACTCCTACCTGTCCTCCTCCGGGGCCCGGAGACGTCATGTACGGGACTGCTCCAGCCATTCGTACGGCACCGTCCGCTCATCCCGGACTTCGGCTTCAGCACTCAGATGCCCCTCGTTGAGCCGCTCGATGCCACAGGACCAGCTGGCTCTTCTGGGCCACCCCGTTTCCCAGGGCCAGGCCGTTCCCTGGCAGGGACAGTGGTGCCAATGGGCACCGTGGCCCCAGGCACTGGCACCGCCAGGACCCTGCTCCGTGGCGGGAGCATCCCAGGCCCAGCCGACGTCGCCGCCTCGGCACCATGACGAGGCAGTGGGCACCGACCCTCCGGCACTGACTCGGGCCCCGGGTCAGGATGTCGCGCTTGTGGTACAGCCGGGTGCACCTCCTTGGCACCGGACGACTCCGTGGTGCCACCACCTCCGGTCTCTCAGGAGGATTTCAAGGCCCACCAGGAGCTACTCAGGAGGGTGGCATCAAACCTCCAGCTCCAGGCCAAGGAGATGGAGGAGCCGTCGGACACATTGTTTAATGTCCTGACCTCCTCGACGCCGGGGCGTGTGGCCCTACCGCTCCATTCAGGGGGTAGCCAATATTGGCTGGCCTCTGGCAAACTCCGGCATCTCTCTGTCCGATCTCCAAAAAGGTCAAACAGAAGTACTTTGTGCCCACAAAGGGGCACGAATACTTATACTCCCACCCAACTCCGAACTCTCTAGTGGTGGAGTTGGCGAACCACCGAGAGAGGCACGGCCAACCCTCTCCTAAGGACAAAGACGCTCGCAGGCTGGATTCCTTTGGGAGAAAAGTTTATTCGTCTGCGAGCTTTCAGCTCAGAGTGGCCAACTACCAGGCATTCTTGAGCAGATATGATTTTAACCTGTGGCGGTCCCTTGCCAAGTTTGAGCCCTCCTTCCTCGAGAAGGACAGGAAGGAGTTCCGGGCCCTTGTGGATGAGGGTGCGGTGGTGGCTAAAGTGGTGCTCCAGGTGGCCTTTGATGTGGTGAAAGACTCCCGTACTACCCTGCAGACGCTGGGCCTGTACGTCCCGCCGGCCAAGGACAAGCCCAGCCTCACACCTCCACTCCACAGGCTAGGGGTAGATATGAGTCCCCGCCTAAGAAGCAGCGGGAGCAGAGGCGCCGGTCACAACACCAATCCCACTTGGCCCCTCATCCGGGGCCCTCTAAGACCAGGAGGCCAGGGAAGCGGCATTTTTGACTGCTTGCGGGTGGTCACTGGGCCTGTTGCCAATTTAACCCTCCCCCCCCCCCAGTTAATAAAGTTCAGGTTTGCAAATCATTTACCTGTCTTCCGTTTGCAATGGTCCTGTATTACTACGGACCGCTGGGTTCTCAACACTGTATCCCTGGGGTACAGGTTGCAGTTTGTTTCGCCCCCTCCCAATTGTCCTCCGGCCAGGGAATCGGCAGAGGACCTGGAACATGCGCTCCTCCTGGGTCAGGAAGTACAGTGCCTCCTCTCCCTGGGAGCTGTGGAGAGGATACCTTGGGAATTCCAGGTCAAGGGATTCTATTCCAGGTATTTCCTCATCCCGAAGGCGAAGGGCGGGCTTCGGCCCATCCTCGACCTGCGGAAGCTCAACCAGCTCTTGGTACGCTGCAAATTCCGCATGGTATCCCTAGCCTCTATTATTCCCTCCCTAGACCCGGGGGATTGGTTTGCAGTGCTGGACCTTCAGGATGCCTACTTCCACATCACAGGCGCTTCCTCCGTTTCCTGGTGGGTCAGGACCACTACCAGTTTACGGTCCTCCCCTTTGGCCTCTTGACGGCCCCCAAGGTTTTCACCAAATGTATGGTGGTGGTAGCGGCCCACCTCAGGAGGAGAAGGCTGCAGGTCTTTCCCTACCTGGACAATTGGGTGCTCAAGGGCAAGTCCTGGTCCCAGGTCCAGTAGCCAGTACCACCTGCTGCGCTCTGGGCCTAGTGGTAAACGAGGAGAAATCCACGTTAGTTCCAGTCCAGCGCATAGAATTCATAGGAGCGCTGCTGGACTCCCAGGTGGCCACGGCCTCCCTTCCAAGGGACAGGTTCGAGGCGCTCAGAGGCCTCGTTGCCTCGGTCACGGCCTTCCCGGTAACCACGGCTCGGATATGCCTTCAAATCCGTGGCCACATGGCAGCATGCACCACAGTGGTGTGACACGCCAGGCTCTGGATGAGGCCCCTCCAACTCTGGTTGGCCTCTCGCTATTCCCAGGCCGGGACGGCCTGGACAAGGTTGTCACAGTGCCGCCAATGGTGATTGCAGACCTCTAATAGTGGTCCCTTCTGAGCAGCATGCTCCGGGGAATCCCCTTCCGAGACCCGTCTCCCTCACTAGATCTAGTGTCGGATGCCTCGGACCTGGGATGGGGAGCCCACGTGGGGGACATCAGGACCCAGGGTATGTGGTCACCCAAGGAACTGACCCTGCACATAAATGTCAGGGAACTCAGGGCTGTGCGCCTGGTGTGCCTGGCCTTTCGCCAGCACTTACAAGGGAAGGTGGTCAGAGTCCTCACGGACAACACCACCGCAAAGTATTACATCAACAAGCAAGGGGGCACGCGCTCCAGGGCCTTATGCCAGGAAGCCCAACTCCTGTGGGAGTTCTGTATAGCCCACAACATCCTCCTCCAGGTTCCACCTACCCGGCAAGAGCAACACGCTCGCAGATCGCCTGAGCAGGGTGTTCTCACATCAGCACGAGTGGTCCCTGCACAGAGAGGTGGCAGAATGGATTTTCCTTCAGTGGGGCACTCCCAAGGTGGACCTATTCGCTACCGCCCAGAACCGCCTCTGTCCCAGGTTCTGTTCCAGGGTGATAGAAGGCAATGGGGCCATGACGGACGCGTTCCTGCTCGATTGGTCGGGGCCCCTGATGTACGCCTTCCTGCTCTTTCCCCTCATAGGCAGGGTCCTACAGAAGGTGAAGCCAGACGGGGCGAGAGTTATCCTGATAGTGCCGGATTGGGCCCGTCAACATTGGTACGGAACCCTACTGCAACTCTTGGCGGCCCCCCGCCCCCGCAGGCTGCCGCTCCGCCTGGACCTTCTCTCCCAGGAGGGAGGTCATCTCCTCCATCCCAACCTGGCCCCACTCCACCTGACAGCGTGGCTGCTCCGTGGCTAGATGCGGAGGAGGGGAGGTTAGATGGGTCCTGCTCGAAAGCAGGAAGCCGTCCACATGGAGGATCTACCTGGCTAAGGTAGGTAGTTACAGTACGTCTTCACTACGGGGGAGGGGGTCGATTTAAGATACGCAAATTCAGCTATGCGAATAGCGTCGCTGAATTCGACGTATCCGAGCCGACTTACCCCACTGTGAGGATGGCAGCAAATGGACCTCCGTGGCTCCCCCATCGACGGCGCTTACTCCTACCTGCACTGGTGGAGTACAAGCATCGATTCGGGGATCGATTGTCGCGTCCCGACGAGACGCGATAATTCAATCCCCAAGAGATCGATTTCTACCCGCCGATTCAGGCGGGTAGTGAAGATGTAGCCTAAGTGGTATCGGTTCTCCTCATGGGCGAGGGAGAGAGGTTCCTCCCCCTGCATCTGCTCCACTCCAGCTGGTCCTGGACTACCTCCTGTCCCTTAGGACCCAAGGGCTAGCCCCCTCCTCTATCAGGGTGCACCTGGCGGCCATTTCGGCCTTCCACCCTCCGGTGGCGGGACAGTCAGTGTTCTCCCACCACATGACTTCCAGGTTTTTAAAGGGTTTGGACAGAGCGTTCCCTTATGCTAGACCACCGGTTCCCCCTTGGGACCTGAACCTGGTTCTGTCACGCCTCACAGGACCTCCCTTTGAGCCCTTGGCCACTTGTTCTTGGTCCCACTTGTCTGAGAAAGTGGCGTTTTTGGTGGCTATCACCTCAGCCCACAGGATTTCGGATCTTAGGGCGCTCACCTCGGAACCCCCGTTTATTGTCTTCCATAAGGGGAAGGTACAGCTTCGCCCCCATCCGGCCTTCCTGGTTTCATATGGACCAGGACATTTTCCTGCCAGTCTTGTGTCCTAAGCCCCATTCCTCCAATGAGGAATGCCGCCTACACATGCTAGATGTGCGTAGGGCGCTGGCCTTTTACTTAGATTGAACAAGGCCATTTCGGGCATCCCCTCAGCTTTTCATTGCTACGGCCAAGCGCATGAGAGGGGAACCGGTTTCCACCCAGCGGATTTCCCACTGGATCACCTCGTGCATACGCACGTGTTATATCCTGGCTGGGCTTCCCCAGCCTCCTCTTGTTAAGGCGCATTTGACGAGAGCCCAGGCCTCGTCTGCGGCCTATGTGGCTCATGTCCCTATTCAAGACATCTGCAGGGCTGCTACGTGGTCCTCTGTCCATACTTTTGCATCGCACTATGCGATCATCTCCCAAGCAAGGGACGACGCCGGGTTTGGTAGGGCGGTGCTCCGCCCATGTAACCCTTAACCTTTATCATTTAGAACTCCTACCCACCTCCATCAGGTATAGCTTGGAGTCACCTACTGTGGAATACACAGGAGCAATCACTCGAAGAAGAAAGGACAGTTACCTGTTCCGTAACTGGCGTTCTTCGAGATGTGTTGCTCCTGTCTATTCCACATCCCCCTCCTTCCCCTCTGTCGGAGTTGTCTGGCAAGAAGGAACTGAGGGTGGCGGGAGCATGCAGCCCCCTTTATAGCGCGATATGTCAGCGCCACTCCGGGGGTCGCAGCAGTGCTCCCCCACTACGGATGCTGCTAAGGGAAAAACTTCCGGCAGCGGTGCACGTGGCAAGCACGTACACCTACTGTTGAATAGACAGGAGCAACACATCTCGAAGAATGCCGGTTACAGAACAGGTAACTGTCCTTTCTCTTCATACTTGAATCAGAGTTAGCAGTTTTCTTCAGAGAAAACAATTGGGTATGGTGAAAAAGAAGCACTGTTGGAAAGAAAATGAGGGGTTCATAATAGGGAAACCCCAGTTTTGCTTTTTGTGTACATGGATTTCCCTTCTTCATAGTATTAGACAATTCAAACGCATGTTTAACAATCTATGGGATTTTTTTTTTAATACAAAATGTATTGTGGAGAGGGCAGGAACACCCAAAAATGTGTTGAATGTATTTCTGACTATTTTATTTTATTTTACCTTCACATCTCAGGAAATTCAAGATCTTATCAGCAGTGGGTGCATACAGTAAAGGTATAACAATTTTATTTTTATTTGACTAGTTTGTTTATTTTTGTAAAAGTCAGCATACTGAACATCGAGCTTTAAAAGGATATTTGACTTTATATGGTCAATTAGCCGCATTCTCTAAATTTGTGTAGTGTTCCTTGTATTAATGTAACAGAGAAAGCATATTACATTAGTAAGGAAGTTATTTTTACTTAAATATTTTTTTATAAACTAGTGTCTGTGTCATGATAATATTTTTATATTAGTTTAAAAATGAGAAAATGTCTCATGCACAAAATAAATGCCAAATTTTGAAAAGCACAGAATGTTTTTCTGTTCATCTAGCCAAGGATTTTTCTGTACGCGGTATTGTGTTACATTCCATAACTGTGAGTTAGGTGTGGCACTAGGATTTGATAGGAATTTTATCACTTCTAGTAAACAGCAGTTTGGTTAATAGTGTTTTTACATAGTCTGACTAACAGAGGACCTTTGTTGCACAACATTGTTACTAGGGAGGATTAGTAAAATCTAGTACTTTAGACAAAACTCTTGTGATTAAATAAGACATGATTACCTCAATGTGATAGAAATAGTTTTTTTAAAATGATACAATATATACATTAATAAGCCAAGGAAAGCTTCCAATATTACATGTAATGTGGTAACAGTTCATGCATGGGTATGAGAATACGTCATTATGTTAGAATGCATTGATAAATATGTGTCAGCCATGATAATGACATACTGTAACCCTTGTGTAGATGTAGACAGCAGGTTGTAGATAGAATGCAGCTGTGGAAATTTTTCCTAATTTAAAAAGAGGGCTACTATTTTCCTACTTTATTTTATGTCAGCCTGTCATTTATTTTTCTTACTATTCTTAACTTTTAATCTTTGTTATAAGGGTTATTAAAATATGCCTTTGTATGTTTCAGAAAGGAGGTGCACTAATCAACACAGCCATGACCAAAGCCAGCCCTGCTGTGAAGACAGCATACAAATTTGTAAGATCAACACAATCTGTGCATAAAAAATTACAGAAACCACCTACAATCTCCAGTTATTGTCAAAAACTGAAAAAGCTGTGTAGTTCCAATATGTATTACAGAAAAACATTACAGCCTAAGAAATTGTTTTCATCTTTTATTCCTATCTTGTGAGGGAACAATAACCACTTCATGTTACTGTTTTAAGTGGTTCAGTATGCTATTTTTGGCTTCATTCAAAATATACCGTAAATGCTTATTTGAATACCTATTACATATTTGAAATACAGCTGAAAACCTCTACTTAACTGATGATCTTAAAATATGGACGCTGAAAATACTAAATCTCATTACTACTTAGTATTATACTAAGGCCCCTTTACTCCTCCCTGGCAGTGTAAATTAAAAGTCCGTATAAATGTTGTGTATAGTTCTAGGTGGTGTAAAGGAGTCTTTGTGTACATAACAATATGCCCCTAAGGACTCCAGTTTGACACTGCGTGGTACCCTATCCAAAGCGGGTTGGGAAGCATTTATATTGTGTGCAAGGAACAATTGCAGTCCAAAACTTCCACCCTAAGCAAACTATTCCTTATCTGAGTATGAGCATCTTTTAAACTTATTGTTATGGTGTTAATAAAATAGCACTAATTCAAAAAGTTATGGACTTGCACTCTTGGCCCTTGATTTACAGCTTATCTAGATGAAGCTGGGGTGTAAATCTGTACCGCCCTAGCATGTCACATGCTAACTGTCTACATGAAGCATGCATGTAAAAGTTACCTGACGCATTTTGATCTACCCCACTTTGAAACAGGAATAGGATCAAAGTGTTCTAGGGAACTTTTAGTGCGTGGTAGCCGGGTCCACACTGGCAGTGCGCAGCAGGCTAGTGCAGTGAAGATTTACACCCCAGCTTGCCACACGCTGTTTAACTAGTTTTATGTCTTCAGTTTGACAAGCAGTCCAGTTTTTAAATGATCTTTAAATATCCCTAGATCATAAAGAATGTGAATTACATTATATTATCCAGGGTATTAAAAACAATGTGGTAGCTTGTAAGAAATGACACAATAAGTATTTTAAGATTGGGTTCAAAGCACACAGGGGAAGAATCTTCTCTGCCTTTCTTTTGGCTTTTCCAAGGGCTCTTTAGATTGATGCATAGTAAGTAGTTCTGAATAAATCAGTGCTACAGTGTGATGCTAGTAGATTTTAAATAAAACTTAAAAAGAGAATTTTTAATTATACATCAATTCAAACTCTCACAAAAGTCATGAGGAAAGAAACAGGTAAATAAATTAAAGGTACTGTATAACCACCCACTCATTTATAATTTAAAAATGGTTCATTAACAGGCTAGCAGGAAATTATTCTCCTCCTCTGTTTTTCATGAGCTTAGATGAGGTTTCATGATTTCCTCCCAGCTACCCATTTTGCCCATTATGTCCCTGATCCTACAACTTTCTGTATCAGCAGACTCCTTGTGTGCAAGAAGCCTTATTAATTTCAGTGGGAATCTGTGCATGTTCAGGCATAGATCAAGGTGCAGGAGCAGGCCTATATGTCCTCTCTTGCCCTTTCCCCTTCCATACATGCATGCATCTACTACATGGCACCCTGTTGCCTTGTTATTGAGCTACTGAGCTTATGATTTAAGGGTCACATTTTCAAAAGTTCCCTAATCTGGTCATCAAAACTATCCCAAGTTGTTGTACAGACATTCCTCAGGTTACACAAGACGCGACTTACGCAAATTCGCACTTACAGAAAAAGTTCCGTAAGTCAGAAATAGGATTTTCAAGTGCAGAAATTTTTGCGTAACGTACAGGTGTACGTTTCCAATTTATGAAAAATTCGAGTTACACAAGGCTTTCCGGAATGGAACAATTGCGCAGGTCGGTGGGCATCTGTATATGGAAACACTCATAACTCTCCCCACAAACTACATCTCCCTGGGTGCAAAATCAATAATTAAGATGTGTGTGTCACTGATTTTCATGTGTAGAGTCTGAAGTTTTTCATATATCGCCCTTAAATGTGAAAAGTCATAGGCATAATTTTCAAGGCTACTTTTGAAAATTGGTTCTAAAAGTTAACTTGAATCTAACACGGTTCATGTAAGGAAAACTTTCCTATTTCTCTTAAGACCAGGTTAGCATTTTTTCTAGCAAAAATAAAATGTAGAAAATTTAGAATATAATTACTTGTCATCTAGAATGGTAATTCATCTCTAAATAGAAGGATGCCCTTGGGTCCATTTTCTGTGCAAATTATTGTCATGAACAATCATGGGACTTGGCTGCCTATTTTAATGCACACAGTTTCCCCCTAACTATCAGCACTACGCTGTTCAGCAACGCTGGAGAAATTCTCCATCTGCATATAAAACCACTTCATTTCTTTTAAGATTGATGTTGCCTTGCAAGTTACCAGACTGGAACACTATAGCAGTGAGCTTGAAAATCTTAACAGTTTTCCAACATGAGTTGCTATTAAAATACTACTTCAGATTTAAAGGACCATCTCAAATAAAGAGATGGACACTAGAGACCAGTAGGATGGTTCATTTTTAGCAATAGGTGAGGATACATTTGCAAAATTAGTATGTTTTCACATTGGCATGTATGCACAATTCTTACTAACTGACTGCTGTTAGAATAGTATAGCTAACTGATACAGCCCAGGTGAAATTAGCAATAGAGATTATTATCCTTATATCACATAAAATTTAAAAAAATATTTCTTATTAAGTAGGCCTTATAAAGCATATTCTTTGAACAAAGCCTATCTCTTGCGCCACCAGTTAAGTCCTTTTGTTTTAATTTTCTAGGCAAAAAGTCATGCAAAGCAGGGAATAAAAGAAGTGAGGAGTAAGTTAAAACACAAGGTATGTAATACAATTTTACTTTCTTACCTTGCTTCTTGTATCAGTTTGAAGCTTATACTTTACAAATCACATGAGATTTGTGTTTTTAATGACTTTTGAAATATGCTTAGCCCTTTGTTCAACAATACATTTTTCATAACGAGCCCTCTGGCAACTATCTGTCATTCTATGCATCCACTGAATAATCTCTTTATTGTTTGCATATTTTATCATAGAACAACAGAGATCTTCAAAGATACGTTAACAGGATGTATGTTTTCATAAAGCTGATTGCTTTGATATCACAATTGAAGCCTTTGCTTCAAGCTGAGAATTTAAGACAGGACAGTCTTGCAGTACAATGTAATTCAGAAGGTGTAGTTGTCTGTTTTGGATTCATAAGATCCGAGCACAATGTTAATGTTTTAAAATAGAGAAACATTTCAACTTTGAAAAATAACATAGAAATATCAAAATGAAGCTTGATTTAGGCATTTAAGGACAGTTTTCCTAATGAGTTTTATTTCTTCACTTATGATTATCCTTGTGAGAAGGGGGAACTAACTTCAATGTTATTTTATACTTTTCTCAAATATAAAGTTTAAAAAAATATTTCATAAACATTAATGGATTTAAATTGTTTTATATACATTCTAAAAGCTTCATTTGAAAACTTCACTCTGTTGCATTTGATAACTATTAACTTTTTGCAATGCTGTATTTCATTTTGTTAATACATATGATTTTATGACAAATATTTAGTAACAAATGATCTGTATTAACAAAATTATTTTTAGTACTCTATGTATACATAGGATATGTAGATAAATATTGTAAACATGAGATTTTAAATCTATTCTGTTGTGTAGGAGAGTGATGAAGAATATGGAACTTGTAGCTCTGGTGTACTACAGTGTGCGCCAGTGTACACCTTACACAATCAGAAAAGAGGAAACTCAG
Source organism: Malaclemys terrapin pileata (assembly GCF_027887155.1). Taxonomy (NCBI): domain Eukaryota; kingdom Metazoa; phylum Chordata; order Testudines; family Emydidae; genus Malaclemys; species Malaclemys terrapin. Next base: position 66,023,750 of record NC_071512.1, on the reverse strand, counting down.
AAAAACGAAGACTTGCCCAGGTAAGTCACCTGAAACCTTTGCTATCACTTTCTTTAAAATATTAAAAAATAACTGTTTTCCTGTTACAGTAGTGTGTTAAAATATTATGGTAAATACCTTTATTACCATCTGTATTCAGGAAATATGATAAGTAGTATTCACAATAATACTGCTTGCATATTATGCTGTTTTGAGAGTTGAGAGAATGGCTGATCATATATCATCCTCCTGGAGGGGAAAAAATAGGAAATTCAGCAGGGAGATGAGGTTGCCAGCTACATCTCCAGGAAAAGAAATCACAATTGATCCTTAGAAATAGGACTATATTTTCAAACAAATATTTAAAAATATTTAATAAATACTGTTTAAAAGTACAAAGAGTACAAAACAGATAAATGCTAGGAATATTGAAGGTGTGATCTATTGAAAAGTTTACTTAGTAGTATGTATCTTTTATGGACTCCCATTAGATAAATAATTTCATAGGCATAAAACATACATATCCGATCAAGCATGAATATTAGTTTTTGAATAAAGGAATTCTGGTATATTCACGTATGCCCAAGCTGATTTTCACTGATAAACTGTCTTTTTACAACCCTAAAATACAGTGGTATGTGTTAATACTTTACCGAAAGCCAGTTGATTTTGAGAGAGGGCATGCCTTTAATTCAGACCTTGCTCAAGCTAATTATCATATAGTGAATTTACTGCTAAGTAACTAACACTGTGTCAGATGTCTTGTCTTTCTGTTCTCAGTTCCTTTAATGGGTCTGGTTCTCTATAACAGGTGTAATATCTCGGTTTTAGCCCAGTACTAATTCCCAAATTCTATTTGAATTATTGCTTTATTCTGTACAGAGTAATAAACAGTCTGGGGGTTTTGTGATCCCTTTTGAATAAGAATATATATTTTTAATAATATATACAAACTCCTGCTTTTGATACCACAAATGTGTCTTCCTTAGATAAGAAGTGAGTACTGTAGGTCTTCGAATTGACAGTTGAATTTACCTGACTATTGACACTATTTTACTTTATATATAATAATAATGTTATGATAAAATTCTAATTTTGTAAGCCCATGCATTCAGGTGTTTTGACTGATAAAATAGAAAGTGTTTGTGGAAACTAATATACAATTAGGGTAGATTAATGACTTGCTCAGTAGAATGTTAGAAAATGTATGGTAATACTGAGGCCATTGGTTCCAGTGGTATAAATAATGTAGGCAGATCTATTTTAATTATATAGGTGGATTCTCTTCTGTAACATGTTTTTCAGGTTTCTTTTTAAATACAGTAATACTAAAGTCTGCAAGTGTGTGCTGTCATTGTATTTTCACATAGACTAACACAGTGCGTCCTTTCTTTCAAGAACCTTGTATAGTTTAAATTTCCTGCCTTGACAGTTGAGACAGAAGATATGCAGATACATTTAGAATTTTAAAAATGTAGTATTTATAACAGAGATTGATACTTATTTATTTTTAATTGGTAACTGTCATTCTAATATACAGAAACTTTTTCTTTAACCACATCTGTGTCGCATAACACTGCTTTTTTCAGTACACCGTAGAAACACATACCCAAATCTGTTTATATGTTCACTTAAACTTTTATGCAAATGTACAACACAAATATAGCTAAAATATGTGTCTGCACATTCAGATGCTTTTAAATGCTGCACATGTAGAAAAATTGTTAGCTTATTAATTTACTTCATGGTCAGGTCTGTCTGCTGTTCCACTTTAATTGTTTAATTTTAGTACTGGAGTCAACATCAATAAATTATACCAAAGTAAATTTTATTATTAGATACTAATGTTTCTTCTGAAGGATTGTGTCATTGTAGAATACTTAAACATTTATATGATTTTTCATTCATACAATCGTATAATACTGAGATTTAGTACATCTTTTCTGACAACTAGCCAACTTTTTATTTGTGAAACAGCATACACTTCTTTCAGAATGATACAGTGTATCAGGTCAGAACAGCTGAGATTTTTTTTGTCCTATATAGAGCAAGGAAAATCTTAATGTGCTTTAAAAAGCGGGGAGTTGTTTACGAGACAAGCTCTGTTACTAATGGCTCCATATCTTTGCCGAGCTGAGAGAGCAGCATGACCTATGTCCCCACCCCATCCTCTACCCTGAATGTCACATGCACTCAGTAGGCAGGAAACAACAAGCTGTAATCACTGACCAAGAAGTTTGGTCTTCTACAGTTCCAAAAAATGCAAACTGGGCTTTGTGGTCCCAAAACATCATTATTTATATGGAGTCTCAGGCTGTCCTACATGTTATAATTGGTGCTGTTTTTAAACATGGAGGCTCTTAGCATCAGCTAACAATAATGCAAGATCCATTGAACTAACTGCTGGCTTTGAGAGCTTGCATCTATATAAATTATATTACTTATTATTATTATTAAAAGCCAATGAATTGCATTCATTGCTACAGTTCATAATTGTAGAGCTTTGTCTGAAGCTTTCCTTCCTGCTGATTAATCTTTTTGTCCAGGTTTCTAAAATGGCGCTGCTCACTGTCATCTCACTGTAGTCACTGAAAAATAAGATAGTGCTAATGGTCACACAGTAGCTTATGCATTTAAATATACATTTTAAATAATGGATAAAGGTTGATTCACTGAAAAATCAACTATGAGAATACTTCTAAAATCCCAGACAGTGTAGATTTTTAAGTCTTCTTACCTCAAGACAATGAGGGCTTCCCCCACGCCCCCACTCCTCCATCCCCATTATCAACCATCTCACAGTAAGTCATTTTAAAGTACTGCAACATAAAGAATTTAATGTTACACTTTCTGTTTCATGTCAGGCCTATTGATGGGAGTTTTTATTTCCCCATTGCTGCTTTCCAGTAAACCATAAATGTCAAATTAGTCATTTGAAATAAATTCAAAAATATTGTTTATAATTAAAAAAAATACTTTATAAAATAGTGTATGATGCTGAAGTTCTCTTGATTCTAGAGATCAGTTTAATGACTGTTTCATTACCAGGAGATTCTGTACAATAGAATGTGAATCTGCTTTTTACCCCAACAAATAGTAGTTTGTATGCTGGTCTACTAATTAGTACGGTTATTTCCTGTTTTGTTGATGAGGCTTAAATAAATGTCAAGGGTACAGCCATGAAGATCTTCCAATTAGGCTTTGCGTTTGTAAAACCCAACCCCTTTGCTTTTGTGTGAAGATGACAGTTCCAACTGCAGCCTCAGCCTAACAGGGCTCAAGGGAAAGGATTCTTCTCTGGTTTTATTGAAAACAAGGCCAGTTTGGCCCAGTGAGAATACCGGCACTGGTCACAATGCAGAGCCATTTTTAACAATGAATATTTACTAATCTTTATCATTGCCCTTGTGGTTGTTTTTAAAAAAAAATAGACTTTAAAAAAAATCAGAATGAATTATGATATGTAAAAGAGCTGCTAAAGCTTAATCAGAGGATAAATAATTAAATCTGTTATCACAAACTATAGTGATTATATTGGTTTCCTTTAATTAGCATTTGGGAAATCTTTCCCAAGGAAAGCAAAACAAAAAAAAACACAATTCAACTTAGCCTAAGATAGTGTTAGAAAAATTGTTCTCTCTCATATATGTTTGAGCCCACTCTTGCTTAGGTTAGCTATTCTGGGCTTTTTGTGTGTGCGGGAGCTTAGCTGTATTGCAAGTCAACATTAACAGATGGATTGCCCTAAGCAAGGGAAAACCACAACAACAAAATCTAGTGAAAGTAGAGGATTGAAGCTTTTTATTGTTAAGCCTTATTAAAACCTTGGCATGTACACTACTGTTAACTGTTTCATGCCTTGAACTAATAGCATTTCTGTGATATTTTCTGTATTCTAAGTAGACAAGGTACATGAGATAGTATGAGAAATTTCGAGTTAAATGTTTTGAACGACAAACTAAAACAAAACATGAGATTGTTTCAGCTCATGTTAACGTTATTTTGCCACATATTATTAGCAAATTACACTCTGACTATGTTTTTACTATTTACCAACATTTTTTGGTAATACTGAATTAAACTACTGAGAACTCAGTTTTTCATAATTCATTTTAATTCCTTTTCTTTAAATGCATTGATGCAGTGCAGATTTCGGGGTGGGGGCGGGGGAGTGTACACAGACACAACCATGTTTCTACCATATTGCTTAAAATACAAAAAAAAAAAAAGAGTTTCAGTAAGAAAAAAGGAGGAATACCAGGAAGATCTGTTTGTTTTCATGAATATGATCTATGTAATTTTACCATATGTAACCATTATCCCAAGTGATTGGTGGCTTATTTAAAAGGGAACATTGCTGGGTTTAAATAGTCCTTATGTATTCAGTGGCTTATAAAACATGCTAGCAGATTTGCAGAGTACTGTGTAACAACTATGAGCTCATTTTATAATTAATAAGCTACCAGTGCACCCTTGTCTCAAAGGAAATAGACGTAAGACTTATAGGCATGCAGTAACTTGTAGCCATAATAAAAAATAGGGCATTTGGATTGTAAGTGTGGATTTACTGGGAATCCCAATGTGTCCCTGCTACTTTACTTACACATATATCAAAGCAACCAGGTGAACTACTTGTCATGACTATGCAGTATTTTAAATATAGTGTTTTAAAAATCTCATTTATAATTGAAACCTCTTTATGTAACAAGTGTAACTAAAACCAGTTCAGATTAAACCTCTTATCTTGCTTTCCCCAAACATAAGTGAATTGACCAAATAAAAGTATTCTTTCTCTTTTCTTTTTAAAGCAGAACATAGGTGTGACTTTCAGATACTTAGTATAAATATAGCATAATGAATAGAACACACACAATTCAAGTGATAGAATGTGTACTTTGGCTCCTCCTCAACAGCTATTGCAAGTCTCAGAGGAGGAGGCAGCATTCGGCATCTTCAGGAGAATACCGAATGCCCCATACATCAATACCACCTCCAATGGCTAGCAAAGAAATGACACAAATATTAGCTGCAAAGAGCCTCCAGTACCTGACTACCCTCCCAACCTGGCAAAAGGTGATTATGGCGGGAATAGAAAGGAAATGGGAGAAGAGGAGATTGGAGCAAAATTGGGCCATTGGAGTGCTGCTGAATATAAATACTGCAAAAGAGGGAGAGACAAGTCCCATTATCAAACATGAATCGAACATCTTCATCATTTAAAAAATATAAAAGTTGTTATTCCATGCTTTCTATTGTATTTGGATTCAGCTGAAATGTTTGGGATCACATTTGGGAAACACAGAATAATAGCTTCTGTCCACATGCCTCATATCTACTGAAAATCCTACATGGATCTTGGGTTGCTTTAATCCTCATTGAATAATTAAAGTAATGTAGATAAAATATTACAATTGACAGATGTCAGATGCAGTAACAATTAGCAGTTTTGAATTTGTATTTTAATAGTGTGCTTCATCTTTAGGGAAACTTTTCCTATAAAATATGTTCTGCGATAAACTTCGGTCAATTGGTAAATTATATATTTTGAACAAAAGAGGGCATAATTTGAAAATATTGCAAGCAATTTTAGTTTTCTTTTAATTTATGGGGACTTTTTTTGTTTTTGTATGTCAAGTAAGATCTCTTCATTCTGCAAATTGTTCAGCTTTTCTTTTAATTAAAAATGAAAAACCTAGACAGCAAAAAATTCAAATTATAAATTACGAGAGTGCCCTCTGGTGGTCCTGATATCTTCCCATATACTACAAGCATATGTACCCAGTGTCATATGGTGAATGCTTGCTCTTTATATCAAAAGATCTTTTAGAAACAAAACAGTAACCATTATCTCAATAGAATTCTTATCTAAAAGAGTATGCAGACTTATAGATGTTTGTCATATCCATGTCCTTCAAACAGAACAATCTTTATTTTTTGTAGATGTACTCTCTGAACAGTAACAATCTGTTTCCTTAATTCACTTAAAATATTTTGTGGCATAACCATACTCTTGAGATTAATTATGAAAAAATATTGAAGGGGGACTATCTTGTTTCAGTGATTTATTTAGCAAATTGATGTATTTAAAACAAAAAAGGAGACAATGCAAATATTATAAAGCTTTTTATTTTTATCTCTGATTGTTTCTCTTCTGTTCTTAGCCCATTCTTTTTTTTTTTTTTTTTCCTGTTAAGATATTAACAAAACAGAAAGAAATCTTATGGTACTAGCTGCATTTCTGGTGCAAGTTCTCCTTTACTCATTATTGACTTATAGTCTCATGTTTCATTTTATTCTATAGAAGACATCTGCCCTTCTTTGGTTTGGCCTCCCCAGTGAAAAACCATACTTGAGAGCCATCTCTGACTGTCATCAAGTTTCCAAACAAAAAAAGGGAGGGCCTGGAAGCTGGTCCAGAAGCTCTTGCTGGCCTTTGTGGCATTTAGATGAGTAGTTGGCCTTTTCAGGACCAAGGCACCAACACATACTGCCTCAGCTTTATCCAAATGAGAAACCTAGAAAGTGAAAGCTTGGCAGGTGGATTCTTTTGACATATGCAATCTATTTTAGTTCTGGAACTAATGAATGAAAAGGCAGTTCAGCTGTGAGTCTGTCACAAAAACAACCTTAGTGTTGCACAAACAAAGGATTCTTTTAAGGTTCTGAAAGAGAAACACTATTGTGCTGAGTATGCTGTGGAGAATCAGAAGAAGCTCTTCAATATTTGATAATTAACTGAAGTAACTAGGGGTAGACTACTAATCAAGATAAATTACATTGATATTTATATCTTACTTTTATTTGCCATGCATCCCTCTTCTCGCGTCCTACCTAAGAACAGCAGTTACAGATAGTGTTATGGCTCCACCTAGCAGAAGGAAGGAGTCAAAAGTTCTGTCAATTCAAGACACCAATCCATCTGCTTCCTTTCCAACTTAATTTTGCCTCCTGACCTAGAAGCATGGAGAGAGCAGTCTTATGTCTCCAGCTTCAGCTCCCCTTCTGTCTGGTCTCTAACCTCCTGTACGTTAGAGGGAAGCAATGAAAAAAGAAGTGATTCAGGTATAGGACAATGAGTTTGGCTGATGGAAAAAGCAGGGAGAAGAAGAGCAACAGAAAAAATCCTTTCCTGTCGAGACCTTACAGCTAGTAGAGTTGGCAGCTGGAAGGGATAAATGTAAATGGAACTAGCAGGAAGATTTCCTCCTCATGATTAAATCTTCTGATCATGGACTCTGAACTGAGATGATGTTGGAATCACACCTAAGGCTGAACTCCATTTCCCCGCAACATAGATTAGCTTCTTAGATTGCACAGTCAGTCTGAGAGTTCCTCATCCGGATAGGCTCTAACAGAGCCTGTAGGTCTGCGTGACAGGGTTGCAGCTGATGCAATATTGCCAACTCTTCTGGTTTTATTGCAAGTCTTATTTGGGTCTGTTCCTAAAGCCTCAGCTCATGGAATCTCAGTTTTCATTTTTTAAAAAGTTTCTAGTCCTCATGGTTGTGTGAAAACGTGAAGCCTCAGCAGGCTTCAAAAATCAGAATGGAAATAAAAAGAATCCAACATCAATTATTTTGGTAAAAAAACAACCCTCATGATTTTTAAGCCAAGTGCAAACATTCGGCCCCAAAAATCATGACTTTTGTATGTTTGGGGTTGGTAATATTATCAATGCCAAAACTACCAGCATATCAGCCCTCTTTGTTTTCAGAGCCTCCATGCTTCCCAATTTGGGCTTATGTATACTGGATGAAATCTATGCCCACCATCAGGGTGTTGCCCAGCTTCTCATGGCAATGACCCTTCTCATGACCTTTCTGGAAGAGTTATTCCCACTCTGGGATTGATGCCCTCCCATGGAGGGAGCTTGGTGCTGATAGGCTATCTTCCTCCTCCCACATTCTAGCCAGCAGAGGTGACAGGGTCTCTTTGGCTCGGGGCTCTGAATGTATAATGCTTTTCTGGGAATCATTACAACATCCCTGTAATCTCTTTTACTCCAAATTACTCATATGTACCCTTAACCTTAGCTCTATTTTCACATAGCTTTTGGTCTGGTAATTTCCCCTTTTTTAAAACAGCAATAATTTTGTATATGAACTATTAACAGAAATCCCAAAGAGAATGTTACCATGTAATATTTTTCATGATTTGAAGATATGGTGTATCAACCTGAAATCAATTTTTCTTTATTTTAACATTTTAGGATCAGATTAACTGATATGTTCTGGCTGCTTCACCCTACTTAGCAGCAGTGCAAAGCAACCTGAGTGTTCTGGCCATTTAAGCTGGGTTTACAGCTGTTTTGTATCATCAGAGCAGCACAAAACAGCTAGATTGTACATCCTGGGTTCCCCAACCTCCTGACCTCTGCATCTCCAAATTTCATCTTCCTCCCCGTGTTTCCCTACACATTGGGTAAGTAGTTTACCTTTAAGGGAAGGACATCATCACAGAGAACTAGTTTAGCATGAGCCTCTATTAACTATAACAGTAATCATCCCTGGAAATGGAACCTGTGTCCTCATGTTTTTCAGGAGGTTTGTTAATATCTGGGCTACAGCTCCCAGTCTAGTATTGTTTTAATTCTGACTGATTTCAAGAAAGGTCTGTAAGACCTTTACATCTGCTTTAAATTGATTCTCTCCAGGTCCATCCTTCAGCCTTCTGAGCTATTCATAGCCCCATTAAAAGTAGAGAAATTGTTTCTCATCATTATCCCCCAAAGCTTCTTTATTCCCTTCTCTCGCAGATTCCTAAATACCAGCAAGTAGTTTTCAGATTTCCCGTGGTTCATGGAACCACATTCAAACTTTGAGAGACCTATCCCTGAAATTATAAGTAAGGTTCTCTTAAGGTAGCATTTCAGTTGCTGTCAAGATATCCCACAGAGAGTGGGGAATTAAACTCACTGATTATTTCTCCTTCGGTGGTTTGCGTCTTTCAAAACCAGACAGTTCACTGACTTTCCCACTGAGTTTGTTCTGGGGATTAATTCAGAGTTGTATGTTAACGAACCTATTGGTTTACTTAGGTTGTATCCTTATCTGTATTTGCTGCAGCAGAGAGTCTTTCTCTGCAGTTTTGAAGTCATTTTCTATCTTGCACTCATAGTTTTAGAAGTTTCCTGTTTGTGATGGTAACAAGTGGCAAAAGGTACCAAAACTACAGTGTTTTGGCAGATTAAGAACTATATCTTACTAATTTATGTCCAGGGCAAACAGCCAAATGCCATTTTGTATGAGGCCAGTGTGGACTGTTCCAAACTGTCAGAGCAGAAGTACATGATACATGGCCATTTGTTCATCTCCTTCCAACTGCATCTGCCATTTCCAGTTGGATCAGTCCTTGCCTACTGAAATGTATTGGCTATTAGGTGCTCTGAGCACAATTGTCAAGTAAGCATAACTGCCGTGGCTCACTTCTTATGACATCATTTGTCTGTAAATGTGGTTGCTTGGTATAATGGGGAAGAGGAACACTGAACAAGGGAAAATTTACTCAACTGTAATCCAATTTGTCATAGTCTTCTCTTTTCCTCCCATTTCCTGCATCATTCTAGTCTGCCCTTGAGGAGTGTAACTAAAAGTATTTTCCCTATGATCTCATTGTCCTTTACTATAGCCTGGAAGTACCTAACTGGAAAGGAGTGTGTGGATTAGTGCTTACATAGTACCCTGAACTAACTGATTTTTTGCCTCCTTGCTTCTGTCTGTAATTCTTGTTGCTGGATAGGATGGGAGAAGGAGGGGACTGTGAGAAATAGAATTTCTGATGAGTTTTCCTTATCTAGCTTTCTCATATTAAATGAGTAACTTTCATATCTTAAACCAGAAGGAAACTTTACTTCACATATTTTATTTTAAACACAGTTGAAAACTTTAAATGTTGATATATTGAATAGTCAGTAAAAGTGAAACTATATTTGAGCTGCCATTTTTCAAAGGCTTATTCGTTTCTCATGTTGAGGACAATTAATGGCAGTAGCCTTATCAAACTTCCTGTGTTAGATAAAAAAACTAACATTTCAAAGATTTGGCTTTCATGCCCAATCAAAAATATAACAATTTAACTTTTAAATCCTTTAGTATTTATGTATTTCTCCTACATTTTCATGCCCAATCAAAAATGTAACAATTTAACTTTTAAATCCTTTAGTATTTATGTATTTCTCCTACATTTTTGAGATTTTGGGGCCATCATAGCAAGTTTATGAAACCACTATCATATGTAAGAGAACTTTTTTCCTTTTGTAACTTTCCTCATTTTATTTGGGTCTGTCCATATTTATAGTTGCTGCTATAATCTTCGATTTATTCACAGTTGCCAGCATCCACCTCAGTCCTCTAGTCAGCAAACCTTGTAAAGATGGAGGTTTTCCAAAAAAGCAAAGACCAGAGAAGACAGAGTTGTGAAAATTATGGCTAAGCAGTCATAACCTTATTAAAATAACATATATTAATGATGAAAGGAAACATGTCTTGACAGTAGGGAAGAAGCAACAGCATCACAGATATGTCACCAGCCCACCAATTCCAGTGCTCCATAGAGGCTCCAGGATAGGTGAATGGCCCATGCTATAGTGACATCATCAGGCACCATGATGCCATCTGGGGGTTGAAGATGGGTCTCTGAACTCATCCCCGCACTGGCTACAATTGCTCCTTTCCCATAGCTTCTGTACAGGCCAGTTAAGCTTGACGGGGTGGTTCAATGAAGTGGCTTATGAAGGCCACCAACTGATCATTTCTTAAATTGTTTCTTTGTGGAACTTACACTATATTTCACAGATAGGAAGGAAAAGATAACATAGTTAATTATTTGTGTGAGCCAGAAGAGGTGAGGATATCTATCAGAGAAACCTTCACTTTACTCTTATAAACAAAATAAGAAAAAATTAGACTGCATGAAACATATATATGTGTATGTATATATATAAATTTTATGAAGATTTTATTATTAAATTTATTATATAAACAGTACCAACTGGAAGGTGCCATATGAGTTTAGTAATTGTAGGAAGTTTTACTTGCTTTATAAAGCAAATTATGACAACACTTTATTAAGTCTTCATAAAGTTTTGGTGCAGCAAGAAAGGAGGGTTACGATCTTGTTTTTTTCTGGTAATGAATTTAAGAGGTCTGTTTATTAGAACTCTGATCAGGAAGGAAACAAAGGTCTGTCCCTTTTTTTATGAAATGGCATAAAAAGTGTGCACACTTCAAAATGCAGAAAAGACAGAAATTAAAAGCTTAAATAACTCCGAACAGCAGGGTTCATCAATAATGGAAGGTTTTCTTAAATGACTTTGACAGCTTTTGCAGGTGCACATACTATGTCACTTCATCTAGTGGAGCTTTGAAAAAGATTTATGGCTCTCCATTTAGAATTTATTAAGAGGATTTTTTCTTTTTTGCAAAGCAGTCTGGACATACTCCTCCCTCCTAGTCATTTTTATTGCAACTCTGAAAGGAAAGTCATCTATTCAAAAACATATGTTGTATTTTGTCTCAGTGGCTATTTCATGGTACCTTAAATGATTGTGAATATGCTTGTTTAGTCCTGGAAATGTGCCTATAATATATTTCTTTCTTTTACATTTTAAATATTTTTATGTACATCTCATTTTATTTATGTTAGCATTCACCAATTGGATGTAAAAAAAAATATTTCCTCCTATAATACCACACCCATAAAAATTCAAAAATCCATCTCCAAAGAGAGAGTGAAAGTCAAGGGGAAAGGCAGAAATGTCTCTCATTTTTATTTACTTCATCGGCATATGTTGTGTCCTACACTGCCTTTGTATACTATACTATTGCTGCTGGTATCCACTAATGTGCAAAGTAATGGCAAACCGTAATACTTTCAGAAGACCTCTCAAAAGAGCCCCGGCAAGGGTAACTGTTAAGCCCTGTGGCGTATGCCAGTTCTAATCAGCTTGTTCAGTTCCTGTTTTCCAAAGACATACCTTTTTTTTCTTTTTTTCACCTGACGCATTCACTCTTTGAAACTATTTGTACTGTTTGTTTCTAGGAGCCAGTCAGTGTAATCCCATGGGATTTTATTCTGTTGATAGAATTAATACTTCCATATAAAAAGCCTGTTGCAGTTGCTTTTTTTATTTGTATTTTTGGTAAGCATTTTTTAAAAATGGAATGAATTCTTCATTTTGGAATAGCCCTTCTTCTCTTGAAGACTTCTTGTTTCATCACTGAGATGATTTATGGTTGCAACAACTAAATCTGATGTGTCTACAGAACTGGACTCTCCAGAGCCACTTGCAGAATTGAGGCCTTAATTTGTATTAAATGAGAAATTTATCTGGAATTGACACATCAGTGGGAATCTCCATTGAGAATTAATTCATTCCCAATACTATGGAATCAAAGTATTTTAATGGATAAACACAGATAAATGTTTAGACAACTGAGTGTCACTGCTGCTAGCCATAAAGAGGATATGTTTCAAAAGATACTTTCAGTAGCATTAGTCACTGACGAGTCAGCTGTCCACTGTTTCATTAGATATTGACTGTACAGTATTCTGTTCCATGCTCAAATATTGGTTCCATTGTAAAGTTTAGTCTGGGTTCTTTGCCTGATTTCACCCTTAAAAATAGAAAACTCAGTAATAAATAATATCTTTTCAGAAAAGGTATATTAGAAATAGAAAAGGGTACAGAGAGGGCAATAAAAATTATTAGAGGTCTGGAACACTGAGACTGTTCAGCTTGGAAAAGAGATGATGGGGTTGGGATATCATAGAGGTGTATAAAATCATGAATGGTGTGGGGGAAAAGTGAATAGGGAAGTGTTATTTACCCCTTCACATAACACAAAATCCAGGAGTCACCCGATGAAGTTAATAGGCCCCAGGCTTAAAACAAACAAAAGGCAGTAATTCACAGAATACACAGTCAGTCTGTGGAACACATTGCCAGGGGATGCTGTGAAGGCCAAGTCTATAACTAGGTTAAAATAACTAGATAAATTCATGGAGGTTAGGTCCCTCAGTGGCTGTTAGCCGAGATGGTCAGGGATGCAGTCCCATGCTCTTGGGTGTCCCTAGCCTCTGACTGCCAGAGGCTGGGACTGAACAACAGGGAATGGATCTCTTGATGATTGTCCTGTTCTGTTCATTCCCTTTGAAGCATCTGGCATTGGCCACTTTTGGGAGACAAGATATTAGGCTAGAAGATGGACCCAGTATGGTCAGACCCATTCTTACATTCTTATTAACTGGTAAGTCATTAAGGGCCATATGTTTCCTCTCTGTGGTAAAGCAGTGCGGAAAAGACTAAGATCCATGAAAAAAGTACAACAAAATTTAGCTGCATAAATTAAAACATTTCTTGTCATTCAGTCTTGAAGAAAAACATATTTGTGGTAACCTGCAATGTATATACCCAGAGACACTCATGGAGAAGAAAAAGTATTGTATACACTGTGTTGGTGTTTATGTAGAACAATGTTCTAGTTCATTGTGGCAGCATCTGTACTAGGTGGCATAGTGAAATCTTCAGTGAGCTTTTCCAAGCAGTTTGAGAAAAAGGCCACACTTTCTCAACAATAGGGACTCATTGTAAGTTTAGACATTCACTGAACCATCTGCCATAATGGTGTACAGATTTCTGGCAGTAGCACTTCTCTATAGTAGTGTATGGTTGGTTTGTTTTGTTTTTTTTAAGTTAGCTAACATAGGTACTTTGACTTCGCACACATTTCACAATGGTCAGTTTTCTGATATGTGAAGATCTTTTCTGTGGTTCTTCTGCGTATGTTAATTGTCACATAAGTATTAAAGATGCATAAAATTTGGGGGCAGGTTTCTGCCCTTTCCATTGTACAAGTCACCAAAATTTCTGTCCCAGAGCTTTTATTAAGGTAATTGAGACATTTGTTCAAGTAGAGTAAAACACTTCAACAGAATTCTGCATTCTACATGGTAAAGAAGATACATAAAGAGCCTCATGCTTCATTTAATATTCACTATTCCAGAAATGACTTAATTTCTCATATACAGTTAGCCACTTGTACTTGTGTGAAGTTCTAAAGTTTATGTCTGGAGACACTGAACCACAGTTATTTGTCTAAGATACTTGCAAGAAAAAATAGCCCGTGCTTTTCAGTGCAGCTTCTTCATCTTCAACTTCTTCAACTAGTGTAAAGGGTTTACATGAATTATTAGGCTATCTATGTCCATAAAGAAAAATGTACTGCATTGTTTACTCTTTTATTGGTGATGTTTGAGTTCTTTTGGTCATCCTTTGAGAATCCCTAAAGGACCTCCCTTATCAATACATAATGCTCCCCATCAAGGGCTCAATTCTTCTAGGGCCTCTACTCTCATTGAAATAAATGAGTAGAGCGTGGTGAGACCCCAAATGAACAGTGATCAAAAGGCAAGAAAATAAAGAAGGATCACAATGTTAATTTTTCCTCTCCAGACGCGTTTCAACCAACATCTTACCAATGTCAGCAATCATGATTCTGCACTGGATGACGATGACGATGATGAAATGGACAGAACAAGCAAGTAAGCAACCTGTGTGTGTGTGTGAGACAGAGAGAGACTATATGTATGTCAGTGTGTCCCACAAATGGATTTTTAAACCAGTTGAGTTCACATGAGTGAATATTTTGCCAGTGTGACTCCTGACCCAAAAATTGCTACATGTTCTAGTGTCTAATATGGAAATAAAATCCTACTTTTAGTAGCAGAGAAACAGGGGCAGCATATTATTACTATTATTTATTTGTATTATTATAGCACCAAGGAGCCCTAGTCATGGACTAGAACCCCTTTGTGCTTGGCACTGTACACTCAACAAAAGTATGGTCCCTCTCCCAAAGAGCTTATATCTACATGCAAGACAAGAGACAACAGACTGATACAAACAAATAGATGAGTAGTGCCAGAAAACAAGGAGACAATATTGGTCAGCATGAAAGTCAATGATCTCAGCACACAAGCAGCCTAACCATTGTCAAGTCTTTTGAAGGCATCACAGCAATGTAGAGCTTTTAGGAAGTTTTTGAAGGAGAATAATAGGTAGTTTTGTGGATTTTTCTACCCAAATGTAAGGCATATGGGGAATAAACATTCTCATAAACAGACTAGGGAAGTGTGGTCTTCATGAAATTACTATACGGGGAGTTCACAACTGGTTGAAAGACTGTACTCAAAGTATCAGGGGGTAGCCGTGTTAGTCTGTATCCACAAAAACAACAAGGAGTCCGGTGGCACCTTAAAGACTAACCGATTTATTTGGGCATAAGCGTTCGTGGGTAAAAAACCTGACTTCTTCAGATGCATGAAAGCTTATGTGGATAAAAACCCCACATTATGTGCATCTGAAGAAGTGAGGTTTTTTTACCCACGAAAGCTTATGCCCAAATAAATCTGTTAGTCTTTAAGGTGCCATGAGACTCCTTGTTGTACTCAAAGTGTAGTTATCAGTGGTTCACTGTCAAACAGGCGGGATATATCTGGCGGGGTCCCACAGGAGTCTGTTGTGGATTTTTCTCCTTGTTTATTAATGGTGTCTGTGTTATCATTTTCCAGTCAAATGCTGTTAATATGTAGACCATATTCTAAAAGGCTGTTTGTTTGAACTCTGTGAACATTATTTTCATAATGATACGCATAAAATAAATCCATCACTACTTAATGCTTGCTTTACAAGACCTGGCCTCCTTTTTTGTTCCTGTATGTTACTGGGGCATGTAGATACCTACTCCCTGCTTGCACCTACATCTGTCTGCATGTTCTTATTTGCAGATGAAATTGTCGAAACAAACGCCAGGTTAAGTCCACTTTCAAATTCAAATGGCCACTGAATAAGCTATCCTTATTTACTTACAGAAGTTGCCATTCTGACATCATAAAATATTTTATGTTTTTAGCTGATGGAAAGTTTATTGTTTTTAGGTTATCGTCTGAAGACAGCGAGGAAGCCTCCGCTTATTTTTATGATAGTGATGATTCTGGTGAAACAGGAGTAAAGTCTTATCACACAGGAGAAATGGACTTGCTGGGAGAGATTTTGGACTCGCTGAGCACACACAGTTCAGATCAAGGAAAGCTCTCAGGAGCAAAGAGCCTGGATTTCTTTAGATCAACGGACGATATTGATTATAAGGCTATGGTTAGTCACCTTTTTCATGTGTAAAACAACCTCATTAATTTAGAATAGAAGCTAGTGGAAGCTGCAGTTATGGCCAGTTTATAGAAGAATGGTTCATATGGTCACAACTGTGCCTTGCTGCTGCTCCAAAAAAGAGAAGCATGTTTTTCTAACAAACTCATGCTGATAGCCACAGTATGAATGCACATCAGCTGAAGATTTGGGTATACTCCTAGCCAGCTTATCAATGGTGTGCCATTAGAAGCGGTAACCACATCTAGGGCTAGTTGGGAATCCTACTGCACAGGCTTCTTATGTTCTCTCTCTCTATCCCCTGGGCAGGAATTGGTCTCAGTTATAGTTCTAGAGGCTGTTAATATTAATTTGGTCTCCCCTATTGAAAGTAGGTATAAGTATATCACTCTGGGGCAGTTTCCCAGCTTGTTTAAGTCGTTGGATCCAAGTAGTCGTTGCTTTAGAAACCATTTCATTTTCAGTGTAGCAGTTTAAGGCTCCATCCTGCAAATGGGTCTGCCCACTCGAGGCCTCTAAGGGTAGGTCCACACTACCCGCCCGATTCGGCGGGTAGAGATCGATCTTCTGGGATCGTTTTATCACGTCTCATCTGGACGCGATAAATCGATCCCAGAAGCGCTCCCCCGTCAACTGCGGAACTCCTGCTCGCAGAGAGGAGGAAGCGCTGTCAACGGGGGAGCTTGCCTGCGCCACGTGGACCTGCAGTAAGTAAATTTAGTTCGATCTAGGAAACTTCGACTTCAGCTACGCTATTCTCATAGCTGAAGTTGCGTTTCCTATATCGATCCCCTGCCCCAGTGTGGACCAGCCCTAATTCAGTTCACAGTCCCATTGGACCCAGGGCAAAAGCAGAGCTTCTGCTTGAATCTTTAAAATCTTCATCAAATCAGCTCCCTGGTGTTGGTGGCCACTGTCAAAATACTTTTGTATCTGTAAATTCCAACTCCTGTGTTTTGGTGCTTAAGATTTGCTGTTGTCAAAAGCACTCCCATATTAGCGATCATTGGCTGGAACAATTAACTCTGATGCTAATCCATATCAACATTGATGTTATAAGCACCACACAAGGATTGCATTAATAAAATGTCCATTTTGTTTGTGAACTAAAACATGTACACCTCTACCCCATTATAACGCAACCCGACATAACACGAATTTGGATATAACGTGGTAAAGCAGTGTTCCAGGGGGGGCAGGGCTGCGCACTCGGGTGGATCAAAGCGAGTTCAATATAACGCAGTTTCACCTATAACGTGGTAAGATTTTGTGGCTCCCGAGGACAGCGTTATATCAGGGTAGAGGTGTATAATAAATGTGTGTGTAACTGATTACTGAAACGAAGAATAGAAATCCCAGTGATTATGGGTGAGACAAGGTGGGTGAGGTGATCTTTTATTGGATCAGTTTCTGCTGGTGAAAGAGACAAGCTTTTGAGCTTACACAGAGCTCTTCTTCAGATCCGAGAAATGTACTCAGACTGTCACAGCTAAATACAATGTGGAAGTAGCTATACCCCAGGAAAATCTGCTTCTGTACGGGGGAGAGGGGGAACCCCTGACCACACACCTCTAGTTGTCACCTACCATTCCACACTGGAACCCACATGAAGTATCATTAAACAATTACAACCCATGGGGACCACATCCTAAAAGAAATCTTTCCCAAACCCCCTCTTCTGGCCTTCAAACAACCCCTCAACATCATTATCAGAAGCAAGCTCCCCAGAGATCAGACATACCAATTCAAAGCAGCACCAGACCCTGCCAGAACAACAGATGCAAAACCTGTAGACATATCTCTTCTGCTACAATGAGCAATGTCCTCCACAACACACCTTTCAAGATCTGTGGGTACTACACATGCCTATCACAACATGTAGTGTACCTCATCCAATGCACTAAATGGCTCAATAACAACTATGAGGTGAAACTAGGCAATCACTACGCTCTCGAATGCACTCACACAGAAAAGTGATAAAAGACAAAAACACCCTATTCACCCAGGGGCGAACACTTTTCACAAAGTGATCACTCTATATCTGACCTGTCAGTCCTCATCCTCAAAGGAAACCTGCACAGCACTTCAAGAGATGAGCCCAGGATCTTAAAGTCATAACTATGCTAGACACTAAAAATCCTGGTCTTATAAAAACATTGGATTTATGGCTTATTACAACAATCTGTAACCCACTAACCCCCCTTTTTTGTCCTATGACTGGAGACGAGTTAACTGTCCAATTCACCTTGAAAGGTCTTACAGTGTGTTTTAACTACTTACGCTAAACAACCTGTTCCACCTTGCATTTAGCAGTGACCTTGGGAATATCTTTCCCAAACCTGGAGAAGAGCTCCGTGGAGTTTGAAAGCTTGTCTCTTTCGCCAACAGAAATTGGTCCAATACAAGATATTACCTCACCCACTTGTCTCTCTAATATCCTGGGACCAACACTGCCAACAGTGGCCATGGGTCTGAATCTCAATTTCTTATCTCATAATGCAAAACCACCATTGCAGTTGACACAGGCTATACCTTTGTTTACTGCACAGCTGTGTGGTCAAGGTTGAATGGGCAATGGAGACTGAACTCCTTTGTCATTCCTAGAGGTGATCTTTAAACGTCGGGATGAGGCAGTGTCAAAAAGCTTGCATTGCAGTTTCCCTGCTATGCCGTTCTGTATCTACGGAAATCCAGGAGATGTATATCCTTTCATGAACACAGGATTTTTCTTTCAGTGACGCGAGTGCCAGGGTTCTTCTTGTGACATTAACTATAACAACACATGTTCTTTGTTTCAGAACAAGTCTAGTGCACCTAGTGAGAGCAACCTCGCTCTGCTCTGTAGTGGTACTAATGATCCAGTGGAGTGGAATCTGGGTCAGGATGATAGTGTTCTCCAGGGGAAACAGCTCCCTCCATCGCCAAGAAAGCAAGTTGATTTTAGTGACCAGATGGAATCTGTCTCTGTGCTGCAGGAGGAAAATAGTGACAAAATCCTTAGTGCTGACCATGTGGATTTCTCTAAAGATTTTGTGAAGTCAACTTCTCCAACACGATCAGTTGCACAGCTTGCTTCTCTGGAATTTTCCCAAGTAGATGACTCCTTCCATAGGAAGATAAAACCGAATGAAACACTAAGCAATACCTCAGAGGATCAGCTCCCAGTGAACCTTTGTCAACATCCATCCATTCTAATTCCTTGGCAAAAAGAAGGGGATGAAGGAAAGGAAACCCCAGAAGAAAGCGGGCTTCTTCATGAAGTTGTGTCATTATGTAAAATGACCTCTGCTTTCCACCACAGTTTAAACATTTCAGAGGATAATTACTCCAGTAATAGCAGTGGAAATAAAGTGTAAGGGAACTTTGAGAGGAGAAACTACTTCCATGAGAGGTTAAAGAGAGACTACTCAGGAGTCCACGTAATACATGATAACCAAAAGATCACAAAGGAATAATTACTTTTACATTTTAAAATACTTCTGTTTGTTTAGTACATGGATTTAGACATCTGCTTATATGTTTCTCAGTTAATTTCTTGGCTGTGTTTAAGTCCACAAGATGGAACTAAATATACTAATGCACTCTTAAATCAGGTACTAGTTTGTATGTATGTGAAATATACAACTGGTGCATGGTGCTTACTAATGTTCCTTTGTGCAGCAGGAAGTGTATCGCCTTTGCATATATCCAGGTACTGAAGGTACTGTATTAATCCTGTTGGGCATGAAATGAACAAAAACAGTTTAGATTTGTCTGAAACTTACAAATATCGATGTTTGTAATGATTTAATTGCCTTAATCATTTGGGAAAAGGTTTAAATATCTTAGAAGATGACTTGCAAACATTCAGAAGAGCAATAATGATTTTCCATGGCAGGTATCTGCTTGAGCAAAGGGGAAAAAGACCTTTTCTAAACTAAAGGATCTCTTGTGACTAATAGGGAGCTTGTTATAAACAGAAACTGTGGCCATGTCTTCCAGACCTTGAAAAGGCGGTGCATACTTTTCTCTTATGAAGTGCTGAATTACAATGTGAAGTTACTTAACTTCTGTTTACAACTAAGGCACTTTAAAGACATATTATCCAGTGTCTCAATGGAGACGTTTTCATCTAGGAATTTTCAGAAAGGAAAGTGTACGTGAAATTGATAGATTTTATTGCTATTTTTTAAATTTCTACAATTTAATAATTCTGTACTAAAATTAATTTGTGCCACTGCTGAACATGACCATTTGATTTTTACAAGCCACCTTTAAAAGAAACATTACATTATTGCTTTTCTTCTTTGGAGTTTTGTTTAGTTGAGCTGTGCAGTATTTTAAAGAGCAGTGAATGAAGATTACTTATAACACTAGACATCAAAAGTAATTGGTTCAGCAATTAAGAATGCAAATACCCCACTCTCATGTACCAGAGAATCTTTTTGCAATTACAAGGAAGGGAATTAAATGGATGCTGCATGTACTATATTTAGGCATAAATGTTTATCCTCCTTCGAGAAGGTAGCATTCCTAAAGGATATTTCTGTATTTAAATTTCAAAAAGTAGATTCCTCCCTGAGTGGAGCACATCTATTCATTGTCCTTGTCCACCCCTCTTTGTCCCATACTCTCTGTGGATCAGAACGAGTACATTCTGGGGTGAACCACACTAGGCCAAAAATGGCAACTTTGAATACTGTCTATTGGCATGTGTAACCCAAAGCAAGGAATAACAGGATTTGTCATTGCGAGGAATGCTCTCCCACTCTTCCTCACCAACAGCAGGAATCTTCTTCTGCGGCAAGGACGGCTTAGTGGTATCCTCAGCACAGACCAAGGAGAGCAAGTTGAAGAAGTCAGGGGTTAGGGGCAGGTTGGGCTGCAGTACTTTGGTAGTGGATCACTGCACAGGTTAACACCAGTTGTCACGTTTGGGTTTACAAAGGAAGTTTCCTCTTGGCTAATGCGATTTGGCTTTTCTTTTCCCGTTTTATCACCATGAGCATCAGGCAATCGGTTATGTCAGGTGGCTCAAGGGAATTGGTGTGTGATCCCTTTGGGGAGGTTGGGGGGCGGTGGCTGATGCTCTGCCCATGAGATCTAGTGTCTAATACTATCTTGTCATTTCACATAACTTTGTTGGCAACATCCCTGGCATTGTAAAAGAAGGTCTTGTATCCCAAACTACAGATTCCAGATGGGTGAAAAGGAGCAGGGAGGCAGATTTTAGCAACACCACTGGTGAGGATGGGCCGCATGACTGGGTAATGGTATGAGGCCCCTTCACCAAAGTGCCCCGTTTTACGTGCAAGGGAAAGGGTCGGGTTGTGGACTCACAATTCATAATACAATGTCCTTGGCTGATTAGAACATGAAAGTTTTTATAGGTGTGTTCAGTATATATTTCTGAAGAGGACCTCAGCAGCTTATTGGTGCTGAGGATGATGGTAAGATTTGCCTCCTGATCTGTCTTAGAGTTTTCTGTAGTACCGATCACCATAGGATCTGAGATGCAAGTGGAGTCTTTATTTGTGTTATCCCAAAAAGTGGCACTTGGCAAAACTGTGTTTGAGTTACTGAGGACCAAAATTATTATTAACCCATAAACTATTAAACATTTTAGCTGGGTTATCAGATATCAAGAAATAGGAAGTGTCAGGTCTGAACAGTGTTTAAATGGGGAGCTCGAAGGAAAACACAAGATGTTGCAGGAGGTTGTACAGGGAATCTGGAAGTGGCATTTTTCTTTGTTGGTCCTGAATCAGTACCCAAGTAGGTTATGCTGTGCTGTTAGGTGGATTTAGGATAAGACGGGAAAAAGAAAAGTCCTAGCAATCTCTTAGCACTTCTCGTTTGATTGTTACTCTGATAACACTAGAAAAATGAAATGTTCAGTTGGATTCTTATTTATGTAACTGCATTTTGCGAACCTTAATTCCCAGATTCAACTGAATACAGTATTCTTTTCCTGTTGGGTGGTGGTCCTGTGTACAGTCCCACTCTTGAGAAGGCTGCTTTCCTTTCCTATGCATCCGAAGAAGTGGGCTGTAGTCCACGAAAGCTTATGCTCTAATAAATTTGTTAGTCTCTAAGGTGCCACAAGTACTCCTGTTCTTTTTGCGGATACAGACTAGCACGGCTGCTACTCTGAAACCTGCTCTCCTTTGTAGGTTTAACAGGGTTGCCACTCTCTGGTAGTGTGCCTCCTTGTATATAGGTCAGGGAAAGTCGCTCTTGCTGCATCGCATGCCCCCTTGCTGCTCATTGCTTGCTCTGCAATAGCCCTTCTTCAAGTAACTTGGCCCTCCAGCTAGGTTACTATTTAGTCCACCCCTTCCGGTGGACTTACAAAGTCCAATAGGACAATTGCCCAAATGCTGTTGCCAGATGCATTCAGCCCTCCTCTGGCTCTGTGCCACTATACCAGGGGAACCCGGACCCACCTGTTACACCAGGTTCCAGCTCAGGGACCTTATAACCAGCAATCCAGGTCTTCATTCCCATTCCCTGGCACTGTTTCCCCAGTCTCCTTCCTACCAAGCCTCTGTATCTTCTCTTTCCTGGTTCTCGGTTTACTACTGGAGCCTACTGTACTTTCCGTGGCTACTTCACCCCTCCTAGCCTCTTGCCAGACTCCTTACACCAGGAAAGGATCCCAGAGCTTACTCTCGCCCTGGACTTCCTCCTTGCTCCGGGAGACCTCCCTCCTCCCAGGGGAGCAACTGCGGACTCCTTTACCTGCAAGCTGCCTGCTGCTTTCAACCTCTTGGTTTTTTAGTGCTGGCCCAGCCCTCCCCCAAGCTGGGCTTCCCTCTCAATTAACCCTGGCCCTCCTTCTCTCAGGTGATGTCAGGTGACCTAATTAGTGTCTCAGGCCCTCATTCACCCTATTAGGGCTGGTGTGGGGTGCACACCATATCGCAGTAGGTGAAGTGAATTCTTGGGTAGGGCTAGGAGGAATCAGAATGAGCTAATGTGAAAAGACAGGAATATACTAGGATAATAGGCACTATGCACATTTGTACAATGTTATATTAAATGCTTTTATATCTTAGAGAATTATCAGTTTCTGTCTTGGAGGAAAAAATAAGGTTATCAGAAATTCTAGTCATGTTTACTTTTAAATCTATAAAAGCATCTTTCAGGAATGCAGCATGAGATTTAAGGATGGGGTTTTCAAAAACATCTAATGGACCAGCTTTCACTGACTTTTGATAGGAGTTGGGCACCCGACTCCCTTAGGCACTTCAGTGGAGGAGAATTTGTAGGCCATACTGGGTTGCTAATGTCCCTTTAATGATTATTAGGAGTATAGCACTGAA
Source organism: Malaclemys terrapin pileata (assembly GCF_027887155.1). Taxonomy (NCBI): domain Eukaryota; kingdom Metazoa; phylum Chordata; order Testudines; family Emydidae; genus Malaclemys; species Malaclemys terrapin. The sequence continues at coordinate 66,000,302 of NC_071512.1, read as the reverse complement.
AAAAATGATTTGGGAATTGTACAACATTGATGCCTTGATGGGTTATTGTTTTATAAGTAATATTCATGTCTCTGATAAGTGAAATTGCAGAAATAGAAAGTTAATAGATGGCTGTTAAAATTCAACTTTTTTAATTATTTTTGATTGCAATAGCCATGAATGTGTTAGGGTTGCCACACTAATGTCAAATCCTTCCCATATTGCTGATGTGATTCGTAGAATGTTTACAATATTTTGACTATTGTGTCTTCCTTCTTTTTGAACCTACATACCTTAAAATATAGCCTCGTTGTCTATGTCTGATTAATTTAAATTTAGCCACATTTTTAGATTCTTTACCACTTGATATCAAAGGTCTTTTTGAAAGGCTAATATTGGTGCCTTATTTAAACATACAAAATTACCAGGCATCTTCCATATTAACAATCAAAAAACCAGTTAACCATGCCAAATTTATCAAATAGAGTAGCAACTCTAGCTCCAGCCAACACAGCTCTACTCTGTTCTTAGTGCAGTATCAGTCTGTCTGTAGGCCATGTCTACAGTATTTTGATTATCATAGAGAGTCCGATGGTAAGAAAAATTGTCCATGTCAAGGATTTTACAAGTTTTCAACTATTCTCATCTGTGTGAATTCTCCTAATGCCTTCTAAAGCATCAGCATTAATCTCCATCTACTGGTGAGAGCTGAACTCAGTTCAGTAAAAAGCTGCTCAGGACTCCAGTAGAGGCACTTGTTTTTTAGCTGAATCAGTATCTTTATGAGCTTCCCATTTTCCCCCCATGAGGGAAATATGAGATTTTGTTTGATTTAACATTGCACTCTCTTATCCATACTTAGGGACAAAGTCCTGACCTAGTCAGTTACACTGGGACTTGAATTTCAGGTCTTCGGTTCATCTCTAATAGATTATGCACCGTGCCTCCATGAAGTGAGCCATATCCCCATTCTGCTTAGAAAAAAACAACGTGAGAGCATCAGGGGAAGGGAGAGACACTCTTCAGGATTCCCCTCTCTGACTTTTCCCTGTATTGTTCCATTGGGGTGATACAGCCGGGCCCCTCAACCCATGAGCAGAGGGTTCAGCCCCCAGAACCTGTGGATCTCAGTGGGTATTCTGTAATCCTGGGCCTTGTCTCACGCCAGCTGTTTTGCAGCATGACTCCAATGAAGCCTTTTCATCAAATCCCACATAGGGGGAAGGATGATCAGTGGCCCCCATTATAGCCTTCTCATCTCTCCATGTGTAGATCCCCAATACTGTGAAAATTCTTTACAGAAGTCCAGGGATGGACAGAACCAATGCCAATCCCTGCCCTCCCTGTATGCATGCGGAGAGAGATCTGTACAGGAGATGATTGAGGACAGTGTGTCAGTCACAGTGCCATGTTTTGGGGTATTGTCACGTATAGCCTTGTTTTGAAGGAAGAGTGTAGTTTGAGACGCTGTGAAATAATTGTCCTGACTGAAACCTTCACAGTCACATAGCATTTCTGAGAGTGATATTACTGATTGGCTAAAGGTGGGATTTTCACAAAGTCTCAGCATTAGCTAGACTCTGCTTTCAGGGAAGTCAATGGGCATTTTAACATTGACTTTAGTGGGAGCAAACTTAGAGCAACACTGAGCAACTTTGAAATCCTACCTAACTGTTAAATTTTTTAAGATTTCAAAATTTGGGTTTGTATGTCTTTCAGGCTGTAGAATGAGTTTTTCCTAACCCCGTGTTATTGTTAATTATATATTTCTAGGCAAAGAAATTTTAAACCAGTTAAATAGCTTCTAATTTTCCATCCACAATTAATTGTGGGTTCAGTTCTACAGAACAATCAGTTGTGCAACCCTCAAATCATATTGGTAAGTAAATGTCTATAATCTGTTTTATGTGCATGTAATTGATTGAGGGAACAAAACTTCATGCAGGGAAACTAGATTCTAGGTTGAGGCCCTTTTGAAAATGTGTCCCTTTGTGTAATAAAAACTTACATTAGTAGCCCATTTAGGAGCAAGGAGTCTACACAACTGCTGATCCATGGAAGCTTTGCCATCCATCCTCCCTGTCAATACTATTTCAAGGACTATGGCAGTTCTGAGGGGTTTACATAGGGGTTTCTGTCTTAGCAGATGCTTATTGTCACATGGGGCACCATGGGCTGACTACCCAAAAGGAGTTAGGTGCCTAAGTCTCCAGTTTTGGGATCACGGCTATGCCCAATATTCCCACTGAAACTCTGTAGGCACCTAAACTCACTGGACTCCCTAGGAGCCCATGTTTCTGCCTCTGAGCACACACAGTGCTTCCTTCCCATGGGCAACCGGACACCTATTTCCTGCGTAAGCCCCAGAATGATACACAAACCAGGAGAAAACAAGCTTTCAGCGTTGAACTTGCCTGAGGGGTCCAATCCAGTAGGCATGCTCAAAGGCTGCCCACTGAATCAGGCCCCCATAGATGGGCTTATACAGAACAGCGAGAGGAAGCAGAGGAAAAGGACCTCTCATGTAACTTTTAGCGCAGTGGTTAGGGTACTCCCCTGGGAGGTGGGAGAACGGGTTTGAACAGGGATCTGCCACCTGTCAGGTGAGCCTGTGGGATTTTAGCAGGGCCGGGGGTTTCAACCAAAATAATTAGGTGAAGTTACACAAATTCATTAAATGTTTTGATGTCGCTGAATCTGCATTTTTCACCAAAACAAGTTTAGGTTGAAAAATTTTGCCCAGCTGTAGTTGAGATGAAAAGTTCAAATTATGAACTATATCCCAGGTTTTACTACAGTAAAATGTGCTCAACAGAAGCTAGTTTGTACATTACTTAGGTCACTTTTAACAGGATTCACATTTAGAATCCACTAACAGTATTAGCCCTGGAACAACAGAAGTGAAATTCAAGTAAATTGATATTTGATTCTGATTGTGTAAAATGCTGTTATGTTTCTGTTAAAATAAGGGAGCTACTTGGATGTGGAGGGACACGTATTGACTTTCAAAAAATTACTGGATTTTGTGCAATATTTTTCCTTTTTTTTAAAGTAATTTAGTTCCAGCAAATATGCACATCTGCTCTTCAAGCAGATCCTTGAGATCGTATTTTTGGAACTGTATAAAATTACATGTAGCATTCTAATATGGTTGTATGATAAAAATATAAACAGTACATTGTCACCTGGCAAATGTGCATCTCCAAATGTGACTGGAAATGATTGTGTTTGTCATGTTATTGTACTATAATAAACCTGGTTTCAGCAATGATTAATAAACAAAAAAGCAAAAGTAATAATGTCTATATTCTACTCACAGTATGTTACAAGAACATAGTGGGAGTCATTTCTGTTTATACATTTAGAACTTCTGATGCTTAGTTTATCATTTGATTTTTTTTAACAAGTTAAGCATCTATTCTCAATATAATCAATATAATCAATGCTAGATAATAATTTATGGTGGTTACTGTATGTATATCCAGAATCTAGTTTGTGACAGCCCTAATTGTGATAAATCATTGCTTAAATCAATTGTTGCCAGTACCTTTTAATTTTTTGTAAATTAAATTATGTATTGATGTACATTTTGTTTTAACCTTAAAGCTTCTGTCGAGAACTGGTTTAAATTAATTTACTTGAATGAGGCGATAAAGCACTGTGGAATAGTTAGTTTTGGATGCAACACACAAAGAAGCATATATTGTGTTAATTCACCATTTTGTTCAGGAGAAGATAAGTAAAAATGTTTCATTTGTTCAAGGAAATAACTGTTTTTTTTAATCTGTGTCTGAAAGAGAGCAGGAAAAAGCATCAGCATTGAACAAAGAGTAATAACCTATCCTGGCATTATTCCTAAACTTTTTTCAGAGCTTTTTTTATCCATCTTTGGAAAAAGTCTTTATAAAGCTCTTATGGGCCAGTAGGGACATCTTTAATTACTTACAGGAAATAACATGAAGTCCAGGATGTTTTGAGATGTAATGTTTTTATTGATCCTTTTAATAATCACAGAGGTATTTAAATAAATTGTTAACACTGTGTTCTAACATGTTTATAAATAGGATCAGTCACTGGCTTTTATTAAAACTGCCACCAAATTTAGGACTTTACTCTGTGCTGTTGCACACTTTAGCCTACAGTCATATGAAGTCATCTCCAGAATTACAGACCAGACCTTAGACTACTACCAGTAGCACACTGTATATGTACAATAAATTGTGTTTTTTCCAAGTGATAATGTCAGTGCAAAATTTTTGGTGAACTCCACATTACCATAAAGTGCCCCACATTGTGTTATACAATAAAATGTACCAAAATCAAAGCGAGTGTGGTGTGCAGGTTTTTGTTGGATGTAGTGATCTGATTTACATATCTTATGCGAAAGGATGTGATCTTTTTCCATCAAAAGGGTAGTTTAAAACAATATGGTGATGTTATACTATGAGCTTTTCACAACCCATTTTGGAGAAGTTAATCAAGTGTTTATTATTAATAATTAGCATTTATATAATGCATCTTCAAAGTGTATAACTATTAACTATCATCATGTCCTGGGAGATCGGCAGTTCATATGCACATTATCCCCAAGCTAGACTCAGAAATGTTAAGTGATTTGATCAGGCCTACATAGGGAGAGCCAGCAGCAAAGCAAAAAGAAGAACAGGAGTACTTGTGGCACCTTAGAGACTAACAAATTTATTAGAGCATAAGCTTTCGTGGACTACAGCCCACTTCTTCGGATGCATATAGAATGGAACATATAATGAGGAGATATATATACACACATACAGAGAGCATAAACAGGTGGGAGTTGTCTTACTAACTCTGAGAGGCCAATTAATTAAGAGAAAAAAAAAAAAAAAAAAAAAAAACTTTTGAAGTGATAATCAAGCTAGCCGAGTACAGACAGTGTGATAAGAAGTGTGAGAGTACTTACAAGGGGAGATAGTCAACGTTTGTAATGGCTCAGCCATTCCCAGTCCTTATTCAAACCGGAGTTAATTGTGTCTAGTTTGCATATCAATTCTAGCTCTGCAGTCTCTCTTTGGAGTCTGTTTTTGAAGTTTTTCTGTTGTAATATAGCCACCCGCAGGTCTGTCACTGAATGACCAGACAGGTTAAAGTGTTCTCCCACTGGTTTTTGAGTATTTTGATTCCTGATGTCAGATTTGTGTCCATTAATTCTTTTGCGTAGAGACTGTCCGGTTTGGCCAATGTACATGGCAGAGGGGCATTGCTGGCACATGATGGCATAGATCACATTGGTAGATGTGCAGGTGAACGAGCCCCTGATGGTATGGCTGATGTGATTAGGTCCTATGATGATGTCACTTGAATAGATATGTGGACAGAGTTGGCATCGGGGTTTGTTACAAGGATAGGTTCCTGGGTTAGTGGTTTTGTTCAGTGATGTGTGGTTGCTGGTGAGTATTTGCTTTAGGTTGGGGGGTTGTCTGTAAGCGAGGACAGGTCTGTCTCCCAAGATCTGTGAGAGTAAAGGATCATCTTTCAGGATCATCAGAGATCTACAACCTATCCTGAAAGATGATCCTTTACTCTCACAGATCTTGGGAGACAGACCTGTCCTCGCTTACAGACAACCCCCCAACCTAAAGCAAATACTCACCAGCAACCACACATCACTGAACAAAACCACTAACCCAGGAACCTATCCTTGTAACAAACCCCGATGCCAACTCTGTCCACATATCTATTCAAGTGACATCATCATAGGACCTAATCACATCAGCCATACCATCAGGGGCTCGTTCACCTGCACATCTACCAATGTGATCTATGCCATCATGTGCCAGCAATGCCCCTCTGCCATGTACATTGGCCAAACCGGACAGTCTCTACGCAAAAGAATTAATGGACACAAATCTGACATCAGGAATCAAAATACTCAAAAACCAGTGGGAGAACACTTTAACCTGTCTGGTCATTCAGTGACAGACCTGCGGGTGGCTATATTACAACAGAAAAACTTCAAAAACAGACTCCAAAGAGAGACTGCAGAGCTAGAATTGATATGCAAACTAGACACAATTAACTCCGGTTTGAATAAGGACTGGGAATGGCTGAGCCATTACAAACGTTGACTATCTCCCCTTGTAAGTACTCTCACACTTCTTATCACACTGTCTGTACTCGGCTAGCTTGATTATCACTTCAAAAGTTTTTTTTTTTTTTTTTTTTTTCTCTTAATTAATTGGCCTCTCAGAGTTAGTAAGACAACTCCCACCTGTTTATGCTCTCTGTATGTGTGTATATATATCTCCTCATTATATGTTCCATTCTATATGCATCCGAAGAAGTGGGCTGTAGTCCACGAAAGCTTATGCTCTAATACATTTGTTAGTCTCTAAGGTGCCACAAGTACTCCTGTTCTTCTTTTTGCAGATACAGACTAACACGGCTGTTACTCTGAAGCAGCAAAGCAGGCATTACATCTCAGAAGTTCCTCCTAGCCCCACGTTCAGACCACTACATTACACAGACCCCTCAAATACTGGAAAACCAGAAAATGTTCAGTTTCAGTTCTGTCAGACATACCTTAAAAAACATCAGTGTTACAACAAAAAGCCAACCACAACCTTAAAGAAATCCCAGGAAATACACAGTTATGGTAGCACTACCCAGACAAACTGAACGCTGCCTGCTTTGGGATGCAGACATGATAATTCTTTATGTAATGATTCTTGGGAAATGCGCTGGGCTTTTCTAAGGCACCTAATGCTGTTTGGTGCACGAATCTCATAGAATTCCAATGGATTTGGGGCCCAAAATCCCTTAGGCCCCTTTGAAAATTCCAGCCAATTATAACCAGTGTTTATATGGCATTTTTCATCTGTAGATCTCCAAGCACTTTACAGAAGAAGCAATTTGCAAAGGAAGCAAACATTTTCCCCATTTTGCAGATGGGGAAACTGAGGTACTAAAAAGTGAAGTTACTTGCCAAAGGTCATATAGCAGGCCATTGGCACAGCCAGTAGAACCCAAGTCTTCTGAATCCACCCAGTCCAGTGGGAGCACACTACCCACTACAAAGTGTAAAGACCGCAACGGCAGCTCTTTCCAGCCATTAGTCACTTTCTATGTGGCAGGACACAGCACAATGTGAGAAAATCCCTCAGTCCCCCAAACACCATAACATGAGGTGCTTTCACAGTTGTGGCTCAGCCTCTCCTAGGATCTAACCTCCCTGAGCCAGTTCATGTAGAATTACAACCAGAATCCACACAGGCAGCGTGACACAAAATGGCCACACAGCAGAATCTGGTCAGTGAGTTAAACAGTGATTCCTTTGTCCGAACTGGAAAAGAATGCCAAAAGCACTTTGTTGAGTTATTCAAACAAAACATACAGCCCACCAGATAAATGTTAATATTGTTAATCATCAGTCATTTTTTAAAAAGTTACATGCATTTATTCATCTCTTATGGTTACAACAACAAAATCTTTGTTTTCATTTTCATTGTCTTTTCTTGCATCACAACTTGGACAGATGACAATCTAGCTGTGACACTCGGAGTACCTTTCCCAGTCCTGAAGAAGAGCTCTGTGGAGCTCGAAAGCTTGTCTCTCTAACCAACAGAAATTAGTCCAATGAAAGATATTACCTCACTCATCTTGTCTCTTGAATTACTCCTGTCAGAACTGTAGTGACATTGTCACCACGAGCAGACAGTTGCTTCTTGGATGCAGTGTGAGAGAGCGAAGTACTCATCCAAGTATGAAAACAGCTTAATATAATTAACAATTGATTCATTGGTTTTCTTTCAGCTTCAGCTTGCCCATTTGCTTTACAGTGTAGGTGCAGTTGAATACTTCAAATGCTGTAATTACTGACGTTATTTCCTATAGTAAGTATAGAGAAGTACAGGGGATACAGCAGATAGCGAAGTAGCCTGATCTTTTGACATTCAAGTGGCAAATTTTAAAGCAGCAGCACTATAGGGCTACTCTAATCCTGTCAAGAAAAATTATGTCAAACATTTGTGTAAAGAAGAAATTTTCAGAGTGCTTTGGTAAAACAGTCAGATGGGACACACCAGGTAATAGCCAGGTTGGTACATTATTAAGAAGTGTGGTTTATTAGGAAAAAAATTAACTCAAAATTCTGTCATTTTGTGGGCTTGCTTAGGTATGGAGGTCATGAAATCGCTATTCATGAATGGCCACCATATCGTGTGTGCTCCATAAGCAGCGGAGAACATTGCTATTGCAACATATTCATATGCAATGCTGCTGCAACCATACATGGACCACGGGTAAAGCATTTCATTTTCTTTCCAGACACCCAGTGCCTGAAACCTCGTGATCACAAAAGAAAAAGTAACTTTATCAAATGCAGGGATTTAGATTTTGATTTGATGTGACAAGTCCTAACAACAACAGAAACATAAGCAACGCCTCAAGTTATGATGTGGATTTGTTGGTATCCAGTAAAAGCAAAGGGGAGTGAGTTTGTGATTTTTTCATCAGTCAGGAAAAAATGCTGACAACTTCTTTCTTAAACTTTAAAACCCTGAAGGTTGTCAATCCTGTTACAAATTGTGCATGAAATATAAACAAGAGCTAGTGCTAAAAGTAAAATTAAGGGACTGCATTTGAAATACAGACTATCACTGACTTAACACCCTCTCCTTTAAGTTTCCTCTTGTAGTATAAGGGCCAGATTCTCAGCTGGTGTATATTGGTATTGCTGCATTGGCTTCCTTCATGAGGTCTATACATCCTACTTCTCGCCTCAAATAACTGTGAATAGATGATAAAAACAAGGGTTATAGGAAACCCTAAACTTCACAGCAAATTGCAAATCCCTTCCTTTCTGCCATATTATCAGTTCTTATTTGTTAAGTACTGCTGCTGGGCTCAGTGCTGTGCAAGACATAATTAAAGATGGCTCCTGTCCTGTAGAGCTTACAGTATTAAACAACCCTCCCCCCAAAACACAGGGCTTGTCTGCAGGGGGAAGCGTTATCAGTTATACCAGTGTAACCTCTCCATGTGGACACTTGTATTCTGGTATAAGAGTGCTTTTTTTTGGTTTAGCTTAAACCCCTTCCCAAGAGATACGAGCTAACAGAAAAGAGACCGTCTCATACCTGAATAAGAGTGTCCCAAAATGGGCAATACTAGTATAACCACAATGGTGTAATGCATAACTCGAGTTATGCTGAAAAAACTTTCCCATGTAGACAAGGCCTCGGATAACAAGAAGTTGCTGGGAGATCCAGAGAAAGGTGTTAGTTTTTTGGTTGTTTTTGTTTTTCTTCCTTCCAGTTTCCTGAGGTGGAGAAAGCATTAGGCTGACATGGTTCAGTGTCCTGCGGCCTCTCAGAAGAAGTTTTTAGCAATGGTTTGGACTGATGGGCAGCTGGTCCTCTGGAGGTACTTCCAAGTGTAGGGGTCAGCATGGAAGAAGGGGCAGAGATGAGGGATAGGAGAAGGACACCATGGTGACTTTGGCATCATTGGCAGAGCAGAGAAGATGACGGAGGGCTCAGATCCATGCTGTAGATTGGGGTGCTTTTGCAGAGCTTTGAAGATGGTCAAAGGGAAACCAGCGGAGGGAATTGAAGGAAGAGGTGTTGTCAATTTAGACTGCAAGCTCTGCAGGTCAAGGACCTTGTCTCCATGTTTGTCTGGATAAAGACTAGCCCACTTATGGTGGTAGGGAAATAAAAACCATTGGGGTCCAAATAATGGCTGCACTGAGTAGGGGGACTGCACAGTGATCTTCCACCAATACTAGTGCTACTGCTTGAATTCCCAGTGCTCAAAGGGATGCTGGGTGCTGCTGCTATCAGCACTGGACAGCTCAAGGTCATAGGCCAAAACATTTAAGAATGGCTTCTGACTTTGCGGGCTCTCCTTTTTGGTCTCCATCTTTAGATTCTTTGGGTCTGATTTTCACTGGTGCTGAGTGCTGTTGATGAGTTCAACTAGAATTGTGAATGCTCATCATCTGAGACTCAGGCAGGCCCCAGGTATCCTGAGGTGGGTTCCAAAAATCAGAGGTCACTGTTAACTTTTCTCTGCTACTTTTCCCTTCCTTCCCCATGCACCCCTCTTCATCTCAACTTTGGCTCTGAGAACCATAATCTAACTCCTAATATCTGCAATGTTATAGTATCAGCAATTTCTTTTATTCAGCACTAACCTCTTCCCTTTCATGATGATAACCTATTAATATAATACAACCTGTTTAGCAGTGTGGAAGATTATGTATTTTAAATGTTCACCTGAATAATACATACAAACAGCTGACATTCGGTCTGCTCCCAGAATAGGCGACATGCTTATTTAATGATTTTGAAAATGTTAAAATGGCGAGCTTGAAATTCAAATGTCATTTTAAAATATTTGTATTTAACTTCACTGAGCCAGTCCTTTGCTATCTCTCCCTCTGGCATATTCAAATCGGGGGTTAGGGCAGCAGTCTGACACTGTGGATACTTCGAACACTGTATTGAGCAATGTTGGCATTTCAGTCTAATTAGTTACAGCCTATTTTGTGATTTGTCTTTGGTCCTTTTGGTTACTGGCCAAGTATTTTTTATATCTTTTTTTATCCTCCTCGTTGTCTCATTTTGAATGTCAACAGACCAGTATTTGTGTAACTTTTTTGGTTTTTTTCTTTGTCTTCTCTCCACTCTGATCTGTGTCAGGAAGTTTGACTCAGCAGTTCTATGTCTCAGCCCCACTGTCTGAGAAAAATACAGCTCAGGATTGATTGGCATGCACAACACAGTTTGGTAAATGCACATCTTCTGCAGGACCATCTATTTTTCTTGCTAGTGTTTAACAGCCACTGCTTTTCCTGAAAGTAGCGTTTTCCTGGGCTGGTTAAATCAGCTTTAGGCTACATTACATCAGTGCTACAATGCAGCTGCATCAAGACCTGGATCTGAATTATGTTTGTCAGGCCCAGCTCTAATTTAAACAGACTAATGTAGATTCCATCTCTGGCATCTGATGAGAGGGGTAGGTAGGTATATTGAGCTAAAGCCCTCACACAGATCACTGGCTGAAAGGATATTCTAGTTTACTTGGAAATTGGGAGGTGTGGGGGAGAGGCAATAAAGGTGGAAAGGTAAGCACCACCCTGTGAATTTACGGTTAATGTTCTCAAATTGAAACACCTAGGCACCGAGTGACACATTTTCATCTGTGGGGTCGATGGGGCAATGGCAAATGAGTAGCAAGTTGAGAGAGAGAGAAGGAAGGGCAAACATGTTCATAACATTTCTGTTTCAAATTCTGTTTGGCTGTCATGGTTTTCAATGTGGTTCACTCAATGGTTCTCTGATCACTTTAACGTTGTGTCCAATTCTTGAAATGTCTGTCTTGCTAGATTTGGCACCAATACTTTAGGCAGCCTCAAGAGGGTTGTAGGAAAGTCTTGTATTTTCTGCCCTTAGGTGGGATGTGTCATGCCCTAACCTTTCTAGTCTTGGCTCAGGGCAGCAGAAAGGGTGGCCCATCTCTGCTGGGTGCACACGGATTTGCAGCTTTGAGTGGCGTTTCTGCACAGTAGGGAGAAGCTTGCAGGCAAAGCAGTTTCCAGTTGTTTAAGCTAATTTTCACTATGACAGAAATGTATCTACAAATCCCATTAATTTTCTTCCACATAAGCTCGCACTTTGCCAATTTGACTGTAATTGTGAAGTTGGCCATTGACTGAGTAGCACATGACATTCTATGTACTACTGTGCAGTGACATGGGTGCACAGCACACATTAAAGCAATGATTTTAGGGGACAGAAAGCTGATGTTTAACCTGCGAGTCCTCCACACTACAATCACATATGCACTGCAAACAAGCTGTAGATGTATATTCATGCAGATGAAAATGTCATTGTGGGAGGGTTAGAAAGTGCTGTCATCCAAACAACTTGATGTACCAGTGCACATTTTCTGTCCTTTAGGCACTCCCTCTTCAAAACCTATTTTGCTGACAGTGTTTTCAGATTTCTGCAGAAAAGTAAAATTCAGCACAGGTGCGAAATGAAACTAGGTGGGTTTAAATTGGAAACACACACTTTTGTCATCACTATTTATTACAATACATGCCAATGAAAATTGCACTTCTGGTGAAACTACAGATGAAATTTGAAAGGTCATACACACTACTGAGCTAAGAAAAATGTCACACTTTGAACAGTACCATGAAGAGCACAAAACCAGATGAAGGCCTGCGTAGTTTGTTATGATCAAAAGGATGATTTAAAGTTTTGGAAATGTCAATCTTACTGTTGTTAGACAATGTTGGATGAATTACTGGTAAATGTAATTGCTTTGCCAAACAACGTTAAGGGAAAAACTTGCAAAATAATAAAAACAGGAATGAAAAACAACTTTTGTGAAACCAAGTCGAAATGTAACCCAAAATGGTTTGCATTGGTTACAGTATAAAAACCCAATATTTTTTTATTCCAGAAATAACATTTAAAGGGAACCTGCAGGAAACCCATCTCACCAATGAAATGAGAGTGCTTATTCTGGTCTTTGGGATTCCCACCTCTCCCTTGATTCATAATTTAAACTCTGCCTTTTCAATGTGCAATAGGCTTTGGCACTTCATGGCATGCATCATAGCTGGAGGTTAGGTTAGAACATGCTTTTATTAGGGTGCATGGGTATTTCCTGTTTTTCCCATCAAATGCATGTGCACAATTTAACCAAGACCTTACTCTGCTCCCAAGAAATACACACCAGATGTATCTTTTATAAATGTTACATTTTGCAGCATCTTGACACATGCCAGTAGGTTGAAGGCTGTGCATGCTCCATTGGGGCATGAAAGCCCCTTCCATTCACTCAACTGTGACGTTTTGTAATAGGCAAAATTTTTAGTGTTGTCAACGACTCAGTGTTCATTTTATTGACTTACACTGCGCAATCTGATGCTCTTATTTGAATCATATACAGAAGTGTCAGGTTTTGTTATTTGCAAGGCAATCAGATAAAATAGGGAAAAGGAACATTGCCAGCATCCTATCATTCCTGGGGTTCTGCATTTGCAGCTGCAATGCTTGTCCTGAAAAGAGTGGGTCCCTGGCTCAGGGCTTAAATTAATAAAATGCTGTGAAGAATTTTTCAGTTGCTTTGCTAGCTGAGAAAGAGAATAGGGTAGAAGTTTTCTGCTATAGGTTTCTTAGGTTTGTCACACTCATCTCCTTAAGCTGCATCAGCCACTACCACCTTCCTTATTTAAGTTGTAATTTGTATTATGTCCATCATCCGGGTGTTTATAAAAATGAACAGTTAACATTGATTGCTAACTGGCTACTAAACCGGTGTCTCTCACACTCACACGTGCACTCACTCTGATACTGACAGTAAATACTAGCTCAGCTATTGAACAACAGGCCGGATGAACAAGATGGATCTTGCATCTTAAAAGGTTATTTGACCTGGATTCTGCCAGATCTCAAAGGGGTGTGACTTCGAGATCTAAGTACACTCTGCTGAGAATGGCCTGCCACAGCTGGAAAACTGAATTGGAGTTTCTTGAATGGCAGAGTAGCCTGTTAACATAAGTCACATAACACAGCAACTTCTCAGGTAAAATAATATTTTATTGAGGCGGAAAAGAATCCTTGAGAATTACTCTTTCAGGGTTTCTTGGCAACATAATAAAATGTTTCCTTTATGTTCTTTCATTTACCTTTCACAGTGTTACTTTAAGGCAAGGCAGTGTTTTCTTTTTATTTAAAGTCCACTGCGGTGAATCCTCATCATTTGTGTTACTTTGAGGAGATCAGAATCCCTTCGCATTCAGTTACTAATATGATGGTATCGTTTGGTTTTAAGTGATGGTGATTTAATTCAGCTTGCAGCTTGTCCTGACATCCAGGATTAAATAGGTACTGACCCTAAACACCGGGAGTATTCACTGTCCAACACTGAATTAAGATTGACCAGCAGTGGCTTGTACCCTTCCAGAGTGTTGATTGCACCAGTACTTGAAACTCTGAAAACCAGGAAATACAGAGTTAAGGTACACTCCAGCTCTGCCCTGAAAATCTAACTCTGCTCCATGGAGCTGGCCAGAGCCATGGGGGATATATTTAAATATGTGTTAGCCAGGGCTGCCATATACTAAGCAGACAGGAGGAATGACTAAATGTGCCACTTGATGTGCTGTGTTGTCCCACAGAACTGTTTTCTATCATTCGTCTGCATACACTCCAGCTGCCCTTCACTGTGCTAGGGACAGCTGTCTGACTGGTGCAGGGATGACCTACAGCAGGCTGCACAGCTCACGTTGCGATACAAGGAAAGGTGCATCTACACTCAAAGGGATTGCAGATGGCTCATTTCTGCGCTGAGTTATGTTGGTTGTGTGTCTAGAGGAGCAAAGTAATCTGTGCTGTGGGAATTCATAATAGTCTGATAGCATATAGGACAGTGCACTGCAGGTTAGAGATGATATTCCAGAGGGAATCCTTAGAACAAGGGGGTGGTGACATCTGGCAATCCTCGGGTGGTTTATGCAAAGTAGATGCAGGGGTTGAGGAAGGTCAGGCACAGCCAGCTGATGTTCAAATTTGCCTTAGTGAGGACATGGTCTGCCAGTTTCTCCTATTGTTCCATATCATCCATCTGGTGGGTTGGTTGGGGCATCGCTCAAGGAGGGCAGAGTTAAGGCTGTGAGGCAGGGCTGGTGTGTACCTGAACTCTGCACCATCCCAGAGTGTACTGGGGATCACAGCCACTGCAACCCATTTTTAAGAGTGCTGCTTGCACTTCCCAGAGAGGGAAGCATAGCCCAGCCTCTCTCTTGGGAAGCTAATGCCACTGCAAGCATTAAAATGAGCTGAAAATATTCAAGTAGGTTCCTAGTAGTTCCAGCTGGCTACTTGGTTTGAGGCAATAAGTCTGCTGCCTCCTGAGGCTCCTGGCCCTCCAGGAGAAATCAGCAGAGACCAGTAGACACCAGATGAAGGATTGGAATGTCTCCTGGGGCTGTGAAAGTGTTCATCGCTTCCTCTGGGACAAAAGTGGGAGTGGAACTTTTGCCCTCAAGCACCTGTACAGGATCAAGAAGATTTGGCCCCAATTGTCTCTATTTTACGTACTCTCCAATTCCACACACAGTGTGAGTAACAACAGGAGTAGGAAACAGTCACAAACAACACAGGAAAAACCCGTGAATTAGGAGACGGAGGGCTAGATTCTCAACTGATGTAAATCAGCATAATTTCATGGACTCCAATGGCACTTTGCTGATTTACACCACCTGATCACCTGGTCTTAAATATTTTCCCTTTAACACACACAGTGCAGCCTGTCAGCATGAACATATTACCAAAGCCATGTAGGCAGCAGGAGACTGATGCAGACAGCCCCAGATCCCAGCTACAAAGCACTTTCATATGAATTCCGTATATGGTAAATGTTTATGGATCACTTGGTTCCAAACGGCACAATTCTTGATTTTTGAGCAGCAAATATGGTTCTGGCCTGGGGTTAATTTTATTTTTAAATGTCTGATCACATAGTCCCACAGAACAAAACAAAAACATGAGCAGTTCATGTGCATGATTTGCCACAGTCCCTGTTTGTTTGCCATTTCTGTATTTTAAGGCTGCACATAGAAAATAATAACATTATGTACCATCCATGCTATAAAATTATATACGCAGAGAGAATTGAGTTAATTTTACATTTAAAAAACTGCAAAAGGCACATACTGTATAGTTCTATTAAACCTTGTGTCCTGGCCAGATTCCAGATGGGATAATTATATGCTGCCTAGTTTAAATCTCCCTGGAGTTTCACTGGGATGCAGTCCTCACTATCTCTTCCTATCCTACACTATTGGATAGTGGTATGTGCTCTTTAATAGGTGCTGGGTCCCACCTCTTTCCACTAGAGATATGTGGGGAGCAGCTTGGGGTGATGATGATGCCAAAACGGTGGATGGGATTGTGTTTGGGCTCAGTGGGGGTGTTGCATGTTGATCCAAAGCTTCATTTTTTTGTTGAAATAAATTTAATCTGAAAAATTTTGCATATCTCTATACATACCAAACCTCCTTGTGTTCCTTATTAGTCTGAGTCATCAGGACTAGTCTCATACTATAATGGCTAAGCTAAGCTAAGTTGTAAACCAGTGCTGAGGGCCTCAGTGTCAGTCATCTGAATGTAATAATAAACAAATCAAACTCTGCTAATGGCTCAGCTAAAGCTCCACTGTTTCTACTATAATATTTTTGGTTTCTTTCTTTCTGTTAGTAGCTGTCATTTGGGTTCATTGAAGGCAGGAGCAGCTTAAAAGATAACTGACATCTACTCATTCAAAATACATGGTGCACCAGATTCTACCCTAGCTTTATAGTCTGTGCAATTCCATTGAGTTCAAGGTATTTGACTTCAGTGGAGCTGCAGGAGTTGTAACTAAGGAGCTTCTGTGTTGGTTTCTGTTTGTTTCCTGTTTCACTAATGTTTTAGTGCTGGACAGAAGCTTTGTCCCCCCCCACCCATTGTTCTCTGTAATCAGCTGATAGTCCATAAAGAATATAAACTTTGGTCAGATTTGGTCCTCAGTAGCCCATTGAGGACTGGGGTTTGGCCATTTAAAAAGTGGGATGCTAGTTAGTAGATCCAGCTGATCTCAGTTGTAGTACTGGCATAACCATTTGAGCCATGTACATGTCCAACTCTGGGGTAGGATTGAGGGGCTATGAAAAATGCTATGCACTTGGAACTCCGGGAGAAGAAATTGGGGGGCAGGGAAAGCGGCAAATTTTCAGTGGCCTTGCCTCCATTCTGTGAGCATTTGTGGGAGCTTAAAGCTTAGTTACACTTTAACTACCTGACTCTATATGCAAACCAGCTAGTCAGATGTGTGCTGATAACACCTGCACCTACATGTAATTTGTAAACACAAAACAATGTGGATGCATTTTGGCAGGTGCTAGTTACCCCCACCAATGGGGTGGTTGAGCCTTAAGTCCTATTGAAAAATTACCCCTTTGTGTCTATATTGTTAGGGAGACTTTCCAAACTTTCCTTTGCTCCATCAATTATATTTTACATTTCTCTAGTTCTTCCCACAAAAGTTTTGACATATGTTAAGGAAATGAGGTAGGCAAATATTATCATCCCCCAATAGAGGGAAACTGAGGCACAGAAAGGTGACTGACTTGCCCAAGGTCACATGTGAAATCTGCTGCAGAGCTGGGAACCCATATCTCATGATTCCCAGTCTGGTGCTTTAGGTACAAGACAATCCTTCTCCTTTCCTGATATTTTCCAGCAATCTTGGGCAGCACATTTTTGAGCAAACTTGTCTGTTTTGTACTTAATGTATATTTATGACCTGGGTTGCATGAGGGCTAGTAATGCACGTTAGTGTAGTGATGTAGTCAGAACAAGACAGTGGTGGGGAATGCAGGGTTGAAATGATGTTTAGATTCCATGTCTTTAAAGAGGTCTGGTTAAATAACCTGTGTCACCTTAACAGTTTGGAGTGTCATTTTTGATGCTTAGAGAAGGCACATGTTTGTCACAGAAGGCTACTGGCATTGGAAAAGGGTGGTGAAACAGCAGATGAAATGAGCGCATTGAAGGGAAGCAAGCCAATAACTTTTGAAAGGTTTATTTTGCTTCATGAGGAGCTTCCCCAGACCTTCCTTTTAATCCCTGATTAAAGAATGAAAGTAGATATGCTGAGACACAGTTCTAATGCTAATACCTCTCATGACATAATTATGATGTATTTATTGTACAGGCTTATTTTATTTCTCTGTGTTGTCTTCTGCAACAATGATCACTAGGCAGTCAAAGGGAAAAGCAAAACAGAAGCTGTGGTTCAAACTGTATCTGAGAGACAGGCACTTACATGTTTCCCAGAAGCCATTACACTCTGTAAGGCGTACTGCTAATTACCCAGGCTGAAAATTCCAGTGCAAACAAAATTGTCCTTTGAGAAGCTGGTCCAAGTTCAGGGAGTCCAAGAAGCTGGCATCAGTTCACTCAAATACTAAAGACCCTTAAGGTTATTGGATTAAATGCCAAATATTTTCAACAGCCCCTAAAGTCATCACGTATTCCTTGGTATCAAAAACAAAATTAAAAACAACCATTTCCATCATATTTACTCTATTTCCTTTCAGCCAGATGCCTGCCAGCGTGTAGAACAGAGGAGTGCTTTCTGCTATATCAGTCTTTCCATCGGTGGTGGCTGCACCATGTTCCACATCTCCACACGGGATCCCTCTTTCTCCTGCCGGCTGGGGCTGTAAGTCCCTTGAGTCGCCCGTTTGTTGGCAGCTATGACAGAAATCACAATTGCCAAGAAGAGGATCAATAACAAGGCCAACGTTACTGAGCCAATGGCGGTGAATATGTTCGAGATCAAGTCAGCTGTCAACTGAAAGGATTGAAATAATTGCAATATAATTGATGTTAAGAACATAGAGGCACACACACTGGAGCTACCATGGTAGGAAAACATTCTGGAATAATAATTTCAAATATAATGTGAGATCTAATATTGTAAAGAACATATTTGCTAGTAGAAAAGTAGATTAGCCTTCCAAAGTTTGGTGCTTTAGGTTCTATGGAAAGTAAATCTATTGCAGCATGTTATCTTTTGAGCACCTACCCAGAGCTGAGTGAATCGTGTATAATGACTAGTTTATTTTACAACTTTCTTTCTGTTTGCAATTTGTGAGCAGATTGTGTTTTTCACAAATGGAGTTAGTATTCAGAAACTGTTTGCTGAATTGTTTTTACTAACAATTCTTTGTCCGTAGGTAGTTCACAAGCAGTTCATTGCAAGTCTTTGGATATTTAAAATGTTAACAGTTTTCATTGGATACATAGGCACATGGCATTTCTGTTTCCCTCACTGGATGAATCAGGTTTCTGGTGCGAAGACTTGCAGTTACAATTTCAGATTTTGCTTTCCATAAATACTTTTGTAAAATACTCAGTTCCTTTGAACATTCCTGCCAGTACAGTTGTTTCCTGGAATATTTGCATAACGCAAACACACAAACCCTCCCTGGGAACTGCATCGTCAGGTAGTGGAAAGACTTGGGTATTCCACTGACCCTCAGACTTATGCTGATGGGAATTTTGGTAGGGCCACCTAACCCAGACAGATCTAAGGGCAGAGACCAGAGAAAAGCAGCCCACTGATCCTGGATGAGGGTTCAGTGATTGATAGGCCAACAACCTATCCTAAAAAAGTGGTAGAAACACAACAAGGTAGCTATTCTAGCAAATAGCACAATAGACACAATAGGGTTGGCGGATCCTTGTTTGGACCCTAAACGATGTCTGGTGGTGTAGGAAGGTTTCAGATTGAGAACACACAAAGGACACACATGAACATAACTGAAATGCCTTTGATGGGAAATTCAAATCAATAAATATTCACAGAAAACATTTTGTTGTATCCCCACAGATCGACTACTATGCATCTTTAATTATGAAGACATGCCCATGTTTCCATAATTCCTTTTCAGGAAGCAATACAGTTCAGGATGGATATATAGATTGTATTCCTTTATACCCTGTTTTCATACAGCAATGGGAAAGGTAATAACATCAACATGCACCATGAACAGGCAAACAAATCTGCCAGAAACACTTTTTAGTGTTGGATTTTTGGCAGATGAAAACATTTGTTTAAAACAGTCTTTCTGCAGTCATGGAAGCCATTGAAATGATGTGGGTGTCATGGAAAAGTGGTCCCTATGGACAGAATGACCCTGCAAGGAATTGGTCTTCCAGGCAGATTTTGCCATCATCTTTTGATTTGTATTACAAGTGACAATTGAACTGTTGTAGATGCACATGTGCTTGCGGCAGAACTTTCAAATCCAAAATGTTTAGAAACAGAAAACAGCAGGTCAGAACTCAAATCCCATTTCCCAGAGAGTTAGGTACAGCTTGTTACAGAATACTATTACCCACACTGAGTGATCTGCTTAATAGTCATTCCCATGGAGTATGCAGGGATAGTCCTAGTGCTGAGGATAATACTGCATTCAGAACAGGGATACTCTAAGCTGGGCATTAATTCTCTATAAATGCCAAATATACACATCTTGAACCCCACTGTTCAGACTCTTCTGCAGTACAATGACAGCGCCACAGGAAAAATATTAAAAGAATCTTTTCTTTCTGGATTTAAAAAAATCCAGCTACAGTAATGAAAGCAAGTTTGGCTCAAGGTCTCTCCTTGGGGGCTTTACAAGCAGCTGCAATTACTCTCTCCTCTGCCCTTGATTGTTAAATATGACTCCTCTATGATTTAAAAATAATTAATTTTCCTGTATAGAAATAACCTACTCCAGGTGACAGACCACACAATACCCAAGTACCTGAGATGAAGCAACACAACATGTCAATCTACTATATTATTGTGTCATATTGGGAATGTCATTTCATAAGCTCTTTAGCTGGCATTTTAAAAATATTGTTTTCTATTTCTGTTGGAGATTCAGTTCTCTCTGTGTGTGTCTGTATGTGCTTATATGGCCCTCGTAGTACCAGAGCATCACACAATCATGAATGGATTTTTATCCTCACGACGCCCTACGAGGTATCCCCTTCATGTTACAGATTGGGGAGGTAAGGCACAGGTAGATTAAGTTAATTGTCCTGTCTCCTGCATCCCAGGCAGTGCCACTAGTTTATCCTTTCCCCTTACTCACAGTTAACTCTGTGTTCCTGGGTTTGAATGGGACCATCTGTACAAGTTATTGTGCTCAATACAATGCTTACTAGCTTACATTTAATAGCTCGCGGTAGACAAGAAGTCAGACTACAGAATCTACTGGTCCCATCTCATCTTAAACTCTGTGAATCAGCAATAGTGTAAATCCTATTATAACTACACCTATGAAGAGACTTGAATCAATAGTAGATTCTAAGGTCATGTCCGATTATGGTATTTTTTTGGAGATGAGGTTTACACACACACACAAAAATTGTACGGTAATTTATACGATGAAAAAACACAAATACAATAGGAATAAATGTCAGAATTATCCAAGCTGAATTCATACTATATACTGATCAGTATAAAAATATATTTCTGTTGTTTTGCAGTAGTCATTCTGCTTAATTTATCACTGAATTCTTATCCTTGTGCATAACCATTCGGTGCCTGGATATTTTAGTCTAGTGCAATAGAAATTACTACAGAAATGCTATTATGGAGAGGAACACTGCCTCTTCTGTATGCCTCTTGTGTTTGATTTGGGAGCATTCTTGACTGGACAGTGACCTACACTGGAGGAAGCTAGTGGAGCTACAGATGTTCCTAGAATTGAAATCTGTCAAAACATCTCAACCTGATCCAATCTGTCAAGTGGCTACAGCTTTGAGTAAGATCATCTGTAGAGCCATTTTCTATCATAAAGGGACATATTGACCAACTTTGCTTCTCTGTTCAGTGTTCACTGCTGATTTTCCAAAATTAAAAAAATTCATCCTTCCTCAATCCACTCGGCTAGGCCATATTGAGCTATTAAAAACTGTGGGTCATGGACTGTCCTCCTGATCTGTCAGCGCTCATAGCAAAGCTCAGGTTTACAGTGCGGGTAGCCTGATTAGCACTAGCAGTGAACTGATGTAGAGTTGCCAGAAGGTTCTGTAGTCTGGTCCCATCAGGATCAACTGTTTCTTCACTAATTGATTGCTGAACAGTTAATTTAATTTGGAAAACATACAAGAAATTGTATTGTCTGAAAAAGAATCAGAAATCTCGAATGTGGGCATCAGGATTGGCTTGTCACAATATATGGTATTGATGACAACACTTGGAAACATGAAAAAAAAATCTTTCATGGTCTCAGGAAAGATGAAGCCCTGAGCAGCATCTTTAGGAACATAATTGTCCTGCTTTTTAAGGGGAAGTGGTGTCAATTAACAAACCCACAATAAAAAACATGTTTGAATAATGGTAGGGGCTGGATTTAAAAGCAGGAAATAAAGAATTAAAGTCACACCTCTGTCTAAACTCATCCTGTTATTTTCCCTGGCTATTGCCTTGCACTTTGTATGGAGCCAGACTGTGAACCCCTCACTTGCATTAGTGAGCAGTTGCCCACATAACTAGTCCCTTGGACTCTAATGCGATTCCTCATGTGAGTAACTGCTTACCAACAGGAATAAGGTGTTCACTGGCCTGTGATACATGTAAGGTCATCCACTATTCTAAGACTCCTGCAGTATTGAGGCACTGAGTAATATATGGGTAATGTCTCCACACAGATCATCACAGCAGTACATCACTTTTCAATTTAGCATCACATTTTGATATTACACTATGCCAACTTTCCCATGATAGCTGTGATAAGAGCTCCATCTTTGATCTGAGCATTAGGTCATGGCCACTTGCTTTCAGTATACAATATGCTTAATCGCTTTGTCACAGGGCTGTAATGGGATCCAACACAAGCAGTTTTCCCTAGAGCACTAAGAGAAGAGAGAAAAAATATCCTGAGAAGCAAGGAAGGATATGTGGTATATTTTATTATGTCTCAGCACAAACAAATTGCTACAGAACACCTGGAAACATCCTAAATAGGAGCATGTTGTAAAATTATTCTTCAAGACAGCTGGTTATCAGAATGGCCTAAAAGATAATGTTATACTCAGTGGCTGCCTTTCAAAATTCAATATTTGCTAACAGATACCATGCAGTTGCCACAGTTGTTTTCTAATCCAAGTACAGTGCTGTTTACAAATAATTAACTGTATGTAGGGAACAGATGTAATACTAAATGACTAATGTTAGGTAATATCGTAAAGATTATAATGGTGACCAATTTATAGGCATGAACTGTGATGTCCACTCCCAATGTGAAAAATTATTGGCAAATGCTTGCTGCTTAATGGTGACCACTATAGATGGAGGAATGACTCTGAGGTACTCCGACACCATGGTGATGGGGACCGCATAATGCCTGAATGGGTGATGTAATTTCTTAAATTCTTTGCCTATACTATAAAGCTTGGATCCTGCAAACTGTTCCATGTTGGCAGCCTTTGTACTTGCATGAAACACCATGACTTCACGGGGCATCATACACGCATAGGGGTCCATCAACATGGAGTGGCTTTCAGGATCAGGGCCTGCCTATAAGTATCCAGCAGCTCAGTATCCAGCATTTGGGAGTCACAGACTTATCTTTATGTTCACCTCAGTCTTGTCCCCCTTCCCCCCAAAAAGCTATGTTTGGCCGAGGTTTTCCAAGGGGCCCATGGGAGTTATCCCATTAAATGCTCAGTGGGAACTGGGTGCCTAATTCCCTTAGGGCTCCTCTGAATCCTAGCCTTTATTATTGGTTTATTACCTGTTGTTACATTTTGCACTTCTTCCTACTGCAGATAACAATCATCAACAGACCTTTACTCGGGGCTCATTGCTTTGTGAGTTAAAGAAAAACTTGTGCAAGATGGTATTTTTATACCTTTTTAAGCAAGAAAATAATAAAAGTCAATGTTACTCAATTAGTTCTTGCTGAAAATTGCTCTTAATTAGCTACTGGACTTAAGCAAAAAGAAACGCGATGTTTATGTTACATCATTCACTAAATTGGGCTAGAGATTTTTAACATAAATTACTTGAATCCATTGGTAATTCTTTAATTGGGTTTGTGAATGGCTATTGTAGATTCCAGACTGTGGACGAAATAGGACACTAACTGATGCTGTGTTTGCAGAATTATGTCAGCTCCATTCAGTATTGGGAAAACAATAACCAGTAATATTGACAATACTTCCCTAAAAAGTACGGAACTGTGAAGTCTAATCAGCCCAGATCTCCTACATCTAAGGAACAGTTACACTTCCCTGAGCAGTTAGGCCAGAAGTGTCCTGTTTTCCTGGGTGCTATTGCTGAGGATTTGTAGGATGGTGAAGTGAAGGAAAAATACTGGTTTCATCTAGAGCGTGCTAAAGCTAAAGTAAGTCATTTAAACAGCAGCTGAGTGCTGCAGGGTAACATGCACACAAACCTTCTATGGCAGTTTGCACTTAGACTGTGGAACTCACATACACAGCAGCAGGAGACAATAGTTGAAACTTAAGGGCTTGCACTGGCATGGTGATAAGTGCCCTCAGCTCCCCTGACTGCGCAAGCAAGGCTAAACAACAACCTTACACTCAATAACCAATAATCACTTACATTCCCCAGATTCCAAAGGCTTATGTATGCACTGTCCACAGGACAGCTCTGGCATGCATCCTCCTCTGGGGTGAAAGGTGAGAATTAAGCCCTTTAACTTTTAAAGGCCTATTAAGAGTACCACGCAGGTGATTTTGTTAGTGCACTCTAGAAGTACATACTTAGTTCCCAGCTCCCATTGTGTAGTGTGTGGGCAGACTGCTGGATAAGCAGGGCCCAACTGCAAAGCCAAAGCCACATAACATACATCATTCTTTTGTAATCGCTTCTCACTCTTTGAAGAAAATTTGTAGCAAAGGAATTTCTCCCTTCTGAAAATTAATAGTGTAGAATGGGGTGGGGTTGCATGAGAACACATTTTGACTGGAAAACATTTGAAAAATGTACGACTGAATTCTGGCTCTGGGAGTCAGTGGGGCGGTGGGGTGTAGTGCCTGAGGAGATGTGCCAGGAGACATTATGGGCCTCATTCTCTTCTCACATTATTTTATACTACTGTGGCTCTAGTGGCTTCACTGGAATTAATCCTGATTTATGCAAACATGAGTGATCAGAGAACTAGGCCCTGTGTCTCCAGGTACCGGGGCGGGAGGGATGCAGGCCAAAATGGTTCTTGCTGTATGGTGCAAAACGAGCCACATGTGCTCCCCTGGTGCTGCCATCTTGGTGTTTGCTGTTGCATAGGGCAAGTAGTGACATGGCCTGAGAATAAATGTCTTTGTTGGGGCATGTGATGTGTCCAGAAGCAAGAGTGGCAGCTTTCACTCAGAAAGCACAAATGGCTGGATTCTGGCTGCTTCTAGCACAGGAAGCAGTCCCCTTTTATTCCAGCCCCTACATAGGAACAGCCATAATCGGGCAGTTTAGCAAGACACAAACATCACTGGCAGCTTTAAAATATGGGAAATTGTAGAGCCTCTGGAACATTCCCTCCACTGCCATTTGCATCACTTGCTTAGAATTTTGCAGCTGCCGATGTGCACCACCAGTGTTCCTTGATTTGATTAACAGACAGGGGGACCAGGTACCCCGATTTTATAGGGACAGTCCTGATTTTTGGGTCTTTTTCTTATATAGGCTCCTATTACCCCCCCCCCCACCTCCTGTCCTGATTTTTCACATTTGCTGTCTGGTCACCCTAGTAACAGATAAATAATACTTATAATACTTCCCTAAAAAGTACTGAACTGTGAAGTCTAATCAGCTCAGCTCTCCTACATCTAAGAACAATTACACTTCCCTGAGCAGTTAGCCCAGAGGTGTTGTGTTTTCCTGGGTGAGTAACCATGAGTCCTGACACTATTGGTCAGCTTATCGCTTAATTCCTACTGAAGCAAATCTGGTCCATGTCTTCATGTTTACTGTCTAGAAACCAAAAACATTTGCTACAGTAATGAGCAACTATTGGCTTGAGTATCTCTAATCTATGTCAGAATTACTTTAAAGTGGGTGAGGGCATATAATGATAATTTGACCAGTCAAAGAAAAGCCATAAAATTGATTAAAAAATTCATAGATACACTGATCACTAAGGATTTGCAACCTTCTTATCAGAAAATTATTCTAAGGTTGGTTTCCAACAGGAACCCCAGTAGTTCAGTAAGAAATCCAGCCACTTGTACAGAAACCCACTATAATGTGATGCACTGATAACCTCTGGCTTGGGGCATATGGGGCCCCACTTTATTTATAACAACAGTAAAGTAGCAATAAATTAATATCTTGACTTTGTCCCAATACCTTAAAATGGCATTAAATTAGCAACACATGCAGGGCTAAATGAATTTTCCTTTTTCTGTTTAAAATGCTGTGAGTTCTTTACGTTCACAAATGAACACGGATTTCTCTGGCTAGAATCACCTAGAATAAACAACTGCTGTTCCAATATTAAACATCAACCAGCAGAGTCTGAGAGCTTTGCAGACCTGTATGTTGGTTTCTCTATCTAAAAAAATAGACACTATGGACTCAGTTGAATTTAACAGATTCATGTCTACTTGAGCTCTATTTTGCCCAGACTTTTGGAGGTGAAAAGCTCTTTCTTTAACTCACTCATGTAACGACCATTAGTCTAATTCCTTCAACCTATCATTTAAACCTTAATTTTATTTTATCTATTTTATGGTTTATTAATACCTGCAATGTCATCTTGCTGAATGTTATTCTCTGAACCTTTTTTTAAAAGCGTCTCAGAAGTAACTAATCATAATCATCACTGTCAACTCTCCACTGAAGTACAGAACATAGGCTGAATGGCTTAAATGCATTGCATAATCTGAGTAAATTCCTTTCTTGGAACTGTCAAAACTTAGTTGTCTAACAGCCATTTGTGCTGGTGATTTCGCAAGTAAATGTTGGGGGACAGCTGGTCGTAGCTATTGTGATCAATTGCTAAACTGGATTGTATTTTTCTAATTTACAGTCAAATAGTCTGTTTTTTCAAGCAAGAAACATCTCATCTGTGACCTCCCGTTAGAAAGCGAGCACACATGCAGATGATTGAAATCTGTGGATTTAGCTGTCTATTGTAATCTAGCCTAGCAAGGTGATGAATGAGAACATTCATTCTCACTGGAAGAAATTCTGGCCCTATTGAAGTCAAAGGCAAAGCTCATTTTTACTGCAGTGAGGCCAGGTTTCACCTCCTGATTTCAAGGGGAGTTGAGGACTGAGCCCTATAAGAGTTAACAGTGAGGCAGATGTCATCAGCTAAAACATGGGAATTACAAATGTTGGCCTCAGTCCTGCCATCTGATCTGCATAGTTAGGACTCCTTATGGGTTTTTGCTCACGTGATTCAAACTGCAGGATCAGGGCCATCATCAGTGTTCCTAGAGCTCTTAAAAATGGTGCAATGTGTAAACCAAAACAAGCCACTCTCACCAAAGTTCCAGTATTTGGTTGCAGCAATAGTCAGTTAAACTAACATTTTATTTACATTATTAGCCCTTGGAAATCCAGATTTGCTGAACTCA
The DNA here is from genome assembly GCF_027887155.1 of Malaclemys terrapin pileata. Lineage (NCBI taxonomy): Eukaryota > Metazoa > Chordata > Testudines > Emydidae > Malaclemys > Malaclemys terrapin. The sequence continues at coordinate 65,973,177 of NC_071512.1, read as the reverse complement.
GTAGCTGATTCTAAAGAATGACTTATAAAGAACGTAACAAAGGACAAATAGATCTAAAGTATATTTTCTGTAACTGCTTGCTATATTAATATCCTGTTTGTGTTGTATTCATTGTACAATATTGGTTGGTCAATGGAGGTGGTCTGATGAGGCAGCATATCTTTGGAGATTATTTGGGATGGTCTTTTTAGACAGGAGGCAACCTAATAAGAGTGATCTTTTCTAGAGGGGTTCCTATGTGTTACCTACACTGAGTGCTCTGGTTCCCATCATATATGTGCTTAATTTCAAGCATGTGCATAGTCCCTTAAGCACATGGTTAAATGCTTTGGTCTGTACCTCGCAGGATTGAGTCTGAAATGCCTTTTCTCCTTCACCATCACTTCTCCATCTCTGGAGCAGAATGCTTCAATTGGCTGCTTCAGGAGAAAAGCCATTATTAAGGAGTGGGCTTTTAGCATACAAACTGATACTGTTTTGCAACGAGTGCCAATGCTAATTTTACAAATGTGCTCAAGTTCTGTTCTGGACCATTCTGCTGGTGCTGCACAGATTGAATGTACAGCTTCAGTGTGTTGTTATCAGATGCCTTTTAAAATTCTACTGACAGCCTCTGGTGTAAAACTTAACCATCTGCTTCAATTTAAAAACACAAGAGGGCAAATGCACCCCTCATGTAAACCCCCTGAACTAAATGAAATTAGGCTCAGGACAAATTTGGCCCATAGTTGCTAAATCTCAGACCAGGAAAACAATAAGACACAGTGTTTTAGTAAATGTGTCAGTCTCTGTGGATTGACATTCCCTCCAGTTTGGGTAAAGCTTCTAGTTATTACATATAATTATTACTTGGTTTATGGTAGCACCTCAGCATGGTATGTTAGGTGCTGGCCTCACATAGGAAAATAATCTTACAACATAAGGTTCAACACCTGAAAGGTAAGCATCCACATGGACAGATCCCACCACAGGATCGAAGCCTCAGAAGACAAGCAATTTAAGAGGATGGATAAAATATCCTGTCAGAAGATTATTTAAAACAGTCACTATCTCCTACTGCCCCCTAGCCAGCTATATTTAGCTGGTTAATTTCTTGTAGGTGCCATGGCAGAAAATGGGTCTTGAGGAAGAATTTGGAGGAGCTAAGGGCAGAGGCTTTACAGGTCTATTTAGGAAGGGTGTTCCATGCTATGGGCTATGTGGAAGTGGGTTGTGGCTGAAGTGGATGAATGGGGAGCCAAAGCTGTCATTGGTGGTGGGGGGGGGGAGGAGTGGAGGGCAGGGCAAGGTGTTGAAAGCTAAGAGCAGGTAAGTAGGGAGGGGCAGAAATACATGAGAACTGATGGTGAGGAGGATTTGGTGCTGCAGAACAGGGAAGAAATGGAGGGATTCATTGCAGAGGGTGAAATGGTTAGAGCAATGGGCAAGGAGGGTAATCTCTGAACAGCCTTTTGTATGGCTTGGAGAGGGGTGATGTGGGCATTGATGGAGCAGAGGAAGAGGTTGTAACATTCAAAATGGGGGATAATGAGGGCCTGCATGAAACGTTATGTTGGAAGAAGTGGCAAGATTTGGACATAGATGAGCTGGGCAGGGGATAAGGAGGGGTGGATGATGAAATGCATCTGGATTACCAATCTGCATGGCAGGGAGCATGCTGAACTATTTCTAATGTAAACCTTTAATTTTTGTGAACCTTAGACTAATTCACACATTTTTTCTCATCTGGAATGAACATCCAGTGCCTGATTCTGATCCCCTTCATGCTGGTGCAAATCAGGAGTAACTCCACTGAAGGCAGTGGTGTCATACCAGCACTACACCAGTCCAGGTGAAACTGGAATCAGGCACGCAATGCTTAGTTGTTCCGCTATGCAAAGCCTTGCCATTGCGTATCAACTTGCACTGTTTTCAACATATACAGTCAAATCCTGGCCCCTGTGTGTGATCCCAGCTGATTTCATTTGACTTTAATGGAATTGCACAAGTTTAACGAAGGGCATCTTTTTATCATCTGGCCCCTAGTCACTAGTCTCTCTGTAGAAATAATTTACCTTGTGAATGAAGAACATTTGTTCTGACCAATTCCAATGAAAGATCTGTCCAATCCAGATCCTGCAGACAGCACTACAATTCCAAGGCATGCTGTGGGCCCTGCATGCTGTGCTCCAAAAGATGTACGGACACAATGTTTGTTACTAGAGAGTTCTGACGGAGGAACAAATGCCATTGGTCAATAAAAATAGAAGAACGCTACGGGAACTGTATGACCTCACTGTGACTAATTTCTGTGTGCAGCCAGCGTAAGTGAGCACAAATTGTGGCCCAATCCTGTGACATGCTGAGCATCTTCTGAGAAGCAATGAGCATTCTAATATTCCACTGAAGCCAGTGTGAGCTGAAAGAGCTCATCATCTCTTGGCCAAGAGCACACCTACTCACGTATGGGCATGATAGGCCTTAAGATTGGGATTTTCAAAGGGGCCCAAGAGAGGCACCCAACTCCTGTGATTTTCAGTGTGAGTTGGGCACCTAACTCTCATAGGTCCCTTTGAAAGTCTCATCTTCTCTTTGCCATTTGAGGTTAGTGTAAATATTCTATGTGGCTATGGTACATTGTATTTGCTATTTTCTCACTTCTAACGAGATGCCCCTGCCCCCCTCTGCCCACAACAATGTAGTGCTGAGAAGAGTGACAAGATACATATGTGAAGCAAAAGGTTTGGACTTAGCTTCAAGCGAGGCCTCCATTGGTGGTCACAGATAGATATGGGCAGGGAGTGTTTCTGTATCCCCCCCGTCTCATTATAATAATTGATATGGCAGGTTTACACCAGGGTCAGCTCTGGCTTTTTGGCCGCCCCAAGCAAAAAACAAACAAACAAACAAAAAAAACAGGGCAGCTAGAACGGCAAAGCAAAAAAAAAAAACCTGCAGCGCGGCCGGAGCGCGGGTGCATGCGGGGAGGAGGTGGGAGTGGGCGGGAGAGAGAGAAGGGGGAGGCCAGGGCTACAGCAGGGGCGCTGCCACACGGCCCCTCCCACTGCGCCGTCTCCTGCCGCCAGCCGCAAGGGCTCCGCTCCGGTCGGCGGGGAGGGAAGGAAGAGGACTGCCCTGCAAGGCGCTCTGGTTCTCCGCGCCGCCACCCCCTACAGGGCGGCTGGAGCGGAACAAGAACAACAACAAAAACAAAAAAGTGGCTGTGCCGCCCTAGGATTGGGCGGAATGCCGCCTCGAACAATCTGCCGCCCCAAGCACCAGCTTGCTCAGCGGTGCCTGGAGCCAGCCCTGGTTTACACTGTCCACCACTTCACACTGCAGAGTGTTGAGGTGCTTGAGGGCTTCCCCATTATCACAACACATTTTTATGTGGTAGTGTATTTGCCCCCCTCCCTCACTATAACAAATGGCTGTACTGTGTACAACAATGCAATTATGAGATAATTCTCTAACCTTCCTGGGTCCTAAGACTAGAAACTCCAACATTTCCAGTACTTGAGCTAAAGGAGATGTCCCTTAAATGGTATTAGTAGTAGGTCCTTTATTGTCTCTGAAATTAGATCACTGGAGTTCAACACTAGAATAGTCACTGTAGGGCAACATCATCACATACACAAAGGGCCAAATTACACTATTTTGGCACTGGTCCATGTTGGTGGTAGTGCTACCACAGGTCACCAGTTCCCCCTAGAGTTGCCATCCCACTCCATGGGTTTCTGCAGAGGGAGGTGAAGCCCTGGTCCTACTTCTCCCCATACTCTCTGGGATAGAATGCATGACTGGTCCTTGTATAGATCTCACAAACTGGGGGAGACTTATTGAACCTTTTTCCTCTGAGCATCTACCCAAGTGCTAGTCACAATCTGACCCAAAGCTGGTGCATTGCACTACTTGTCCTAGGATCAGAGTGTACCTGTTATACATATCTCCATTGTATAATATCTTGATTTCTGTAATAATGATTATTAATAGTTTGCAGTAACAGACTGTATTTTGTCCAAGTTTCTTAAGCCTCACAACTCTGATGGGAAGATGAAGGTAATGAAGGTAAGTGATTTGCCCTTGTAACATAGTAAGTCAGTGGCAGTCTGGAATGGAAACAAAGAGTCACGATTCCCAGTTTTGTGTTACAACTGGCCAGCACTCCATGAGTACTTCAACTCAGTGCAAATCTGCTAATCAAAAAAGTATAGTAATGCAAACAATATCCAGTGAACTTTTCCCCCCAGCCATGTGGTATTACCTAGCATTACCATGATGCTGCCAAGTGATGATTAAGAAAGTAGCTATTTGAATATTTCACACTGTCAGCCTACAAGGTATCAAGTCAACAGCTATCGTTTGTTGGTGCAGCACTTAGATTGCAGCCATCTAGTGCTTCCAACTGTAAATATTAATGGTAAACCTTTATTGGCTACATTTTCTTGCCTCACCACATGACACCCACCATTATTTTCTGTTATGTAGTTAATTATAGTTCTTGTTAACAAGTTTGTGTATATTTTTATCTTGTCAGCAGTTTCCTAATAGAAAGTTAATCAGTGCCCAGATGAGGGAGAACTAACAGCAGCAAATTTAGGTTTGAAGGAAATTTTGAAATAAATGCATATTTGAAAAGGCTAAATAAAATTCAATATAAAATATGTATTCCTGGCCTTTCATCTCTTGATTATCATTGGCTGGAACTCCGGCCTTCACACATAGTCCCTATCTGGATTCAGAGATTTGACTTGCCTATGGGTATGTTAGGATTTTGGTATGCCTCTTTGTTGCTGACAGGAAGGTGTGGGATTTTCTGTCTGACACACAACTTGAACTCTGACCACATATTCTCTTGTATTAAGTACTGGGCATGGTTGATGACACCCATATATAATGTTATTCTACTTTACCATTACAGACGTTGCTGTTATGGTCTGGCGTTTGAGTGTGCGTTGGATGAAGTTGGGGTACACATTGTTTTGTGCTATCACTTGGAGATGGAAGTGAATGCCTGATGGAGTGTTCCCAGTGTGTTGTAAACAGTGATGTAGGTGGCATGAGGGTTGCAAGAAATTCTGGAGACTTCTCCCTTAACTTCCCAGTTCCATGCTCTATTGAAAATCATAGTAGTTAAAGATGGAAAAAATCTGCTAGGTAATTGAGTCTATTTCCATGTAAAAGCAGAAAATAGTCTGGTCCCTCAGTGGACATGTATCAAGTTTGAATGTGATCCTGATCTTAGCCAAATGAAGTGGAAGCTCATCAGGGTGGGCAGAATAGGCTTTGTTTACTTTTTTCTGTGTCAGATCAAAAGGTATCTTTGCCTACTGAGGTGAACTGGCTCTGAGACACTTTTACATGTTATTTTTGCCTACCCACTTTCAGCTATCACCAATGTCCTCTGTAAAAAAGCAGAGTGGTATTTCTCCCCTCATAGATGGTCCTGATAGTGAAGGTCCTGCTAGTGAAGGCAGGGGGCTGGACTCGATGACCTTTCAAGGTCCCTTCCAGTTCTATGAGATAGGTATATCTCCATATAAAAAAAAAAAGTTCACAATCCCCAACAATCATGGTCTATCACCCCACATGGCACTACCTACAAAGGAAGAACATTCCAATTCTCTCATAAAATATGTGTAAGAACAATAAGAGGAATATTTTGTCTTTTCCACTTCTTAGGTCTTGTCCTTTCGCATGTAAGCTGTCTGGGGCAGAGAATGTCTTTTCCAGTATGTTTGTACAGCACCTAGTACAAGGGGGTCCAAACTGCTTGAGGTCTCTAGGTGCTACCACAGTAATTATGAGAAGAACAGACCCATATATATTTGTGGTGGATATATTTATTTTGTCTTTGTCAAGGCATCTTACAGAACTGCGTGCTCAGGGGATATTGCAGCGCTGCTGCTGTGGCATCTGGACATCTGAAGCTTCTTGCTTGGAAAAAAAAGTAAAAGCTGAAGCTTCTATTTTGTTTGAATTTCAGAGATGTTGCAGTTATCTGCACATGGACACTACTGAGGGCCAGCTGGCTTTTGCAGTCCCAACTCAGCCTAAATTTCCATTGAACTCAAGGGTCAGGCTTTTAGTTATTTTTAAAGCTAGGACAATCACTCCATCACAAACACTGAGCAGCCAATCACTCTTCCTTATGTAAATACTGGTTAGGATAACTTACACGGTCCTTGCTTTCCTCTCCTGGTGCCAGCTCAACACTCCAGTGGGCATATTGCCTGAGTAAAGGGTGCTCAGGGTCTTGTTTTGAGCTAAAATATTCAGAGACATTGAAATGATCTGTTCCCATCCATCTCATTATCTGTAATTGCCCCAAACCAATAAAGACCTTTTTCTTTTAAGTCAGAATGTGTATGCTTTTGATTTCTCTCTCAATAGAAGCAATGCAGGTGCCACTAGCCATCCACATAGACTTGAGATCTGTTTGAAGTCCATTAATGTTTTTGTGCTAAGAAAGGGAATTAGCCCTGTACAGAAATAAACAAAAGATTTAGTACTGCTACTGTGCAATTTGAGATGAATATGGAATTAAATAAAAATGCTAAAAGTTTCCTCGGATTTTGAATGCAAGTTTCACATAGTGTTTTTTCTGAAGAACTTGAGGGGCATCCAAAGCATTTGGATAATCTGGGGGTGACTGAGTGTGCTAATTACAGACAGGTGCCAATAAATTCCATGTACTGTAATATATAGTGCCTAACTTAATAAATGCATATATCTATGCTTTATGCAAACAGAGAAGTTAGAATTTAATACCTTAAAATACCACATGAATAAAATTAATTATAATTTAAACTCTACTGAATCAAAATGTGAATCAAATTCAGTCTCAATCAGAATTCACTGGCATAAAGTCAGCTACTGTGATAAATGAAAATAGGTATTTTAAGAGATTAAAAGGTGCTGAAATTAGGCTGTCTAGCATCAGTGAAACAGCTGTGAAAGATGCAGACATTTTAGATAATGCAGGTTTGGATTAGAGAGGTTTGGTTAAACAGCATTCACCTGTACTAAGTCTGAATAATGCCAAATACACTGGTTATCAAATACTCAATGATTTGTTTATACAATTAAAACAGAACACTTTTAAGATTCATCTCTTCAGTCCCCATCTTTTCCTTATGTGACAGGATTTACCCCGCTGTTCTGATGGTAGAATATTCAAGGTATTTCATATTCTCAATGTTGGGCCTAGACTTCAAACAACAGAGTTTGATATACTGTGTGATATACAAGGGTTCAGATAATTATGGAAATACTAGTCATGATTTCATAGTTAAGCCTGAGCTGATTTTTGTAGTTAAAGCAGGGTTTCAACCTCTTTGTCAAATATGAAGACAGTTTATCCTCCCCAAAATTACAACACTCACTCTTTGAATACAGAATTAATTATCTAGGATCTTAAAAGCAATTTGGTAATTAGCACACAAGTGAAGTAATTTAAATATGGGTCCTTTAAGAAATTTAGCAGTGTTGCACAGTGTTTTGTCCCAAATGCTCTTACTAACAGGGCCGGCTCCAGGCACCAGCCTGGCAAGCAGGTGCTTGGGGCGGCCGCTCCGGAGAGGGGCGGCACGTCCAGCTATTTGGAGGCAATTTGGCGGACGGACCCTCACTCCCGCTTGGAGCGAAGGATCTTCTGCCGAATTGCCGCCACAGATCACGATCGCAGCTTTTTTTTTTTTTTTTTGGATGCTTGGAGCGACCAAAACCCTGGAGCCGGCCCTGCTTACTAACAGAATAATACAGATGCTTCAAATTTCCTGTGTAGTTAAAACGCTTAGAAATCTCATGTGTTAGCAACATTTGCTGATTTTTTTTAAAGATTATTGGTCATTTTTTGCCATGACACCATGTAAAACAAACAAAAAACCTTTGTCTTTAAAATCAGTTTAATCCAGTTTGAGTCCACAAGCATTTTGTTTGCCTGAACTAGTCATTTCCAGAATTTAACATGTTTGGACTATTTTTAAATTTAACTTTGATTTTCCTGGGGTTGTAACATTTGTTTTTAGGGTAATAACAGCAACACTGTAGTGTTTGTTACCCTTACATTGCTTATATGTTCTCAATCTTAATTCCAGTTTAGCAGACCTTGTAATATCACAATATGCTATCGATTATGAACCACTCATCCTCATGGTATTTTGGAGAAATGAGAGAGAAAAATTGTACTCATCTTTTCTGATTTGCTCTGCTGATCCCAGTTAGTTTGCAGCTGGACACCTGTTCTGACTTGCTGGCTAGGGGAAATGCTGAATGGCCTGATTAGCTTTAACCAGAGGTTGGATTCTTAAGCAGATTCATCTCCTTCCTAATATGAAGGTGAAAAAGAAAGTAGTGAGAGTTGGGAGACCAACAAGTGATCTAAGCAGACCCCAGAAGAAGGACATTTAAATGATCTGTGAGAGATTGTTGCTATTATACATATAGGGAGAAGTTTAAGAACAGTAAATGACTTTGTATTTTGAGTCTTTTTCCTTCTGTCAAATGTGCCTATAGTTCCACTCTTTTATTATCATCCTCTGTTACTGCTGTTCATATTTAAATCCCAGTCATGCAACATGTAGCATATGAGTGAACAGCTGCACCCGTGGGGAGCCCCAATAAAGCCAATGTACCTTCATGTGGGTGTAACACTCCACCCACATACTTCATGTTGCAGGATTGTGCCTTAGCTTGTAGTTTGTGTTGGAAATAAGGATCATCTTGTCCTTATTTCCCTCACTGTGTGACTTCTGTTTTTATTTATAAGAAGTAGTACCTAGGGGAATGACAGCTCCTTAATAATATTGACATGAACTACTCCTTACTGGCAGATCCTATAGAAAAATCAGGGAGGCAACCTTATATCTGAGCACTTTATATAATGTTTGGGTGGCAGTGTAAACAATTCAGTTTTCCCTTTAGAAGAATCCCTCCAGTTGTCTTGTCAGTATTGGTTCTGGGTGAGGAGTAAACATGGGCATAGCCAGGAAGTTCAGATCCAAACCTTCTCCAAATTCAGAGCTATGTGGTTTCAGGGCATCAGTTCAGGCCAATTACAGAGGGTCAAGCATCCAGATTTTAACTTTCCTAAAGTTTGGGGGGTTGGATGTGAGGTTAGCCAGTTAGTTAAGGCATGAGGGAGTGGGGAGAGATGCCCTCCTGACACTTTGTACTATGTGAATACCACAGTCTCCAGGCCCAGAGCCTGGCTCTGCTCCCTGAAACCCTCAGTGGCCAGATCCTTGCAGGAAGCATGGAGTCCCTGCTCCCCAACCTTCCCAGCCCGGCTCTTGGGACCCGTCTCTCCAACTGTAGCTCTACTCCAACCTCATCCACTGCCATGCCTCGCTGCTGCCTGGCCAAGTACTTGCAAAGTGGATGGCATGCAGTCTAATGGATGTAGGTAGGATTCCACTGTACTGGACGTGGTGAGCAAGCTGTCATGGGTGTGGCGAGGAGCCCAATCTCCTTCGTGAGCAAAGCAAATGTTCCCCCCTCTGTGGACTATAGTGCATGACTGGTCCCAACTCCTTCAGTGCCAAATTGCAGCAGCCTCACCCCTAGCCCAGTGGTGGGTTGAGAGCCATCTTCTGCTTCAGAATCTCAGCTTTTCCTAGGAAAAGGACAGTGAGTGCTCAACCTTGGAAGTTGTGAAGGGGACTGGCTGATTATGGATTTTGACATTTTATCCTTCAAACAAATCCAGGAGTTTCTGAATCCCCGCTGAAAGTTGCCCCCTTCCCACCATTGAAATGTGAAATGACGCCCGTGTAATGGAGGATGGCATAATACTATTTCCATACCTCACAGTGGTGGTCTGAGCATACACTCAAAATGATCATCGGGTGCTCAGATACTAATGCTGTGGGCACCATACATGTACCTAGATAGATAGACATTAGCCAAAGATGGACAAATGATGCACTAACTGAATCAAAACAGAAGATTATCTTGCTATAGAAGCCCCCCCCCCCCGCACATATGCCTGCATCAAAATTGTATTTGATAGCTACTCTGAAGAGGTTCTGATTAACATTATCAAATTATCATAGAATATCAGGGTTGGAAGGGACCTCAGGAGGTCATCTAGTCCAACCCCCTACTCAAAGCAGGACCAACCCCCAATTTTTGCCCCAGATCCCTAAATGGCCCCCTCAAGGATTGAATTCACAACCCTGGGTTTAGCAGGCTAATACTCAAACCACTGAGCTATCCCTCCCCCCCTAGGGTATGAAACAACAGGCTAACTGCAGGGGGAATGTTTGAAGAAGAATGTTTCCCGAATGGTGATTTTAATCCATAACCTCTCTGTTAAATATGAGATATATTTATAGGAACATTGTCAGTCAATGCCAAGTATATACAATTTATCTTTATAACAGAAGGGCCTCATTGTTCCTGAGCGGCATAGTCAAGTTAAAACCATTTATGGATAATGGGGCCCTCCTTATTGATACATTCCCCATGTTCAGTATTGTTCTGACATGTTTGATTTATACAACTCCATTATATTTCAGATTTTCCACTCTTATGGCTCCAACACCCCTCAGTATTATTGGGTGCATCTTTGTGCTCCCCTTGCTTCTGTTATCCCGCCTGGGTGCTACAAGGATCACTGCAGATGCTTTCAAAATGCTTTTGTCAGCTTCAAGGGAATGTCATATGATATTCTGGCTGTTTCAAGGATCTCCTCTGGGAATTACCTCTCTTCTGGATTCTTCAGATATCTCCTCTGGGGTTGCTAAGGCTGTCTGGGAATATCATACACAGGAGGCCAAACCCTCAAGCTAATATAGCGTGTATAACTCCCAACTGTGTAAACGGCTGTGAAATTGGCCAGTTTATCCAAGTGAGTTTCCCAGTGTGGGAAAAGTATTCTGCTTTTTGATACACAAAAGGCAAAAATATACTTTCCGTCTGAATTACTTTTATTTCCAATTAAGGGAAAGAACGAAACAAGAGAGAACCAAAGTAAAGTTTCCATGAGAGAGCACAGTGTGAGTCTCCCCTGTAACATGTTGCACCAGTCTACCTCACAAAATGACAGCTGCCCCTGCTGATAGATTCTTTAGAAATGCAGCAGTGCAGACCTTGAGAAATCGAAGCCATAACAGTTATGTAGCCATGCTAAGGAGATCTTCAGCTCCACGGCTGACAGCTCTAGCTCATAGCGGTCAGTTTGCTGTACTCTCCTCAGGCCATGCAATCTAGTCAGTTTCTCCCTGGATGACAGTTTATCAACTGGGAAGGAAACTTCCTGTCCCAAGGCCATCAGGACAGCCACTGCACATGTCATGTCATCTAAGGCTTAACTGCCCTCTTTGGTAGTTGTGGCTGGACAGAAAAGGGACTTTGCCTCTCAGGAGGGGGTATGGATAGGGCAGCTGTGTAAATGCTACAAGGTCAGCTTAGACTGGGGATTTCTTTCCTCTTAGGTTATGCCCCAGTTCTTCTTCAAGTAGATACAGCCATGTAGTCCAGGCAGGTGCGCACACACCCAGAGCCCTGGAGCCAGGGAACTTTGCCTAGCAGTATCCATAGGGGCGTCACTCACATCTCGCAGCCTTAACACCTCCCCTAGCTGTATAAGGGTGCTGCCCTGACCCCCGCTAGTTTCTTCTCACTGACTGTGGCTGGAGTTGGTTAATGGGGAGAATGCAGCGGGTCGTATTAAAGGGTGAATTGTCGGGTTGGAGGGAGGTTACTAGTGGAGTGCCTCAAGGTTCGGTTTTGGGACCCATCTTATTTAATCTATTTATAACTGACCTCGGGACCGATTGCAAGAGTGGGCTGATAAAGTTTGCGGATGATACGAAGGTGGGAGGAGTTGCAAACTCGGAGGAGGATAGGGATACTCTGCAGGGAGACTTGAATGAGCTTGTGAATTGGAGTATCAGAAATAGGATGAAATTTAATAGTAAAAAGTGTAAGGTGATGCACTTGGGGACGAATAATAACAATTTTAGTTACAAGATGGGGACGCATTGGTTAGAAGTAACGGAAGAGGAGAAGGACCTAGGGGTCCTTGTGGACTGCAGGATGACTATGAGTCGGCAATGTGACGTGGCGGTGAAAAAAGCCAATGCGGTCTTGGGATGTATTAGGCGAGGTATATCTAGTAGAGATAGGGAGGTTCTGCTTCCGTTGTATAAGGCGCTGGTGAGACCTCATTTGGAGTACTGTGTGCAGTTCTGGTCTCCAATGTTTAAAAAAGATGAACTCAAACTGGAACGGGTGCAGAGAAGGGCGACTAAGATGATCAGAGGAATGGAAAACCTGTCGTATGAAAAGAGATTAGAGGAGCTTGGGTTGTTTAGTCTGACAAAGCGAAGGCTGAGGGGGGATATGATTGCTATCTTTAAATATATCAGAGGGGTTAATACAAGGGAGGGAGAGGAATTATTCCAGTTTAGTACTAATGTGGACACGAGAACGAATGGATACAAACTGGCCGGGGGGAAGTTTAGGCTTGAAATTAGACGAAGGTTTCTGACCATCAGAGGGGTGAAATATTGGAACGGCCTTCCGAGGGAAACGGTGGGGGCGACGGACCTGTCTGGTTTTAAGATTAAGTTGGATAAGTTTATGGAGGGAATGGTTTAATGATAAAACATAGTAGCCAAGGAAAACCAAGCAATGGTACATGAACAGCATAATGGCCAACAAGGGTCAGGCTAGAGACTCTTGCCTATATGCTCGGGGTATTACTGATCGCCATATTTGGGGTCGGGAAGGAATTTTCCTCCAGGGTAGATTGGCTGAGCCTCTGGAGGTTTTTCGCCTTCCTCCGCAGCATGGGGCAGGGATCACTAGCAGGAGGGTCTCAGCCGATTGAAGTCACTAAAACACAGGGTTGGGGACTTCAACGGTAGAGTCCAGGGAAGGGTCTTGCGGCCTGCAGCATGCAGGGGGTCAGACCAGATGATCATAATGGTCCCTTCTGACCTTAATGTCTATGAGTCTATGAGTCTATGAGTCAAAGCTCTGTGTGGTGTTCTTTCACCTCACACTTTCTGTCTCAGTTACTGAGAATTTTTTCTTATATATAGTTGTAATAGTGTCTCAGGTTTAATTTAGTGTTAGTTAGATTTAATTAGTGTAATTGGCTGCTCTGTGTGATGCCCTCATCAGGGTTCAAGCATTGTCTGTCACATAGTGGGGCTAACCCCAATAGTGATTCCCCGCACGAGGTGCTTGTTGTGCCTCAGGGAGGGCCACATCAAGGAGGGGTGCTCCATCTGTAAGTCATTTACAAAGAGGATTCAGGTGGCAAGGGACTTAGGGTTGAAGCAGCACCATCTGGAGCAGGCCATCAGGCCTACTTCGGCCCTAAGGGCCGCATCTGATCAGTGGTTGACTGTGGATCCAGCTAGTGAGGCCCCTCCATGTTTGGGTTCCCCAGGTGGAGAAGAAGTCATTCACCTTTCTAGGTACACCAAGGAAGAGGTCCCACAAATCCAACCTGGATCATTCCAGGGCTTGAGCAGACTCTGTCCTCTTCCAAGAGTAGTGCTAACTGGCACCATGCATCTCCCAGCATGCAGAAGGGAGCTGGTCCATCTAACTGCTCCCTGGTACCACATTGAGCTCATTGAGAGCCTGTACTGTCACCTCTGGTTCCGGCCATGAGGGGTCCATTGAGTCCTGTGCTGACAGCATTGGCACCAGTGCCGACTGTCTCATGCCAGCCACATATTAATCGGCATCAAATTTGCTTTGCCTTCCAGCCCTGGACTCTCCATTGGTGCAGGAGTCCTCCAGACCATAGCTTCTTCCTCCTATTCCTCAATTGTGCCCATGGCACCTTCAGGCCATGTGTCAGAGCCACTGGGGGGACACCTCACAGGCTGCAGACAGTGGAGTTGAGGCTGATGCTGGGCCCAGCACCAAAGGACTACTCGATACAGATGCACCCCTTAGCACACTCACTGCTTTGGTGGCAGACACCATAGTCAAACTCAGTGCCACCATTCACCTTGGTGCAGACACCTCTTCTGGTGTTGGGTGGGAGTGTGCATCACTCAGCACCACTGGTGCCGACTCTCCATTCTTCTTCAGCACTATTGCTGCCTGCATGCTGGGCTTTGGATAAGTCCAGTTCACTTGCCCCATTGCGACTGGCTCCCCTGTTGTCAACGGGGAAACTCGAGACTCCTTGAGATCCAGGTTGAAGTCATTGTCTCCCTTGTCATTGCTTGATGGGTGCTGGAGGCCATCCTCAGATCACTCTTGGTACCGAGACCAGCACCTTCCCCACAGCCAGGACAGAGGCTCTTAGTCTGGTACCTACTGGCCACCAATGCCTTACCTGTATGCTCAGTGACCTCCTTGGAATCCTTGGGATATTCCTTGATCCCTGCAGTGCTGTTCCTTGACCCATTCCAGAGCGAGATCACTGGTCCCTTTGGGTGCTCCCATTTCTGAGCCTCTGCAGCTACAAGCAACCAGGGGCCCATTCCTTTGGGGCCTCCAGAATTGTCCCAATCATATCCTGTAGTCCAGGAGTGGGATCCATCATTGGCACAGCAAACCACCTTATCATCCTCCCTGGGCAACTCTACCATGCTAGGCTCCTCCTTTCCCTGGATACCTGAGGACTTTAAGGCATACCAAGACCTCTTGAGGCATATGGTCACTATCTTGAGCATCCAGGCAGAATTTTTGCAGGAAAATACATATAAACTGTTAGATATTCTCCAACCATCTGCTCCAGGGAGAGAAGCCCTCCCGATTAATGAGGCTCTCTAGGAGCTGGCAAAGGCCCTCTGGAGTACTCTGGCTTTGTTGCCTCCAACGGCTAAGCATCCAGAGAAATGATACTTTGTCCCCAGGTAGGGTTTGGAGAGCTTCTATTCCCATCTGGCCCCAAACTCTTTGGTGGTCACTGCAGCAAATGACAGGGCACAGCAGGGGAAGTATAAGTTCATCCCTAAGGACAAAGATTCCAAGAAAATGGACTTGATGGGGAGACAATGTGGGTGAAGTCATATATTTTATTGGACCAACTTCTGTTGGTGAGAGAGACAAGCATTCGAGGGACATAGAGCTCTTCTTCAGGTCTGGGAAAGGTAGTTCCAGTGTCACAGCAAAATGCAAGGTGGGACAGATTGTTTAGCACAAGTAGTTAGCACATATTGTACGGGACCATTCCAGTTAGAGTGGCCTGTTAACATAGGACAAAAAGGAGGGTTAGTAGGTAACAGTTTGTTGTAGCATGCCATAAATCCAATGTTTCTGTTCAGTCCATGATTTTTAGTGTCTAGTAAAGTCATGAATATAGGCTCCCAAGCTCATCTTTTGAAAGTGTTCTGCAGGTTTCCTTTGAGGATGAGGATGACAAGTCAAATATAGAGAAATCGTTTTGTGAAAAGTGTTCACCCACATATGATAGGGTGTTTTTGTCTTTTTTATAACTTTCCTGTGTGAGTTCATTCGAGAGCACAGTGATTGCAGTATTGCCAACCCCAAATGTTCAAAAATCACGAGATTGGCTTTAAAATCATGAGATTATGTAAAATAATAGACTCATAGACTCTAAGGTCAGAAGGGACCATTATGATCATCTAGTCTGACCTCAATAGATTTGGTGTTTTTTTTTTTTATTTCCCTTCTGCTTGTCAAGCCTTTAGGGTGTACTGGGGTCACATTTTGAAGCTTTCTCCAGCATTATGAGGGTTAGAAACTTACTTTTTCTTTAAGAATGAAGGCTGAAATCATCACATATCAACTTGAGTCCAGGAGCTGAGACTCATAACAAAATCATGAGAGTTGGCAACAGTGTGATTGTCTGGTTTTACCCACATAGTTGTTCAGCCATATAGTTGTTGTTGATCAGGAGGAAGATTTTTACCTCTTCTTTATTACAGCTGCACACTGCAAACCAACAGGCATTGCTCTCTAAGTACGATTTTTGTTAATTGGGTGGCCACGTCTAAGTTTGCGGACAAGTTGCCAGAAGCCTCCAAAAAGGAGTTTAAAGTGTTTGTTTCAGAAGGCTATTTGATAGCCAAGATTTTGCTGCAGTTAGCTCTGGACATGGCAGATGCCTTGACCACAATTGTGGCTTCAGCAGTAACCAGGAGGAGGCCTCCTGGCTGCAGAACTCGAGCATTGCATCCAATGTATGGCAGAATATCGAGGACCTATCTTTCGATGACTGGGTTTCGTTCTTGGGCAAGGCCAATGATACCCTGCAGTCCTTTAAGGATTTCTGGGCCATTTTGCGCTCCTTGGGAGTTTACAATACAGAGGTGCCACAGTCAGCAGCAACAG
The DNA here is from genome assembly GCF_027887155.1 of Malaclemys terrapin pileata. Taxonomy (NCBI): domain Eukaryota; kingdom Metazoa; phylum Chordata; order Testudines; family Emydidae; genus Malaclemys; species Malaclemys terrapin. The sequence goes on along the minus strand of NC_071512.1, from coordinate 65,956,923 downwards.
CAATGCCACTCAAGATGCTTTTTTTGGGCAGTCCTCCTTCCTTGTGAGGCACTGGGATTACCCAAGAATGGGTCATACATCCCAGAAGTGGAGAGCCTCTAATTATAGGTTCAGCCAGCCAGTCTGCCCTCCCCTGGCATCTGGCAAGCACCTGTTTTGACTTCTGTGTCCAAAGCAGTAATCTAGTGGTGACCTCTTCATCCCTGTCTCCTCTTGCTTGGGGACCATCTGACTCATTTTTATGGTGTTTGGGACTCAATAACCATGGACAGCTGGGTCCTACCCTTAGATCGGGGTGTGCCATACAGTTCTTCCCCACTCTCCTACCCACCCTCCTACTCACCCATCGTATCTCCCCACCCTCCTACCCCATCCTTCTTCAGGGACCCTTCTTACAAGATACTGCTCTCAAGCAGATTCAGTACCTACTAGTTCTGGGGGGCTGAGCAGGAGGTGACCCTGCTACATGTGGGTGAGGGATTCTACTACTGGTATTTTCTCGTTCCCAAATCTAAGAGAGGGCTGAGATTTGTTCTTGACCTCAGTGACCTCAACAAATACATCAGATATGTGAGATTCTGGATGGTCATTTTTCTCCTGAGCAATTCTCCAGTTTATTGTGCTGGACCAGCACTAACAGTATACTGTGCTCCCCTTTGATCTTTCTTTGGCTCCTCGGATTTTTACCAAATGCATGATTATGATAACAGCAAACTTCAGGAAGAAGAGGATTCATATCTGGACAATTGGTTACTGAAAGGCAAGTCCAGAGAAGAAGTCCTCTCTCATGTTCAGTTCACGCTATGTTTACTCAATTGTCCAGGCCTAATCTTGAATAGCAGTAAGTCAACATTGGTCCGAACTCAAGGAATCAAGTTAGTTGGGGCCCTGATACACTCTATGAGTTCAACAGCATTTCTGCCAACTGACCAATTCCAGGCAATTTGCTGCCTTTTTCTGGAACTGCAGTCTCAACCCTCAACCACAGCCCAAGGATGCCTGAGGTTACTAGGTCATATGGCCACCTGCACACAGGTATCCAGTTTGCCAGGCTGTGCCTACATCCTCTTCAGATGTGGCTGAACTCAGTCTATAGTCCATATTGCCATCCTTTGGGCAGTGTGGTCCAACTTCCCGCACCAATCCTGGGCTCCTTATGATGGTAGATAGTGCAGGGCAATGTGTGCCAGATTCTGAAACTCCTCTCACTTCCACCAGTTCTACATCAGCGTCACCCCATTTACTTCGGTATTGTTAGTCCTGGCTTACCTCAGTGTAAGTGAGAGGAGAATTGTCCATTGTCTCTATTTTTGTTTGAATAAAGTTAAAATCTGTTATGTTCATTGTTGCCTATTTGTTTCAAAAATGTACAGTAAAATGCAATCAAAGAATCAGCTATTTATGCAACTGGCTCTACCCAAAACATCTTTCATAGTCTCAACAAAGGGAATTCTTTCATTGCTTTTTGTAGTGGAAAAATTATTCCGTAGGCTCAGTAAAGTGTGCACAATGTCTCCAGAAGTTATCAGGAGTGAATTTTCATAACAAAAACTGAAAGTTTGTTAGGAATGCAGAGATGGAAAATGTACTGTACAAGCACAGTTCAGCAAGTGATGCATAGACAGATTTACATGACATCCTCAGTTTAATGGGAAACATTCCATGTCACAGACCTTTGAACTACCAATCCTCAGTGTATGGCTTCTTTAAGTGTAATAATTTGATATTAGAAAGCAACAGAGGGTCCTGTGGCACCTTTGAGACTAACAGAAGTATTGGGAGCATAAGCTTTCGTGGGTAAGAACCTCACTTCTTCAGATGCAAGTAATGGAAATCTCCAGAGGCAGGTATAAATCAGTATGGAGATAACGAGGTTAGTTCAATCAGGGAGGATGAGGTGCTCTGCTAGCAGTTGAGGTGTGAACACCAAGGGAGGAGAAACTGCTTCTGTAGTTGGATAGCCATTCACAGACTTTGTTTAATCCTGATCTGATGGTGTCAAATTTGCAAATGAACTGGAACTCAGCAGTTTCTCTTTGGAGTCTGGTCCTGAAGTTTTTTTGCTGTAAGATGGCTACCTTTACATCTGCTATTGTGTGGCAGGGAGGTTGAAGTGTTCTCCTACAGGTTTTTGTATATTGCCATTCCTGATATCTGACTTGTGTCCATTTATCCGCTTGCGTAGTGACTGTCCAGTTTGGCCAATGTACATCGCAGAGGGGCATTGCTGGCATATGATCGCATATATAACATTGGTGGATGTGCAGGTGAATGAGCCGGTGATGTTGTAGCTGATCTGGATAGATCCTGTGATGGTGTTGCTGGTGTAGATATGTGGACAGAGTTGGCATCGAGGTTTGTTGCATGGGTTGGTTCCTGAGTTAGAGTTGTTATGGTGCGGTGCGTGGTTGCTGGTGAGAATATGCTTAAGGTTGGCAGGTTGTCTGTGGGCGAGGACTGGCCTGCCTCCCAAGGTCTGTGAAAGTGAGGGATCATTGTCCAGGATGGGTTGTAGATCACTGATGATGCGTTGGAGAGGTTTAAGCTGAGGACTGTAGGTGATGGCCAGTGGAGTTCTCTTGGTTTCTCTTCTGGGCCTGTCTTGTAGCAGGAGGCTTCTGGGTACACGTCTGGCTCTGTTGATTTGTTTCTTTATTTCCTTGTGTGGGTATTGTAGTTTTGAGAATGCTTGATGAAGATCTTGTAGGTACCTAGCATTCTCAAAACTACGATACCCACACAAGGAAATAAAGAAACAAATCAACTGATTTATACCTGCCTCTGGAGATTTCCATTATTTGCATCTGAAGAAGTGAGGTTCTTACCCACGAAAGCTTATGCTCCCAATACTTCTGTTAGTCTCAAAGGTGCCACAGGACCCTCTGTTGCTTTTTACAGATTCAGACTAACACGGCTACCCCTCTGATATTTGATATTAGAGTTATTCATTATACTACAAGTAATACCTAATGAGCTACTGCACTGCCACTACCCAAATGTGCTTTGTAATGAAATAGTAAGCAGTGCGCAGCAAGGCCCTGATTCAGGAAAGGACTGAAAAGTATGCTTAAACAGACTTCAGAGGGACTTAAATATGTTTCAGTGGTTTCCCTGAATAGGAATGCTTTCCTGAATCAAGGCCTAAGGGTCCCTGGGCCAGAAAAAAAGGGCTCTTTGACCACTCCCATTTCGGAACCAAAATAAGGGGTTGTCTACACTTACCGGGGGATCGACACGCCGTGATTGATGCATCGGTGGTTGATTTAATGGGTCTAGTGAAGACCCGCTAAATTAACTGCAGATCGCTCTTCAGTCAACTCCTGTACTCCACCTGAACAAGAAGCACAAGGGAGTAGACAGGAGAGCGTCTCCCGTTGACATAGCGTAGTTTGGACCCCGCGGTAAGTAGTTCTAAGTACGTCAACTTCAGCTATGTTATTCACATAGCTGAAGCTGCACAACTTAGATCGATCTCCCTACGTAGTGTAGACAAGGCCTAAGTGGCTGGATTTCAAGAGCTCAGCTCCCATTTAGGCACTTACATGAAGGGGCCAGGTTTTCAAAAGTGCCTAAGATCCAACAGCTGATCTTAAACTGCCATTTATTAAAGGATCATCTAACAATGACTTAATTTGAGAGAGAGAGTGGAAAACCATTTGCCTTTTTAAAAATGGCAGTAAACAGGGTAGCTTAAAGACAGAATTACCTCCGGCCCTAATCCTGCAGTGAGCTCCATGCAGACCCTTGTGCCACAGTCAGTCCTGCTAGCTTCAGTGGGGATCCATCCATACAGAGCTCATTGCAGGATCAGATCCTTAGTTTTCAATGAATGAGACAGACATCCCACCCGATGAGATTGCAGCCGTCATGACCTAGCTGCAAGTGAATTAAGTTTTCCATTATAAATGCATTCTGCTTACCCCGTATCCTATTTTCTTGATCTTTTCATTAACATTGGACTACAAGCTTTCAGCTTGAAGGTGAAGTTGTTGGTTTTTGTTTGTTTGTTTGTTTTTGAACTTTTAGTGAATTAAGCCATATGGGATTGTTACAGATTTATGATCTGGTTTCAGACAGTGTTTTGCCAAGTTCCCCAGCAAACAACAATTTTTTTTTATTTTTAAAAGTGAAAAATGCAGATGATTAATGCTGATGTAGAGAGAACATTATGTGTGTTTTTTAAATGTCCATAATTGTAAACATGAACATTTTTGAAAATTAACAACCCATCATAGATACTATGGAACATAGATATCAGAAGCTATTTAGAGAAAAAGAAAATCCCCCATTCATTTGACTGATTTTAAAAAGCAGTGTCAATGCAAGGTTATGATGGTGATGATGTGGCGCTCGTGCTGAGGTAATAGCAGTATTCGGAGATTGCAAGAAAATACAATATCAGTGCATATTTAGAAAGTCAGTGTAAATTGTAAGAGATTTGGGGAAATTATATTTGAATCCCTGATGGTATGATGAAAGAAAAGGCAAAATAATGTTGGTGCTTTTATGGAGAAATTATTAGAGTAAGTACTGTAAAAATAATATGTTATAGTTACATATCTAAAATAATTGTCTTTCTAAAGCAACCCCCACCAGTGGGGCTCAGTCTGCAAATGGTAACAAAAATAGATAAAAGAAAACAACATTAAACCCACATGAACTATAAGAGAAAAGGATATAAAATTTAACATATAAACAATGCAAGGCTGCATTACATTAATGTGTTATAAGGTGAGAAATGACTAAAATAAATGCCCATGTGATGTAAACGTGAGTCTCTGAGGGAAACATTTGAAGGTGAGGAAAAGGAAAACAATGCCACTGCAATGTAAAGGATGTTGTACAAACAAAATTTGTTAGTCTGAATACTAACTCTGTTATGTGAATGCTGTACTTGAACTGATTCCTATATTACAGAGTGTTATGCTATCATATGTCATCTTGACTCCCTTTTCTGCTTATATTTACCATACATATTAAATATTCAACTGCTTCTCATTGATGCATGCAGTAATGCTGGCCTTGTGGGGAGCTTTCCTGTCTTTTACTGCTATGACATATTAGCTAACTTTACTGTCTTTACAGCATAATGTTTATGCACATTAAGGTACAGCACATATTAAATATTACATTTCTTGCAATATCCTTTTTACAACTATGGTTAAATCAAGAGAATACTATGCAACTAATAAAAAATAACAAAGGACATTAAAGGGCTGTTCTGCTTTGAAGAGTGACTATAAAAATGGCATTGTGATATTTCCAATGACTTCCAGAGCAGAACCACTCAGTTTACAAATCTTAAGATGTGTTTTTTCTTATTCCACACTCAGTCTAGAACAGGAACAAAGCTGGGTTCTTTATGCTGCAAAATTGAGCCCCTTCTCTTCTTCCCCTTGTCCCCCAAAGTGAATTGTCTCTGCAGGGCTAACAAAAGTAATAAACACTTATTTAGGTCTGTGAAATAACTAACAATGACTCTAACAGCCAGATTGTAATAACTTTACACATGTTTGATAGTACCTTATTCTGATATCAGTAGGACTTAACATAGAGTAAGATACTACACAGTGTGAGGAAGGGATATCACAGTCGATGCTTAAATGCTCACAAAGAGATGATGCCAATTTTACATAGTTACTTTGTAAGCCATAATCACTTTTTAAACATGAAAGGGCCAGTTCTGTATTCCTTGGCTATCCCCTGTGGTGCTCAACTGTCCACCCCATGTGTCCCCTGTCATATGCTCTAGAAGGTGAGGGCAGCCTCAACTCCTGGTTCTCTCGCTTTCCTTGAGTGAGTCCTGTGGGAAGGTGCTCTCCACCTTCCCCTCACTCCTGGCCCTCCAGAACTCACCATCAGGCCCCTGGCATGTGAGCCTCCCTGGCTGCTCCTGACACACCACCTGAGCCAGCTGCACGTTATCCACACCCACAGAACATCTTGTACATGCCCATGCTTCAGACCATCCACTTCCTCATCGTCATGTCCTGTCCTGATACTAAGTGGCAGGACCAACTGCCACCTAAGGAGCGTGAGGAACCTGGTGGGCCAGTCTGTACTCCACTCTGGTTCCATGGGCTTAAGGGGAAATTGGTTGATGACTCCTCCATGGTCCTATGAGCACAGGCATGTATCTGGCATGGTTCACAAACTCCCCCAACACCTGTCCCTTTTGTGGTGAGAAGTAGACACTGGAACACATCCAAGTAGGACGCGTCAGGTTGAAGACCCTCTTCCAGCTCAGATAGAACCTCTTATTGAGGTTATGGCTGCCCTTTTCCCGACACAGCCTGGCCTATGCACACCCTATCTGTAGGCCCCCCCCCAAAGTTGTGGAACCTCATCCTCCTGGGGCTGGCCAAAGTGGCCATCCATCGTTCCAGGAGGAGGAACCTGAACAAGGTGATGGGGATGCTCTGTGACTGTGGGGCTTATTTTCAGTCCCTTGCCCAATCATGCCTCCAGGCAGAGTTCCTCTGATACAAAATTACTCAATATAGTTAATTCCAAAGCAGACTGTAAAGAGTTACAAAGGGATCTCAGAAAACTGGGGGACTGGGCAACAGAATGGCAAATTAAATTCAGTGTTGATAAATCCAAAGTAATGCATATTGGAGAACATAAGCCCAACTATATGTACAAAATGATGGCATCTAAATTAGCTGTAACCACTCAAGACAGAAATCTTGGCGTCATCATGGATAATTCTCTGAAAACATCTGCTCAATGTGCAGCGGCATTCAAAAAAGCTAACTGAATGTTAGGAACCATTAGGAAAGGGATAGATAATAAGACAGTAAATATCATAATGCCACTATATAAATCCATAGTATACCCACACCTTGAATACTATGTGCAGTTCCCATCATCCCGCCTAAAAAAAGATATATTAGAAATGGAAAAGGTGCAGAGAAGGGCAATAAAAATGATTACGGATATGGAACAGTTTCCATATGAGGAGAGAGTAAACAGATGGACTGTTCAGCTTGTCAAAGAGATAACTATATATATATGGGATATGATATAATGGTGTGGAGAAAGTGAATGAGGAATTGTTATTTATCTCCTCACGTCACACAAGAATCAGGGGTCACCCAATGAAATTAATAGGCAGCAGGTTTAAAACAAACAAAAGGAAGTACTCTTTCTTACAATGCACAGTCAACCTTGTTGCCAGGGGATGCTGTAAAGGCCAAAACTGGATTAAAAAAAGAACTAGATAACTTCATGAGGATAGGCCCACCAATGACTATTAGCCAAGATGGTCAACAATGCAACCCCATGCTCTGAGTGTCCCTAAGACTCTGACTGCCAGAGGCTGGGACTGGATGACAGGGAATGGATCACTTGTTGATTGCCCTGTTCTGTTCATTTCCCCTTGAAGCATCTGGTATAGGCCACTGTCGGAAGACAGGATACTGGGCTCGACGGACCATTGGCCTGAACCAGTATGGCCATTTTTATGTTCAGTGTCCATTGATTCCCTACATGTCTTTGAGGAGCAGTGGGTGCTGCTGTGGGTTCTCTGCTTGGTTTCCCCCTCTGGATCCCTGATTTTCAACCTTTGACCTTACTCCTGCTCCTATTTTTTCATTTGTTGTCTCAAGTATTCAATTGTAGCCTGGGCTAAGTGGTTCCTCCCCATTAATTGAGGGGCTGGGCCTTTAGTTGGGGCTGGGCCTACATCTGCCTGTTTTCAATACTACAAATAGTACCAGTAGGCAGGCCCCAACTTGGTACTTTTAACTGCAGGTTCCTCAGCAACACCATTTCCTGTGTGAAATCCAGGGCTGGAGTCCACAAACGGAAGACTCACCAGCAACCTTCTGAAATCAAAAACACTTAGGACCAGCTTTTCTGTGTTCCTGAGCTCCTGTCGATTTCAAGTGAAATTGTGATTACTTAACACATCTGAAAATCAAGCCCCTTGTGCTTTTAACTTTCAGTGCTCTGAACAAGCATGAATTCATCTACAACGTCCTCTGAAGTAGGTAGGTGAATATTATTATCCCGCTATTGCCAGCCCCATGCATTCAAAAATCATGAGTTAGGCTACAAAACATCATGAGATTGGCTTTAAAATCATGACATTTAAAAATATGATCAATTTGGAGCTCTTTTTATTTGCCCTCTGGTTTTTCAACCTGTAGGGGTCATATTTTTCAAGCTTTTCTTTGTACCCAGGAGGGCTAGAAATGTATCTTTTGTGAAAGTGGAGATTCTTGTACTGGAGTTGGGGCTTTAGAAACACTAAAGTTCTGAAGTTTAAATTGGAAGTGCTGGCATTGCTGCTGTTTCCATTTTACAGCTGAGGGAACAGATAGAGCAGTTACTCAACGTCTGCGTGTGCACAGCAGGAGTCAGTGTAAGAGCCAGGAATAGAACTCACATAAGTTCTTGGCTCCTGTTTCCATTCCCATTCTATTCCATTTAGGTTTGTATGTTCAAAACATTGGACCAAAGCAAACTCCCAGAGAACAAAATCCTGATGGCCAAATCCCTCCGAGAATTATCAGGCTATCTGGAGGTGCAAAAAGGCAGCACTGCATCTTTTAAGGTTTGGGAGATTTTCTTTGCCACCCTAAGGGTTAGAAACTTTTCTTTTTCAATGAAAGTTGACAATCTGCCAGATCTCACTGGGGCCACCAGACTGGTACTGGCTGGAGCTGGGTCAGTCTGAAACCCTGTGTGACTGACTGGGCCCATATTTATCAAAGCATTGCATTAAAACTCTTAAAAAATAAAATACATTGCATCTCCTTCTGCATTAGCAACATGCTATACCGGAACCAGACAGAAAGGGCTGGGAGGGAGGGTTGACAGGAGAGCAGAAGGAAAAGTGAACATAGAGAAGATGATATAGTTGTTACTTTCCTGGTGTCCATGCTTTTTAGTCAATATGATAATTACTCATGAATAACTGCATAAGTATGAAAATGCAAATAGCTGGCAATTAAATTATTCATGAGACATCAGGCATTAATTATTGTAATTAAATATCATTAGATACATTCATTTTACTAACACTTGCAGTTAATGAATATGTTAACTAATCACTGAGGGGCAGATTCAATCACAATTTCAAACTTCCACCCTATGGAAGCCAGACTGAGTTTTTGTTGAATCTGGACTCAATATTGAACATATCGTACATGCTTACTAGTGTATTTTAATGACATTTAAGATGAAGTGTAACCATGCAGCATGTGCCACTTGTCCATTTGCCCAGGAGGGTGAAGTGGTACCAGCTGGAAGAGGATATGAAAGTAGCAATGGTGTGTGTGTGTGGGCGGGAACTCTAGCCATCTTAACACAGAACTTAAACTCTGTGTCATTTTTCCAGCCACCGCTTCTGCATTACTTGTACATGTACAATCAGGGTACCTTTTGTGAGTGAATACTGTTCCAAAGGTGCAATCCATGTTATTGTTCAGGAAAACTTTCCAGAATACAAACAAAATTGCAAGCTAATTAGGGCAGGGACCGTATTTTCCTTTGTGTGTATGTATTTGGTAGAAGAAGACGTAACGGCTTAATCTGCAACAAGGGAGATTTAAGTTGGATATTAGGAAAAATGCTCTATCAGGATAGTTAAGCTCTGGAATAGTCTTCTAAAGGAGGTTGTGGAATCCCTGTCTTTTGAGGTTTTTAAGATCAGGTTGAACAAACACCTGGTCTGGGTTTACTTGGTCCTGCCTCGGTGCCGGGGGCTCGAATACATGAGCTCTCGAGGTCCCTTCTAGTCCTACATTTCTATGATTACATAGCATAGCATGCTCTCAGTCTTAATGGGGCCTTTGGGCACTACTGCAATATAAATTAAAATGACCAGCCAAACCCCACCTTCTACTAAGTTCCTGGAGGTGTATTTCAGATAATATTTTATTGAATATCATGCTGCCAATGCAACTAGCACTACTTTTGGGCTATATGGAATCTTAAATAATTTTTCACTGCAAATACGGAGATCTCTGCCCATCCCCATTACTATCAGTAATGATTCTGTCTCCCTACTTGACAGAAATCTTACTTTCCCTTTGAATTCCTGGGGCCTATTTGCATCCCATTATCCATTGTCTTCTGTGAGAGTTAGTCACTTGTATCGGGTGAGGGAAATCGTACTATAAGAGCAAAAAGTGGAGAAAAGAGATCAGATGTCGCCAACTTTTAATGTTAAAAAATCATGAGGGTTTTTTAAAAATTATCTTTTTAATTTAAATTATTTTTATTTCCCTTCTGCTTTCTAAGCCTTTGGAGGTACCTGGGTCACATTTTCACACCCTTTTCTGAACTTGCTCTTTTTAAAAAAATGAAAGCTGAGATTGTCACATAAGCAATTGTCTCCAGGACCTGGGCTTCAAACAAAATACATGAGATTTGTAATCAAACTTGTAATCAAACGTGAATAACGTAGCTGAAGTCGAAGTACCTTAGTTCGAACTACAAGGTACTTACCGCGAGTCCACACGTGGCAGGCAGGCTCCCCCGTACTCGTTTCGCGGAGCAGGAGTACCGGCGTCGACGGTGAGCACTTCTGGGATCGATTTATCGCGTCTAGACAAGACGCGATAAATCGATCCCAGAAGATCGATTACTTACCGCCGAACCCGGAGGTAAGTCTAGACATACCCTTAGACTCTGATCGCCATGTAAGGGACCAGGAAGGAATTTTCCCCCACCTCAGATTTGCAGAAACCCTGGGCAGTTTTCACCTTCCTCTGCAGCGTGAGGCACAGGTCACTTGCTGGTTTGAACTAGAGTAAATGGTGGGTTCTCTGTAACTTGAAGTTTCTAAATCAAGATTTGAGGACTTCAGTAACTCAACTAGTTATGGGCCTATTGCAGAAGGAGGTGGGTGAGGTTCTGTGGCCTGCGATGTGCAGGAGGTCAGACTAGATGATCATGATGGTCCCTTCTGGCCTTAAAGTCTACATGTCTGCAAGGGGGAAGGAGCCTCTTAAATCCCCCCAAAGCCTCTGAAATCATGTGTAACTAAGTACATCGTGGTGCTTTTACTTCTGACATGTGCAGCCATATTTTCTGTTTGCTTTCTTAGCTGTGCCCCTTTACAGGTGACCTGCAATGGAGTTTCCTTTTTTTTTTTTTTTAAAAATTACTTTGTTAAACTTATTTTATGTGATATTTATTAATTTTTTAAAATCCCACTTTTTAAACCTTAAACTATGAAGTCCGCTCTCCCCTGGTATCACTGGAAAACCTGTGTATGGGGTAGCCCAGACATGTATTCTATAGGCTATCATATCTTAATAGAAGGGGATGGTATGTTTACACTTTTAAAAAAAACAACCCTCCTAACCCTATCCTTATTAGGGATTGAAAGTAAATAGGGGTTAACAAAGTAATTGCAAAATTTTTAAACGATTTGACTAAAAATTCCTGCCTTTCTGAATTACTCAGAGTTTGGTCTCTTGGGATTTCATAATTTTAATAGTTTTCCAGTCACCACACAATTTTCCAGAGTGTGAAATTTCTATGACGCCTGAATTTCTAAAGTAAAAAGAAAAGAAGACCAAAAAGAATCATTCTTTGTTTTGTTTTGCTTTTCTTTCTTCAAAGAGCTTTTAAGAAAGGAACATAAAAGAACAAAGCTCAGTTCTTTAAAAATCCTTTGTGGGTCACTTTAAGCTGTCTGAATCAAATGCACAGTATCTACGGACACTTTCTGCCATTCATCTCTTCTCTCTGTTACCTGAAAATGATTTTATTGGAATCCCATGTGTTTTAATAGAACAATAACTGAAAAATAGAGAAAGTAAATAAGGAATTTGGACATATTCAATTATTTACACATCTTGATGTTGCTGCAAAGACCCTAGTAATTATTTGGACTAATTTGTGTTATCTGGCATACACTATGTCAGCTACTGTTCCCTCACGGTGTGCTACTCCTTTAAAACCCATGGCAACTTTGTTTATAGCTGTTACACTAAAACATAGCAAACTTACAGCATCAGAAACTTGGGGAAGAACAGGGTTCAGGTTTAAATAGGGAAGTCCCAAGTGAATGCTTTTTCTGATGACGTTTGGTGAAATCAAAATAGCAGGCACCCAATATATTCTGCAATAAGAAATAAAGGACACTTGTCCTGGGGTGCAGAATAGTGCTCCTCTGACTAAATGGCATCAATCGGAAGAGATGCGTAAGCGGCCATGTACGTTAAAAGGGTATCATATCATTGCAGTGCAGAAGAGCTACGTTTTATATGCTTGTGTAACACACGAGTGAAGTGTAAACATTCAGAAATCATGGTACACTTAAAGCAAATGAAAGCAGTTCTCAGCAGAAAAATGAAAAATAGACGTAAAGAGACAAAGGCAGAAGGTTTATTTTGTGTATAACGATGGGAAAGCTATGTACACACACAATGTAGTTGAGAATACAGAAGTACAAAGAGGAAAGAGCAGCAGTTCTGAATCAGGAAATGTTTCATGATGACAAGGCATTAGAGGAAGGAAAGAAATCATTTACAATCCTAATGGATATAGTGGCATTAGTGATATGTAAACAGAAGGGGAGAGCCAGGGACTGCACTGCTATTTAATCTATTTGAAATTTGTAACTTTTTATGTAACATGTAATACATATATATGGTATACTGTATATATCTATGCATTTCCACATTTCTAGAATTGAGGAAATAGTGTGTTTGAAATCTCTATACATGTATATATTCTTTGGTTTTCATTTCTTGTTTGTCTGGGGCATTATAAATACAGTATGCTAGGAACACTGATATAAGATGTATCTCTTTCCCCAGCTTCCCTTGTCACTAACAGCAAACTGAAATCAATGATCTGAGACAGCTTTGTGGCATGATGTTCAGCAGACTTTGCTATGCAACAAAGCACTTAATCGGGTGCTTAACTCCCATTAATTTCAATGGGATTTAAGCAAGAGCTGGCTGGAAAACCAAAATTTTTCCTGTGTGAAAATTTGAACAAAAAATCTTGGTTTGAAAATTTTCAGTTTCAAATTAAATGTTTTTGTTTCAGATTAACATCTTGAAACAGTATGATGATATTCATTTTGACAGGAAATGTCATTTTGTTTTCATTTTTTGGTGTCAATAAAACCAAAACAACAATTTAAATCAAAACAAAATGAAAATTGCCATTTTGAACTGACATTTCAACATAAAATGTTTTGTTTTTCTTTTTCAGTTTCAAGATGCCAAAACAAAATTACATTTTAAGTCAAAATGAAATGAACTATTTTTGTTTACTTTTGGCATTTTGAAACTAAAACATCATTTCATATTGAAGTCTTGATTCAAATGAAAATTTTCATTTTGACATTTCCTGCAGGCAAATCCAAATTGTGGTCATATTTGTCATTTTGTTGTGAAAAGTGTTAGTTTCAATTAAACCAGATTTTTCAGTGGGAAAACTTTCCATATAATTTTTAATCACCTCTAATTTAAGTATGTGCTTAAAGTTAAGTATGTGCCGAAGTATTTTGCCAAATTGGGGCCTATGTTGTGTAAGTGTAATACCATTACTTGAATATTTGCTTGCCTCCACAGTCTAAACTGGCTAAAAGGTATATCATCCAAATAATTCTAGTCTGATCTAAAATAATCCAATAGTATAGATAATAGAACACTTAGTGTTTATGTTTTTGATATTACTACAATAATTTTATCCCCACTATGGAACATATTTTGTTATATTCTATTCACAGAAGTGTGGCTTATGTATAAAACAAAAGAGAGGAATAAAACATTTTTACAGGCCATCAACAGCAAAATTACCTCAGGCATTTCTCTAGTAAAAGAAAGATGATAAAGAGATTATCGGGGTGTAATACAGTTATTATACAGCAATGTATTACACTTAAGTTTTCAGACCAGGGCAGCTCCTTGAGACATTAACATGCTACATGTAACAGAGACAAATAACAGCATTTTGCGCACACATACAATAATGAATAGAACTGGAGAAAGAGAGGCAGGTGTCAGGATTGGGATGTGATGCATGTGACACTTAGGCTATGTCTACACAGGGATAAAAACCCCACGGCTGGCCCAGATCAGCTGACTCAGGCTCTCAGAGCTCAGGCTCTGGGGCTGACAAATCGCTGTGTAAACTCTTGGGCTCAGGCTAGAGCCTGAGCTCTGGGACTCTGGGAGGGTGAAGAGTCCCACAGTTCAGGCATCAGCCCAAGCCCGAACATCTACACAGCAATTTTTATCCCCTGAGCCCGAGCCTTGTGAGCCCAAGTCAGCTGACAAGGGCCAGCTGCGGCAGTGCCAAGGGTCTTTATCCCTATGTAGATGTACCCCAAGGGCTCAGGGATTGAAGCAGAAGCCAAGCTGCTGTCTCTCTCAAACTGTAGAACCTCAGCATACTTAATAAAGATCTCTTTCTCATAGCTCTGCCTGCATACCACATCACTTAATAATAATGAAATACAGAGCTGTAAACACTTACTCTTGTGAACAGTGAGCTCAAGGGGACTACACAAATGAGTGTTTGTAGGTCTGGACACTGTACTAATATAACATGAGTAATAATACTCAAATAAACTATTGCACAATTCATTAGTGTACTTGTCCTGTAAAACTCTTTCCAGAAAGAACAAAGTATGACATGAACATATTTTCCCAGATTCAGCCAGTTACTAAAGGAGGTGACTAAATTTAAGCAAGTGATTAAGTCCCATTGACTTCAACTTGCTTGTGTGCTCAAAGCCAAGTACATGTCTAAGTACTTTGCTGAATCAGGCCTGATCTACAATGGTAAGCAATATCGTGCACTTAATCCTCATTCATTAAGGATAACAACCCATCAGTGAGCAAGGTGATTGATTCCTGAAGTGAAAAATAAGCATATTCCTCTGCCTGAATTATGTATTACAGTACTGACATTCTCAGTTCACAGATAAAATAGATCTACTTCAAGAGGTAGCAATATTGTAACTAACAAATTCTGCCTTTGGATTTGAAATATGATATCCTCATTGGACCTTTGGTTAAAATGAATAAATTCATATCATGGGGCATGTTTGAAAACCATTCCATGTGAATTCATAGAATAGTTGCATTTTGTTTTAATTAAGTAAACTTTATTCAAATGAAATGTACAGATAGTAGTGCCAATCCTACTCCCAGTGAAATCAAAGACAATTCTGCCATTGATTCCAACAAGACGGGCTCAGTATATTGCCAGTGGCTTATCCAAAATAGTTTCACATTATCCACTGTTATGACATATCTGATTCCACAGACATTGAACCAAACTTCTCCATCAACAGCAGTGAATAATATGGGATGTGATATATTTAAATTTTAAGGGTGAAATCCTGGTCTCATTGAAGTTGATGGGATCTTTGCTGTTGACTTCAGTGGAGCCTGGATTTCACCCTGAGCTCTTAGCATATCTTGTCATGGACTAGTCTTATGCATTACACTGTAAGAAACGAAGAGACCATGCAATACCCCAGTAGAAATGGGTTAAAGCAGTATTTTCAGACTGATATTCACTATCTACTAGCATCTGTTCCAAAATTAAGCAAATGAACCAAAGCAGAGTGAAAATGATTCATAAATAGGTGAGAACCAAGATCTGAATGTTTGCTTTGGAAAGTTCTATACATATCTCATTTTTTACACAAAATAATACAAAGAAATATGATGCTGCTTAGAAACTTAGCTTCTGCATTTAAAGCCACAGTTGGAGAATTAATTATTTACAATAAAATATTTTAATATGTTCAAAACATTGATAAATGATTTTTAAAATGTGATTCTTATTGCTTTTCTGAGTGCTAAACTAGTTTCCTGTTCAAGGCATCTTCCATTGTGTGTCAATAGCTTTAAAATACTAACCGTGTACAGATGGCTAATAATCTTCCTGTTCTCCCCACTCAACTACTGGATCATCATCCATTCGCAGAATAAGGTAGGAGAGAAGCTGAAAGAGATTCTGCCACAATAATAAAGAGACAAAAAAGGAGAGGTCGCTTACATCTACCTCACAGCGGTCGCCAGCATAGTTTACATCACAGATGCACTGGTATTTGTTAAGTAGGTTCTGGCAGAGGCCTCCATTCATGCACGGATCAGAGTTGCACTCATCAATGTCTGTTTCACACCTACAGTAAAAGACCAAAAGCACTAAGCAACTGTTATAGCAACTAGATAACATTAATCGGACAAGGGTTTCTCACTGTCCTGAAAATAACAGACATTACCAGCTACACTTACATCTTTGATGCCTTGTGTTGTTTTCACATATAGGTACAAAAATGGGAAATCCCATACCTGTGGCATTTTGATGCTCACATTGGCACTTAGATATGTAAAATGGACATTTGTGACTTAGGCTATGTTTACACAGGGATGAAAAACCCTGTGAGGGTGGAGGGTCCCAGAGCTTGGTTTCTAGCCAAGCCCGAGTATCTACACGGCAATTTTTAACTCTGCAGCCTGAGCCCTATGTGTCCGAGTCAGCTGACCCAGGCCAGCCGCAGATGTGCCACGGGTCTTTTATTCCTGAGTAAACATATGCTTAGAGGCTGATCTTGGCTACCTTCTGTAGAGAACTGTGCTCCCTCCACTCTTATTGATGTCCGTGAGAGTTGAAGGCACTTAGCATCTTGAAGAATTGGGCCCTAAGTCACAAAAATGACCATTTTCATCGATTCATAGATCCCCTAGTTAGCAGGGACCATTGTGATCATCTATTCACATGCCTAAGTACCTATGTGAACATCCAAATACCTATTGCCTACCTGAAATTAGTAGCATTCTTCTGCTAGTCTACTTGAGGACCATAATGCCAGGAAATATAATATGTCAAGTGTAGCATTGTATCAGATTTTAAAGGCTTAGTTAAATATTATTTAATTGTTTCAAACAATATTTATTATAAAATAGGGGATATCCCACTTCTCATGGCAAATAATTTATTAGCGAGATGAGGTGGAAGAGGTAATATCTTCTATTGGACCAATTTTGGTTGGTGAGAGAGGCAAGCTTTCAAGCTACATGGAGCTCTTCTTCAGGTCTGGGAAATGTACTCAGAGGGAATGTCTATACTGCAATTAAAAATCTGAGCCTGGCCCAGGCCAGCGGAGTTGGAGTTGCGGGGCTCAGAATGTAGTGTAGTGTAGATGTTGGGAGTCGGACTGGAGCCCGGGCTCTAGGACCCTGTGAGGTAAGAGGGTCCCAGAACTCAGGGTCCAGCCCAAGCCCAAATGTTTACACAGCAATTAAGCAACCCATTAGCCCTAAGACCAGTGATACCAAGTCAGCTGGCATGGGCCAGCTGCAGGTGTCTAATTGCAGTGTAAACATATCCAGAGTGTCACAGCTAAATACAAGGAGGAACAGATTGTTTAGCATAAGTAGTTAACACATATTTCAAGGAACCATTCAAGGTGAAGTGGCACATTAATACCTCTCCAGTCATGTGGGGAAAAGGCTGAACGGGAGGTGTAAGAGGGTTACAGATTGTTGTAAAAGCCATAAATCCAGTGTCTCCACAGGCACCGTCTTCCAATTTTCCCCAGGGGTGCTCAACCCCCGCTCCGCCCCAGGCCCCGCCCCCACTCCACTCCTTCCCCTAAGAGCCCACCCTCACTCCACCCCCGCCCTCACTCCCACTTAACCCCTGTCTCCAATGCCCCACCCCACCTCTTTCTGCCACTCCCCTGAGTGCACCCCATCCCCACTCCTCCATCTCCCTTAGGATGACCAGATGTCCCGATTTTATAGGGACATTCCTGATATTCGGGGCTTTTTCTTCCCCCCCCGCATCCCGATTTTTCACACTTTCTATCTGGTCACCCTAATCTCCCGCCCATGATTTTTAGTATCTAGCAAAGTTATGAATATGAGCTTCCAGACTCATCTTTTGAAGGTGTTGTGCAGGGTTCCGTTGAGGGTGTGGACTGTGAGGTCAAATATAGCGCGATCACTTTAAAAAAAGATATTGTGGCCAGATATGATGAGCGCTGTGGGTTCCTTTGTTTGTGTATCTCAGGAAAGATGTAGATGGTCCCTGGAGTGCGTTCATCAGGATGAGGTTGTAGAGTTTCTCTGGGAGTTGTTTGGGGAAGGATTTGATGATATCCTTAAATTTCTGGGTAAACTGTGGTGTGGGGTTGTCTTTGAGTTCTTTATAATAGGTAGTGTTGGACAGTTGTCAGTTGGCCTTGTCAATGTAGTCGTCATAGTTGAGGACTATGACAGTGCCCTTTTGTCTGTGGATTTGATCACTATTTGGTGGTTGGATTTCAGGGACTGTCCTCTTGGTGGGGGAGAGATTATGGTGGATGTGATGTTTCCCAGACCTGGAGAAGAGCTTTGTGTAGCTCAAAAGCTTGTCTCCGTCACCAACAGAAGTTGGTCCAATAAATGATATTACCTCACCCGTCTTGTCTCTCTTATAACCTGGGAACAACATAGCTACAACACCACCACAAAAAACAATTTATTGTTAATTAAAAGTGTGCCAGGACTAACTTTTAAAACTAAAATTATGACTTCAGTATTTTTTGCTGTGACTATGTTTTCCCTTTGTCTGAATTACTAAAAGCTGTTCAGTTTAACCAAAGTCACGTCCAATTGCAAACATTCATGCCAAAAAGTTTGTTTGCATAAGCATTTGGGGAATGGCAGGTTTTCATATCAAACACTCATATTTGAATTTTCTGTTCATCTATTTAAAAGCTACATGTATCCAATCAGGAACAGAAAGAATACTAACTGATTTAGTGGATCAATTATGGTCCTCAAAAATCTGAAACAAAAATTGTTCATCAAACTAGTTGGCAAATATTTACGAATACAAATGAAGTCATACATACAAAAAGAAATCAAGATTGGTTCACATACAGGGAAAAGAGCCACAGCAGTGGAAGCTGGAAACATAAGTCCCTTAGTCAAGTTGAAAATCCCAGCCTAAATTCAGTGAATAATTTCTTTGCAATAAAAAGTTTGACCAACTCTACTGAGGAATAATTTGTCCATATCTAACTACTATCAAATTCTTTCTTTTGGTCCTCACCCAAATTCCATTGCATTCTGTGAAAAGACACCCACTGATTTCCGTAGGTTGTGGATCAAACCCTTTCTTAGGGATTGGTTATACTTTTAAAGGAAAATATATGTAATATAAGTCCAATCAATCATGGAGATGGTGTGGTTTTTAATATCCCATTATATGAAATATTTTGAATTTGTTCTGGTAAAATAAATCTTGTGTGTGTTCTGTCTGATTTAGTTTACTGGAGGTCTTCAAAGAGAAAGACACTACTAGTTTACCTTACAACATTTTGGCAACCCGGAAAAAAAAAGAGAATAAATATAGTGGAAATTTAGGATTTAAAAAAGAGAATAAAGTGTAGAATGTCTCATTGCAGTGGTATATTACCATGTAGTATGCTCAGTATTGGCTCACCACTCAGTAGTAGGACCTTGGGAACCATAAAATAGAGGTTATTGCCAGCCAGTGGGTGTGTATGTAAGGGAGGATTCTCATTTCCAAAGCTTTAGTTAGCAAAATGCCTGAGGGTGGAAGGAAGAAGGAAAAAGCACTTTCCTCCTACCCTGAAGCCCCAAGATAAATATACACCAAAAAAGTGCTTGAGACGTTTTTTCTTCTCCAAATCTTCTGGGGTTGGCAGGGGACCTTTCTGGGTGTCTGACTTAAATATTACAGCACAGCAGCAATTGCCAAGTGCACTCTGTACTGGGTGGGACGGAATTTTTCATTTAATCCATCATTTATGACTTACTGCAGTGATTCCGCTAAGGCAGTGGGCGTTAAAAAGAGAGAGGGAGAAACCTTTTCTTGAAAGTTTTTCTGAATGTGCTAAGGCTACATGTTGCAGGCCTACTGAACCTTTGGACACTCTATGCCACTGATTTAATTTTCATTGCACTGAGAGAGAGAGCAAAACCATTTGTCTTATGTTTTCTACCTTCTTTGTACCTTATCTCCTGTGTTGCTATCAGCTGAATGCTTCTGAACAAAACTTGGGATAACCTATAGGTGTCGGGACTGTGTCTTCCTCTGTTTGTACAGCACCTAGAACAGTGGGCCCCCAGTCTTGACTGAGGATACAGGACAATATAGAGAATTGGTAATAATATACTAGACAATAAATATGGGTTGCGGAGGGGTAAGTCATGAGTGAAGTTGATGGGTCCTCGTGCTAAGACCTGCCTTATAATATAATACATATATATAAAAGAAGCTAGCCAATTTTGATTGTATAATTTTTTTAGAATTTGATTCTAAACTGGCAAGATACAATCTGAGTGGGTGTTCTGTGCATTACACTTCCCCTGTGAGAGTACACTTCATGTATTTCCATTGGCTGTCAGTTAAAATCAAACAGTTAGTTTTATGTACGTCTATTTGTGTATTATATGGGGGGTGGGTGGGTTGTGTGTTTGTGTTTATACACAGAGAGATAAAATCACTATCCTGTTCTATTTTGTCATGTTTGAAACCGATGTAGAGCCAGGAATATTTGTATGCAGAGGGAGATGTGATCAGTATAATGTTATTTAAGAAAAAAAGCATCTTGGGTCAAATTCATTCCTAATTGAAGTAATTGGAGTTACACTAGGAATGAATTTGACTCATTGACTATTGACTTTTGTAGAAATCAAATTGTCATGCTGTTAACCCCTGGAAGTCATATTTAGCAAAGAGAGGATTAAGCTGAGCAAATAATTGATTTTTGGTTCGCTGGCTGAATCAAAATATTGAAAAAAAAAATTGTTTTGGTTCAACCACACTCTTTTGTTCAACGCAAGACATTTTGTTTCTTTTTTTAATTTTTTAACACGTTGTAAAAAATTAAATTTAGGCAAATTTCAAAATGAAACGTTCGTTGTTTTAAAATTAAAAATTGGAATGTTTCATTTTAACAATAACAAAACAAAATGGTTAGACTGTTCCAAAATGTTTATTTTAAATTTCCAGACAAACTGTTTGGCAAATTTGAACTGAATTCAAAATTAATTTCAGTTGACCTGAAACTGTTTCTCCCTCCGCCCCCCAAATAACATGAATTAGAAATATTTTGCCCAGTTCTAACTCTAGCTCATTTTGAATAAACATTGTCTCATTGCTGCAGGAAGTCTGCAGCAGGTGAGGTACCATTTCAATCACTAATTTTGGATATCCAAAAAGGGCCCATTCTGGAACTCATGTTCTAAGAAGACAATGCAATACTCCTACAATAACCCACTAAGGGAAAGTGCACATAAAGTTCTGAAGTGTCTCACCGTTCTCCACTAAAGCCTGGCAGGCACATACATCTCAACTCGCCTTTGAGCTCAGTACAGTTGCCATAGTTGTAGCAAGTGAGATTTCTCTTCTCATTCCCACAGACGGAAAAAGGTAGCCTGGTGCGTCTAGATGAATAAGAGGCAACAGCAGCAATTAATATCTTTTTGTTTCAGGTAAAATCTCATTTTCCCTCATTCATTTATTTAACACTATATTAAAATGCTAGTCTGTTTCAGTTGTACGTGTTTAGGTTTCCTGTTTTACAGAAATGTTCCTATCAGTTTCAGTGGCTCCTGGGGTAAGGTACTATTCAATGTGAGTAGGGGTGGCACAATCTGGCTGTAAATCAGCTCACAGCTGTGAATCTGTAGAAGGATGAATGCATGTAGACAGACATCTTCTAAGGCAGGGGTCTCAAACATGCGGCCTGTGGGGTTCTTTTGTGCAGCCCGCCAAGCTCCCCATGCCCCCACGCCCCTCTGCCTACCCTGTGGCACCGCGAGCCCCGCACCGCTCCTTGAAGCGGCTGGAACTATGTCCCTGCAGCCCCGGGCGGGGGGAGGGAGTAGAGGGCTCCGTGCTCTCGCTTCCAAGCACTGCCCCCCACAGCTCCCATTGGCCGGGAATGGGGAACTGCGGCCAATGGGAGTTTTGGGGGCAATACCTGGAGGAGCAAGAGCAGCACATGGCGCCGTTCCCCGCACCCCCCCGGGACTCTGGCTGCTTCCTGGAGCGGAGCGGGGTCAGAGCAGGCAGGCAGGGAGCTTGCCCTGGCCACGGTGCGTGGTGCTGCCACCCCGGAGCCACTCTAGGTAAGTAGCGCCGGGCCGGAGCCCGCACCCCGCACCCCAACCCCTTGTCCGGAGCCCCCTGCCACATCCCACACCCTCCCTCACCCCAACTCCCTGCCCTGAGCCCCCTGCCACACCCTGCACCCCAACCCTCTGCTGCACCCCCTCACCCCTCCTGCACTCCAAATCCCAATTCCCTACCCTGAGCCCCCTGCCGTACCCTGGACACCTCCTGCACCTCAACTCCCTGCCCTGAGCCCCCATCACACCCTGCACCACTCCTACACCCCCTGGGGGCAGGGAGGGGGCAGAGTTGGGGTGAGGACTTCGGGGAAGGGGTTGGAATGGGGGCAGGGAAGGGGTGGGAAGAGGCGGGGCAGGGGCGGGGCCTCATGGAAGGGGTGGAGTGGGGGCAGGGCTGGGGGCAGCAAGGGGTGGGTGTCAGTGATGCGGCCCTCGTGGTCATTTTAGTTTGAGACCCCTGTTCTAAGGTCTGCACAGTTTTCTTGCAGGTAGCAATGCTCCAGACCTGAATGCATCTATATTGTAGCATACTTATTACCTTTGCTGCTGCGTGAAATTCAGTTACTAAAGGGGGTGTTTACAAAGGAAAGAAAGCAATAACTGAAGTGTGATACCAAGCAACAGTGAACCTTAAAAACTTAATTTCACATTAATTCAACTGGCTTTCTCAAGCTCCATAATACCGATTTAACAATTCACTCTGAGGCAAACAATGGGCCAAATCCTTCCTTTAGGTAAGCGTCTTGGAGCTATTTGGTAGCAATATAGTTTAGCAGTTTATCTGAAAGATTCTGTGTATAGGACATAGTACGTTAAATGCAAAAACAAAATTTGGTAATAGCTCGAAATATATTGTTTTCAAGTTTGTCTTAGTTTTAAATGAAATTAGAGGGCCAGATCCTCAGCTGGTGTAAATCAGTGTAAATCCATTGAAGACAATGGACTATAATTTCTTATGGTCCAGTGTCTGTATCAATTAAGAACAAAAGGGACCCTGTATTTTATTTGTCTTCAAGTTTATTGGACTAATCCTGCAAGTCCTTACTCAGGCAAAACTCCCATTGCAGTCAGTTTCTGTCATCTCAAGGAGCCATGAATGGGGCTGAAATAAAGCCATTGCTGGTCTCCTCATTACATTTCAATTCTGGATGGTGGAAGTTCTGTGAGGAAAGCAATTTCCTATTATTTTGGCCCCATAAATGACTTCCAGAGACAGTAAAAGAGCCTTTTCAGCAAACAAACAAAATGAAATGTTGCAAAGTGTCTATGTGGATTAGGAGCCAAAGTTCCTTTTACTTTGGCACTTAAGTCCCTAAGTCACTTGGATGCTTTTGAAAATTTTACCCAAAAACAAATGCAAAGTCTGTGTTATTTGGATTTACCCGAATAAAACACTATGTACACATTATATTGGGGATCCAACAGAATACAAGATCTGCACAATTTCCCTACATTCCTTTGAAATGTGAATGTCTGTGGGGTAATAATTCTGCAGGGAAAACCTAAGTCGTGGTCTACACTTAAATTTAGGTTGACATAACTATGGTGCTCAGAGGTATGAACAGTTCCCACTCCTGAGTGTTGTAGCTATGCCTACGTAATTGCTGGTGTAGATTCGGCTCAGTCAACAGCAGAATGCTTCTGTTGACCTAGTTACCGCCACTCAGGGAGGTGGAGTATGTACAGTGACAGAAAAACCCTTTCTTAGCTGTAGGAAGTGTCTACACTCTGGCACTACAATGGAACAGCTACTGTGCCATGGCTATACTGCTGTAGGACCCGTTGTGTAAGTGTGCCCTAAGTATTAATGTAGGATTGATGTAGGGGTTGATCTTTTCTCAATTTAATTTAAACAACTTGAAAAACATCTGAAAGGTGAGGTCTGATGGCAGAAGTTTTTTTAGCTTCTGAAGCTTTCTTATTTATAATACCTGCAAAATTTTCCAGTGAAGTTACCAGCACACAGGCAGGAATAAGTGTTAACTCCATCTATGCAAGTTGCCCCATTTGCACACAAGTGACCATGGCAGTTGTCTAGGTCCTTTTCACAGTTTATCCCAGTATAACCAGGGTCACAACTGCACTCATAGGATGCGATTCTATCCAAGCAGTTTCCATGAATACAAGGGTTTGAAAAGCATTCGTCAATGTTGGTTTCACACTGCATGCCAGTCCATCCCTTGGGACACGTACAACGATAGTAACTATATAAATCTTCACATATCCCATCATGCATACAGGGATCAGAGCTGCAGGCATCCAATTGCAAACAGCCAGTAACAACAGAATTTGCAGATATTTTGAGAAATTGTTCTTCTTGAGGTTTTTTAGTGTGGCCATCATAATTTTCAATGTACGAGAGATAAATGCCGCTGATTTCTATAGTGCTCATGCATCCCCTTAGGCCATCCAGATTGTCAAAAGCTTTGTCGGCAACATAAATATCTATTTCTTCTCTTAGGAAGTTGAGGCTTCCTGTGGCGACTGTACTAGTTGCAGTGTCTTTTTTATCATCTATATCAATGTGCCATCTAGACGACTGGGATAAGGGTTCTGTCATAGAGAGAATCACTTGGTGCCATTTCCCATCATTCACGGGCTGTGAACTAGCTAAGGTCAGCACATAAAAGCTGTTGCCACTTTGCAGCTGAAACACTAGCTTGGTGTTCTGAATGCTAATGGTAATGAACTCTGGCTCTTTCTCAGCATACAGCAGTATCACATCAGCATCCCTAGTCCGAAAGCCAAATACGATATTGGTGAGGTCTCTCCTTATCTTCCCATTGGTTCTGTAAAATATCGCACTGCTTCTGCCGCTAAACACTGCATTGGCAACACCTGTGCAAAGATAATAATATCCGTTGAGAAAGCAGGCCAATTTTAGATTGATACCCGTGCAACATTTTCCCTACTCCACTGTGCCAGGCTGCCTGCCTCTTGTAATTTAAATCTTTCCACTTCTTTCCATGAAGCATGCAAATTCTAACCAGTGTCAATATTACACCTCTTGGCCTCTCATTATAAAAAATAAGAGTCTGATGCCAATCCCTGTCTCCACTGAAATCAGTGAGCTACGCTGATTTTCATCAGCTGAGGATCTAGCCCTAAATGTTGTAAACCTCTGGGGCATCCTAAGTGTTTTTGTCTAAACTCTCACTGTCTCTTAGGCTGCAAGCTCTTTGGGAATGGTGACCCTGATTCTGATCTCATGTATGGCTGTGCAAATCAGGAGAAACTCCATGGAAGGCAGAAGAGATACACTAGTGTAAAACGAATGTATGTGAGATCAGAATCAAGGCCGATTTCTTTGTCTTGTGCCACACTTAACAAATAAACAATAACAAAGGCCCAATCCTCAGCTGGTGAAAATCAGCATAATTCTACTGAAATCAATGGAGCTAGGATGATTTACACCAGCTGTTGAGCTGGGGAAATAACTTTGTAAAAGTTTGTCAAATTCAGGCTGAATAGAACTATAGTGGCTGGTGTTAATTTATGTGCTGTTTTTTCCAAGATGGTAAGTAGGTATATTAGCCAATGGTAGGAATTACAAAAAATGTCTAATAATTAGTTCATGTGTTGATGATACAGTAGTTGCCTGAATTTACAATCTTTGTAAACCTCCATTAGCTCCAGAACTGCAGAAAAAATAGAAACCCTCCCACTTCCATTTCTCTCCCTTGTGAAATAGTATCTTTAGGGTTTTTTACCAATTTAGCGTGATTATGATTATATAAAGCAACAACTTTTGATCCGGATTCACTGTCACAAATCAGGAATAATTCCACTAAAGTCAGTGGAGTTACAACCAGTGTAAAACTAATGTAAGGAGATTCAGGCCCATGATGTTGACGTTCTCTCAGTTACACAGTGGCATATTTCCACTGACTTCAGTGATGCTGCACTGATGGAACTTGGAGGGGAATATAGCCCTAACTGCGTAGGGCTGTGAGCCAAGTTTAGTGAACAGAAATATGTCCATTTTTAGGGCCTGATAATCTGATCTCTTTACACATATATTTGACATTTTTCATTGGCATTTTGTCCATTTCAACAGACAAAACTAGTCAGAGTTTAAATGTGCATTCCCGGCTTTTTCAGGATATGTCCTATTATATAGGGGGAGGGGAGAGAGAAAGAAATGTCTCCTATTCATGCTTCAGTTCAAATCTGTATTGGTGTTAGGGTTTGTGAGAGCTGTGGTGGTCGGATAAAGCAGATTACTAGGATATCTGTGGGCATTCTTTCCCAATCTCGGCAAATTTTGATCGCAATAACCCTTGGGATTACCAATAAGGGATTACTAATGGGAAACTTCACAAGAGCAGAATCTGCCCTTTACTTTACAATAAATACTAGAAAATCAGTTTATTTGAAATAGTTTGGGAATGGAAATATGGACACTAAGCACTGTGAATGATCACATTGCCTTATGACTGTGTACTCTAAATGCTAAGGCAATGGCTGTGCCACTATGTCTCTTGGCATACCAACTCTTGTGCCTCATAAAATGGGAAAGTGAATAGAAACAGTTTCCCCAGCATAATTTATGGCATCTAGGAAACATCAGTGTTTGTAATGTATGTATTTTCAAAATTTACTTCTGTTCTCAGAGAACCAACTAAGGTTTTTTGAATCAAAAACTTAAAACACTCTTGTGTGGACATTATTAAGCACTTGGCAATGACTAGGTGACTGGTGTGCTGTTACTCCTCTTTGTGACACTGATCATAATTGTCTTTCTCTTACCTTGTGCCCCCCACATTTGCTTATTGTACCTACCCATTGTGTCTCATCATAGAACTACACTGCAAGCTTTTGGGGGCAGGATCTGAAATTATTATATGTGTGTATAGCACCTATCACAGCTGGACCCCAGTTGCTAAATGGGGCATCTAGGTGTCCAACCCACACTTGCCCTGAAGGGGTTAATGGAGGCCAGATGAGCCTATTAACTTATTAGGCTGAAGGCTGAGTGGAAAGCCCTAATTAGGGGAAGTTCACCTGTTCAGGAACAGGCAGGGCTTCTGTAAAGCCAGGGAGCTGACAGCAGGAAGGCAGCTGTGGGGAGGTAGTCTGCAGTCACTCCCTGGCAGAAGGGAGGTGTGTTTGGGGGCTATAGATACAAGTAGCTCACAGTTGTTCACTGGGAGGAGAGAGTAGAGAGGCTGGCAAACCCCAAAGGGGGCGGGGGGAGGATAGCGCCAGAGTAAGAAGCAGCCCAGGGAGTAAGCAGCAAAGTTGGGGACTGAACAGACCTTGGCTGCATGTTGTAGGGTCCCTGGGCTGGAACCTGGAGTAGAGGACAGGCCAGGGTTTCCATACCAGCCACTGGGGAAGTGGCACTGGTGGACAGTGAATTGGAAGACTGTGTAGGTCCCAGTGGGAGTTACAGAGACTTGAAGGACTATACCCTGGAAGATTGGAATGCTGAGTGACCCAGCCAAAGGGCCGAGTCACGAAGTAGATACTGCAGTTCCTGGAGGAAGAGAGAGTTCTGCAGACCAGAGAGAGATATGGAATGATGGCGTGCAACTGCTAGGAGGGGCGTTGACCTTGCGAACTAATCCCCAGAGTGGCCAGAAGGAAGTGCCACCCTAGCGGTGAGTGGAGGCCCTCGTTACACACTTCAGTACTAATAATAAACAATAACAACAAACCAATTCAGTTCTATTGTCTGTGAGTTTAGGGGCATATTATTATGTCTGTCTACATAGAAGTTTGGATACTAATGCATGGAAACAAAGAGATAATTAAAGATACATAACATATCTGTCTCCCAGGTGTTTATGAACGTCCATTATGGCAACCCCCTGCCATTGCCACACAAAAGAGCACTGAGATCCAATGTTAAAGTCTGCTAAAGATGTAGATTGCCTTGATCTTAGCAAAAAGAAACAGTGCAATTACTTCCCATCCGTATGTTTATACTCCACTATAATCAGCTAAAATAGTTGATAAGATATCACCTATTTGAATTTTATCATCAAAGAGAATGTGTAATATGTTGATTTAGGTTATAAATATAACTATGTATTTTAAAATATAAATGTGTTTTAATACTCACTCTAACTGACCTTTTTTTCCTGGCTCAACAACAACCTGCATCATATGGATCTATTTGCAGGTTGCTCCATTTCCTCTATGCTAGAAACCTTTTGCTGACCAACTCTTCTGTTCCTAGGAGTCAGCTATTCTAACGGCTTCCATTGCACTTTGTGTACATTAATCCTGCTTCACAGCATCATGGGGATATTTTGGGTGGAAAAAAGGATGCTTTTGGAAAATACCATAACAAAATCATAGCATGTTTTTTAAATTCCACTCGATTTCAAGAGAGGGGAAATAGAAAGTGATATCCAACACATTGGTTAATGTTCTTATGATAAGTAGTGGTCATTAATTTTCAAATGTACAAGCTTCTTGGAACTCTCATGCTCTTTATTAAGATACCAGTTGAAATGACTATCTTTCAAATACATTGCTGGTGTTAGGATGCTTAAGATAGCTTTTAAAGATGCTTCACTTTAAGAAAATGGAATAAAGCAGTGTGCAGGAGTCTGTCATCTGGCATGTCTTTCCGGAGGAGGGAGAACATTTTAAGATTAATCCTCTTATCTCCCTGCAGTGATGGAACAAAGTGGTCTATTTTATAAACATGCCAAGTAGATGCATTGATTAACTGAAGAGTAAAGCCCCTGCAGGCAATATCATTGGAATCCTCACTCGATTGCTTTCAAAATGGGAGGGTAATTTAAAAAAAGAGGCCCAAGATTAAATGGATCTTAATTTGTGATCAGGGACAGGTGACGGCTTAAACTTGAATTTTACTATCCCATTATTCCATTCATAATACTTCTAATAGCAGTAATCAAGATTCTATTATTTATTATTATTATCATCATTATTAACAAACAAAATTCATCTGGGCCGTATGAGAATTGGAATGCTTGATTTAATTGAAAAGTTCATGAAAATCAACATTATCTGAAGTTGTTTCAGTTCCCCAAAGGTCATAGGAATGATAGAAATGTACCTACATTCAAATCCTTGGCGTACCAGCTGGCACTGTGCTTCATGAGGACAAGGGCTGAGTTCACACCACTTAACTTCCTCGCAAGCTTTCCCTGCTGTGTTTGGGGGGCATGTGCAAGTGAAGTCGTCCCAGATAGAATAGCAAATGCCACCATTGTGGCAAGGGTTGGACTAAATGGAAAGAGTAGAGACAATCAAAGTGTTAGCAAGTGGCAGTGGATTCACACACAAGGGAAGGCAGGATTGCTTGGCAGAGAACAGAATTGTGTTTACTTTGGATTGAAAGCTATAAAACCTTACAGGTTCCATGCATGGATAGCAAGTTTGGTAAATGGTTATCCTTACCTCACCTTTCAGAACCCTCATATATTTTGCTGCTGATGCCCACAATTTTCAGCACTATTCAGCAAAATCTGCTCTTACCAGCATGTTTATATGTTTAATTAAGATGTCATTACTGTCACATATTGCATGGGAACATTAATGGGTGAAAAGAGGAGTCCTGGCTCTAAACATGGAAACATGCTTTAAGAAAAGGCATCCTTACCTTGCAAAGATTGTCACCAATACAACCCTGGGTCACGCTGATCAGTGTTCGGTTGATGACAGAATACAGTGATGTAGTAGTGGGGAAGAATTCCAGTTGTTGGTTATTCAGTCTTAAATCTTGGATACAGCCTTTAAAATACCCACCATTTATATCAGTTTCTTGTTTGTCTGGGAGTCCTCCAATATAGAGAATATCCCTACTTTGGACTGTTAGTATTGGGGTAGAAATGTAGCCTAGCTGTTGAGATGACTGGAACAATTCAGCCTTATTTGGCTCTATTTTTAATGATATTAAGTAAAAATTTCCATCACTCACAGTCCATGCGCTGAACAATTTGGTGGAATTTGAGGCTAACATGACTAGTTTCCCATCTTCCAACCAGATCCTTATATACAGAGATGTACTGTTCCTCACAGCTAGTAACAAGCCAGAAGACTTCCGTGTTCGGACAAACATTGATATAGTAATGTTTTCGTTCTGACTACCATCAACAGAAAAAGCAGCATACCCCGAGGAGTCCTCACGTCCAAATCGGCCTGGCATGTACTCTTGAAATGAGGGGGGAAAAGAGAGAAAATAAAATAGTTTAAGACTAATTGACTAATGGAGGCAGCACAATGGTCAAACATCTACCACTGATAAAAAGAGGTACCTGCAAGTGTTTAAGGACAAAATAAGGATTTGATTCTGGTCTGAGTGGCTTCAATGGCAAAATTCTCATTGGCTTCAATGGGGGCAGGGTTAGGCTTTATTTTGGTGCTGTAGGGTATATTATTACACCACATTCTTTTCCTTTTGCAGCCTCTGTACATCTTGTGAGGATGTGTATCCAAATGGTTTCTCAGGGAAGACTGCAGCACAGTTATTTGTATTGGTCATGAGAAGGGTGTATTTTGAGCCCAACCTGGCTGTTACCATCCCCTAAAGTCCCAGGGTACAATCCTGGCCCCATTGAAGTTAATGGAAGTTTTGCGATTGACTTCAGCGGGGGTAGGACTTCACCCCAAGACCATATGCACTACTGCTGGTATAGGGAAGTGTAACTTACACCTTCCCATTCCAAGTGGACCCCTATGTACCATTAGGGATTTATCCTCAGAGAGGACAGGAAGTGTTTCCCCTACATATACTCTCTAAGCATTCCCATCAAAGAACATGGACAATGTTAAATCAGGATTTGGTCTCCAAACAAAGAGGCTGATAAGAGCATATGCTGATTTAGCACATGCTCTTATTTTCTATTCAGTTTCTACACATCACCATCCACTCTGGAGCTGTGATAGCCCTCTATTCCCTTGGCAGATTACACCTATGCTGATCTGCATCAGCCTAGATCCATCAGTAAATCTGGCTCCCAAACTGTCATTTCTACATATGATCAGTCTCTGCCAACACATGACACTGCTGCGCCACCAGGGTAGGCAAAGGATCTAGAATTCAAGACACTATTTTAAAATTTTGCTTTTATCAGTTAAGATGATTAAACCAGAACTCCTCTCTGTCTGTCTCTATTTTCCATAATGAAGCAAAGATTTTTAATTACAAACCGAAACTGTCTCCCAAACCATTGTAATGAAAACTACTTATTCTGATGCATCAGCTTTTTGAACCACAGTATTTCTACTCGTTTTACATTTTAAGTTTCAAAATCTTGTTCTCCATATTATAGGCTTTCTGCCTAAACACTTTCAAGAGCTATTTTTTTTTAGTATGTCAAATGCATAAAAAGTGTCAACCTGGTTTAAACAAAGAAATCACTCCTGTAACTAAACAGTCAGAGTCCTCTTTTGTGCAGTAAAACTCCTGGACTGGGACCTCATATGTCAAGTTTCTGCCTGCAGCACTACTTTTTTTTATGACTTGGTTATAAAACCCATGAAAATAGGGGATTGATTGTGGAAACCCTAACAGTCCTTTAACAACCATGGTGTTAGTATGTGCCACAGTAATATTATTTAGTAAGGGGAATAAATCCCTGACTTGTTCCTGAATAGACAATTTCATAAATAACTACGTATGAAATATTTTAATTTTATGAAAGAGATTATCTACGTTTCTTTCTTTATCTGCTTGTTAAAACCATGACATGGAGAAATAAATCTTCCCTTTTGCTGGAATGGGTGTTTTGAGGCATGAGAGCTTTGTAGAATGCACCCTCTCTAGAAGGCAGTCCTTGAGAACTAAGCATTTTTCATGTGAAAAAAGTGAGCATTTCTAATGGAGTTAGGAGCTGGAGTACAGGAGCCTTGCAACATTAGAAGAAAGGGTGAGTCTTAGAAAAAGGTAATATTGTACTTGAAATTTTCTATTACTTTGCCACAAAAAAATGTTAATATTGAATCTGATCTTGGGTTTGATGGGACAGTTAGCATCACCTTGGTCAATATTAACTTCTTGTGTCACTACATCTGGATGCTGATCAAAATAAGTCAACATCTGTTTGTTATTTTGTATATGTAGTGAAAATATTGCCTCATGTCAATTAAATCCTTGGCAGCAACTTTTCTTCAAAAGGACACCAAAATTTCTTATGTTATCCCTAGCCACAAGTCCCCTCCTCCCCACTGCCATAGTGTTTTAAGTACTGCATATATCTAAAATCCATGTATCAAAGTGGCATGGTGGTATGATTTGCAAGGAATATTGCGGTTAGCAGAAAAAAATACCAAATACTTTTTAATCATTCTCAACAGTTCTAATGCAAGAATAAGCCTCTCTTGGCCCTGAATGGTTTTCATTTCACTTCATATAAAGAGGCAAACATATTTACCAGATGTTGTCCTATACTCCAAAGTTGCTTTTCAAACCTTTGGATAAATTACAGCTGGAGTTCAAAGCAGTCTGTTAGAATTACCTCTCAGGCTTTATCATTTTACATTTAAAAAAAAAGGTACTGATAACTATTAAATATATCACTTCATATGCTGTAATATTTAAACATTTTGAAAGGGATTTCAAGATGCAGCTTTCTGGTTAAATACATCCAATAACCCCATGGGACCAGATCCTCAGCTGGGATAAATCTGTGTAGCTTCATTGCTTTCAATGCAGCTATGACAACTTGCACCAGTGGAGGATCTGGCCCTTTGAATCTAGCCAGGGCACTGCTGATGCTCTTCATTTTTTCCAGACTGCCTGGTTTAAAATAAACTGTCTTTTCTTCATCCCCAAATTAACATGTGTTAGTAGAAAGTTAGTGATTTGTAACAGGGGGTGGGGGGCATTTGTGTGTGAATAGAGGGCCAAATCCCGCACACCTTCCTCAGGCAAAACTCCCAGTCTGAGCTCAATAGGCTTTTGCTGAGAAAGGAGGGGAGGGTCCAGTTCAAAGTGTTCCTGAAAGGTGCTATATTTATAACCCTGGAGAATGACGCACTCCGTTTATCCACATAGCAGGTAGAGCATAGCAGACAGCGATGCAGGGACTTCATATCGTCCTTCCAGTTTGCCTCAGCTCATACTTGGTGGAACACATGGAGTAGAGTTACCAACTTTGATTGGATGCATTCCTGGAGATTTCATCACATGACATAATCTTTAATTAAAGATTAATCTTTAATTCCTGGAGGGCTGGCAACCCTAACATGACCTAAAGTGAGGATAATTCAATTTCCAGGCCCATTCAGGTTTTGGCCTCTCTGCTGACTCTGCCCCTAAGGATGCCAGTTAAATGGTTTTTGAGACATGGGCACATGTCCAGTGGGAAATTGACTCATTTCACGCAGACAACCAGGCAGCTCTCAGATGGTAACAGCTATTGGTAACTGTTACCCAGGGCTGGACTTCAACCAGCTAACCAAAGATCCGATTGCCAATCCTCAAGCGTTCATTCTCCCTAGGCTGGTTGGCAAAATGATGCTACTGACTGTCAGGCTTAATCTGCTGGTGAAAGCTCAGATATGATTTTTTTAAAAAATATCTAATTTTTTCATCTGTTCAATGTTTTATTCATTCTTCATTTACCCTCAAAAACATGAGCACTGCTTTACATACAGATATTGAGACTGGGGGTAAAGCACCTAAGTTAGTTTTAAAAATAGAACTTAAGTTCCTGAGGCTATGTCTATATTACAAGCTAGTGGTGTCACTTCCCCTGTCGTGGAAGTACTCACAGGAGCTGTCATCAAGCTAGCCAGCCCAGTTTCAGGGAGGTTTGTAGTCAGCCTGGCTCAGCTGTGCCTCCACTGTTGATACCAGGGTTACCGTGACTACCCTGCTATTTATATTCACTCTAGCTGGATGAGAGCTAGTGCAAGTATTTGTACATGAGCAGGGGAATCAAACCCCTAGCTTATAGTGTAGACATAGCCTTTAGGTGCTAAACCTACAGCAAACCAGAGTTTCCCAAAGTTTAATGGCATATTAAAAGTAAAAAAAAATAAAAAATGAAGAATTGGATGAGCAGAACCCATCAATTTACCTTCACTTTTCTGCCTGATTGAAATTTAGGCTTCCTATAGCGAGAACTAGAAAATAATGAACAAGTGCTACTACTAATCTCTTGTGTTTTCTCATCAATTGACAGTAAGCAGCGAAGGTCTTAAGGGTCATAGTGTTTCATCACTGCTATAAACAGATTTGTTATTTGTGATTATGCTTTGAGCTGGCGTTTAATACACTAATGCCAAAAGCATTATCTTACCTGTTGAACAGTTTGGCCCTGTGTAAGGCCTGTAGCAGTCACATTGATAACTCAACCACAAGTTGATGCAGCGTCCCCTATTTTGACAAGGGTGGTTTTCACACCTGTCCTGTTTCATACAGCCTGATTTGACATTTAAAGATGTTTCACTTGATATGTTCTCAGGGGTAATAATGTTCAAGTCTATTTCAATGTCCTGAAGACAGCCTACAAATGAAGGTGCAGAATGCATATTATAGATGTTAGGTGGAGAGTCACTGCTCATATTTCCCACTGGTAAACCACCCAAAAATGTGCTCTGAAATGCAAGCATCAGTTGATCACTATCTATTGCAGCAGTAGATTTATTGACACATGATTCTATACAAGAGCTGTCAAGTAAATTAAGGGTAACAGCTCTTGCTAAGGTTACCTCCACGGAATGCCATTCTCCATCACTGACATTATGTGAAATATGCAAAAGAACCTGTGGCTGGTTATTGACTTGCATGAATAAGTGTAAGTAGCCATTCAGTAACTCCAACTTGACAAATGTATCTTTCTCCCCTCGGTGAAATATAAAAGCTGTAGGTTGCACAGTCTGAAACCTCAGGTTTATGTTATAGAAAGATCCCTTTACAGAGGTCATGTCACTGTTCACCCAAAGGAAACCATTTCCCTCAAAAGAAAAGGTGGTTATTGTTTCACAGTGTGTTCCAGTATACCCAGGTGGGCAGATGCAGCTGGATCCATGGTGGCCATTTTTTAAATGAGGGATACATAAACCACTGTTTTGGCATTGATGGTCATTGCAGCCAAGGAGGACCTCCGTACAGTTCCTGCCACCATAAGAAATCCCCTCCTTCTCTCCAAATGGGCAACGACAAGTGTAATTTCCAGGAAAATTCTCACAGGTGCCACCGTTTTGGCAAGGGTTCATGTAACATTCATTGATGTCTTCTTCACAGTGAATACCTAAACAAAAGAAGAAGAAAAAAGATGATGATTTGATTGGATAAGTGCAGGCCAGTTTTTCTCAAACTGTTTTAGATATTTAATAAAATGAACTCTAATTACAGGGGGGATCTGTTTATCAAGGGATGGTTGGTCCCCAGAGATTGACAGCAATTAGAATAGATGCTGTTATTATTTTGTATTGCAGTAGTGCATAGTGGTGCCAATCAGGGTCAGGGCCTTGTGCTAAGCTCTGTACATATACTCTAGTGGTAAATAATTGATGAAGAAAAGAGCAAGCTACAAATTTGTCTTGAATGGCAGTGTAATGAAATCAAGATGAAGACGTGATCAAACAAATTGCTTTCCATGGCAGAGTGGGTGTGAAAGTGGCAATTCTTTTGGAAAAATACTTTTTTTTTTTTTTAAATCCCATGTTGAAAGCCAAGAACTGTTCGTTAATATGTATGAATAATAAAATAATACATAGATCAGAGACTGCAGGTTCTTCTTTCTCATTTACATTCATTCAGTTGAGGGGAAGAATGGTCCAGTGGTTAGAGCGCTACCCTGGGCTGCAGGAAACCTGGTTTAAGTCCAGCTCTTCAATAAACATCCTGTGTGACCCCGGGCAAGCCGCTCAGTCTCTCTGTGCCTCAGTTCCTTATCTGTAAGGTACGGAATGGTAGCACTGCCCAGCCTCACAGGAGTGTTGAGTGTATAAATACATTAACGATTGTGAAGTGCTGAGATACTACAGTGATGGAAGCCATATACGTACCTTAAATAGAAAAAAAGTTTTCCCATAATCAAGTCCCCATTCCTCCCTTTATAGATTCAGCTTTCTCCAGGGTGACCAGTTAGTCTTGCAAACAGATGGCTCTTTGAACATACATACATATCTGAAGTTCTGATATTCAATGCACACTTCACCATGTTTCGGGAGCGACTTTTCTCTTCCTTCAACAGATTCACTCTGATGTTAGTAACACATATCTCACAGAGATCTGAAACTTAATAAATGGGGCCTAGATCCCGCAGTTTCCCTTCTGATACAGAGCAGCCAGGAACCACACCATTCAAGAGTGACCAGTACATATTCAATGGAGAGGGGAAATCCATTTAGGCCTGCATATTTAATGGAGAAGGGAAATCCATAGAGGTCTGCAGAAGATCCCAGTGGGATTTTTGGTTGAAAACTCACATGGGTTTTAACACAGAGATTCCATTTCCCTCCCCAGTTTTTATTCCAGAGAAGGAAAGGAAATGTCTTGAGCTCTTTGGTTGAAATATAATTACAAAGCATGATCATTATGAAGTAATTAACCAAAATAATGTTTGAACCCAAATATCTCCCACTGAAATTAAATTGGCTTAGATGGGTTTGTTGGCTCTCCAGAAACTGTGTAAGAATTCTGTAGTGTTCTTAACAGCATATAAGAAGACACTATTCCCTTCATCGAGGATAACTTGTTATCATATATTGTACCTGTCTTTGCATGCAAACCTATAAAGAGATTGACCTACTACTGCAAAACACACATGTCCTTCAAGCGAAATTATAGGAACGAGTTAAACTATTTTGATTAGCTTGGAATAGCAGCCATACTAATTCAGTGTCTGTCCACTTTACTCAATCATTGTCATAACTAGCTCCCTGTCTTAGCAATGACCCTTGTCATTTATCATTCTCAAATTATGGTGTGAAGTTTCCAGATGAAAGTTCAGATCATCAAATGTAGCCAATACTATCTCTTATGTTTTGGCAATGGGCTATTACTGCTGTAGTCTCTCTGTTTCCCAGCTACCTTATATATATTCCATCATGAGATGTCTATTTGTACATTAATGTGTAGTGACACCTGACAGAAATATGAATAATTGGGACTGACTTTCTTAAAGTCAAGTTCACTTTCTAAACCTTCATTGACTGGGGGCCAGAACAATATCTGCCTCACCCAGTTTACAGTAATCTATATGCTGTAGTCTTGTCCTGCTTTTTGCTATACTAGAAGTCATTTGAATATATGAAAAGTGAAGTTCCACTGAGCTGTTATGCTTCAGCCGATGTTTTAATACATCATCTTCCTGATGTCGCCTACTTTTTCTGCCTTTAACATAGAGAATGAAGTGTCCACAAGTATGTACAACTCAATCGTGCACTGCTGTTGTAGTCATTTGGGTGTCACTGGGTTTTTGTGTCAGGGCTAAAAATGTGTGCAATATTGAAGCAGTAGGATCAGCTGGGTGCTTAAGTATGCCAAGAGCTGTATACCCTCAGCGTCGTCAGAATTCATTTAGCAATGTATGGATCAGAGTTTCATACTACACCTTTCATAGAGTGAATTGGCAAAGTGGATGGCACAACATATGGTCTGTCTAGGTACTTATGTATCCCCATTTCACCTATCTGAGCCCTGCATATATATCATTGAGCCTATCCTCCCAGTTTATCCTTCCTGCTGTTCATAAAGGTATCACAAAAAAGGGCTGATTCTCCACTTTTTTTGGTAAATCATGTACATTTCCACTTTGTAAATTAAGTAGAACATTTACTAATGGTGAAGTATGACAAAGAACAAAACCACACCACAGTGTTCTTTTGTCTACAGAAAGTAAACCCTGGAATGTAAAGAACCTGCATGTTAGGATCAATTTTAGGAAACACTATTTCATAAGAATTTCAATGTCTGAATGTGAATCTCTGTTTAAGCAGTATTAAATGAGATTTCAAAAATAACAACAAACTGTATCTATTCTAGTTTGTATTAAGATCAACACAAAACATACACGCAAGCCCCATTGAAAAGTCAAAGATTAAATCTCTGTTTAGTTCTCAAGAATAATTAAACCTCCTTACAAGCATTGTCTGATATTGCTTGATATCTGCCAATTGGCTGTGCAAGCAAGGACCACTGTCACTCAGGATAAAAGGATTAGTCAATATTTATAGAACTGCCTATGTGGTTCACCAATTTCAGTTTGGTGTATAAGTCGTCATGTAAAAAATAGTTTGCATAGGGGTAGGCCATGAGACAGACCAAAAATTAGCGGCGGGAGAGGGTAAGAAGGAATAGTAATTGTCACTTCAGTGCTAATTGTTTTGGTAGTTATAAGCATCTGCTCAGCTAAATACATTGTATATTCTTTTGAAAGTAAAATTATCCAGCCTTCTTTTGTACACAATTTATTTCATAATACAATTTGAAATCAGGAATACTTTAAAAATGTTTCTCTTCATATATCATGTTAATTTTTCCCCATCTGAGATGATGCATTTTATTTTAAAAATTGGATGAAATGTGTCCATTTGATTTTGTACTTGAAAAAACAGATAATTTCTTTGCATTTTTAATGTGCTATTAAGATATTACAACTGTTTACTCACCAAATTTTTCAAATCTTAAATTAAGCTGTTTCAAAATTAGTAGCAAATTGCCACAGAAATTGAATGACAAAAGCAATTATTCAAATTTAATTCTGCTAAGTGTCCATTAATTTTTCACTCCATTAAATAATTAAAATTAAAGCTACTACCTGAATTAAACATTTGTTTGCGTCTTTGTTTAGAAATCTGTTTACCATCCTCTCCCATCTCAATTTCTTAATGCATTCTAAATATTATGCAAGTAGCAAATTGGTATTCAGGCCAGAAACTGTATGTTCAGTACAGTCCACCTGCCAGAAAATACTGAGAGGTCTGAGCCAAGACACAGTTTAGCAACAACAACAACAAAAAACCCCCCAATTACCTGTAAATACTGTCATTATAACAGCGTAAGCCTGCATCCTAGTTACAACCATTTTTTTCCGCAGTAAAATGGATCTTACAATATTTATGTGGTCCATGAAATAATTTTCTGTAAATTTTGAAACAATTCTAGAAACGAGGGCTTCTTTTCCAGGATTAGCTTGTTCCACATATGTACTATGTTTGCTGAGGTAGCCTGACGGTGTATTTTCCCCAAGCCAGATCAGTAGGGCTTAACTTAAGACTCATTATGCTGCTTACGCAGTAGGCATGTATACTTGGACTCTTTCTCAAGCTATAACTTACAACGCCCCATCCAAATGTGCACTGCATGCTCCTTGAGGGTGAGGGTACCTTTAAAAGGCAGTCATAGTTCTACAGAAGTCCTGCCACTTGAGACTGTCAGGGGTATGGTAAATCAGAACATTCCTTGAGTGCCTGGGGACATGCATCCCTCCCCGTCTAGTGCCACACAGACTGGCTTTGAGTGCCCCCGCCCAACATCAGGGGTCGTCAGAGCCTTGTGTCTTGGGAATATGGCTTTTATGGTCTCAAAGACTCCCATATACAGGAAACTCAGTTTCTCTACCTTGACAGATTGAAGGGCTGAGTTGACCCTGCCAGCCTTTGAATTCAGAGTGCCATGGGACCTGGAAGTTTGCAACCTGATGTTTAGATAACTAAGGCATCCCCTCCAGCTGGAAAAGTTATATATATATATATATATATATATATATATATATATATATATATATATATATATATATAGTGTGATCATGCATATAATAAATGCATATGCTTTTGAACACTGTAATTCAGACTCTTTCAAAGGTAACTCAGGAAACCTTATAAAAAGTTATGGAAACATTGGTGTTATGACTAAAAATGATCAGCATTTATCTGGTGCTCATGCTGTGGTATCTGTGTACTTTACAAGGCTTAAAGTGCATTTCTCTACTGAAAAGTCACTCTGGTACAATGGCACCTGGGAGTTTGTTACTGTCACTGGATTATTTCTTTAACAAATGGGCTCAGTGTACAAGTAAAGAGTTTCACACTTTGAGAACTAGAGAGATCAAAACACCTGTTCCCTGGCTGCTTGCAAGGGAAGTCAAATAAAGTCAACCATTCAACTAAAATCAGCATTGAAACTTTTCTGAAGGCCTGAGCAGCTGCTTTTAGCGTTGGTCAGATTTCTGCTTGCTCCACCTATGGAGGAAGCTCTGCCATTCATACCCAGAAAATTCAAGTTTATCAACTACACATTTCTAAACCATGTGAGGGTACAGCACTGCTACAAGGAGATGGGCCTGAAAGAAAACTACAGATCTGGATTCTGGTTTGCAGCTTGAAGCTAACACTATCAGGAACCAAATCTGAGCTCTTTGCAATTTGGGCAGGCTCAGATGTGGGGTTCAAACTCTGGGGGTTCAGAGCCTTACGAAGAGTTCAGATATGGCGTTTTGGTTTGGGCTCATCTCTCTCACAAAGCTGAATAATTCCCAGTCTCTAAAGTGTAAATGAAGCTAACTCTAATGCAAATAAGAGTAAACCTTGCAGCAACTTAAATGATAATGTGCCCTTTAAAAATATGTATTCTGGGGGGTGGACAGGGAAGAATCTGTAATTATCCTTTCCCCGCCCATCTTAACAGTTGTATTGGAACAGTCTGTTAGAAAAGCTCCTTCACTCTCTGCAGCATCTTCTGTTCAAGAGGCTCATTAATCCTGAGGCCAGCTGAATGATCTCGCTGGGTATATATTCTTCAATGCTCCAAATCTTATTGAATAATCATGAAAATTCAAATTTTGCCACATCTGTGCTGATAATTGCAGAGATAATTACTTTTTGCTGGAAGGAGGAAATGCACCTTTATGAGTGAGAGACTGCAAGGAAGCGAAATCGCCCATCCTCAAATAATGATAATTAAATCTCGTGATTCAGGGTGTAAATCAGTTGCCACAGGGGTCAGGAGGGAAATGTTACTGCTATGAACACTACAGAGCTGGTGAGGTGAATTAAAGGATTTTTTTTCTCTTCTGAAATGTAAAAAAACTACTTCTGCTGGATACTGGTCTTAATCCAACCAGCAATCAGATTTGCCCTTGCAAATCTTGTATTGCTGTTTTAGCAGGAAAAAGTTATATAGTACAAAAGACAGGACAGGGCTGATGCACATGGAAAGCTGAAACCCTGATTAAAACTGCATTACAATAAGCATTTGCTGACACTGAGATAATGTACACATGATAACTTTCACATAGAACACAAAGTTTGTAAAGTCCTAGTAACTTGTTAGTTATTGCTTTATTGCCTACAAATTCATTATTCGGCTATTTTTCCTCTTTCCAGTTGAAATGTCCATTTTAACCTAATACAATTTTGGGAAAAACATAAAATGGAAACAGAGCTGAATGACTTGGCTTACTCATTAAATATGCCACTCTTGCTGAGGGAATATGGAATTCATAATGTGCTACGTTTGGTATAATATGCTGTAACTCAACCTTTTTAAATTGCACTGGGCTGAAACTTCATAGACTAGTTTGAACTTTTCAGCCTTCATGGATTTTTTTTTTTTTTAAGCAGGGGAAAAAAGGCCTTAATCTCTTACATCATTAAAGCTTTTTGAGTGCAACAGCATTTGGACATTTTTTTCCATTTGTTAGATGTTTGGTAACACCTGAAATAATTTTCATTTGAAAACAA
This sequence comes from Malaclemys terrapin pileata, assembly GCF_027887155.1. Classification (NCBI taxonomy): domain Eukaryota; kingdom Metazoa; phylum Chordata; order Testudines; family Emydidae; genus Malaclemys; species Malaclemys terrapin. The sequence continues at coordinate 65,915,215 of NC_071512.1, read as the reverse complement.
AAATACCTGCTGTAGGTGATTGTGTAGTGAGGACTGGTCTGTTTATTTTATTTTACAAATATTGGAAACAGCCAACCTATTTAACAACCGGCATCAGCTTCTAAGTCGTTTCAGCTGGAATTTTTTCATGAGATTGCTTTGCTAAGCATCAGTATATCTTCCTCAATATTCTATGTAGAGCATGGTCAGAGGTTAGCAACTCTTGGGCATGAGAATAGCATGAAGCCTTCTCATAGAAGAACAGCATGGCATAGCTGCCGCTTGCCCCTAGGCCTACACTCTGGATTCACTTGGCCTCTGGCGTACACATTGGCAACTACTGAGCAGACAGTTCAGGGGCCTTTCTGTCTCCCCTCTCCTTGATCCCAAGGTGGATATGAGCCAGAAAGGACCAACTGGGAGAAGGAGGGCGGCAATAATAGTGGGGACATAAGTGGAGGGGTAAAATACTAGTATCAGGATCCCCAACTCTTCAGTTAGCTGCATCAGGCTCCCACATGACAAACCCCCAGCCCTGGTGCAATGAAGAACAATCATTCTTGGGTTTCCCCTGGACTGGTGTGTCCTTATGCCACTCTCCCTCCCACCCCCCCACCGTGTGGGTCAGTGTCTATATGCCACAGTCCACCCTGAAAGGAGCAGTTGAGAAAGCAGCTTGAGGTTCTGCACATGGTGTAGAATGGACTGTAGGAAGAAGTGAGGTCTGGAGCCAGCTTAAGTCTGAAGTGAAATTCAAAGAATATGGGAATCCAGAGTAGAACTTTAAAAGGAACATAGTCAGAGTGAGGGCACAGGGCAGATAAAAGGGGGGAATGAGCTATGAGAAAGCCGGGGAGGAGGAAGAGGAAGTGCAGTAATCAAGACAGAAAACAGAATAATTTTAGTGGTGACAGAGATACAGCAGGTAAGATTTTGGAGATGAAGTTGTGGCAAAAAAGAGTGGGATTTGGAGATGACCTTAGTGTAAAGGGAGAATCCATTTTGAAGCACTTGGAGGACAGGAAGGTGATCAAGAACAGTCAACATGGATTCACCAAGGGCAAGTCATGTCTGATGAACCTGATTGCCTTCTATGATGAGATAACTGGCTCTCTGGATATGGGGAAAGCAGTGGACATGATATAGCTTGACTTCAGCAAAGATTTTGATACAGTCTCCCACAGTATTCTTGCCAGCAAGTTAAAAAAGTATGGATTGGATGAATGGCCTGTAAGGTGGATAGAAAGCTGGCTAGATCGTTGGGTTCAACAGGTAGTGATCAATGGCATGATGTCTAGTTGGAAGCCAGTATCAAGTAGAGTGCCTCAGGGATCGGTTCTAGGGCCAATTTTGTTCAACGTCTTCATTAATGATCTGGAGGATGGGATGGATTGCACCCTCAGAAAGTTTGTGGATGACACTAAGCTGTGGGGAGAGGTAGATACACTGGAGGGTAGGGATAGGGTCTAGAGTAACCTAGACAAATTGGAGGATTGGGCCAAAAGAAATCAGATCAGGTTCAACAAGGACAAGGGCTGAGTCCTGCCCTTAGGACAGAAGAATCCCATGCACTGCTACAGGCTGGGGACCGACGGCTAAGCAGCAGTTCTGCAGAAAAGAACCTGGGGATTACAGTGCATGAGAAGCTGGACATGCGTCAACTGTGTGCCTTTGTTGCCAAGAAGGCTAACGGTATATTGGGCTGCATTAGTAAAAGCATTGCCAGCACATTGAGGGAAGTGATTATTCCCCTCTATTTGGCACTGGTGACATCACATCTGGAGTATTGTGTCCAGTTTTGGGCCCCCCCACTACAGAAAGGATGTGGACAAATTGGAGAGAGTCCAGTAGAGGGCAACACAAATGATTAGGGGGCTGGGGCACATGACTTATGAGGAGAGGCTGAGGGAACTGGGGTTATTTAGTCTGCAGAAGAAAAGAGTTTGGGGGGATTTGATAACAGCCTTCAACTACCTGAAGGGGAGGTTCCAAAGAGGATGGAGCTAGGCTGTTCTCAGTGGTTGCAGATGACAGAACAAGGAGCAATGGTCTCAAGTTGCAGTGGGGGAGGTCTAGGTTGGATATTAGGAAAAACTATTTCACTAGGAGGGTGGTGAAGCACTGGAATGGGTTACTTGGGGAGGTAGTGGAATCTCCATCCTTAGAGGTTTTTAAGGCCCGGCTTGACAAAGCCCTGGCTGGGATGATTTAGTTGGGGTTGGTCCTGCTTTGAGCAGTGGGTTGAACTAGATGACCTCCTGAGGTCTCTTCCAACCCTAATCTTCTATGAATCAATGAGAAGGAGATGAAGGCATCAAAGATGACACCAAAAATACTGGTCTGGGTGATGGGGAGGATAGCATCAATGGTTGAAGAGAAAAAGAAGTAGAGAAAGTTTGGGAGGCAGAATAGTGATTTTGTCTCAGCAATGGTGAGCTCATATTATATATACACATGAATATGAAGGGAGGGAGGAAGGGGCTAAAAACAGATCGAAGGTGGATTCAGGGAGGAGAAAATCAGCAAAGTCAAAGGCAGAATATATAGAAGAGTTAGGAAAAACAAGAGCCATTGGATTGTGTAATGGAGAAAAGGCAGTCATATGAGAGGAAGCAGACTGTCTACTTACAAAAGGTGGAGGAAAATAGGGATCAAAATAGAACAGAAATAAGTGGGACAGGGGCGTCAAAAGGACTGGAGACAGGGTTACAATTGATTGGAAGGAGCTGTGGACTAGACATGTGAAAGCCAAAGAAAGATGTTTTATTTTCTACTTGCAATATGCTGTAATTGCAAGTGCCATGGCAGAATGTCAGAGAGAGATTTGTTAACAATTCACCCCATTTTTCATTTTTCACTTTGCTGGGTACCCCAACCAGACTGTTAAATTCAAAACATCAATGATCTGTTTTGCATTTTGTGTAGATTACACACTTGTACCAACATATACTGTGTATGTTTGAACTGCCAAGTATCCTTAGGGACCTTAAAACAAACAATCCCTTTGAGCTCTTTAATAGGTTCATACAACATCACATGTCATTGACTTAAAATCTGTTTTGAGCATTTGATTAAAGAAAACCTCACTCTGGAATTAAAAAAAAAAAAATTCACTCCTAAAACTTCTGTAGGGTTTTTAAGAATGTTTGCTGTTTGATTAATACAGCTATTGAGAGGCTTGGCTGCATCCAGTCTCTTGTAAAGGAATTTTGTATCTTGTCTCTTGTTGGCTGTTTCCTCTTTGTTCTAATTGAGATAGGCATGTACAGCCATTGTGCTGTCTAGTGTGAAACTGCTCCTGCCCCTAACTCTTGCCCAGGGAGATAGTAGCTTGGGAAAATATTTCAGTGATTTGCAAGAAATTTTGTTTTGCTAAAACCAATGTGCATCTCTACAATCTATAAAAGTGACTGCGTTTGCATAACCTCATTGTCAGTCCATATTACAATAAATTCAAAAAGCCAGTAGGCTAGAAAATGATAGTTTTAATAGGGCATACCCAGCTAAAAGGAGAACAGAGCCCTAAAAATAGATGTGTATATACTGTATGTATATATTATGCTAGATATAAAGTAGAAAAGTGAGTCTCTACTCCTCCTTGAAACATACTTTCAATAACCGTTATCCTCACCATTGTATTTAACTATGGTTTGCTATGGACTGGATACAGCAGTTTGTAAGGGCATGGATTTTACTATATATGGGTGTTGCTGTACACAAAGCAGGATAGATCAAAAAGCACACTAGGGAGCTTTTACTGTGCATCAGCAGTGTCCACATGGACACTTAGTGCATGGCACGCAGGCCCGGGGTAAATTCACAGCCTTGCTTGCTGTGAACTAAGTATTCATGGAGACAAGCCCTAAGGCTTAACCTCAAAAACAGCCCCTCTCCATATGCACACAACCTAATAATAAATAAGAATAAATCCTTTTGGTAGAAAAAAAATCAGTGCCGACATTACAGTGTATTATCCATAATACTATTGAACTTTGACTATCTAATACTGTCTTCTTGTTAAAATAGCTAGAATCTCAGAGTTTACACCAGAGTGAGATCAATCTGAATCAGGCCCAATAAATCTATTTCTAGCAACTAATTATCAGCACAAATTAGCCACATATGTTGCATTTTTCCTTTTCCTTAATCCATTCCCTCCTAAACAAACAGCAATGTCCCTATTTTCAAGGTAATTAAAATATTTTCTTATTTAAAAAGATGATCAGCATCCTTAAGGGATGTAAAAGGTTAGTTTAACTTCTTTTAACTTCTCCTTGCACCTGGAAGAGTCACTAAGCATATCTAAACAAAAACAGGTCATACCTCATTATAATCACTTCAGTGTTGATTTCAAGCAGTGCAAATGAGCCGATATAAATATGCAAAGTACTATCATTCATGTTCTTACTCTCTGCAAACACTAAAACAATTAAGAGTGAGATGCTACAGGGAACAATTTAGGTAAAAGAGCTTTTATGTGACACACCACATAAAATACAAAATTTTTGGAACTCGTTTCCCCAGATTATTTTACTGCTTGGTATTGTGACGTACTTTCTTATGTACTTGAGAAGACCTTAGTCATAGGACTCATCAGTGATAATTAACTGTCAGCAAAATGTAAATCTACTGGGTTCAGTCAAGAAGCATAAAAACACACACAGGGTTTTTTTTTGGGGGGGGGGGGTCGGGCAGCGGGTTGTTTGGTTTTTGTCCTTGGTGGGTTACAATGGGAATCTGGTGTATGTAGTTTTATACAAAAAAAGAACATTTGGATAGTTGAAACACTAGTCAATTTTTTGAGGCAAGGAACCATCTTTACAAGGCATAAAATAGTAGAATTTCTGTTAAAAAATAATAAAACCAAGCAATGAGGGCTTGATCTTGCAAACATGACTAGGCTTCATTCTTACCTACTATGTTTAAAGCTTCCTCACAGAAGCATGAGGTCCAGCTGTAGTGGTTTATAGGATCAGGGAACCTGACATAATGCTTTTCAATTTCAAATGCTGTGCATTATTAACTAAATCTTACAGCACTTCTGTAAGGCAGGTGTGACAGTCTGTACCCTTATGCTCATCCTTTTTACAAGACTATGATAAATTTTGTACAAAGTATGCCTTGTGAGGTATCACTTTTAAATCTCATAATCTGCTGAACATTATTGTCCCAGTAAAATATGAGTGGCAGCACTCTATGTAAAGTTATAAAATTCTATTGTATAAGACACGTTACAAGTCTAGGAAAACAGCTTCAAAATAGTGCCCCAGAAACAAAAGGCTACCCAGCACCTCAGCCAGGTGTCAGCGTAATCAAATGGACTATAACCTAATTAAGTGGCTATTCTTTGGCAGGAAAAAGGATGTGAGTGAGAAATTTACATGTTGGCAAAGAAACAGCTGGATGTTCCCATCCCACAGACTTGTCATGTGAACCCCAGCTGAGATGATTCTCGGAGAAGAGAAATGCTGTGAGAAAGGGGAACAAACTCCTTAGATTACCTCTCTCCTCCCTTCTCTCTGCCCACGACATCCACAACACCTGAAGGACAAGAAAAGGAGCATTGGACTGGGGGGTGGGTCCTGACTGAAAGGCATCCTGCCAGTAAGACCGCAAAATCATGTGGTAAGAGATTCATTTAGCTTGTTAAGTTAGTTCTTAGTTGCATTCTACCTTTTATTTTCTTGTAACCAAATTCTGACTTTTATGCCTCATTACTTGTAATCACTTAAAAGCAATCTTTCTGTAGTTAATAAACTTATTTTACTGTTTTATCTATGCCAGTGTGTTTGGATTGAAGTGTTTGGGGAACTCCATTTGAGATAAGGTTTGTGCATATAATTTTCTATTAATGAAATAATGGACTTTATATGAGCTTGAATTGTCCAAGAGGATAATGGGCAGTACAAGACACATTTCTGGGGGAAAGTCTGGGACTGGGAATTTGCTGGTGTCACTCTGCAGTCTAATTCAAGGATGGCAGGCTGGCTGGCTGAAGCCCTTTTGCACTATAGCTGAGGGTAATTTACGTGTTGGAGGCTATGTGTGAGGAAACCAGGAGTGATTGCTTTCAAAGCAAAGCAGTGTAAAAGGCACCCCAGACTGGAGAACTGAGTGGACACAGCTGTCCAACAGTCCCAATTGTATTCTGGGTAATGTTTCAGCAGGTAAGTATTACCCTCATTTACAGATGGGAAATTGGAGGCAGATTGGCCCTGCTGTTAAAATTGAGGATCTTTGGGTTTTTCTGTTATACCTGTACCAATTCAGAGGTTCTTGGCTTAGCAGCTTTTGTCCAAGAAGGTTTAGAGGATTATCTGTGCATGACAGTCTTGAGCATTTCCAACGCCCCCATGATTTCCCCTGCCTTTACTACTCACTGGTTGAAGACCCATGATGACCTATAAAAACTAGGTTGTATTCCCTGTGGAGCCTGACATTGCATCTCTTTAACCGTTTGTGAATCATCCGTGCAAGACATTCCCTTCCCCCAAGGATAAGTGTGGTGTCTCTGCAGTGTTTCCTACCCATTTTGGCCTCTGAAGTAAGAGGTTACATCCTGGACTGAAACTCACATCTCTTGCATGGCAGCACTGAATTCTACCACCAACCAGCCTGTTAGCTCAGCCCATTTAATTTAGTTCAGGCTGGATCTTGGCACACAATTTCTCAGTCCAGATGCAATTATTTTTTAAAGGAAAATGCCTACAATTTTGCTTAGCCTGGAAATCTGAAAGTTCAAAAGGGTAAAAAGCATTTCACACCATAAATAAACTATTAAATGTATTTGAAAACAAAGTTTGTAATTACCCTTGAGATTTCTGAGCCTAGATGGAGGTGCCCATTATGCTTAAAAGGTGACATCATTTATGTCACTGGTATTATGGGAACCTTATGTAAGGGACGGCATACTTGTTTCTAACCTACTTTACTGCTGTTTTAGCAATCTGGAGGACACATGAATGTGTGTGTGTGTGTGTATATATATATATAGATAGATAGATAGAAAAATAAAATACTTAATCAAAATATTTATTTTGTTGAGACTGCGGTGTGTGTTGTGAGTGCTCGGGATCCGGCACTCTAACACTTCCTTCCACACTGTCCATCTTAAATATGAAGTCATTTCATCAATAAGACACCCTGCCCCATCAACAGGACACAGCACATGGGAATGGAAGTACCATGTTATTTTCCTGTGTGAAAGCATCAGAGGTCTATTCACCTTTCAGCAGATGTTAGCCTCGGTTCAACTATCAAGTTACTTCTTCATGTTTGCACAAAGCTGCAACTCCTATTTTTCATAGCATGTCCAGGTCTGTGTGAATCGACATGACACCAAAGCCCAACTTCTGTAATCTCCTGAATCTATGTAAGCCTAAGAAAATGCTGACACGAAGGACCTGAGTTCACCCAAAAGTCCTTTGACTGTAAAGGACTCTGACTGTAAAGAGTGAGTACAATCTGCAGGATTAGGCTCTAATCGCTCCTTTGGGACATAAAGAGCTAAATCTAAAATCAAACAATTGCCAATGTTTATAAGGTCCTACACATCTATAAAACACTATGCTCCCTCTGCTGGCTCAGTAGATGCAGGAAGTACAGGACATTTTCCTATTGTGTGGTGATGCTGGTTCATAAGCAAAGGATAATGCATCATGTAAATTTCAAGCTAGAATTTAATACTGAAAAATCCAAAATAACATTTGCCAGAGTAAGGGGGCAAACCAAGTAGCAGCATAAAGTCTTCTCAAGCCTACAGAGGATACTGTAGAGTAAAAGAAATATATTAACTAAATGCAATTTGTGACCCTTAAAGGTTCTAAGCACCACACGGTGAATTAAGGAGAGAATTACAACATTTAATGTTATTGCAACAGCAAAATACTGGCTGGGCTGTATTCTTGTACATTTAAGAATCAAGATTAATACAGAATTGACATTTGAATAGTGGCCAATATTATTGGCATAGCAAATATATAAATACTCCATATACACGACGTGGTTACTGTTATCTGAAACCTCAATATTATATTCATTTGTAAAGAAGAGCAAAATAAATTCTGGCTCACACACACACACACACACACACACGCTGTAGATCATGAGAAGCGAAATGATGACAAATGTTTTTCTCTTACCACAAAATACAATCCATCCAGCCAAGAAAGATTGTGCAGTTTAATATAGATAATATAAAACAGTTGGAACACTTCAATTAACAATCATAGCTATTCAAGAAAAACTTTCTATAAAGAAAGCAATAATGTAACTTCAGGAACAACTGTCTTGTCCATATATAGCCCAGCACTGTATAGCCATTTTAATTTCTACACAGATTTACAATTATGTTAACTTCTTGATTTACACAGGTATGATGGAGATCAGAATCAAGCCTTCTGCCTTTAAAAGTGTTTATCGAAATAAAGACAGGTTTCAGAGTAGCAGCCATGTTAGTCTGTATCCGCAAAAAGAACAGGAGTACTTGTGGCACCTTAGAGACTAACAAATTTATTAGAGCATAAGCTTTCGTGGGCTACAGCCCACTTCTTCGGATGCATATGCTCACGAAAGCTTATGCTCTAATAAATTTGTTAGTCTCTAAGGTGCCACAAGTACTCCTGTTCCTTTTATCGAAATAAAGTTAATTTCCTGAATTCCAAGTACACTGTATCTTAATAGGGTTTATAACGGTGAGTTTATAGGACTGTTTTCAAAATTCAAAACAGCAAAATATGCATGTTAAGAATTTTTTTTGTTAAAAATCTAATACTTGGCCAAATTTAATGCTGAGGTAAGTTGGTGCAGCACTCAGTGAAGTCAGTAGGGCTGTATAGGATGTGATTTGATCCCTTTACATTCATTTTTGAACCATTAAATTGGGTCATTTTGTTTACCACTTAAAGTCTGATCTTAAATATCCCAGTCATATTCTAGAATATATGGGGCATGTAAAATGTATGAGTCCTACACATCCAACATATTCCGCTTTTTTTCTTCTCTGTATATGTCAGACTCTTTCAGATCTTCCTAGGGATCTGTGAGACTATATAATGCTCAAGTTCATTATCTCATTGCAAGTTTTATTATCCAATGCATAGCATATGACAGGTTGTGCATCTGTCTTGATTTGGCAACCTGATTGTAAATTTGACCAGTACAATGTGGCCTTGTACAACATTATGCTGAAAAGCATCAGCTCTACAAACTAGTTTTCCTTGAGCTGGAGAAGCAGATTATTACGTAACAGAGGCTGAGTGACCTTCTGTTGTCAATTACGCATGTGCGGCATCATTGATTTCACAGGGGGTATTGCCTGCTTATAACACAGCACAATTTTACCCTCCATGGCCAGTGATAGAATTGTCTTTGTCTTCAGTCTGCGGTGCACAATCAAACTTGTTCTTTACACAAAGAACTCAGTCGGACACATGAGGAAAGGGAATACATATTTTCCTAACTAGATATCATTAGCTGAAATAGGATGCCATGAGTTTCAAGAGTCACCAAGATCAGCACCCACATTGTTCCAGGTAAGAGATCTTACCAGTCTCTGGCTGTATTAGGGAGTTGATAATCACTCTCTATTCAGTCATAGGAAGGTCACAGTTTGAGTTTTGTGTTCAGTTCTGAGTTGCACAATACAGAATGGACCCTGTTAAACTGGACAAAATGTAAAGGCCATACAAGCATGAAAGGGTTAGAGAGCATATTCTATACGGGGGAGACTGAAGTAACTGGATTCATACAGTTTAGTTGAGAGGTGACAAAACTGGGACATAACACACTATAAATATCTAATATACTAGAAAAAAAGCTGTGGAAGAATTATTCCTAGTAGTTAGAGAAAGCAAGGTAAATAGTAATGGCCTCTAAAAGCCTCAAAAGGAAAAATTCTTGATATTTGGAATATTTTATAACAAGATATCCATCAGATAATGGAATAGTCCACCAGCAGTGAGTGCAAGGAGAGAAGGGGGGAGATGTCCTTGGAAAATGCATATGCATAGACACTTGAGAAACACTCTCCTGCTGCCAATAATACACAATTCTCTTTCTATAGGAACTTGCTCAGCCCGAGTACAGGGCATTGGGATTCCTACAGTTCTAAGTATGCTATCTGTACCAGGGTCTGGGTGCTCATGGCTGAGAAGACACTTATCTTTTTCTCTCCCGCCTCCCTCCTTTAAGGGAACAAGTTTTACATGCTAAAAAGTGTTTATGAACAGCAATGTTTTACGCAGAGAGATGTGCCAGCTTCAAAATATCCACTGCTTGCAGGCGCTGTCAGTCATGTCGGGCTACATTATATAACACTGCGTAACAATGTAACCAGACAAGATAGATTATAGTAATGATGGGTCAGCTATGAAATCCTAAAGCAAAAATCTCTGCAGATGTTTGAAAATAGTGTTGGTAGAAGCTCCCTAGGTTTTAATTTTCTATGCATTTCCAATTCAGAAAAAAAAGGAATTGAATATTTATACATTTTTTTTCTGCTGAAGAGATGCCTGTTACTGTGAATATTTTGAATTTCCTGTTGCATTTTTAAGGAGGAAGAAATCCATGGAGATGGCTTTGGGGATGGCACATCTCTCATTGAATTCATATTCTGCATGAGGAAAACATACACAGCCACATTAGAGCCCCAAATGTTATCTCCAGTATTGCAAAGCAGTTGTAAGAATTGGGGCCATATTTTTATTTAGTGTCCTCATGAAAAGTTCCAGAGCTCCTTCCTGAATTACCAAGGTTTAGCCATGTCATGACTGCACCACAGAACATCATTGCAAATGGGTCCGTATTTGCTTGTTTGCATTTCTGTAACAAACTTTCCTTCTAAATCTGGAATATCATAGTCAGGCTGAATTTATTTGCAAAGTCAATTCTCATTTCATTAAAAAATATATTTCCTGTTAACTATTGTGCCAATGCTGGTGCATTGTATGTAGGATATATGGAACCATTTACAGCTAAACATAGGGACCCATCAAGCATGCTTAACTTGATCTGACTAAAATGTCCTTATGGTACCTCAATGGGAAGTTGTGAGACTTCATTAATCTTTGCAAAGCACTTTAATATCCTCAGATGAAAGTCAGAGGCAGGAGGAGGTTTGTGATTAAGGCCCTGGACTAGAACTCAGGAGATTTGGCTCTGCCACAGATTCCCTGTGAGACCTTGAACAAGTCATATCATCTCACTCTGCTTTTATGCTGCACCTAAGCCCTGGTTTACACTGGGGGGGATGTTGATCTAAGTTATGATCTAAGTTAAGACATACTTACATCTACTACCTTAGCAGTGCCAGTTTAAAAAACATTAGCTAAACACATAACTTTAGACACTGGGCAGATGAAGGTTGCTTATTTTCAAATTGTATTTTTAGTTATATCTGTTAAAATAACTTAAAATTTGCATGAAAATAAATGCAGTTCCAACTATGATACCAATAGCAATGATGGAGACAAATGTTAGTGAGTCACATACATGATTGTGATTTGTAAACATAAGTGCCAAAATAATTAGAAAAATAAATTCCCTTTCTTAATAAAAGAGAAAAAAAACCTTAGTCACATATGTTAAAATTATGTTTTTAGTGAAAAACAATTGACTAAAATAGAGTAGATAATGGCAATAACACAGATTTTAAGCAGATTTTATTTATTTTTATGTATCTCTAATAAAGATAGTGTACAGAGTATCAAACGTGTTTCTCATATGTGTGTTACAGCTCTAGAAATGATACCTAAAGGCTTGGGATTGGGAATATCTTGCTGTATTCTCTCCTGATTGTTCTAAATTTACATGTAAACTTTAGATGTGGCTTTAATTGGAGTTTGTATATATTTTTTCTTTCTTTATATAACAATTAGATACAGTGCTCCTGTCAGCTAATTCCTAAGTTATCTACAAAAACCTTAGTTTTCAGGTGCCTAAGGAGTCCCTGGAATCATGGTTAAAGTTTCCTCCCCCCACAAATCTGAAATGGTGCCCTGGGTGAGCCAGGAGGGCCATGGGCTCTGGCAAGATGCAGCCCCCATATGACAGCATGAAGCCCGCCTTGAGCCACATGCCTAGCATCAGGCACCACAAGCCGCAGAACAGCACAGAAAGGTGGCAATACACCATATACCATGCTACCCTTACTTCTGTGCTGCTGCTGGCGGTGGCATTGCCTTCAGAGCTGGATGCCCAGCCAGCACCTGCCAGTATCAGGCTGCCCTGCCAGGGCTTAATTTGTGCCAGGGCTGAGCTCTAGCTTCTGGCATCTCTTTCAATACAAATTAAACACTGGGGGGGCAAGCAGGGCCCAGAGGTGAGGCGGGGGGTGGGGGAAAGCTCAAGGAGCCCGTGGGGGCCAGGAGTGATGGGTGAGGGAGTGCCAAAGTACATTTTCCCTAAGGCTGGCCCTGGCTGGGGCCATGGGGTAGTGGGCCAGGGAGATATAGCAGCACTGGGAGGCATTAAAGAGTCACAGGAAGAGGCTGCTATTTGTAGGGTCCTTGGCGTGGGACCTGGAGTAGTGGGTGGGCCAATGTGGAAGTGGCATGATTATTAGACTGAGACACTAACCCCCAGAAGGGGGGAACAAGGATGGTGACATGACTTGAGGGCTGAGTCCCGAAGAGGACACTGAGGTTCCTGAGGCTGTGAGAGAAACTGCAGGAGATCAACAGAGACAGAGCGATGACATGCAAACCGTGGACAGGAAGGTGTTGGTCTCAAGCTAATCACCAGCGTGACCAGGAGTGGGTGCCAGATCAGGAGGGGGTGCCAAAGGGGGTGCAGTGAGTGACGCACCCTGTGACACTCCCACAAACAAGGACCCCCTTAGCCTGTGATAAACCCTATGTAACGTGCTACAGAAAAAAGTGGTCACATTTAAATGAGTACTGCCCCAACCACAACTCAGAGAAGAGACAAATTCTAACTTATATTAAGGTGCATATTTGCTGAAAATATTGTTAACCTCAAGGACCTTAAGAATTAGGCTTATCAGGAAGGAGCTGGAGAAGGTAATGCCATCAGTCTTTAGCCATTTTGGTGACTGACACGGGCTCAGGAAGGTGAATATTATACCTTCCTGCACCTGTGAGGCCCTGGTGCTGAAACCATGCTGCGGATTCACCCCAAGGGAGAGGAAGTGGTGTTTCTAGAGCTGCACAACTGCATGGATCCTGATGAAGGGGTGTGGCATTAAACTCCCGTTGAAGTGCCATACTAACTCAGCAGGTGGAAACTTATACAGGGAAGTGCTTATTTGCGACATTCCCCAGTGATGCTCACACCCCACAAGTGCCACCCACTTTGGGGGCTGTAGTATCACCCTGGCACCAGGGAGGTGGCAGCACCCTCCGCTCTGATGGATTATCCAGGGTTAACCTCAGCAGGGAGCAGTAGAGGTGAGTCCTACTAGTAGCCTAGAGAGGATGCAAGGAGCAGCCAATCCAGGCCCAGCATGCTCAGAAAAGAGGATTTTCAGCGTAGTGTGGCAGGCAAGAAATGACTATCAACCTTTTCAAAGAAAAGGGGTTGGACTGACAGCAAACAAAGATGGAGACTGGAATTGAACACAGATGCATCTATGCACTCCCAAATAGATGCAAAGCACTTTCAGACTCACCTACTGGAGCTTTGCAGGGGGAGTGACTAATGGAACCACATATGTAACTCAATGAGAATGTTTTGTTAGGTTTCAGGAATTAAAAACAATCAACAGCAAAAGTAGGGGAGGAGGAGGAAGACTCAAAAGACTCTGCTCACTGTGAGCACAGCTGACAATAGAGTGAACAGCTACTGTACTAGGATGCGGAGGATTGACAAAAGGTTAAAAGCATTGAAGAAAAGAAGTGTTATAAGATCTATTTAAAGCCTGTTCAAATGCTCTTTCAAGATCAGAGGCTTCAGGAGAGAGGGAAAAGTACTTTTAAGTGCTAATTGTCTTTTTTGCGTTGGGATTTTACAGGCAGTGAGTGCCTGCCAAGCCCTGAGGGTGTCATGTATTGATGCACAATACGTGCATACCTGTAGTGCAGGCTGATGCTGGAGACTGACTGGTCATAGTAGCACAATTTCCTTTTTGCCCCACATGTTTTTGGGCAGAGTAACGCATGTGACATACAAAAGTGGCTACTGAAGGAACTTGGTTATTATACCCTTGAAACTAAAATGGACATGACAGCACTGTATAAATGTCTTCAGAAAAAAGAAGGGGGCTTGCAGCAGAATTTCTGCCAGTACATCATTCTAGTGTAGACAGGGCCTGACCCTCATTACCACTGAATCACCTTTAAACTGCTCTGACCGTGTAAAGATGGGTGTTAATAAGATTAGGATGGAACAAATAAAAATTACCTTTGCCCCCATTTTAAGGCCTCTTTATAGTGCCAGTGTGGTGTAAAGGGGGCCTCAGAGTAACTGAGAATCAAGTCCTAATGCTGCACAATATATCTTAGGTACATTGTGGTTGATCTTTACACTGTTCCTGTTCCACAGATTGCAATGGAGTCACTCCTGATTTACATTGATGTAAATAAGAGAAGAATCAGGCCTACTACATACAAACCTGAGCCATTCCAGACTATCAGATAAACAATGGAATTTATTTTGTAGAAGTAGTGGTCTCAGGTGTTAGTTTTTGGACTTTTTCTTTATTCCACCTAAGTCTAGCTAGGGTGCATGCCTGACAAGAACATTCTCCTCTCCTTGAATTCAAGCATGATCATTTCTGGTCTGAGTAAGACTCACACGGTCTTATAATGGTCCAGAATCTGGTGTGGCAAGTCTACCAGGATTTTGATTCCAAGTGCATGCCATGGCTACCATGGGGTATCTGATCCTAATTGAGAGGCCTAAGAGATCTTGCCGAGACCTGACCTAATTTGGCCATTGAGGGGTCGGAGGCTTATGAATTTATGCAGAATTTCACTTTTCTTTCTATGACCCCCAACAACTGACAGTATTACCATCACTACAAATGCATTAGTCTTGTGTAACATGTCTGGTTACATGTTTGCTATACTCCTTGGCCCTTATCACAAAATTGCTCACTGGCTGCTTTGCCAACCAATAGGCACCCATCATCTACCCATGTGGGGAGCTGTACCTTTAAGAGGCTTTGGCAAGAGCTAGTTGGAAGCCATTGTTAGCTTATGCAGAGGCCCATGTTACACAATCCTGATCAGTTAGAACTCAGACCTCTGTCAGACTCCTTGGCTCAGAGTGATCACTGCGCACCACAGGCCATTCTCTCATATCCTCTGAAAAGTTTGGACAGGTTCTTGCCACCTTTACAACTTCCCAGGCTCTGCTTAGTCTAATAGGAAGTCAAAGTGAGCCTGGTATGATCAACTACTGAGCTGTCTGTCTAATCTCTCTGGTCTGTCTGTCTTCAGCGATACCAACTCTTGCAAATTTATCAGACAAACATTTTGCCTTCTACTGGAGTGTGAGAAGCTGCAGTCCACAGACAATATTCAGCCCTGCCATTGCGGAGAACCCTGTTTGATTGTCCACCTTCTGAGGAAGAGCAGCCAACCAGAGCTGTTGTAGGAGGCAGGCAGAGCTCTGTCCCCTCCCCTCAAAAAACAGAGGCGATTATAGGTAGAAAAAGGGGGAGACAAAACAGCTTCATACCATTTTCACATAGGTGATGGGGGAGGAGGGAGCAGAAAGAGTCCTGAAGTTTAGGGTGGCTCTACTCTCGCCTCCCTCTATCCTCCTGTGAGAAATGTGTTGGCTTTTCTCTGCTCCCACATCTTCCCTTTCCATTGTCACAACACTGGGCCTGTAAAGGGAGATGCAGTGAATACCCCCTGCAGCTGCCCTCTTTCCAGGTGTGGGATGGGGAAGAAGACTCCTGGGGCTGCAGAAGGAGCAGAGGGGTTCTGTGCAGCAAGGGACAGATTTAGGGTTAAGAGGGCAGAACTGATTGGATGGCAGGGTGAGTGCATAATTTATTACTGGTCTGTGAAATGGGCAGATGTGGGACTATGTGGGAGAGGAAGAGCACAGCATGCATGAATTAGAATATTGGGGTTTGGGGAGAAGATGGAAGCTCTGCACCAGCAGGCAGCATTTTATACAAACCTGTCTCATTTGATCTTAGTTGGGTCTTGCAGCAAGTGCCAAAATCACCTTGCTGTGTAAATTCAGGAGTGTTGGCAGCACTGTGACTCTCACACAGACATTGTGGGTTAGTAGGGAAATTTAAAAAAACAACAGAGACAAAAATCATGAGATAATTTTTTAAAAAATACCATCACCACCCCAAACTCATGATTAGGGGGTTTCTGATGCATGATTGTTGAGCATTTGGGGTTGGCAACCTGTGTATAGTATCTTGCCCATTACTGTAGACCACAAATAATATTTATATCTGTATAATATTCTGGGCCCAATTTATCCACAGGGGCAGGAACTTTAATTTGCAGCACCTGCTTCCACAGGAGCAGTTGCACTAAAATGAGGAGTTACCTCCAGGTGGCATTGCTGTTGCTGCCCTTTGCCAGGGGTTTTACAAGAGGAGAACAGCTGTAAAATCTACCCAAGGCTCCATAGGCAGCTTGTCTTGAGAGGCTGCTTGGCAGTGGTGCATTACAGCCAGCTTATCCTCGTTCTCTTTCCTCTTCTCATCCAACCACTTGTGCTAAGCAATGAATGCACATATGACACCAGTCTGGTCACATCATTTTGTCATGTGTTGCCCCAACATATTGGGGAAAGGGCCAAGGAGATTTAAAAGGAGAAAATAGAAAATGAAAAAAATTCCTGTGCCAAAAGGCTCTTGGGAACTCAGTGTGCCAAAGCAAGCAACAATGCTGGTGGCATAACTGGCAAGGTGGTTTAGTGTCAGAAAGCCACCGTAAATGGTAAAGTCCTTAATACGCAACATTAAGTCAATTGGCAGCAGGCACTGGGCATAATCACAAACAGCTTGGTTAGCTCTGCTGTCGCTATCCTCACTGCAGCTTACATAGCTTTATTAATGTAAAACTGCTGGGTTTTGCTGATGGTTTTCAATGCAGTCCTGCTCCCATCGAGACTAATGGCATAATTCCTATTGATTCCAGTGGTGCATCGGACTCCAGCATCACCGCTCTTGTATGTTAACCTTCCATTGGGATCAATTCAGTGTGCCTGCCTGGACAAACCTGTCAAGCTCTGCAGCATTTAAGTGGTTACATTAGGGATGCACTAATCTCCAATGTACGCATTAGGCCTGGGGGAGGGGGGGTTCATTTTTGTTACTATCTAGTGCAACAAGTCACTAGCAAATCAATAGTGTGTCCTCCTGTACAAAGCTGGTTTTGCTGAAATGTCAGTAAACATTTCATTAAATGTTTCCATGAATGGAAGTGAAAAATTTACTCTTTCAGCCAACAGCATTCTTCCAACACATGTAGTACTAAGCCATACAGTACACACATGTCTCCAAGCCAGCACGTTAGCAGCTACAGTGGTGAAACCCATATGTAAATGGCTGTACATCTAGGCCCCAACTGAGCAAGTTACTTAAGTATATGCCAAATTTAACACCAATGGGACTACTCAATTAATTAGTTATGCATGTGCTAAAGTACCTTGCTGAATCAAGGCCACAACGTATAAATTTTAGTACAATAATTGTCTTCAGACAAAGGTAGCAAATTACAAACATATTTTATCTTAAAGAAAAAGAAAATGCAAACTATTAAGAGTACCTTTAGGATACAGACACTATAGTCAGAGAGAGCATCCACATTCTAAGGGCCTGATCCTACAAAGTGCTGAGGACCTCTTGAAATATGAGCATCCTCAATGTCTATTGGCTTAAAAGAGAGCTGATGATCTCAGCACTTTTTAGGAGCTACTTGGCACCTTGCAGCTTCTTTAGGGGGCTTTGCTCCTCCCTAGGGCCTTAAGCTTCTATTTTCAATCACTTTCAACTCCCTCAAAAAATCCTCCTTGGGGATTTTTCCCCAGACTTCTTTTTAGCTGAGAAGCAAATCTTTTTGCTGCATTTTAGATTCAGATCTGTTTAGCTGGCTTCAAGTCATCCAAATATGGGGGGGGGGGGATTTTTCTCCTCTCCAACTCTTGGGGTAGGAGTGTCCATGCACAAAATTTTAATTGTACAATTGAGACCCATTTCACCCAATCAACCACCATCAAAAAGTCAATACGGCCAGAGACTGTTTCTTTCTTTACCTTCCCTACAGATGTCATGAGGTCTAAGATGGGCAATATTCTGCCCTGCAGTAAGTTCATTATCTTCTAACCCATTGGGCTAGAAAATGGAATTTCATACCTTCAAAAAGGAGAGATTCTCAGTTTTCCACTGAGTTACAGCACTTACTTTTAACCTTATACATCTAGCTATGGTATTTCAAAGGTATATATCGGAAGCGTTTACAAAATCAGTGCCTGATCCAAAGGCCATTGAAGTCAATGGGAAGACTCCCTTAGGTAGTCTCACAGAACATAGGGTGCTGTTTCTCTCCGCTCCTCCACGGACAGTAAATGTTCACTGCTGTGTGCGTGACTTATTGCAGCAAAGGATGGTGAAACTGTGCTGTGCCCCAATAGAAGAATGGGGACCAGATCTTCGGCTGGGGTAAATCAGTGTAGCTCTGCTGAAGTTATTCCAATTTACTCCAGCTAATGATTGACCCTCGCTGCTAGTCCCATATATTCAAGGGCAAAATTTGGCTCTACTATGTGTTGTGGGTTTTTTTGGCTGTTTGAATTCACAAGTTTAATTTACATTCCACTATAATAAAATGTATAAGATTATTTATTAAAGAGAACAAGCTTTGTTCTACTAATCCTTTGCCTTGATAACAATCTGTGGCTGCATACAGTGTACTTAAACATACATGGATCTTTGGGTGTTAAGGTCAGAAGAACTCAAGATCTTCAGCTCCAAAAACACAGACCTTTAACAAGCAAGCCAAAGCAACTTAGCTTAGCCAGTTAATGAAACTGATAAGCAGATGACAGCATCTGACATTCCATACAGTAGAAGACAGTTCTCCATATATTTATATACACATACACAAACCAGCAGCCAATATGTTGCCGTGTGTGAAATTCATTATGGATTTATCTCCAGACTGAGCAGTGCAACTGCTAGAGACCTTGATCAACCCCCATTTTCCTTAATTCCCACAGAACAGTGTGATTTATTATTTGAAAGCCTGGGTGCCTGGCTCTAATTGGAGAAATGATTTACCACCACTAGAAGTGAATGTTTCCATTCTAGTCTCATGGAGATTTTAGCATCAGCATTTTTGACATACTAAGCAGCTGAGGCAGATTTTGAGTCCGTTCATTTTCAGAATGTAGATGCTGCCTCTGACTATAGTGTCTGTGGGTATGTACACACACACTTATAAAAGACTGCGGTCTACTGAAAGGAATTGGGGCGGTTACTAGCACTGCACCTAAGGGCACCACATTCATCAGCACTAACTCAGATTTTATTCCTCTGCAAATCAGTCTCACTGCATTATCTCTAACTCCAGCAGACAGTTTTCTCTAGTTAGAGCAAAGCACTGGATGCCCAGGGGATCCTAGGATCCAGTTGCAGCAGAACAGCTGTCTTACCGTGTGACTTGAAGCAAGACACTTGACCTCCTTGTACCTTGGCCAACCCAGCTAAGAAAGTGGCTAAAAGTTGGACCACTTTGAGAACCAGATGCTGCAGCTGAACTGTCCTGAGTAACGAGAATAAACCTGTTTTGCCACTGCCTCGCACAACATGTGGCTGCTGAATGGTTCTTCAGCAGCAGCTTCTGCAACTATTCTTATTACACAGACCTTCTTCCTGTGTCTAGCTAGTCACATGTCACACTGAGTGCAAACAGTGATGCTGTTCATTCTGACTTGCTTTTTTGCCCCCATGGTACAGTCTACAGGATGGCTACATAAATATAAACACTTTAGCGAGGACTTTCAAAAGTCATTTAGGATCCTAATTATTAAAAATATGTTATATTCCATGTGCCCATATTGCATATACTCACATAGGAATTATACAGCCGTGCAATAGACTTAGCATTTGCTCAAGGCTTTTGTAGGGTAGAGAGTATCTGCCAAGCACTAATTTCATCTAGACCAGAGAGCAGATAGCAGCAGCTATTATTATTTATTGTTAATAAACATTCACATAATGCCAGACTTTACAGAGAATACAAAATACACTGTCCCATCCCTAGAAAGTTTCTGATGTAAGGGCTGGATTCTTCTTCATTCTGAGCAGTATCTGACCCTGTAAGTAGACCCATTGACTTTTGTGGGACTACCCAGGGAGTAAGAGTGAGTAACGGCAAAATCAGAGCCTCAATCAGGCAAACCTGACACATGAAGGGAACAGGCAAAAGACAGTGGTAGGGAAGGGAGGGATGAAGGTTAAACCAAAGAGCAATAATGGAAGCCATATTGAACAGCATGTGAATTTTTAAAGTAGGCTAATAGGGGAGGAACAGAGAGCTGAGGGATGCAAGGTGGGGATGGATGCAAGGTGAGAGAGGAGGGATTGGGAGGAGAGTGATGGTGCTGAATATACAGGGGGAGGGATGGACGCCTCAGACAGAACAAAGTGCAATGGAGAGGGAAGGATAGTTAAGGGGAAAGAATGGAGCAGAATCATTTAGAGTCCCATGGCCACTCTGTGGAAATTCATCCAAAATCCAGAGAGACAGACAGAGGGAGAGAATTGCAGAAGAAAAATCATTTTCTGTACCTGCTGAGTCAGAGAGGTCAGTCGTGCTACCCACTGGAGGACATGGCAGATTTTATAAACCACTCATGAGGTGAACGGAATGTCAAATTGAAGACAGGTAAAATGTATCCTTTCTATTTTTAAAGACTCATTCTTTTTTCTTGGGGAATAGGAGAGTGGAGTTGACAGGGCCAGACTGTAGATCCAGAGCCTTACACTACTGGACTTTTTTAAAGGATTAATACATTAGATAACTGAACACGAAACTCAGGACTGACCTACCTTTCTATTATAGAATTATGATTATCACTAAAAGATTTTTTTTGGACATACAAACTCCTTTGAAGTTAATTTTCATTTAAGATGTAGAAGCTCACCAGTGCCTTACATGACAGATGTGTCAACAGAGTTGCATTTGGGTCATTGTGAGGAGGGTTACCACCGATATAATATGGAGTGCATTAGAATTGCAGAGATTGAGAGAGGAATTGTAAACTTGTCAAGTTCTTACTTCATGTCTGATTTACAAATATGCGTCATCATTGTTAATACTCATTGCCCATTGTGGAATGTTATAAGTGTGCACAGTTATCCTCAAATGGATGAGAAAAGAAGTCCCAACCAAAAGGAATTTTTAGTAAAATTCAAACAAATGCAATAAGAGCAACAGTGTTCCAAGCACAAAAATGCAGAGGGCACAAAGTCTCTCTTTCTGTCTCCTTGCTCAGGGATTGGTTTGGTTGTCAAATTTAACAACTCCTGGTAACTTGCTACCCTCACAACTCTTTTTTTAATAAATTAGTAGTCCCTCTGTAATTACCCATTCATTTAAATTAAGTAGCCTGTTGCTTTTCTTAAGTAGCTTTGTCATTGAAGTGTGTGGCAGTTTTTTTTTTTTTTATCTTGTAGACTTGGGAGCCTTGCCCTCAATATTTCTGCTAAAAATACATATTTACTATGACCACAAGGGGGACCCTTTGCACTATGTCACCTATACAACATGTAACTATATTTAAGCCATAGGATACTGTAACAGATTATATCTTCAGTTTTTCCCAACCGGCTTACCTGTGAATCCTGGCCGACAATTACACACATAACCCGATGCTCTGTTGTAGCTGAAATCTGCTGGCAGTTCTAGAATACGTCCATACCAAGCTGTCCAGGACCGCTCCACACATTCACTCTCGTAGAAGCACGGATTACTGCTGCATTCATTTACATCAATCTCACAATAGGAACCTTCATAACCTGTGGAACAGAAATCAGGTGTTTGACTCAGTCTTGAAAAACATATGAGTCTCCCTGGATAAGTAAGCCACTTAAGATGTGTTGTAAAAAGTCTCAGTTCTCCAGGAGAAAAGATTGCTTCCAAAATTGTAGTCTCATAACAAATACCTAAGAGAATATTAGTCTTCCTTTATTTTCCCTTAATTCCACAACAAGAATGTGTCATTGTCAAACAATCTCCATGGCCAGTGTGACGGTAGAGAGTAGTCAGAACCAACATTCTGGATTTGAAAATATTGAGCACCATAAACTACGGATAAATCTGGATACAAACTTTACAATGTGTCAAACTGGAACCATGGATCTGAATGCCCTATGAGGTTCAAAAGGTGCAGTTAAGCCTTTTTATGTTTTCTGTTTTAACTGGTTTCTTTCTGCTGCTGTTTTATGGTTCCAAAAATCCGCAGCAACAGGTGACATTTTCATGGTACTAACTAGAAGCAGGAAGTACTGATAAACTAAGGAGAAAGAGATGATTCTTATAACATTTTTTGCCAAGTTTTGCAAACCCAAAAGGTTATAAATGTTTACAATAAGCATCCATACTTTGAGGTGATTAGCTTCCAGCAAACCTTTAAGTGTTGTCCATTTCTATTCCAAGCTTTTCTCAGTTTTTACGTGCCTGTTTGTTCAGTTAGTATTCTTTGCCCAAGAGGAGCCTTACTTGGAAGCAGCTGGCCTTTTCCAACCATTGCTTTTTTCTGTTTTATTCGTTCAGTTTTTCCAAATACATCATTTACACCTTGGTAATAAGCAAGTAGCAGTTGCAGCTGGATTAGAAAGAAACCACTCAGATTCTACAGCTCTCAAGGAAGGGAGAAAAGTAAGAACCCTCAGCTTTACTTCAATGCCAGTTCAATTGTACACACATTTCAAAAATAGCAGGGCATATAAAAGACAGATGGTAGTCTTGTGATTAAGGCAAAGGGCTGGGAATCAGGAAACGTTCTTGGCTTGACTGCAAGCTTCACAGGAGTGTAGGGAGGCCAAATAAACTAATGTTTTAAAGTGATTTTAGCTTCTTGAATGGAAGGTGCTATAGAATTGCAAAGACTTGTTATTCCTGAGACTCTTGCATAATTCTAAGACTTCTGTCAAATCGATGCATTTCTAATGCAACAATCACCTTATCTGAGCTCCCACTACAGTATAGTAAGCAGGAAAACAATCTACCAGCTTACAGACTAATCATAATGGGTCTCTCTGGAAACTATAGTGTCTGCATCCTGTCTGGGGATGCAGGAGCATTTTCTCAAACAACTGACTCTGAAGCAGTTCCTCAGTTTAGCGGGACATGGCTGCATGAAGGAGCACAAGACTCTGAAATTGCGCCTTGTGTGTTGACCCTTGTTCTAACTTGTAAGGACCTGCACTCAGAGGGCCACAGGAGGTTGGTTTCCAAAATCCACTTATAGCTCAATTTATTTCCAGCTGGAGCATTCAACATGTTGTGTGGGAGCACCAGGGTTCTCATTTCAATCGAAAAGTCCCTTTTGTGAAGACTAAAAACCTGGCGGCAGCAGCAAGAGTTCCCATGTTCCATGGGCTGATGAATTAAGCATGCGATTAGGAAGTAAACCCCAGATTATAGTTCCAACTGTGCTAATGAGTTGACTTAATAATACTTTGTATTTTGTTCATTTTGACCTCATATGGGGTCATCTGTCCTTAGCTGGGGTAAACTGTCAAGAGTTCCATTGGAGCCAATGGAGCTATACTAAGGTTCTGTCCCATGAACCCTTTCCAAGGCTGGTCACATACAATATTTTTAAATGTATGTAGGTATGTGTTTTCTTGTATCTGTAGAGTAGTGTGGACATTTCTACTTTAAAGGAAAGGAGAATGCTTGTAAGGGAATGCAGAGCTTACCTGGCCAACAGTGGCATGTATAATTCTCAGCGCTGTCCTCACAGGTAGCATTATTGTGGCATGGTTGTGACTGGCATAAAGGAATTAAGATTTCACAGTGCAGGCCCATAAATCCACTACTGGTACAGTTGCAGCTATACCTACAATACAAAAGGTTGACACTGAGTCCAACTAGAAGCCATTATGATGATTCATATATATCTTTGGACTGAAGTGCTTTTACAGTGGAAACATTCTCTATAGCATCCTGTGCTGAGATGACCCATTTAAAATGAAAACTTTTTTAAAGTTGAAAGATCAGAGCAGGGACTGTGCCTCCTCTTGTGTTTGCACCTAGAACATTGTGGGCACCATGTGAAATAAATAATAATAGTACTTATTATTATGTAAAAGCACAGTGCCTTGCAAGCCTAACTGACACACTCATAACACTTTCAACCAGGGTTGTTTTCCCAGCCTTGGGTCTTCTGGCTAAAAAACTAGACTGGGATTCAGGAGATCTGGGTTCAATCCTTGGATTTACCACAGACTTCCTGTGTAAACTTGGGCAAGTCTTGGTGCCTCAGTTCCCCATTTATAAAATGTAGATAATAATACTTCCTTTCTTATACTGACCTGTGTCTGCCTGGTCTATTTAAGCAGTAAGCTCTTCAGGGCAGGGACTGCTTCTTACAATGTGTAGAGCTAGCACAATAAGGCCTCTGTGTGATATTGTAAGAGAAATAATACTAATATCTCTTTAACTTAGCAGCAGTGCTATTGTTTTCCATTCAGAAATAAAGTAGCTTGTGCATGAAGATGAGATGTGAATATGTGCAGTAGTGAACTATCTGCAGGCAATCAATAGTGACTGCTTTTTAATCCATTGTGCTGATTTCAGAAGTGCCAACTGTGTCACATTACACAGTATCTTGTAATCGCACCATGATATGTCATACCTCCTATGTTTCTGGCATGATCCAAGTAAACACCTAATGCAACACATGTCATACAAAAAGACAGGCCTCTGCAAAATGGCTGAGTTATAATATGCTTTTTGGGGTGATTTGCATTTCATCTTTATCTAGTAAGAACAGGGGATCTGTGTATGTCATCAGAAAGTAAATTAATTCAGCTACTATATTAGATTTCCTTTATTTTGAAAAAAAATCCATTGGCTTTTGTGCAATTAAAACCATGAAGATTTCTGACTGAACATGACATCTCTAGCCTTGAGATAAAAAGACTACACTTGTTTTGTGATGTCAGGGTTTACCTCCAAAGCCTTATTCTGGAGAAGCAAGTAATGCTGTTGAACACCAGAGCATAATGTGATATTTCTACTGTAATATTAACATTCTACAGTATTTCTTTGGATGGTAGGAAAAAAATTCACAATGGGGAAAATTCATTCATACCGTGTGTGTGACACCGCTAAAACCAATGGTTATGTGGACTTAGACCACAGATGAATTTGGTCCAGTGTGTATGGAATTTTGGAAGTCAAATGTGGGGAGAAGGACTTCTCTGATCAATTACATAATTTTCAGCCTGAGAGGAACTCTTAAAAGTATTCTCAGAACAGAAAAATGTCATTTCTTTTGTTAGTTTTCCATATGTTTCCTTGATACATTTTCTGCTTGGTGACGATCTGTATTTGGAGAAGGGATTCATCCCCCTTTAGCCCATCTTCTCTTCTCCCTTGACCCAGAAATGATGTCACAGTGAATTTTCAAATAGCATTGCTTGCACTGCCATATCTACCCATTTCTCATGTACACTCAATTGTTACACATTGCAATGATTTGCTAGGGGATCCTTGAGGTTAACTTGTATAGAGGATGTGGTTTGCATAATTAATAAAAAAGAGGGCAGGGTAGGTAGAAAGCCCAGTGAGGCTCTAAATTCCCCACCCATACCTCCTAGTGCCCGGGCTGTGATTTCATTGGTATACGCTTCTAAGAGAAATCCCTGTGTTCCCTTAACCGATTTTTCTGGGGGCACTTTACGTCAGATCTCACAATGTGCAAAATAGCTACTTGTCCAGAGCAGTGCTTGTTTTACGCCTGACCCAAATCCCTCTGAAAGTGTTTCCATTGGCTTCAGTGGGCTTTGGATCAGGTCCTTTGAGCACACACAATTATACTTTGTGTGTGCACATATTGGTATTTTGTGGGTGCAGGTTAGGTACCAGTGTAAATCAGCACTCTACTGATGTCAATGTAAAATGTAAAACTGGTTTCAGAAGAGGGTTGGGCCCAGTGTGTCAAGTTCTGCCCTATGTTACACCCATGTAACCTCATTGAAGGCAACAGGGCTTCAAGACTGAAGATGAGGGAAGAATTTGGCCTAGTGTTTGAATAAATAGCTCATAATGCTGAATCTGTGACTTCACAGTCATGTTCGCAGCAGTAGACTGTCCCATCAAAGGATTATAACTTCACTGCAGGATGAGGTAGAAAGGAGAAATGAGGATGTGAAGAATAAAAGCTTTCTTCTAACTCAAACATCTTAATAAGAGGAGGGATGGCAGAAAAGGACTGGCTCACTACCTTCATATTTCAAATGTGCTCTGCTGTCCAAGCCCCTTTTTAATGTAATTAGTGTGCAGATTCTTTTTCATTATGAGAACCAAATTGACCTCCAGAAACACTGTAGTATAATCAGTCACTTCAAAGCGTTCCTACATGTGCCACAGTTTTGGTCTCCAGTAGGTAAATGAGTGTGATTTGGTCTGGCTAGAATGAGCATTATTGCTGCGCACAATATGTGTGTGCCCTCAAAAGATCTCAGGCTTTCAAATGACTCTGCCGAGCAGGTGTCAGATGCCAGGTGACCTCTTTCTCCTCTTTCTCTCACTCCCCTATGCTTGCACTGCACTGGAAAATTGAGAATTGCTTTGTATTGCTCAGAGTCATTCAGTACTACAGAAAGGGAATTCTACAAGGTTAGCGTAATGTTGCAATATGGTGCAAAAGTTCATTGCTGGAACATGATCTTTCTCCTCTTGTGAATTAAAGTCAAGCCCAGGCTCTTGATGACATGGCTTTTCCGATGGATTTCTTTATAACTGGTACCTTCAAAATAGCCCCTTAAGAACTGGAATTCACACGGTAGGGAACAATCCAGTACTGATAGAGGAATTACTTAGCTGAACTAACTGATCGTTTCCAGCCTAACTTCTATAATATAGATTTTACTTTTGCATAGCTTCCCCTCTTTTGGAATCACATGTACAGTATGTAATGCTATCATCAAAGAGCCAAGACCTGGTTTTTGGCCTGCCTGGGTTGCACTTGGATCTCCTTGTAGGATCACTTAATTTTGGCAAAAGGAACTTGCTTGTAAGTCCGTCCCTTTTCCTTCTTTTTTTCCTGTCCTTTATCTACACAGATTGTAGGCTCTTTGGGTCAGGGATCTGTTGCCTTATGTATCTGTAAAATGTCTTACACATTTCCTAGTGATGTCTATTACTATGGTTACTATTACCCTGTCTTTCACTTTTCTTTAATGTTTCTATTCTTTCAAAGTGGACAGTTGAACAATGCCAACATGTTATATTTTGTAACTTCCTCATCTTGATTAAGAAACTGAAGTTTTGACAGATTAATATGATTTTCAAGATTTGTTTTATCAAAATGGTTCAGAATTCACCTTTAAATAATAGTTGTGCAGAGCTGACTAAACAGCACTTTGTAAAGTTACAAATGTGAGGAGTCCACCTAACAATCAGTCTTTGCAGCAGACTCCCATTGGTTTCCCAGCTCTGGGCCCAATCTTGCATTTCTTAATGCACCCAAACTTGCACTCAAGTCAGTGCAGGATTGGGTCCTCTTTTTTAGTAAACGAAATCAACAATTTGACAACTCAATTAACCAGATGTTATTTCAACCTATTAGTGTTCAAGTTAACGAGCATCTGTCCTTCTTGTGAATAAGTTACCCTATATCTAGGATACATACCTATTGACATCATCTATACACTGCCCTCCATTGAGGCATGGCTGACTGGCACACTCATCAATGTTGATTTCACAGAGTTCACCTAGGAATCCAAGTGCACAGGAACAGAAATAGCTACCCAAAGTATCATGACAGGTTGCACCATTTAGACAAGGCTGTGACAAACACTCGTCAATTTCCAGCTCACAGTTTATACCTTTAAAAAAAAAAAGTTTAGCAAAGTGTTAATTCTTCACATTTTCTCTGGGAACACTTTAAATGTCATATTTATGTAAGCTTTCTTCAAGCAAGTATCTCTTTTAGAAAATAATTTGCCTCTTCAGTAGGTATTGCAGGTTACATTTTTGCAGATTTGGGGAAATTTACAGAAGACAGAACAGAACAGCTTTCATTCACAAGGAATAATTACAATCACATCTTATTATCTAAGTATTCACATGGAAACCAAACCCTTTAATTTTCAGATTACTTACACCATGTTACAATTACATTTGTATTTAATAGCATCTGTGAGGAACTAGTCACTTAAAGGGACTCTGTCAATACTGGTAGGCCTTACAGTTAGTTGAATTAATTGGAAGATTGTCTCATTGTGTTGGTCATTGCCCTTTGCAATTCATAAATATGCTAGTGTGTGAGATATCTTGTTGACAACTGAAGGGCTGTTACAATACAGTATTGTAACAGCCCCTCTGGGATGTTCTGTAAAGTTACCTCAACTCTGAAGTATGTTTACCCATATTCAAGATACCATGCAGGTTAAAAAAAAAAAAAGTCTCTTCTATCTGTTCCAAGGGATGCTGGTATTATTTGCTAAGTAATGTTTTTCTTTTGAGCAGGAAATTCTCCTAAAATATCTTTTTAGCACCATTGCTTTCTTGTTAGCTAAATGGAGGGCAAGAGAGTCCACTGAAAACTGTGATTATGTCATCCAAATTTCACAACTCACATTTATTCAGTGGAGATATTGTAGCTGGCAGAACACTTGCAGTTGGCAGGTTAAAACCATCAGAAAAAATAATATTTATTATTTAAGAAAATTAAATTAAAAGTGCATAAAAATAAGAAAATCTGGCACCCAGAGCAACATCTACAAAGTGTTCCATTTGTTTGCAGAAAAATGAAATGCTTTCTTGCTCCTAACAGTAATTCAGAGAAAGCATATGTTTTTGCAGGGGGTGAGGAAGGTCAAAGTTCAAATCCAATTTGCTGTCTTGCTTGGTCTCATTCAGAATCCAGCCTTCATGGTCAAGACCTGTGTTATTAATTCTAACATAGTGACAGACTCCATTCCACATGAGAAATAAAATGTGTGTTAGAAAAAGGTGTCCCTAAACACAACATGCTTTTACTTGTGGTGTAGATATGTCTTTTAAGATCTGTTAAATCAGACTATGGAATCTTCACGTAAAAATTAGGGCTCCTCCTCACATTTTTCAGGTACATAAAAACCCAACAGCCTTGGGGCAGATATTGAGCCAGTGCAAATCAGAACTATGACAATTTACACCAGATAAAGATCCAGGCCATTTATTTTCAAATTACAAACTTTGCCTGTTTTAGTACTTGAAGTCTGCTCCTGCTCCCACAGTTTTGCCAGGCTAGATAATTGGTGTGCTGAGGCCGTGGGCTTATACCCAACACAACTGTGTTACTGTTACCTTGTCATTCTCCCTTCCTCACCGCTTGTTTGATCCACCTCCCTTGTCATATGATTTGACTGTATGCTCTTTG
The DNA here is from genome assembly GCF_027887155.1 of Malaclemys terrapin pileata. Lineage (NCBI taxonomy): Eukaryota > Metazoa > Chordata > Testudines > Emydidae > Malaclemys > Malaclemys terrapin. Next base: position 65,885,695 of record NC_071512.1, on the reverse strand, counting down.
TCTTTTTGTATTAATTGTGGGTTCAGTGACTAGCACAGTGGGGTCCTGATTAAGATATCTGGGTACCACCACAGCACAATAATAACAATACTGAAATCTAAACTGAAGGCTAAACTTCTATTAATTTCAGTAGGAGTAGGATTGGGCTTGTAGGCCCTGATTCTGAACCACTAAAATTATTGGGCATTTTGTGCCTTTGACTTCAGTAGCAGCAGGATCATGCCCTTAATGTATAGGATCACCTACCTATAATTCCAAAGTTCTCTCTCTTGCTGCTTGTGTGCACTGCTCATCTGTTGAAAACTGAAGCCAATGGGGGTTTTGTTGCTTGAGAATTGAGGCTGGGATTCTCAAAGGGGCCTTAGGAGACTTACGTGCCCAACTCCCTTTGGCATTCAGTGGGAGTTGGTCACCTAACTCCTTTAGGTACCTGAGTTCTTGTTGATTCATGGTATTCGGTGTCACCCAATACATTAGAGTTCTAGAAGGGGGCAGGTAGAGCATAAGGACTCAAGAGCAGAAACCATGTTCCATTCTCACTGACCCCTGGGAGAATATTGCTTACATCTTAATTTAATGCGGCTGACCTCACCTTCTTTAATTAGGGTTAGACTGTGACCTGGATGCCTGCATGGGCACCTGGGAGGGAGATGCAATGTGTGCCCGGGGGTAAGAATCCTCGTGGGGACTCTCCAGCAGCATACACCAGTGTAGCACTTACATCACCCTTGGAGAGGGCGTGCTGTGCTCCACCTTCCACACTTGCCCCTCCCTCGCCCTGCTCCCTTTCAGGCAGCCAATGCCAGTAGAGGCACTAGGATGGAGTGTGGTCTCTGCTCTTCAGCCACACTATGGCTGTCCTCTGCAAGAGATGCAGCCTTGGGCTCTCTTCCCCATTACCTACTTATGCAGGGGCTTGAATTTAAAACAACAGCCTGGGGTAAAACAAATCTCTTCTTTGCTCATCAGTGACTGGAGTTCCGTTTGTCTTTCATTTGCCTCTTCAGTCCTGTTTTGTGGCAATGCTAAGATACAGAGGGTGCAGACACCTGGATTTGGGCTATTGCTCACCCTCATAAATTGTTGTGGCTCTGCACTCAGCCAGCTGATGGTGAGTTCATCCTTGTCGTTTTGGTTCTGTTCCTGATGCACAGTGCTCTGACCTTGTCTGCACTGAGGATTTCAGGGAAATCGCCTACGCATGCTCAACTACTGTTGCAACTTTGCTGGTGCTAGCAAGGGTAGGAGCTCTAAGTGAGTTCTGGTGACATAGGGATGATAACACCAGCAGCCTTTCTACTCCAGTGCTCCCACCCTTGCGAAGACCAGGACTAGAGCAATAGAAGGAGATTTCCCTCAGAATGGTCCCAGCCTTTGAGTTTCCATGTGCACTATTCTGCTTGCTGAGAATTAGAGTTTGTTGACTTTTGTTTTTGCTGAACTTTGAACTCGTGCTGAATTTGACTAACCCCAATGCCCGGTTAAACCTAAGTTTCACCACAAATATTTTTACAAAACAAATAAATTCCTTTTATTCAGGTCCATTTCAAAATCACATTTGACTCAATAGCTAGTGGTAGTAGTAATCACTAGGGCTTTGGTAGCACCTACTCAAGGATCTTGAAATGCCGCCTCAGCCTGATCCTCCGCTATTAAAGTCAATACAAGCAGGATTGCAACCTATCAGCCTGAATGACTCAAGCTTTATCCAGGGTCACACCAAAAGTTCATGACACTGCCCAGAACAGAAGCCAGGCCTGTGCTGCTATGACAAGACTGTGTTTTATAGCCTCTGCAAACATCATACAAATACTGCCCATAGAATTCTAATTCCCTCCACAAATCTACTTTCTGCTTTTTTTTCTTTAGTTCCAGAAGGGCTGTATGCTTCATTTTAGCTATGATAGGTATTGTCTGCATTCATCTTGCTGGAAGCAGCAGTGAGAATAGTGCAGTGCTCTGACCTTCAGCTGCTTATCTCCTTGCTATTTGCTCACAGACAAAATAGCAGTGTCTTTGTACTGTATTCAAATTTGTGGCATTTGAGAGCTCCACAGACAGGCACATACAATATGAATCAAATCACTTTCAGCAAGTATCCTGCTTGTAATTATCAACCCTAACAGCACGCCTTATATCATGACTTGAGAGCTCATTAATATTTCTTATATGATGGGAAACTCCCATGGGAAAAAAAATTGTTGCTAGAGATATGATTCTGAAAAGGACCAGAATGTTACAGTGCCGCCAGGCACAGAGGGGAAAAAATTAATGTAGGGTCAGGAGATGGCAACATTTGCAATATAAAGACAATGCATTTTAAAACATTATTTTTTGTGTGTACTAAGGAGTAATTCAGACATTTTAGAAGCTTGATTAGAAAACCAAAAATAGTCCTTGGACAAATGATCTGTCTTGTCATAGTCCCCTGTTTGCCAAGATAGCTTTGAAAAGCTTTCTATAGCCTCCATCAATGGTCAGATTTAAAACCAGGTTGTAGAACATACAAAATTCCAGATCTGAACATACCCAAACCTTGGAAAAGTTTGGTTCCAGACTCATGCCCAGGTCTGCCAAAAGAATCAGTGAAATACATAGCATCCGCACCACTTAGGCCTTGTCTACACTGCAGAGTTTTGTCACCAAAAGGAAGCTTTTGGCAACGAAACAGTGGAGGTGGACACAGTGCAATGCCACTTTTGGTGACAAAACTCTTCAGTTTCAGACAAAATAAAACCACCTTGACAAGAGGCATAAAGCTTTTTACGGCAAACTTAAAGCGACAAAGTGTCAGTGTAGATGCTGCCGTTCGTTATATCACCATAACTGGCCTCCCCTAGTATCCCACAATGCCTGCCATTACCACTCTGCTCACTTTTTTGAACTCAGCTGCCCTGCAGGCATGCCCCTTCCCCTTTCAAAGCTCTGGGATGTTCTGACAGCTGAGCTTGCCTCTCAGCTCCTGCAACAAAGACCAAATCATTAATGTGGAATCCTCCTGTTCTCCCCTGCACTAGGAACACTGCAGCAGGCAGGCAGGCAGGCAGGCGTGTGTGTGTGTGTGTGTGTGTGTGTGAGAGAGAGAGAGAGAGAGAGACTGCTGTGCTGTGCAGAGCCAGGGAGAGAGGTGGGGGCTGATGTCGGGGGTGTCCCCCTTCTTCTGCCTCATGACTGGTTCCTTCCAGCATCTGTCTGAATTTAGAGTGACAGACTTACTCTCCCCCAACACACACTCGGTCTCTTTCACATACACACTCCCCCCACTCTCACACATACTCCCCCAACACACACTCTGTTTCTGTCTCTTCCCCCCCTGCACACACACTCCCTGTCACGCACTCCCTCCCCTCCCCCCCCCACACACTTTGGTGGAAAAGCAGCTGGCAATCTAGTAGGACACCCATAGAATGATGGGATTGAGAAGCCTGCATCATGTGATGCTGTACCTGCCCCATAGCCAGGGCCGGCTCCAGGCACCAGCAAACCAAGCAGGTGCTTGGGGTGGCACATTTTCAGGGGCAGCATTCCAGCCAGCCTCTTTTTTTTTTTTTTTTTTTGCACTTGGGCGGCAAAAGCCTAGAGCCAGCCCTGGCAGCAGCAGCGCGTCCTGCACCGTGGGCGCCCTCGGGCCGTTCCAGTTCGCGTTAGGGAGCAGCGCCCGCACCTTATGGCTGGGCGGGCTCCGAGCGCGGAACACTTAGGCTGGGGGCCGCCCCTCAGGGCACACAGAACTGCCTGCAGGTGCCACAGGGTGGCCGCTCCCCAGTGCCGCAGCCGGGGCTGGGTGAAGCAGCCCGAGCCATCCAGGGACTGCAGCAGGGCGGCCAGGAGCAGCAGCAGCGGGGCCACAGAGGGCAGGGTGCTGCCGTGCGGGGCCCGCGTCCCGCTCTCCGGGGCTACGCTCCCTCTGGGGCTGCCCTGCCCCGGCTCCTCAGCCCCCTGCCGGCGTGGTCCCCCGGCTCTGTCCTCCCCGGTCCTGGCTGGTCCTGGAAGCGGGAGCCCCGGCTGGAGGGACCCTGGGCTGTGGCGTGGCCTGGGAGCCCCGCTGCTTACCCCAACCCTGCCAGCGCTGGACTGGCTGGAGGCGAGGGGGGAGTGGTCGGAGTCAGCGCTGGTGGGGGGAAGCCTGGGGTGGCAGGGAGTGCGGGTGGGGTGGGGAGGAGAGCCCAGCGCTGGGATGGCAGGAAGTGCGGGTGGGGTGGGGTGGGGGGGAGAGCCCAGAGTTGGGATGACAAGGGGTGCAGGTCGGGTGGGGGGGAGAGCCCAGAGTTGGGGTGGCAGGAGGTGCGGGTCGGGTGAGGGGGGAGAGCCCAGGGTTGGAGCAACAGGGGGTGCGGGTCGGGTGGGGGGAGAGCCCAGGGTTGGGGCGGCAGGGGGTGCGGGTGGGGTGGGGGGAAGCCAAAAATTTTTTTGCTTGGGGCGGCAAAAAACCTAGAGCTGACCCTGCCCATAGCCTTAGTCTCTGCACTAAATCTTAATTTACCTAATCTTGCATTCCTATCATACATAGACCCCCCCATTGACTTAAATGGAGACCCTGCTCTGCACAACTACAGGAAGGCACAAAAGCTCCCTTTTCCACAGATGATGATAATGATTATTATTATTATTTATACAGTTTCCTAAATTGTATAAGGCAGGATGTCCAAGATGTTCTATTCCTCCATCAGTATTAATAGTCAACATCTGACATTTAATAAGGGTTTTTTTCATTGTGGTGGGGTGGACTAGGCCCAGAGGTCCCCTGCTGGAGGCCACAGTGCCCTGCCACACCCGTCCCAGAAAAGGAGCAGTGGCGCTAAGTCCTCCAAGAGGCCTAGAAAGACTGCACAGGAAGCAGCCAATCAGGAGGTGACACTATAAGGGGCTAGCCAATCAGAGGGTTGCAGGCTAGCATAAAAGAAGCAGCAGTGAAGACCAGAGTCAGTTACTTGCTGGAGTCAAAGGAGTGTAGTTTGTGTTCCTGGCTGGCCAAAGGGAACTGTAGCACTATGGACAGCTCAGTGCTGGCAGGGACCAGAGCAGTAAGAAAGGGCTCTTGGCTGGCTGCTGGGCCTGAACATAGACACATTTTGAGGTAAGGGTGAAGCATTGGCGAAGCGGCCTAGGGAACTGAAAGCAGTTTAGTTAAAGGGACATGGCCCTGGGTGGCTGCTATGCTTAGGGTCCCTGGGCTGGCACCTAGAGTAGGGGGTAGGCCACTACTGGCTCAATACCAGGACTGAGACTGTTTAAAGACTGTAGACACACCCAGCCAGGAGGGGGCACTTGGGTACCATGCTGTTATATTTAGACACCACATAATGTACCTTGGGTTAAATCTGTCATGTTTCTTATAATACATTTCTATTTCTAACTTTCTAACACTTAGTCAATCAATGCTCAGACTTCCAATATAGAAGCAAATATTTATAAGCCTCTAAAACTAAACATGCACATTTGATTTCCCAGCTCTTGCATATGCAAAACTCAGTAGTACAAGGGTAAACTGTATTTGCAGATGCACATTGAGTGTTTATGTGAAACTACCCAATTTGAGAATTTAAACCTTGGCATCAGAAATGGTGGACTGTAACTTTAGAAGCCATTTCTGCACATTTGATGCATAAGGTCCAGAGAAAAATATTTTCATATACTTAAAATGTGTAGTTTTTTTTTTAATTATTGGACTATATAAGAATCCTGTTTGGCTTGTAAATGAGAATTTCCCAGCTAGTGGCCATAGTATATTTTAAAGCACTGTTATAATCTGAAAGGTTGCCCTACAGAAATAGCATTGTGGGGTTCCATGTCTGAATCAATTACTTATCATATTTACTTGTTTAATAATGCTGATGATCATGGCATCCAGGTTATTCTCCTGTAGCTGTGTTACTGCAGTATTAATAGCAATAAAAGGTGATTTCCTTCCCCCTCCTTCATTTAAAGTAAAGAGCTATGTCTGAAAATTCGTGGGGTAAAAAAAGCTGGCATTTTTACAGTTACTTTGCAGAGTAGAAACATACATTTTTAGTTTCTGTATCATTTAACAATTAAAATTGCCTACATTGACATATCTGGCCAAATTATGCTGTCAATCATTCCACATGTATCCAGGCTTAACTCTTTGGAGTTACTCCAGATTTATACTGGGGTAACTGAAAGCAACCTGTTGATACTGTTTATCCATAGATACAAAGAATGTTTTGTAATATCTGTACAGAACCTAGTACAATGGATAGGTACAAACTGAATTGAATTAAATAAAATGAGAGGTTCTCAATTGGTTGTAAATAACTATGTATTTACAGATCATGTACATGATACACTGAGTGATATGTACACTTTGATTAAGAGTATTTTCCCCAAACCTTTAGGCTGCTTGTGTTAAACTCTGCATGACTTGGTTGCCGACTTATTTAGGCCAACAACAAATGCAGCACGTTTGTAAAATTCTGTATTACAGCTGGAGATATCATAATAAATCAGAATAAACCTTGAAAATGGGATCTTTCAATACAGTTGTAGTAGTAAATACTTACACTGGTGGTTTAAAATGTTCTTTAAAAACATACGGGTACATAAAATAACTAGGGTTATTATCAGAGGTTGTTGAAGTATATTCTAAAAATATGATAGGTCATGTCTTCAATGTATGCAAAACAACACTATTCTGAGGCTTCATTGCTTCAATTAGCCACTGATTTTTGTGTATGTGAGGAGTGTAGTATTAGGGCCTACAACTGGAACGATCTCCTAAGGTTTTGTGGTAATGTTCATTTCATCCAGATACAGCAAGGAACTCCTCCATGGTTGCTGCCCTATGAATAATTGAACTTGTAAAAAATGTTTGCAGAACTATGTCTAGTGATCATAAATCTGCCAGAGCTCATTAACAGCTTGCTCCAAACAGTGGAAACAATGTGACAAAATGAAACTAGTGCAAAAGTCTCACTTCAACCAGATTTAAAATATCAGGCCAGAGGACAGCCTGATTAACACAAGAACATTGGGTTTGCTACATTGGGTTATGCCTTTGGTCCATTAACTCCAGTGACCAGGTCTTTCAGAAAGAAACTCCTGTCCCACTTCAATGTATCTACCCAACGTGATATGCTATACATTGTGGGGCTGACATCCAGAAGCATGATATTTAAGAACAAGAAAGGAAAGGTGTGTACCTGTTTTACTGTATTTAGGGCAGCATTGCAGTTAAAAGACAATTGAAATAAAACCGCACCAACAGAAACCTCCATTCATATTGTACAGGCCTAACCCATAAAAGAAAAGACATTCAGCCCTTGATCCAGCAAATCATTTAAGCCCGTGCCTAACTTCAATTCGGACTACTCAAGTGCACTGAAATGATTGGGATGGCTCACATGTTTTAAGTTAATCACATGCATAAATGCTCTGCAGAACCAGGCCCATTATTAATCCTGTTCTTAGCTAATTAAAAAAATGAACACAAATATTCACCTGCATGCACAGCCCCAGTGAGGAGAGAGGGAGCACGGAAGATGATAAATGTTTAGTGGGGCTTTATAAAGCATCACAGCTGGATGCTCAGAGTTAGGCACCTAAGTCCCTATTTAAGTACATAAATCAGCTGATTTTTTTTTTCAGAGGTGCTGAGTGCTCCCGTTCTGACTTCAGTGGGAGCTGTATAGATTCTCAGCACCTCCAACTGGATCAGGTCACTTAGCCAGGTGCCTGACAACAGGCACCCACATTTAGAAACTTTGGTCTTTAAATTACATTTTGCTCAAGCATGGCAGGGGTGAAAGAACGGTCAGACATTATAAACTGACTTGTATGGAGGAGTACAACTGCTCTGTGCTGGATGGATTATGTCAGCCCTCCTGTAGCATACCGTATCTCCCTGTGTAAATCTCTTACCTTCTAGTGACTGGCTTGAAAAGTGGATCCTGCCTCTCGTACTACTGAAAATTAAGAGAACTCTTGTCTCAAACAGAGGAGTTCTATGTCTTTGGAGCAGTTGGTCATTATCCATACTGCACATATATCTATATTTGCTAGCAATCATAGTGTCAATACATGTGTGCAATCACAGATCAATACAAGTGGATAACTTAGTGCATCATAGTTGCAATGCCCTGATACAACAGGGAAGGAGGATGGAGTTTTAAAAAGCTACTCTAAATACTGGCATGGCATGTCCACTACTGCTGGAAATACTACATCAGTGCAAAAAGGCAGAGTGAAGAAGGTAAGGACTTAGTTTTGGGCTTGCAATAATATCCTCGCATTGTGTTAAATTCATCTCACGTATAATTCTACTGTAGTAAATGGAATTGCACCTAGGATGAATTTGGCCTATTAGATCTATTTTATCTGTTGCCAAGTGCAATCAAAATGGCCTTTTCCGTTGTCTCTGAATAGCATTTATTTTTGGAACTGCAGTATACATATTTGATAATTTACACTTAAATGTTTGCCTATTGGCAATAGGAGATTGGTTTCAGCTGTGTGCAGTAAGAAGATAACTGTGACCGGCCATCAGCAAGGAGCAGACTCTTATACCATGCTCTGTTTGCTTAAGTGAAATGAAAGTGTAATTTAGTACAATGGAGAAATATTGCATTTTGCTAGCATATCCAGCAAAGGTTTGACAAACCAATTGAGCTTCATTATTTAACAGCTGTATGACATGTCTTGTACATAATTTCACACATGCAGTGCATTATCGTAGTAAAATAGAGATTTCATGCTAAATTTTCCATTCTTCAGCTCTTCAGACAGTCTAACCTCTCCCATTTGTGTAAGAATTGTGAGAGATTTCTCAGCTATTTTAGGAATTGCATGCAACATACCAATCACACAAAGTAGCAGTGATAGCCCATGAAACTGGTAGCAACTAAACCCAGTAACTCCAGCATTTTGGTTAACATTACTGCTGTAGATTTACTGCGCATTCTCCACCTATGTATCAAAAGTTATAACCTCTTTAACATCCTAGGGAAATGAGATGAGGTTGGATGACTTCCCACTGTGATTCATGGTGTCAGGCCAGGATAATAACAGTTGGCAAGATCCTCTGACAGAGTAAATGAGGATTTTTATTAACAGTGGGGACACCTCAGGGCTTTCATCCAATAATCCCTCTGGCTTATGCGTTTAACACAACTCACAGCAAGGTGCAGAAAATAACAAAAACGGCTTCTGATAAATCATTTGGTTAAGGAGGCTTTAAAAGCTGGTAGTTTAGTGCTGAAGGAACAGTCAACTACTCCTTTTATAGAATTATTATTCGCCTCATTGCTGCTGGAAGCCATGCCTGAGCTGTACATCAAAACAGTGCAATTTCTTTTGCTTTGTACATGAGACCTCTTTTCCTTCCTTGGCTTCCAACTCTTTCCTCCACCTCTTAACTCTTTTATTGTACTGATTGCAAGGGGAGAGGGTCCAAGAGCTAGGCTGCAGCCTGAGCCTGAATGCCTACACCACAATTAAACAGCCCCTTAGCCTGAGCCCTGTGAGCCTGAGCCCACTGGCATGGGCCAGTCACAGGTTTTTAATTGCAGCGTAGACATACCATCAGAATGATAGTCCCTGGGTTTGGGGAGAGCAGAGACTTAGTCTGGGAAACAGCAGAGCTCTGAGATGAAAGGAGTGACTCCAGCAGAGTGCGCTTCCTCCAACAATCTGTGTTGCTCTAATTTTTCACTTCTCTCCCTTTTTTTTGTCTTCCTCCCCCCTCCCCCAGCATATCCTCTTTGCTTCAAGCAGATCTCCTTTGCTATAGATCCAGCCCTGGATCGAGCTAACAGCACAGGTTAAACAAATACAGCTTCCTGAGTACAACAGGAGGTCTGGGTCAAGTCTGATCATTTCAGAGTAACCATGCTGCTTGCTAATAGGTTTTTTCCTTCTTCCTCCTCTTCAGCTTTCCCCTAGTTCTGTAGTTTTCTCATCCCTTGGCCTGGGCTGAGACACCCACTGGTAGCAGCAGGGTGTCAGGAAGGCAACAAGCTTCCTTCAAATAACATTCTCTGTGCACATGAAGGATATTAACTGAGGCCTGGCTTCCAAATGAATTCTGTGTCAGCAATAGAAATCTGCTTTTACCTTCTGACTTCTCCCTTGTGGAGTTTTTTGGATGGGGGTTTTAAACTACATCTTTTATTTCTTATTCATTTGAATCGCTTGAAGCAACTATTATAATTTTTTATACTGTCTAGTGTTCTTCTCCCCCCCCCCCAACCTCACTACAGATTAGCCACTAAAACTTTTTTTTTCTCTTTAAAAGCTTGATAGTGCTAACCCTCCCCCCCATGCCATCCAAGAACAGAGTTCTGCATTCTCTGAGACTGTTTATTACACACAATCAGAATGCCGACTAAAGCAATGACCTGGAACCATGAAAGTGCTTCCCCATAGAGTGAATTACATGATAAGAAAAAAAATCACTTGATTATTTAAGGGGACACATTCCTGAAAAATGTGACGGCATTACTTCAAAATGCTGTGCTGGAACCCAATAGTAGTGGTTTTGGTTTTGGTTTTTCTTGTGGCTTTATCTAACTCCATGTAGTCTTTAAGATGTCAAACGAAATCCAATTAAATAATAAAGGAGATCATAGATTTTAGTTTTTCAATAACATTAACCATAAAGCCAAATTATTCAGGCACTGGAGCTACATGGCAAATATAAAAAAAAGTGTGTTCAGACACTGAATGTGCATTTTGTAGACCCTATGAATGCACATTTTTGTTTTGTAGGTTCAAAATGGAAGGATGAAAGTTTGGCTCTAAATATCTATTTTTCTTCCAAGGTAAAAAATTTTCCCCTAGTCCTTCAGAGACAACTTCTAGCTTGATGCTTTATCACAGTGATCTTCCTTTTAGACCTATGTAATCATCTATCATAGTTTTAAGGCGCTTAACCCACACTTAGGTGCTATGACACCAGGGCAATATCTGATCAAGAGGGCCCATTGTTAATAGTCTTAACTCTGAGATGCCAGCAAAGGCTGAGTAAGCTGCCTCTCCAACACTCTTAACCAACAGCAGCTTGAAGAATGAGGAACTGGACATGGGTAATGAATCTAGGTCTCTTGCATGGCTGAATGTAATGCTAACTACCATTTGGACAAATGTCCATGCTTCTGAAGTGCACTCTCTAAATATAAAATGACTGCATCACTTAAAAGGTCAGCCTGACTACTTATGAGAGGAGAGTGAAAAATGCATTTTAGAATACGTTGGACCCACTGAACTACTGTTCCCAGTTTCCATGCTGGAGGGAACTTTCTGAGCTTTGTGTTCCATTCAGAATCTTTACCAGGGTTTTGAGGAAGGGTGTTTGACTGGGGAGTCAGCCACATAACAGGTTGCAGGTGCTTGGCTGAGAAGTGGTGCAGGAAAATGAGTGGTAGGGGAAACTGTTGGATTGACTATGTGCCATCAGTATGTTGCATAGACTAAGACCATAGAAAGAAACTAGAAGTAAACAATATGAAGGGTAAAGTCATGTACAGTGCAGTACATGAGAGTGATTGACTGAAAAATCAAGTGGACATGGAGGTCCAATAAAGTGGAGAAGGAGAAAGAGGACTTTGAGCTGGAAAGGCAGGGCCGCCCAGAGGAAGGGGCAAGTGGGGCAAATTGCCCTGGGCCCTGCAGGGGCCCCAACGAGAATGTTGGAGACTCCCCTCCGCCTTCCCCCATCCCCTGGTGCCTCAGCGTGCCGTGTCCAGGAGCTGCCCTGGACAGCACTGCAGCAGCATGGCTCGAACGGGGCCTGAGGTCCTCCCACTCGGAGCCGCGTGGTAAGGGTGCAGAGCTGCGAGCTCTGGCGGCCCGAGTGGCAGGAGCTCCTGGATGTGGCTTGCTGAGGCTCTGGGAGAGGGGGGAGGTGGCATGGTAAGCCCCTCTGAGCCGGGCACCCCCCGGCCCCCAGCACCCTTCCCCCCCCCGGCCCCCAGCTCTGAGTCCAGCCCCTCTGAGCTTGGCAGCCCCTGACCTAAAGCCCAGCTCCCCACCCAGCCCTGGGCAATAGTAGTGCCACCCCCAGGCAGCAACAGCCCATTGGCACCAACCATAACCCAGCAACAGCCCATTATGTAATTGCAAATGTATACATACCATTAAAGCATTTAATGTTTTTAAATATATTTTGTGTATTTTCAAATTATTAAAAATTTTTGAATGTATTTCACTGGTTATTTTTTACATTTCCAAATACATGTTCCTAGAGTACTGCAACTTTTTTTATGGAAGGGGCCCCCAAAATTGCTTTGCACCAGGCCCCCTGAATCCTCTGGGCAGCCCTGTGGAAAGGGGATGGAGAGAGGGAAAGAAAGATTGAATCAAGCATTTGAAAAAAGTCTGAAAGAAACTCAGCAGAGGAGAAAGTGAGAGAGAATGGGCTGTGAAGGCAGAAGAAAAGGATCCTGAAAAGCAAATGCAAAGGCCGAAGAGCATTGCCTGCCACGCTCGGCAGATAAATCCAGTCCAGGGGATCTCAGTCTGAAGTTTTGAAACATTCTGTGCCTGAAGATATAATATACCTGGTTTTATTTGATTAGCAAAATACATGGTGTAGCATTCTGAGCACATCCAGTTTAAGTTGCTTTAAGAGGAAAGTTATTTAAAATCTGTGAAGTAGGCTGATCTTTGTCAAATATTCTGTAGATTTTGTGTAATATGAAACTTCCTGAATCCTTCCATCTCTAGCACACTAGCTAAACCTGATGCGGTAACTCATAAAGCAGCAGCACTCAGCAGAGAACTTGATCTGACTTTGTTATGAAAATGTGAGTAAACAGTAAGATAGATATCTTGGAACATAAAATAAAGTTGCTCTGCATGTCAAAATAAAAAAAGATGTCTTTAATAGAGCTTACCCATGTACTCAGCAGGGCAGATGCAGTCATACTTGCCTATCTGGTTCAGGCATGTAGCCCCATTCAAGCAGGGGTCTGAATCACATTCATTCACTTCCAGGTCACAGTGCTTGCCTTGATAGCCTGGGACACAGTAGCAGGAGTACCCGTCAATTCCTTCCCTGCACAATGCTCCATTGTGGCATGGATTAGAAATGCACACATTGAAGTAGGTCTCACACAGCATGCCCGTGTATCCTGCACTACAAACACAGGTAGGGCCAGCTATGCCATTCTGACAAGTGCCTCCATGTCTACAAGGGTTTGTGTCACAGAGGCTGATGACAGTTTCACAGGTAGTTCCACTGTACCCAGTGTGGCATTCACAAGTAAAGCTGAGGTTTCCTGCAGTGCTTAAACAGGTAGCATTTTGAAGACAAGGGTTTGAGGCGCAAGGATCATCAGTTTTATTGCAGTCTTCCCCCAAAATATCAAGTCTGTCTGCACAGCGGCAGGAATCGTCCTTAGCAGCAGCATCACATGTAGAGTTCTTTTGGCAAGAGTTTGACAGGCACCTGGAATCATTTCTTATGCTAAGTGATCCTAAGAAGGAAACACAAAAATTACTGAGAAACTTCCAGAGCAGTTTAAATGAATAAGAAAGAACTACAAACCTTAGTATAATGTTTTAAACTAGACCTCTCTCCTGTAATTTTTCACTGTTGAAAAGAAAACAGAGTTGGGGGAGGATGTGGCAATGAATTCTTTAATACAAAAAAAAAGTACTACTGCATGAACAGAGTATAATTTCCTATTACCTATCCCTTCCAGAGACCATTGGCAGCAGCAGCATCAACATTTGCAAACTCACCGCCTAATACCAATAACAAAATGCTGACCCAACCATCACTGAACATTAGTACAGTCAGTCAGTGGTTTGGAATGCATGTGATGTGGAAGACTGGATCCTAAATTGATTTTATTAGGAAGGATAATAGTCTTACATGTAAAAAGCAACAGAGGGTCCTGTGTCACCTTTAAGACTAACAGAAGTATTGGAGCATAAGCTTTTGTGGGTGAATGCTCACTTCATCAGACGCTTCTGATGAAGTAGGCATTCACCCACGAGAGCTTATGCTCCAATACTTCTGTTAGTCTTAAAGGTGCCCCAAGACCCTCTGTTGCTTTTTACAGATTCAGACTAACACGACTACCCCTCTGAGTCTTACATGTATACAGCATCTTTCATAAGAACAGCCATACTGGGTCAGACCAAAGGTTCATTTAGTCCACTATCTGGTCTTCCAACAGTGGCCAATGCCAGGTGCTTTAGAGGGAGGGAACAGAACCGGTAATCAAGTGATCCATCCCCCTGTCACCCATCTCAAAGGATCCCAACGTGTTTTAATAAACTGATACCTTCATCCATCACTGGATGCAGCCACTTATGGGGGAGAAGGGAGACATGGCAATTATTTAACTGAGCACAGCATCAGTTCAGGGCAACAAGTGAAGAATACTTTATCCAACTGACAGGTTTCAGAGTAGCAGCCGTGTTAGTCTGTATCCTCAAAAAGAACAGGAGTACTTGTGGCACCTTAGAGACTAACAAATTTATTAGAGCATAAGCTTTCGTGGGCTACAGCCTAGATCAATCCACACAAGCGGTCCATTTCCTGGACGCTACTGTGCTAATAAGTGATGGTCACATAAATACCACCCTATACCGGAAACCTACTGACCGCTATACGTACCTACATGCCTCCAGCTTCCATCCAGGACACACCACACGATCCATTGTTTACAGCCAAGCTCTAAGATATAACCGCATTTGCTCCAATCCCTCAGACAGAGACAAGCACCTACAAGATCTCTATCAAGCATTCTTAAAACTACACTGCCCACCTGCTTAAGTGAAAAAACAGATTGACAGAGCCAGACGAGTACCCAGAAGTCACCTCCTACAAGACAGGCCCAATAAAGAAAATAACAGAACACCACTAGCTGTCACCTTCAGCCCCCTACTAAAACCTCTCCAGCGCATCATCAAAGATCTACAACCTATCCTGAAAGATGATCCCTCGCTCTCACAGATCTTGGGAGACAGACCTGTCCTCACTTACAGACAACCCCCCAACCTAAAGCAAATACTCACCAGCAACCACACATCACTGAACAAAAACACTGACCCAGGAACCTATCCTTGCAACAAAGCCCGATGCCAACTCTGTCCACATATCTATTCAAGTGACATCATCATAGGACCTAATCACATCAGCCATACCATCAGAGGCTCGTTCACCTGCACATCTACCAATGTGATATATGCCATCATGTGCCAGCAATGCCCTTCTGCCATGTACGTTGGCCAAACCGGACAGTCTCTATGCAAAAGAATTAATGGACACAAATCTGACATCAGGAATCCTAATACTCAAAAACCAGTGGGAGAACACTTTAACCTGTCTGGTCATTCAATGACAGACCTGCGGGTGGCTATTTTACAACAGAAAAACTTCAAAAACAGACTCCAACAAGAGACTGCTGAGCTGGAATTGATATGCAAACTAGATACAATCAATTTAGGATTGAATAAGGACAGGGAATGGCTGAGCCATTACAAACATTGAATCTATCTCCCCTTGTAAGTATTCTCACACTTCTTATCAAACTGTCTGTACTGGGCTATCTTGATTATCACTTCAAAAGTTTTTTTTTCTCTTACTTAATTGGCCTCTCAGAGTTGGTAAGACAACTCCCACCTGTTCATGCTCTCTGTATGTGTGTATATATATCTCCTCAATATATGTTCCATTCTATATGCATCCGAAGAAGTGGGCTGTAGCCCACGAAAACTTATGCTCTAATAAATTTGTTAGTCTCTAAGGTGCCACAAGTACTCCTGTTCTTTATCCAACTGAAACAGCACAAAGAATTTAGGGAAACAGAAATTTAGCTGAATTACCTGGGTTAATACGCTCTTCTTACAGAGTGCTGTGTGATCTTTCTTGCTCATTAATAGTCAGGACTTAAACACCCCTGTCTTTCAGAGTGAAACCGCTCATTGTCCCTATCATCACAAGGCATTACTTCAGGACCAATTCAGAGGAAAGAATACCACCCAGGGAATCGTCAGCACCACTTCCTGCAGCACCTTGGAGTTCTCTCATTCAGGTCTGACCTGACTCACCCTCAGCTTAGTTTGTAAGGTCTGAGAGGATCAATGAAGAGATGTTAACAGAGATGATCCTGTTGCTGCAGGATGTCTGTTACCCCTGGCCTTGGTTCAGCAAAACATTTAAGTACATGTTTAAGTTCATCCCTAGCCAGCAAAGCCTGTCCCTAGGTGCTTTGTTGAACAGGGATGGACTCCTGATTCAGGGCCTGAGGAAGCAATTCTGTGATTGCCTCCTACTAAGCCAGTAAGCAATCCTAACATAGACTTTAGACAATAATGGATCAAATGTCACAGCCGATCATAACCAATGAGTGGAAATGAGGAGGAGGGGTGGTTAGTTATTGACACACACACAGCCCATGAAAGAAAATAGAAGATGTAGAAATAATGTTAAAAGCTTAAAACATGTATAATGTTTAAACTGTTACTAGATCACAATTTTATCCAATGCAACTTTTTTTTGTAACCAATTGCCATCATGTTGTGAACAAATACTGTAATGTCTAGTGAACATTTGAGTAGAACAGAACTTCTTCAGTGATGACAATATAGTACCCCTGGAATTGTCGAGCATTCTGGAGTCAGAATAAAAGCAGTAAAGCTGTTTAAATAAAAAAAGTATACTACTGGAGGGGAAAATCCATGTCTATTCAACAGAAAAAAAGATGCTGTCACATCTTGGCTGAGAAGCTACTAAATAAAGCTGAATGGACCCTTCAGAAAGAGGCTAGTCAGTCAAAAGACAAAAAAGATTCATGTGTGCTGGAGAATGCATATTATATTAAACAATCTGTGTTGCAGTCCTGGTCTGAACACATCATATTAGTCTTTTTTCCTTTCAATTTTTGCTCTGGATCCCTGTTTTAGAAGTAGGCAGTATACATTTGTTGTAGTGTAACTGCTTGATAATGAATGGTGGAATGTTATCTTTAATATGCTGTTCCTTGTATGTGGGTGAGCTGTCCCTTTAAAGGGAATTCAGGCTCAGCTATTACCTGTCTCTAATTTCTTCCTGGGTCTTGGGACTGACAGTCCAGAGAGCAGGTGACCAAGAGGCAGGCCATCTAGGATATATGAGGCAGCCTGGGTGGGGGGAGGGAGGATTGATGGTATTGGTAGGAGAAGCAATGAGCTGGGAGGCTCATCAATAACTGGGCTGTGGAGACAGATCAGTGATAGTTAGCTCACTGCTGAGAGATTCCTGGGGTAGAATAATGGCAGGCTGGGGAAACGCACCAAGAGCCAGAGGAGTTCCTTGTAGAAAGGGAGCCAAGAACAGAGCCTGTGAGGGAACTGGCTATGAAGACCTGAGGAAGGGATTGGCAGTATAGGAAGTGGCCTAGGGGAAGTGAGGCAGTGTGGGGTGTTAGTGAATGAGACAGCCACTTCACTCTCAGGGTCCCTAGACTGGAACTGAGGGAAAGAGAGAGCTGAGGTTCCCTGACACCTCAGCTGTCCCACCTGCAAAGTGTGAGTGACACACTCAGTCCAGAGAGAGATCTGCCACTGATGGGGAACCTCTTCACTGAGATGGAAGGAGTAGAGCTGTTCATCTGGGGAGACTAAAAGACCAATGAGGCCAGTCACAGAAGACAAAAGGGCTTGTACAGTGTTTTTTTTTTTGTTTGGTTGTTTGAGGGAGGATACAGGTGGCCTTATTTAGTTTGGACTCCCTGATTTTGTCCTGCAAAGAGTGGACTTTTGCTGTGGCCAGAGGGACAAAGCCTCAGATAATCTTACCAGAAAAGCACTCCTATAATAGGAACTGTGACAGAGTGACACATCTGGAGATCAGAGAAGTGAGCTGTGCCTCCTCATGTGGTTTCTTCTTTGAGATGTGCAGAGGAGCTCTGGATATTTGTGAAAATAAGATATACCAATTTGGAGGGTGGGTCCCACATACCCAGGGATGGATATATTTACTGACTCAAAGGCCTAATTATTGTCTGATGAAACAAGTAGCCTGTACGTGCATATTACATTACAGTTCTCAATACCATATTAACAATGATTCCATGATTGGACCCAAACCAGTAGTGGCCTTTAAGGTATCCTGCAAATGAAAAACATGTGTTTTATGCCTTTTTGTTTCTTTATTATGATATATAAAGAAGACCTGAAAAGGGTTTTGCTTTTGCTTCTTCATATGTGGCTAGGGGGAAAAAAAAAAAGTTTCCTCCCCTCCCACTGTCTACTGCCTAGAATAGAATCTGAGATGGGAAGGAATTTTTTATGGAGGCATTGGTTATGACACCATAGTTAAGGTTGACTTTTGCACTTAAAGAAGGATTTCAGCCTCCCAGTTATGAAGGGGGGGGGGGGGGATAGAGAGGGAAGCAGATCCTCCCAAACTTACTTGAGTATAGAATTCATTATCTGAGAATTTACAAGTAAACCTGATAATTAGTTTGTTAGAATTAATGAAGCTAGGTTCTTTAAGAAAACTAGCACCTATGTTAGGCACTTCTGAGGACCATATGATCTTAATAACACAATAATGCATTCTTCAAACTGTTTATAAAGTTACATTAATTGGAATTGTATGGTTAGGATATATCTGAAGAAAGTAGGCTGTTTAAGTAATTAGCAATTGTATCTAGCTATAACTATACAGCCTACAAGGGGGGTAGGTCAACAACTCAGCTGGGGAGATTCTCAGGGGGATGCTTCTGTCTGGTTTATGTCAGAGCAACATAAAGGTCCCTTAGGACCACAAAGAACTGGGCACTTTCTCTCTCATGTGCTTTGGATTTTATCTGTATAGTCCTGCCATCGTTGCTTAGGATGGGTCCTTCCCTTCAGATGGATTTGCAGACCAGGATCAAGAATTTGCATTAACAGCATAGGCAGACTGGAGCTCCTGGAAGAATCTATGCACACTGGTCTGTTGATGGCAGCCTCTCATGTTAAGAAGGTAGGCAGCTGGATTCTTACCAAGCTGTAGCATCTGCACTGCTACCATCTTCCTGTAGCTCTCCTTGGGGCAGCACAGCTCTGCATTTCCGCCCCCTCCCCCCGCTTGTGGTTCTTTCCGCAGTGTGTAGTCCATGATCTGGCCCCTAGTGTATTGTTCAGACTGTATAATCGCACTTTATTCTTCCTTTCCAGTTTCAATTTGATACACAGCAATGTTCTCTCTCTATAAGCTAGATTGGCACCTTGCAATTTGCTCTGAATAAGGGGCATCATGTAGCCATGCTGCCCCAGTAGCACAGCAGGGACCAGGCTGTGACTCAAAGGGTGGGAATTTTGAAAGCACGTAAGCAACTTAGGAGCATACCTTTCATTAATTCTCAAGGCTCCTAAGTGAGTTAGGTGTTTTTTTGAAAACTTACCCTCTGAGTCACAATCTGGTCCTGGTTCCCCCCACACCCACCTTGTTCCATGCCACAGTCCTCTTTCTGTTGCAGGTTACTTCTCCCCCCCCACACACACACACAGCTCAGGTGTGCTGGTGAGTGCATATGGGATAAGAGAGAATAGGTTAAAGGGTCTACTTACTCCCCACCCACCTGTGCAGGATGTGACCTATGGTGTGAGTAGCCCATACCCAGGAGAAAGGGCACATGGGTGCATAGGATGGCTCAGGTTGAGTGCTAAATGGCAGCTATCAGGAGAAAAATGTCTCAATTTAACATAGTGGGAAAGGAGAATAGGGCAAGTGAAGAAACATTTAAATGTTCTTGGGAGCTAGATTTTGGCAGCTTTATATAGAGATAACCTTATGAGTCCTCACATGTTCCAAACTAAACTCTGCAGAGAATGAGCCTTTTGCATTCTCAACGAATTAAGATCACTTGAGCAGTGACCTGCTCTGACAGAGATTCTTAAAATTAATGTTTAACATTAGAAAAATTCAAACAAAGCACTGATCACTTTAGATTTAGACTGATTGACACATGAAGTAATTATCTGAGTCTCTTTAAAACATCACCACTTTAATCTAATTACTAGAGAAATTAGTGCCAAACCTTTTACCCCATGGTTAAGACATTTTGATGTAAGTGAGATGCTTGGCAGTACACTTCATAGAAGATGGAATATATTGGATTCTCTGAATTTTCTACACTAAATACTTTGCAGTAAAGCTTGCCACCTACTGGTTATCACCTGCACTACTAGAAATGGTGTAAATAGTCTAACATTAGTGAGATGTAGCTAGAAGAAACTAACCACATTTTAAGAGACTTTAGAAATAAAGGGGCCAGATCTTCACTCAGATAACTTTTCAATGGATTTACACCAGCTTAACAGGGTTGCACTTGTGTAATTGAGAGCATATGACCAATCAACACTGAAAAATGTATGATGGTCTCTCTTCTTAGAGATTTCTGTCTCAGTGGCCAGAATCCACCCTTGTGATGTTGCAAGACAATGTTATTTATGAGGCTGTGAATGCACAGCCATCTGCACCTGAGGGCCAAATTTGACCCTTCAAGGTTAAATCATCAGAACAATAACAAAGAGACTTGGTCCTGCTAGTGAAGGCAGGGGGCTGGACTCAATGACCTTTCAGGGTCCCTTCCAGTTCTGAGATAGATGTATCTCCATATATTTATATTTAATGAAGATTCTAGGGTGGGATTTTCAGAAGTGACTTGGCACAGTTCTATGGAATTTCAGTGGGATTTGTGCTCCTAGGTTACTCTTAATACTTTTGCTTTAGGGATCAGTTTCTTCTAACATCTGTCCTATTCAGAGCTAGAGGCTTCATGGGTTTGGGTTTTTTTTTAAACAAAAAAAAATCATAATTTTAAAAGAATAAAATTAACAGACACAAGAGTAAATGATTCCCTCGGTTCTGATTCTATTCAGGTCTTCTTTAACAGTTCTTATCTTTCCCAAATAAATGACTTCAGCTCAAAGGGGAACAACCTCTGCCCCCTAATAAGTTGAATTACACATCCACCTTTTTCATAGATCACATGCTGGTTTCTTCCTTAACCTTCACCCAGCATCCCCTATGATTACTCATATATTGATAGACTCCTCTGAACCCAGGTTGCTTTGTCCCCTAATCAACTGGGCTCCAATCCCAGCACTGACTCACTTGTCCAGGTGTGCATTGCACAATGCAACCTGCACTCCCAGTAGACACACAGCTGTTAGTAACAGGCAAGGTCACTATGCAAAGCTGACTCTATCTAGTAGCTCCCAGATTAAGTCAGATAGGTATGACTTTTGCTCATAGAGAAGAAGGTGGATATGATTTGATTCCAGTTAGTCTCAGAATCTTTGCAAGGCTGGGGTTCAGCCCTTTCTGCAGCCCTACCTTGCCCAGGGGGACTTATTAATATACTGGCAAAAAATAGTATCTTTGGTCACTGTCACCATATGATAGGTGGATGGAGACTTACCAGCATATAGAAGCACTAACCAGTTGCCTGAAGTTGCTTCCCTCTGACCCTTAGGCTCTTGTGCTTTGTCCAGATCCATGCCTAAGATTTGCCAATCTAGGGAATCAGGACAAAAGTTGCAGCTCTGAGAGCACACTGTTATGCTCCTGGTTCTGCCTAGTGACTAACATTGTTTTGCTAAAATGACTGTTTGCTGGAGACAGGCTGTTGAGATTGGGCTATTAGCATTTAAAATATACTAAAACCTGTTTATACAATGCTTTTCATCCCCGTCTTTCACAGTGCTTTATGAAAGGTGGTATGTATCGTTATCCCCATTTTATAGAAAGGCACTGAGAATAAATGACTTGCCCAAAGCAGCAGGCTGAGTCAGTTGCAGAGTTGGGTTTAGAGCCCAGGTCAGGAGACTTGTCTTTGTGCTTAGATCACAGCAGCACTTCAGAATACTTTGCACTTCTATAGCACCTTCCACTGAGGAACTCAACACTCAGTAAATATAAATCACTTACTGGTAAGATGATTAGGTAAGAGCTTTTTCTTTTTCTTTTTTAAAAAGCCCTACAAGTGTAGGTAATAGAGAAGGAAAACACACCCTTTGGCCTGCAGAACTCTGCTGGGTTGTTTCTGATACATATACACAATCCCAAATAAATCCTTCAGCAAAGACTTGTTCTTTCTGGATACATCTCCATTATGTAGCTAAATACTGTAATGAATGGCAGGAGTTTTTACCAAATTTTAGTCACTAAAAGCCTAGTTCACCACATTCAGGTGAACTATTGTCAGGTGGACTGTGCTAACTAGTTCATCATGGCCTGCAGATGCTTGTTGTTAGCAAACCCATTCCTCAGTAAGGTCTGCCTCTTTTTTTTTCCCTTTTCTTTTCCCCTCTCTCTCCTGGAGAAGGGCCTGATCTTCACTGGAGCTTTCAGCACTAACAGCTGTAGGGTCCTCATGTAATCTACAGACATTTTTTGACCTTCTCAAAGCAGTTGGTATATTTCCTAGGAGAAGAACTCCCCTGCAGAAGACTAGATTCTGGATACTCTTTAAAGTCATCAGCACTGACAAGCGCATGGTGCTTGGCAGGGGACTTAATTGGCTGCAAATTCCCCTTTATTGAACACATAGCTAGTGATTCACTTGTCTGCTAAATTAAAATCAGGAAGGTTAAATTCTTGTGACTCTCTCACACACACATTTAAGTAACAACCACACACACACACGCAAGGGAGATCAAAGTGAAGACTGGCATTCTGTGCTTGCCCAGATCTTTTGTTTCATGTTGAGCAGATCCAGCTGTGCATCACTATGCATAGTTCATCTGAGGGGAGCTCCATCCCCTAGTGTTGCCTAACACATTGTCAAAGGCTTGAATGTTTAGCCTTATACCTGCCACTGAATTGCTAACATGTACTACTGTTCTTTGTCCTGCTGCAGCACACATGCTGGACCATTAGTTCATAGCTGAGACTTTCAATTTTAAGTGCCTTTAGCTATAACTATTTAATTCCTTAATTATTAATCAAGTGGTATTGAGCAGGGATTATATTGGAGTAGGAGAAATTGAGTGCTGCTTCACTCAAGTTCAACCCACAGTCCCTGCATATATGGGTTGGGATTTTTTGCTAATATGATCAGCAGCAGAATAGTTAACTATGTTGACATGTGGAAAGTCCTCATTAGCTTTCAGAGACAATTGATTGAGATGAACACAGCACCATTGGCATCTCTTAGAGCTACCATTTCAGTCTGTCAGGTGACTTAGCAAAAGTAGATGGCATTGGTTCACATTCAGAAGATTTCCTTCACAACCAGATAAGGCTAGCAGAGAAGTGCTGGTACAACAAACTCCTAAGTAACTGCTCTGTCCTGTCCCTGGGGTTTGGAGTCAGAACATTTGTTGTTCATTTCTTGTTTAAACAAATCTGTCACTGAGATTATAACACAAATTTGAGTTCCTGTCACTGAAATATCAAATTCTCTGGTTCTAGTAAGGTTTTGAGAGAATTAGCATTTAAGTGGATGGGTATGTCTACACTACAAAATTAGGTCGAATTTATAGAAGTTGGTTGTTTAGAAATTGTTTTTATAAGGTCGATTGTGTGTGTCCCCACACAAAATACTCTAAGTGTATTAAGTCGGTGGACTGCGTCCACAGTACTGAGGCTAGCGTCGACTTCCGGAGCGTTGCACTGTGGTAGCTATCCCACAGTTCCCACAGTCTCTGCCGCTCATTGGAATTCTGGGTTAAGATCCCAATGCCTGATGGGGCAAAAACAGTGTCGCGGGTGATTCTGGGTACATGTCGTCAGGCCCCACCCTTCCTCCCTCCCTGCCATGAAAGCAATGGCAGACAATCACGCCTTTTTCCAGCCCAGACGCCATAGCACTGGGATCATGGAGCCCACTCAGATCACCGCGGCAATTATGAGCACTTTAAACACCACGTGCATTATCCTGGAGTATATGCAGGACCAGAACCTGCCATGGCAAAACCAGGCGAGGAGGTGATGGCAGTGTGGCGACAATAGTGTTGAGGAAATAGACATGGACATAGACCTCTCACGAAGTATGGGCCCCAGCAATGTGCAAATCATGGTGTTAATGGGGCAGGTTCATGCCGTGGAATGCCAATTCTGGGCCAGGGAAATAAGCACAGACTGGTGGGACCGCATAGTGTTGCAGGTGTGGGACGATTCCCAGTGGCTGCAAAACTTTCGCATGTGTAAGGGCACTTTCATGGAACTTTGAGTTGCTTTCCCTTGCCCTGAAGCGCCAGAATACCAAGATGAGAGCAGCCCCCACAGTTGAGAAGAGAGTGGCGATAGCCCTGTGGAAGCTTGCAACACCAGACAGCTACCGGTCAATCGGGAATCAATTTGGAGTGGGTAAATCTACTGTGGAGGCTGCTGTGATCCAAGTAGCCAACGCAATCAAAAAGCTGCTGGTATCAAGGGTAGTGACTCTGGGAAACGTGCAGGTCATAGTGGATGGCTTTGCTTCAATGGAATTCCCTAACTGTGGTGGGGCAATAGACGGAACCCATATCCCTATCTTGGCACTAGAGCACCAAGCCAGCGAGTAGATAAACCGCAAGGGGTACTTTTCAATGCTGCTGCAAGCACTGGTGGAGCACAAGGGACGCTTCACTAACATCAACGTGGGATGGCCGGGAAAGGTATATGACACTCATGTCTTCAGGAATTCTGGTCTGTTTCAAAAGCTGCAGGAAGGGACTTTCTTCCCAGAGCAGAAAATAACCGTTGGGGATATTGAAATGCCTATAGTTATCCTTGGGGACCCAGCCTACCCCTTAATGCCATGGCTCATGAAGCCATACACAGGCAGCCTGGACAGTAGTCAGGACCTGTTCGACTACAAGCTGAGCAAGTGCAGAATGGTGGTAGAATGTGCATTTGGGCGTTTAAAAGGTCGCTGGCACAGTTTACTGACTCTGATAGACCTCAGCGAAACCAATATTCCCATTGTTATTACTGCTTGCTGTGCATGCCACAATATCTGTGAGAGTAAGGGGGAGACATTTATGGCGGGGTTGGAGGTTGAGGCAAATCGCCTGACTGCTGATTACGTGCAGCCAGACAGCAGGGTGGATAGAAGAGCACAGTAGGGCACGGTGCGCAGCAGAGAAGCTTTGAAAACCAGTTTCATGACTGGCCAGGCTACGGTGTGAAAGTTCTGTTTGTTTCTCCTTGATGAACCCCCTCCTCCCCCCCCCCCGGTTCACTCTACTTCCCTGTAAGCTAACCACCCACCCCTCCCCCCTTCGATCACCGCTTGCAGAGGCAATAAAGTCATTGTTATTTCACATTCATGCATTCTTTATTAAGTCATCACACAAATAGGGGGATAACTGCCAAGGTAGCCCGGGAGGGGTGGTGGAGGAGGGAAGGACAAGGACACACTGTACTTTAAAACTTATTGAAGGCCAGCCTTCTGTTGCTTGGGCAATCCTCTGGGGTGGAGTGGCTGGGGGGCCAGAGGCCCCCCCACCGCATTCTTGGGCATCTGGGTGAGGAGGCTATGGAACTTGGGGAGGAGGGCTGTTGGTTACACAGGGCTGTAGCGGCGCTCTGTGCTCCTGCTGCCTTTCCTGCAGCTCAACCATACGCTGGAGCATATCAGTTTGATGCTCTAGCAGCCGGAGCATCGACTCTTGCCTTCTGTCAGCAAGCTGATGCCACATATACTCTTCAGCCCACCACTTGCTCTCTTCAGCCTGGGATTCAGCCCGCCACCTCTCCTCACATTCATATTGTGTTTTTCTGCACTCTGACATTGCCTGCCTCCACGCATTCTGCTGTGTTCTGTCAGCGTGGGAGGACATCTGGAGCTCCGAGAACATGTCATCCCGAGTGCACCTTTTTTGCCTTCTAATCTTCACTAGCCTCTGTGAAGGCGAAACATTTGCAGCTGGTGGAGGAGAAGGGAGAGGTGGCAGTTAAAAAGACATTTTAGAGAACAATGGGTACACTCTTTCACATTCAATCTTGCTGTTCACATTACACAGCACGTGCTTTCATTTCAAGGTCGCATTTTTCCTCTTATATTGAGGGCCTGCTGGTTTGGTGTGAGAGATCACTCACGCAGTGCCAGGCAACAGAATTCGGCTTGAAGGCAGCCATGGTAAGCCACAGTCTTTTGGCTTCTTTTATGTGGGAATGGTTTCAAACAGGAGCACCCTCATTTCCCATACCAAGCGGCCATTGGGTTGGCCATTTAAAATGGGTTTGCAATTTAAAAGGAGGGGCTGCGGTTTCCAGGTTAACATGCAGCACAAACCCAACTAACCCCCGCCCCTCCCCACCCCAATTCTCTGGGATGATCACTTCACCCCTCCCCCCCACTGCGTGGCTAATAGCGGGGAACATTTCTGTTCAGCTGAGCAGGAACGGGCACCTCTGAATGTCCCCTTAATAAAATCGCCCTATTTCAACCAGGTGACCATGAATGATATCACTCTCCTGAGGATTAGAAAGAGAGATAAGGAATGGATGTTGTCTGCATGCCAGCAAACACCGGGACCATACGCTGCCATGCTTTGTTATGCAATGATTCCAGACTACGTGCTACTGGCCTGGCGTGGTAAAGTGTCCTACCATGGAGGACGGAATAAGGCTGCCCTCCCCAGAAACCTTTTGCAAAGGCTTTGGGAGTACATCAAGGAGAGCTTTCTGGAGATGTCCCTGGAGGATTTCCGCTCCATCCCCATACACGTTAACAGACTTTTCCAGTAGCTGTACTGGCCGCGAATGCCAGGACAAGTTAATCATTAAACACGCTTGCTTTTAAACCATGTGTAATATTTACAAAGGTACACTCACCAGAGGTGCCTTGTGTGCCCTCAGAGTCTGGGAGCATGCCTTGGGTGGGTTCGGGGGTTACTGGTTCCAGGTCCAGGATGAAAAACGTATCCTGGCTGTTGGGGAAACCAGTTTCTCCGCTTCCTTGCTGTGAGCTATCTTCAATGTCTTCATCATCATCTTCCTCGTCCCCAAAACCCGCTTCCATGTTTCGTGATTCTCCATTGACAGAGTCAAAGCACAGGGTTGGGGTAGTGGTGGCTGCATCCCCTAGCATGGCATGCAGCTCAGCGTAGAAGCGGCATGTCTGCGGCTCTGCCCTGGACCTTCTGTTTGCCTCTCTGGTTTTGTGGTAGGCTTGCCTTAGCTCCTTAATTTTCACGCGGCACTGCTGTGCCTCCCTGTTATGGCCTCTGTCCTTCATGCTCTTTGAGACTTTTTCTAATGTTTTGGCATTTTGTTTACTGCAACAGAGTTCAGCTAGCACTGATTCATCTCCCCATACGAGCAGATCCCGTACCTCCTGTTCGGTCCATGCTGGAGCTCTTTTGTGATCCTGGGACTCCATCATGGTTACCTGTGCTGATGAGCTCTGCGTGTTCACCTGTGCTCTCCACCACACTGGGCAAACAGGAAATTCAAATTTTGTGGCCCTTTTCCTGTCTACCTGGCCAGTGCATCTGAGTTGAGAGTGCTGTCCAGAGCGTTCACAATGGAGCACTCTGGGATAGCTCCCGGAGGCCAATACCATCCAATTGCGTCCACACTACCCCAAATCTGACCCAGAAAGGCCGGTTTCAGTGCTAATCCCCTCGTCGGAGGTGGATTAAAGAAATCGATTTAAAGAGCCCTTTAAGTCGGAAAAAAGGGCTTTGTCATGTGGACGGGTCCAGGCTTAAATCGAGGTAATGCTGCTATATTCAACCTAAAATCATAGTGTAGACCAGGCTGATGTGTCTGCATTGCTCAAAGTGCTTAGCTATGGTACACCTAGACATCTCAGTTTACCTACAATGTACCAGTGAAAAGATGTGGTTCATAAATATGCCATGACTCCCTGGAAAAGACAGCCCTAAAAGGCTCTGACTGTGCATATGCATTAAATCTTGGGATGGCACTGGTTGATACTTAAGGAAGCACCCGTGAACATGAGAACACAGATGCATAATACGGAGAACAGAGAGAGAGGGATTGAGTTGTCTCAGACATCTTTATCATGAATTTGAAGGAAGGGATGTTATGATTGGATCAGCACATGGGGTGGGGAAGCATGCCAAGGGAATAGATACAACACAAATAAAGCCATAGGAACGTGTACTGATGGAATGAAATACCTCAAGAGATACAAGACACCACCAACACAACTTCATCCACTAGCATTGTCTGGGGTCCAACCTCTACCTTCCCTCAGTCCCGCTCAAGTTCTCCTAATTAATATAGCTCTCACAACTACTATTCTCTCCATCGTGCTCTCTCCCATTTCTATCTGTGTCCCATTCCTCCTTTCCCAGCTATGTTCCATCATTTAATACAATGAACAGTTTAATTACATTGCCGCTCTGTTTCTTCTGAAGACCAGACCAGCACTCAGGCACCTGATGAGAGCCATAGAAATGCCATCCCTTCTTCCCCATACTTCAGCCATTCCCTAAGACCTGACTTTCTTGGTCCAGATCCTGTGCACAATTTAGATTTAATACCTGATGTTTACTTATTTCCAAAATGAAACTAAGTACTGTACTTTAGAAGGTCTAAACATGCTTCTGTCAAACAAGCCAGCACATGCCCGTGAGCCCTAGGAAGATACTAACAGTGTGGTCATAAAAGAGTTAAGATTAAGGGTCTCTTGAATGTGTTTACTTCAGTTGGGTTTCCAAAGCATCCTATCATGTTGTTATAGAAACCACTTGCAGGTTTAAATCTTGAATCAAGATTATTGCCATAGTAACCAGCACCACCAAAAAAAAAGTCAGTTATTCAAAACATTCAATTTCCATAGAAAAGGCTAATTTTGTTTTCAAATGTACTTGTATCGGCAGAAACAAAGAAACTAAATTAACAACATATTTACTGCAGCAGAAGCACTATGCAAGGCATATTAGCGTATCAGTAACTACTGAAAAGTATTATAATTTGAAAATGTTGTTTAGGAAACACTTGAAGATCAAAGACATTTGTGATTCAAATTACAGAATTGGCTATTAAATGGGTGCCTTCATTTCATTAATCTTCCATGAGCCCTGAAAGCACATGCTAATGTGACACTGCTCCCTGAAAATGAAGGCTGTTACTGTTTTCCATTGTTTTCTTTTGCTACCGTTTTATCTTTGTGCAATCCCAGCCTACCTCTTCCTATGAACACCTTACAACAGCAGCAGCTACCGATTATACTAAACACACTGACAATATGACAGGTGTTCCTACAAAACAACCACACACTGATTACCTATCAAGTCACAATGTGGTGTGTTTGCTCAAAGGCACTAAGTTGGCATCACACACCCTCAGTTGCTTCCCTTCCCCATTAAGGAGCACAGGAGGCAATGGTGCTGCTCATTAACTCATGGAGTATCTTGCAAGCTAGTGCACAATAACACAAACCTCCTAAGTGTCACTGCTTTCTTCTGGCACTTCCTCTTCCGCTTCCATTTTTTGCTTACATTTGTTTTGCACCAGTGGGCTCAAGAGAGCTTTTAAAGCATGGTAGAAGGCAGTTGGTGTCTTGCTGCTGCCACATACCTTTTGCCAGGGTGTAATTAGTGCTCCCAGCTGTGCTGGCTGCTGGGCAGGGAGAAGCAATGCCATGTAGGGCTGGGGGATGTTGTTCAGATGAAACTAGTTTCATCAAACAGATTCAGTTCAACTAAAACATTTCATGAATTCCCATCAGATTTGCTAAATTGTTTTGATCTAAAAACAAAACAAAAACATCCAGTGGTTTGGTTTTGACCTTTGTTTCCTTTAAAAATATAAATAAAAATTGGGTAATCTATGTTGCACATTTGTAGAGCAATAATATAAATATACATTCTCGGCTTTCAAGGCTTGATTAGAGTGTAGATAGGAATCTAGTTCTGTATTGAGATATTTTAACACTCCACGGGGCCCCGGCCCCGCCCCTTCCCAGCCCCGCTCCAACTCCGCCCCCTCTCCTGAACGCTCCGCCCCCTGCTCCTCCCCCTCCCCTGCTTCCCACGAATCAAATGTTCGCGGGAAGCCTGAAACAGGCAGGCAGGCAGCAGGTAAGCTGGGGCAGAGGCGGGGGGCGCCGTGAGGAGGCGCGGCCCAGTCCGGCCCCCCGGGCTGAGCGGCTCCCTCTGGCAGCCGGCCCCGGCCAAGAGGCTCTGGCCCCAGCGTCTCTGGCCCAGCTCGGCTCGGACCCTGGGGCACGAGTCCCGGTTCCAGCTGAATGCGCCGGCCCCGGCTGAGCGGCCCCGGCAGCTCCAGCCGCAGCCCCGGTCCCGGCAGCTCCAGCCTGGCTCGGCTCCAGCCCCAGCCCTGGCCAAGCGGCGCCGGCTGGCGGCCGAGCACCCCCAGCCCCGGTCCCAGCAGCTCCGACTCGGCTCGGGCCCTGGTTCTGGTTCCGGTTCCGGTCGAGCGGCCCCGGCCCTGGCCAAGCGGCACTGGCTGGTGGCCGAGCACCGCCGGCCCCAGCGGCTCTGGCTCTGGCCCTGGCCCCAGCAGCTCCAGCCCAGACCCAAGCCCTACAACCCCTCCCTATTTTCCCAGACATGTCCAGCTTTTTGGAATTTCCTCCTGGACGGGGATTTGAGGACCAAAAAGCTGGACACGACCGGGAAAATCCAGATGTATGGTAACCCTAATTGAGACCTTTTAACCTAGTTCCCCAGTTAAGATCTTATTAATTTAATTAAAGTAAACGGTTCTGTTTTAAGCACAAGATAACAGAGCATGAGATTCTTGCAGGGTGGAGTTGTTAATAAATAGGTAGTTCAGGGGTCAGCAACCTTTCAGAAGTGGTGTGCCAAGTCTTCATTTATTCACTCTAATTTAAGGTTTCGCGTGCCATTTTTAGAAGGTCTCTTTCTATAAGTCTATAATATATAACTAAACTATTGTTGTATGTAAAGTAAATAAGGTTTTTAAAATACTTAAGAAGCTTAATTTAAAATTAAATTAAAATGCAGAGCCCCTGGACCGGTGGCCAGGACTCAGGCAGTGTGAGTGCCATTGAAAATCAGCTCGCGTGCTGCCTTCGGCACGCGTGCCATAGGTTACCTACCCCTGAGGTAGTTGATCCCAACCTATAATCTATTATGCTGTGGATCTAAGGGGCAATGTCAAAGTGACTGATCTTTAAAATAGCTTGACCAAGGGATACGTTTAACAAAAAGTTTTGTTTTTTTTAAGGCATCATGAAAGAAAGATCGAAACTAATGTTTTGGGGTGTTCAAAATACAGTTTGGATCCAAATGTTGTCTTTCTGCTCACTTTGAAAACTGTAAAAATGCATCCTCAAGTCTCCTTGGCCTTTGGGTATGTATTCTACTGTATGGGTGGGACATTGCTTTATTAATTTTTCCAGCTTTCTGGGCTCCATTTTTGAAGTCTGAGAAAATACTTGAATGTCTTGTTTCAAACATTATAGATGTGAAGCCATGTGTTGATGTTGAGGAAGAGGCGAGGGGGGGGAAGTTGGGAGGGAAAGATTCAGAACACATTGGGGTCAATGACACAGCTAGTTATTGCATTGAGTTGAAAACTATTTTGTTCACTTTTCTTAAGAAAGCAAAATGGAGGCAGGATCAGGCTCAACTTTTTGTAACTAATGCCCTGATTTTTGTAGAATAGCAACTGATATATAAAGCCACCAGGGTGCAGGCTGTCCCTGCAGGCTCACTGAATACATTGTCCTTTTCTGACACAATTTCAGTTTTATTCTAAACAAACATCTTCTCCATGTCAAAGCCAGGCTGCTGCTTCTCCTGTCTCTTCCATCCTTTTTAAAATGTTCAGCCCTGTGGCTGAATTGCATTATTTTTTTTCTGGAAATTTAGTGTATTGTGATATAGCTGCCACATGCATCAGATGAAAGAGGCTTAAATGGGGCTAAGGATCACATACTATACAGAAAAACCTTGTGAAACCCCCTCTTCTCTGCAATTTTTTCCAAAGTGGCTTGGTGGAAAACCTGTGTAGACAAGTTTTGTTCTGGTATGTGAAGTCAGCATGACAGACCCTTTCCATGATTTACTTAGAGGTCCTGGAATTTACCTGGAAACTGTTTTCTGAAGTAGCTAACTGCCAACTGGGATTAAAAATAGCTTGGGAGAGGCCTGCTTTCTATAAATTGTGCCAGACTGTGGCTGGCCCTGCATGGATAAGCAGCGGGAAGGGGAAATGGGTGCAAGGCGCATTCCATCCCCCTGCCCTTCTCTCGTGCTGCTGTACTGGATTGGTTACAATCATGATGAGGCTATAGGCATAGTGCTAATCTAACACTATCAACTACATCGAGGACAGGCAGCATGAGGATAGGGTTCTGATCACAGCCACGCTCTGCACCCCCTGGCAAAGATGGCCTACAGGAAGTGGAAATCACATGCTGTACGCCGCTCAAATGTGGGCTCGGAAACAGAGTCCACAAGCCTGGGTTCCACGGTGTAGTGTAGACATGCCTGAAGTGTTCGGTATTTTTCTAAGCTCCATATGTCTTTGTGGTACCAGAGACTCTTCTATAATTCATTATACCAAGGCCATGCCCTCACAAAAGGCAGCTCCTCTCACCATGAAATCTCTCTTGACTACACCTGGCTCAGAGTCTGGTGCAGGATTCTGCCATTGAGATTTTTTACCTTTTACTTCTTATTCCATGCAACAGAATAGGGATGGCGTTAATTTTCTTGGGTGACAGCTTGCAATTAAACCTTGAAATTGTAAGTCCTATATTGTCAGACACAGGAAAGGGGATAGACTTTTTTAGATATTAATATCTAGCACTTCCATAGTGGTTTACATCCTCAGAACTTTGTACAAACTAAGTCATCGTGACTGTACTTCCGCACAGGCGGTCTTCAGGAGATCTACCCCTGGAAATCTCCCTTTCCAGGCAGAGAGAGGAGATTCATCTGTGTGGCATCTTCTCTTCCCCCTCTTCTTTGCCCAAACCCACCCATAGGTGCTTCATATCAAAAAGGCTTTACAAATTTCAGGGAAGGGGAGGGAATGGAGTGAGGTGGTCCTGCATCACTGTCCCCTGTTCTGTGTCTGGATTTCTGCTGACAGTGAAGCCAGCAGGCATCTCAGCAGGATGGCTCAGGGAGGGTTTCTGGTGTTAGAGGAGGCATGGGCTTTGAAATCCAGGCCTCCATTAACTTCTCACACCCAAGGGACAGTAGCAGGAAGGTTCCATGAGGGGAGTCCATGAGTCTTCCTCTCCCCTCACTCCCTTCCTGCAGGTTTTTCCCATGGGGTTCTGGGTGAGGGAATTTAGCCCAGAGGAATTCAGAGAAGTAAGGAATACCCTCCTCCATAATGGGAGTAAAATGCTACATTGTGGAACCAAATTCAAAACAGACCATTGACCAACATCAGGACATGCACTGATGTCTGACTCAGAGAAGGCTTTGAGTAATAAGCCCCTCTTATTAGAGAAACTCTTATTAAAAAGCAAGTTGTTTCAAACAGCATAATATAAAATGGTGCATTTTAGAGAAAAATTGTCTGCTGCCATGGCATTTCTGCAGCATATGGCAAACAGCAGTGTTATCCAAGATGCAGATTCAAATCCTGCCAGCAAGCCCATGCTCCACAAAAATTACAGAGCTGCAGGAGTTCTGCCAAGGAAACATTATAAAATTTAAAACCAGGAGTGAACAAACATTTCCCTAGCAATATAGTTAATGCCATTTCTTGCTTTTTCTTTCCCTGTTTACATACCATGCTCCCTCTTCTCTAATTCATCCCTGAGGTACCCCCACTGACTTCAGTCCGGTCACACCAGAGATTTGATTTCTCCTCTCCTCTTTCCCTTTTAAATTCTCTCTTCCCTCCCACCTTGTCTTATCTCCCATTCTATTTATCCAAGCTTCCCCCCGCACCCACCCTTCTAGGGTGTAATCCAAAGCCTATGGGAGTCTTTCCATTGATCTCAGGGGGCACAGAATCATGCCCCCACTTCTTTGAAAGAAAGCAGAACTCTCATCTGCTCCCATCTCCTTGTCTCTGTCCTGACTTGGAGCAACTTCTTTCCCCTCTCACTTCCTCCTCTTGGTACTTTTGTTTTTCCCTCTCATTTAATGGCCTCATTTCTCTCCCTGTTATATATTCTGTTTCTTTCCCTTAGCTTCCCCAACACTTGCATCCTCCCTAACAACCTCCCTGCTCCCTTCACAGGGCCGGCTCTGGCTTTTTTGCCGCCCCAGGCAAAAAAGCCGCCGGCCACCCACCCCCCTGGCTGGAGCCCCGGGGGCAGGGCGGTGAGCCCCGGCGGGGGCTCTGCTCTCCCCCCGGCGGCCGGGGGGAGGAGGGCCGGAACCCTGGGAGGAGGGCGGTGAGCCCCGGCGGGGGCTCCGCTCTCCCCCCGGCGGCCAGAGCGCAGGGGGCAGGGCGGCGAGCCCCAGCCAGGGCTTGCCGCTCTTACCCCGGGGGGAGGGCGGCCAGAGCGCCGGGGGGAGGGCGGCGAGCCCGGCCGTGGCCCCGCTCTCCCCAGGGGCTCCCCCGGAGCGCTGCGCCGCCCCCCTCCAGGTGCCGCCCCAAGCACAAGCTTGGTGGGCTGGTGTCTGGAGCCGGCCCTGTCCCTTCACAAAGTTTTACAGGTCCCTGTGTAAACAGATCCTTGGAGCCATTCACCACTGAGGAGCCAGAAGGGTTTCCTCAGCTGGGGATAGGGTCATTCTGCCATAGTACCAATCCAGGACCTAGCAATACAAAGTACATTCAAAGGAAGCATTCTCACCCTGTTTTGATTAACTTGCAGTGTGTGAAAGTCAGATTTATCTGGGCTGCACAGTAGGTCCAGTCAGAAAAAGCTTTAAAAAAGATCTGCTAGTAATGTCTTTTAAATGCAGTGACTGCATTTAACCTAGAGCCTTTTTCAGGGAGATCTTTTTCATGACATGGCATGTTTTACAGTCCCAAAGGGCATAGCATGTAGTGCTGAAAGGCTGAAGAATAGATTTAGAACTAATTCCCACTACTTTAGGATTCTCAAAAGCAATTTTTTCCAGGGATCACATTTCCTTTGATCTTGGGATAATTAATGAGTATAGGTAGCCTTGAATGAAACTTGGTACTCCTAATTCACTGTGTTCACAGTTACAAGGAACAAACTATTTGATTTAACAGTTTCAGTATAGGTGTATTTTCATGACTGCTTGGTACTGATATTTTTAAGGAACTGATTATTCATAAATACCAAACATGACCATGATCATGACATTCAAATAACAAATATTTTAATTGTATTCATTTTGGTGTAACTAATATATTTTTAATTTTAGTACTTTGAAAGAGGAAATTTTGGTTCTGTTATGACTGAAGTTTGTATGGAGAGTAAGTACAAGATCAGGTCCTAAATCTGTCCTTTAGCTCCCTTCTACTAGCATACCAGAAAAATGGCTTGATCTGATGTTTTCTAACTGCTGCACTTGAAGTTTTCTTCCTCTTCCCCTCCCCCATGGTGAATGGGAGTTTATATTAGTGCTAGTAGTTTTAGATTAATTTTGTTTCTTTTTTCAAATTGTCCATGAACAGCTTATGATTTTTCTCTCTCTTCAGTTTTTGAAATTAGTCACTGAATACCTTCAACAAATATTCTAGGTCTGTAGAGTGTGCATGTTCAGTTTGAGACTCAGAGTTTGGCTTGTTTAGCTTAACCAAAAGAGTGCTGATGGGAGATATGATTGCTCTCTATAAATGCAGCAGTGGGATAAATATCAGGGAGGGAAAAGAGTTATTTAAGTTAAGCACCAATGTGGATATAAGAACAAATGGATATAAACTGGCCATCAACAAGTTTAAGCTTGAAATTAGACAAAGGTTTTTGACCGTCAGGGGAGTAAAGTTCTGGAACAGCCTTCCAAGGGGAGCAGTGGGGACAAAAAAGCCTAACTGGCTTCAAGACCGAGCTTGATAAGTTTATGGAGAGGACAGTATGATGAGACTGGCTACATGCTGTTGTAGGAAATCTGCAACTGCTAGCAGCAAATAGCTCAAATGGTTGGTGATGGGATACTAGATGGGAAGGGCTCTGAGTTACTACACAGAATTCTTTCCCAGGTGTCTGGCTGGTGGCTCTTACCCACACGTTTAGAGTTTTCCCCCAGATCAGATTGGCAAAGAGCCTGGGGGGGTTTCGCCTTCCTCTGCAGCATGGGACATGGGTCACTTGCAGGTTTAAACTAGTATGAATGGTGGATTCTTTGTAACTCAAAGTCTTTAAATCATGATTTGAGGACTTCAGTAACTCAGCCAGAGGTGATAGGCCTATTACAGGAGTGGGTGGGCAAGGTTCTGTGCCCTGCAAGGGGTCAGACTAGATCATGATGGATCCTTCTGACCTAGCCTGAGTCTGTGTTTTAAGTAGCCATGTAAGTGTGCAGACTCACCCCTGCGGCGCCTCCCGCTGGCCTCTCAGGGAATTAGCTTGTTTCCAGCTGTGGAGCGCCCGCTGCAGGCCAGTGTCCCACTGCCACTTGGCCCCCCGTGTCCCTCCCTGGACTCTGGTGCCCCTTTATCTGGGGTGCTGCCCCCTGGCAGTACACCCCTCAGTCTCAGGGGTCTCCCCTCCCCAGGGAACCCCCACCCCTTATCCCCACCTCGCCTCAGTCATAGGCTACTGCCAGTCACCAACTCACCCCCGCGCCCTGAGGCAGACTGCAGGGTCAGCCACTCATCATAGTCAAGGTTGGGTCTGGACCTGCTGCCTCTCTCTGCAACCCAGTGCCTCTATGGGGCCTTGGACAAGGCCCTGCAGCCTGTGGAGTTGCCAGCCTGGAGCTCCCCAGCCCTGCCTCACTCTAGGCACCCTGAACTTCTCAGCAGGCAGGCAGGCAGGCAGGCAGGCAGGCTGGCTTGCTTGCTTGCTTGCTTGCTTGCTTGCTCGCTCGCTCGCTCCTTCCTTCCTTCCTTCCTTCCTCTCTCTCTCTCTCTCTCTCTGAAGGCAAAGAGAGACTCTGTGCTCCTGGCCCACTGCCCTCTTATAAGGGCCAGCTGAGCCCTGATTGGGGTGTGGCCACAGCTGAGCCTGCTTCCCCCAATCAGCCTGGGAACTGCTTGCTCCCAGCCACAGACCTCTCCTGGGCTGTTTTAAGCCCTTTTAGGCTGGAGCGGGTGACCACTCCGCTACAAGCTGACATTCAAAGTCAGAAATGTGTTGATTAGTTTTGATTGGACACATAGGTCACATGGTATGTTTGTTTCCTTAATGGATGAGCTTAAGCCTTAGGACTTGTCTACATGAATACTTAGTTAACAGCAAGCTGAAATGAATCTATCCTGCACTAGCCTGCTGTGCACTAATTGTCTATGTGGGCACTCTAATCCACTCCTGTTTCAAAGTGGGGTAGATCCAGATGCCCTAGGGAATTCTTTTAGTGTGCAGCAGCAGGGTCCACATGGACACTTAGGATGCGGCAGGCTAGTGCAAGGTAGATTTACACCCAACTTGCCATGAACTGAGTGTTCGTGTAGACAAACCTTAGGATCAGGTTGCCAGCATAAATATTTCATTTTTTAATAATTCAGAATTCATATCCTGTAAGCAAATATTGAAGAATACTTAAAGTGCACTGTTTCACCAAGCACTTCTATCAAAAATTTCCTTTGCTCAAATATTCATAGAAAATAAACACAAAAGGATTACGAACATAGCCAAATGGTAATTTTTAAGATTTTGAAAAAATATTTGCAGATGTTTGGCAGGATTGCCCATCTGTACTGAATACAAATAATTAAGGCATATATCTAATTACAATCTCTGATTAGCACCATTATCTTTACTGAGGGGAAAAAAAATAATACAATGAAATATAAAATTAAGAATTTACTTACTACATATTTGTGAATCTAAGGAATATAATATCTTTTTGTAGTAATTTGC
Organism: Malaclemys terrapin pileata; assembly: GCF_027887155.1. Classification (NCBI taxonomy): domain Eukaryota; kingdom Metazoa; phylum Chordata; order Testudines; family Emydidae; genus Malaclemys; species Malaclemys terrapin. The sequence continues at coordinate 65,847,947 of NC_071512.1, read as the reverse complement.
TAGGAACGTATAATGACATCTAGTTTTAAGCAGAAGCAAGGATAGCACAGTATGGCACTACTAGAGATTTCCTCCCCAAAACAGTTACTTCTCACAGTCCCCTTCTTCCCAGATTTTTTTCCCCAAAGTTCTCAACTTGCCCTCCCTCTACGCACAGTTCCCAGTGGTCTCAATAAAAGTTATATTTGCTGATTAAGAATACTGTTTCCCTCTTAAGTGGTTTTATGACATAAGAGAAATTTGCTAACTCTTCTCTGATCCCGAAACCCAAGATATACATGCCATAGCTAAATGCAGGAACTGCCAGATTTATTGGTCTATCAATAGTTTTTTCATTATCATGGCAGACACTGCCCTCAATTCATTCTGCCAAAGCACACAGAAAAATTCTATTGTCCCCCAGTGCAAAATTCCCAGGAAAGTCACTGGGAGTTGTGTTGGATTACCAGAGTACAGAATTTGGCTCTTGGGGCACATATAAGAGATCTCAGACCTTTCAGTTGGTTCCCAGTGCCCTAAAACATCTAATCAATTTATGATAGAAGTTAAATTCACCAAGCTGGAACAGCAGTAAATTACACATCCCTGAACCAGCTGATCAGTCTATACCCGAAGTTAAATGTAGGTTAGGTAGCATTGCTTCTGTCTGCCTGTCCATGGGATTTTGGTGGGGGAGGGCATCCCTGCTCAGTGGGTGAACTGAAACAGTACATCTCCTAGCTGCATTCTTTCTATGCAGTGATAGCCCCTGCAGCAATGGAGAAGGTGCAGCCAGATTCCACCGCAGGTGGATTTACTGCTGCTAGGGCTGTGCATCCAGGTCTGCCCTGTCTTCCATTGGGCATAGATCCAGGATTGAAGTTGGGCCTGGAGCGGAGACATGGCATACAAGATAAAACCATTATAATAGTCCTTATCATCTGATTACTTTACTTTACACCGTGTGTCTATATATGTAACCTACACAAAACAGCCCTTGTAATACTCCAGTCCAGGGTTTCTTTGTGACTATTTCAGGTGAAGAGAGTGGGCTAATAAAGTCTACCTTGGTATCTGGCTGCTAGGGGTTTCCTTAATGAATTATCTCAAGTAGATGAACAGATTAAACAGTAGGTTTTATCTGCAAAAGTCATTTATAAATCCCAGCAACCTAATTCCATCCCAGCATCACATGCACCCGTGCAATGCGTAGTAGGGTATAGCGACTGGCAGAGTTCATGCCCACATTTTATTTGTGTGGGAGCACGGTTCCCTAGCAATAGCATGTACTGTACTTAATAAAGCAGTCTGGAAAAGGGGGCCTGTTGTATGAAGATGTGAAGCTAGATCTCCCAGTATATTAAGAGTGCTTTGCATTTCCCTGGTGTCCCAAACAAGCCCTAAAGCTCATTTAAATGGCCACTTGAGATTTCCCCCTGCATAAGGGAATCCCCAGGTAATGTAGAGCTCCTGTGATACCCTTTCTCCCGGCTTTTGGTGCAGGGGATAGGGCCAAGAAATAGGGATAGGGCTGGGTCTGGGTAAGCTCAGTGGCCCCGTGGAGCCATTGGCAGCTGGTGTAAAATAGAGTAGCCCTGAGGATACTCTAATTTACATGGGGACCAGCCAAGCAAACGTATGGCTGCCTCCCCTTCTGAGCTGTACTGAGCATGTAGGCAGCACCACAAGCAGGCTGGAGGGTGTATTAAATGACACCTTATTATACTCCACCTCAGAAAAATCTCAGTGTGCATTTCAAACCCTAGCTTTACATTTCTACTACAATTTTGAGAGACAAAGCTCTTCCTGGCCAAAATCTGGCAGATCTTAAAAGTGTGGCAGGACTCTGAAAAGCAATTGTAAGGCTGATCCCTCACTACTCACCAGATCAGCCGCATGTGCATATGCAGAATCATCTCTGAGACAGAATGAACTAGATTCTAATCAGTTTTGTGCATCATCAATAGAACTGTGCCCTTTTAATCCCCAGTCATTCCTGTGCACACCCAATAAAGGTTAATGGGGTTGCACAAGTGTAGGAGCAGGATTTTATAATGTTCCATAAGAATCAATGTATGATTTGATTTCATCCTGTCAGCCACCCTTTTTGAATAGCAGAAAGGAATAACAGACCAAAACAATCCTTCTGATTGATTATGGTCACCCTTTGTTTTAGGATAAGTTATAATGTCTACTGTGGTTTCCTATACGTATTACAAATTAGACACTCTAGTTAAATATACGTTTCTTTGTTTTAAGGTTTTAGTAAGTAAGAGACAGGATCTTGTATTGTATCTATGTTAAGGACATTAGAGGAATGTTGAGAGCCTGAAGCCCCAATGTGAATTGTTTTAGTTAAAAGATTTAGCAAGGCTTGATTTACAATGTAGTCTGCTGAATGTACAATAGTGCTCTCTGTATACTTTTGAAGGTTTCTGTAAGAGATTGTTTGTGTGAATGAGGAATGCATGCATCAGGAAAAGATAAGGTGTGAAAGCCATCACAAATGTCCAGATGGTCAAGACAAAGTGAGAGACGTGGAAAGACCAGGAGATAATCAGAAAATATCCATTGTATCCGATGTTAAACACATTAGCAGCATTGACGACCTCAGAGGTGAGGCAGGCACCCCCGAAGACGAGACAACAAATAGAAGATAACGATGGGAAGCCTGACAATAACCATCAAATGATAACACCACTTAAGGACTAATGGTTACAGGATGACATTGCAAAATGCCTGGACTCAAATGGGAATTTATAACTATAAAGCTGGGGTGTTTTGCCATGGAACTCTGGGTTCAGTCCTGCAAATCCTCGGAGCATCAGATCGTGACCGACAAGAGCCCAGCTCCACACTCGTGCTCAATCTAACTGGCCATTAGATTGACTCGAGCTACAACAGACTGGTAACTATAAACATCAACTGGTAGGACTCTGTGTGTGTGTGTGTGTGTGTGTGTGTGTGTGTGTGTGTGTGTGTAACTAAAAAGCATATGCTAACGGTTGTATTTTCAATAAATGCTGCGTATTTGCCTTCTCCTATAAAAGATCCTGTGTGCTTTGTATAGCATAACACAAGTGTCACTATAAGGACACTATTCTGCCTACAGAAGCTTTATTAGTGGCACTGTTTGAGGGGGCGGGGGGAACACTTGAATCCCAGGGTGAGTTTTCAGAACTGACTTAAAAACACCCCCGGAGTTTCACCTGTAAGCTGAGAGAACTGGATCTGATTAACAGTGAGTAATGCTAAACATGGACCCCCACAATGCCATATGTACAGTCACTTTTCCACAGTAGAACTGTACTTTAAGATCCAATCATGACTAGATATAATACTGCCAGCCCAGGAGTCAGAAAGATGTCTTTTCTGGAGTTGTGCCCACATTGAAATACGAGAACCTAAGCCCTTTCTCCTGAATTTGATGAAGGCTTTTATCCAGAACCAGTATCTACAATGGGCTAAAACAGAACACTGAATCTGAGTAATCCTGAAATTCAGATAGCAACTGGGCCTATATCCAAACTCCCTGGCTTAAACCCATCTCAAAGATACTAAAAATCTACAATAAGATCGCCATCATCCCTAGTTGCCTTATCACAAGACAAATATATATCCAGTTTTTATCATTAGAAAGTCCATCCAGGCCTCAAATGATGCCTGTTGTATATTGTCCAAAATATCAAGGTCTTTATCTATACTCAGTGCTCACTGTACCACTCTAAGGGTTTTTATCCACACAATTCTGATTGTGTCTTCTCAGCAGCTCCTATTGAAGTCAATGTGGCCCTAAGTGTATTCTAACCATTAACAAATCAAGGAAAGTATGCAATAATTTGCATATGTAGAGCTGCAGCTGCCAAGCAACCCTGAGCTCCTTCTTTCAGGTTATTACTTACTATTTTCCTTAGGTCCTTTTCCTCCTTCTTCCTTGCCATTCAAAGTCTAGTTTGCTATCTTTTGTCTCTCTCTAGCTGCCTCCCTTTACATTTACTGAATTCACTGCATTCACTACACTATGCTTTTGCCCATTGCCTTTGGTGGCTCTACCTTCTTAAATGCAGTGGTCTTGCATTAGTCTGAGTGCCAAAGGACTACTAGCTGCTTCCAAGTTCAAAGCCACTTCCTTTTCATTTGCTCTCATTAAAATGAAATTCAGTTTTACTACCAAATAGGAAATAATCCCCAATAATATCAGGATGAGCCTCCAGCTAATTTAACGTACTCCTAAAAGGAATTCAAGTTTGAATTCTTGGAAGAGAGTGTAGCCCAGTGGTTGACAAGTTCACTGATTCAACCCCTTCCAACATTCTAGCGTGCTGATCTCCTATAGGAGTTCCTGCTAGGAGTGAAAGCAGCTCCTCTGCGTGAGGGCAATAGAGGAAACACTGCCAGAGGGCGCATAGATGTGTAATTAACACATCCATGCACCAGTTTTACTGAACCTTGACTCATAGCTACAAAGTAATAATAATAATAAATTGATTCCTCTTTAAAATGCATTTTTGCCAACCATGAGAAGTGTTTTTTATTTAATTACGGTTTGTAACACCTACTAGAAATTTGTCAGATGTTATTTTCAATGTCATAATTCCTTGCAGTTATTTTACTGTTTCCGTAGTACTTTTACATTTCCTGGCAACGTTGCCTTCACCATTTGCCACAGAGGGGCTTAATATAATGATGAAGTTTTCATAAGTGTCTAAACAATGTCAAGGCAATGTAAAGATAGTGTCAATGCAGTTCTATGAAGATGATATTGTGATGGGTGGGAAGGGGAAAGCCCTGTCAGTACTCAGTACAGGTCTATAAAGAAAATATTTCAATGATAAAACAGTGTCACTGTGAGTTGAGAGAGACCGATCAAGGTATGCAAAAGCAGAATATAGCCACTGTGAGGCTGTCAGGGCAACAACCCAGTGTTAAAACTAGAGAGAAGTTCAGCTGGCAGGGGACCCTATCCTAACTAGTTGCCCCTTGGTTTCCTTACTTCTCTCTTTTCCCATATTCCATTTCCGGTATAGCACAGGGGGATCCCAATCTGACTGAGGTCTCTGGACGCTGATGTAATATTTCAATAATATTAATTCAAGGTACCCCACCCCTTTTTGTGCTACACAGTGTTGGAGTTTGTGCCTCTGTAAATGAGGATATTCCGGGACCCATTGGTAGGTCAAAGACATTGCTTATCTGACATACATCCAAATAAGTGCTGTCAATATGCCTTACATTGCTGTCAATATGCCATACTTCTGGAAATAGTATACAGCTGTCCTGCACAGCTTGATCCTGTGAAGTGCTGAGCACTCTGCCTCCAGTTCAGCAGAGAAGGTAAGCATGTGCTTAATTTTAAGCATGTGAATAATTCCACTGACTTCAGTGGTAGTACTCACATGTATAAAGTTGAGCATGGATGGAGGCCAGGGTGTTCAGCACTTTGTGGAATCGATCCCATAATGCCCTTCACACAAAATGCTTTATAGGCTTGATCTTCCACCACCGAAGGGAGACTTTGCTATTGCCTTCAGTGGGTGCTGGATCAAATCCTCTAAGCACTGTATAAAGCAAAAAGCCTCCCCATTTAACTTTTTAAGAAGTCTAATGTCCATGACCAAATCCAGCTCCTACTAAGTCAATGGAAACAAAATCAAACCAAACCAAACCCCCACGACTGTTGGCTTAATGGAAGTTGGATCTGACCATTTATATTTCAAAATTTATAAAACCCTGTTGGACTAGGTAGAACGCTAATGCCTTAAGCTTAGCTGGTAAGACCTGAAATATTATTTGCCTATGGACTAATCGGGGAAACAGATATCATAATAGCTCCTGGTCTCTGACATTATTTATTTTTATTATTATATATTTATTTGTATTACAGTAGCTCTTAGGAGCCTTGGTCATGGACCAGGACCCCGTTGTGCTAGGTGCTGTACAAACAATATTCCTGAAAGACAGTAGCATACTGAGCTATTTAGATAGCCCATCCTTAGGCAAAGAATCTGGGATCTGGATGTTAATTTTTAACACATAACTATGATATTAAGTATTGTACGTGGTGCAAGGATTCAGAACCTGGAAAATATTTACAGCTGACAATATTTGAGATGTACAGTAAAGTTGAGATTTGGATAACACTACAAGTACTTCCCTAATGAGCAAAAAACACAGAGGATAAAGGATTGACCACAGGAAACCTAGTCAGAGCACAGCCAAAACACAGTACGCTTGAATCAGCTTTTCTAGTAGAGGGGGAGAGAGAGGCATCCTTTGGAGAGGAGGGAGTGGATGTACAGCTCATATACAGCCAGTTTCTGATACACTTAGGCTACGTCTTCACTACCCGCCTGGATCGGCAGGTAGAAATCGATCTCTCAGGGATCCAATTATCACGTCTCGTCGGGACGCAACAATCGATCCCCGAATCGACGCTTGTACTCCACCAGCACAGGAGTAAGCGCCGTTGACAGGGGAGCCGCGGCGGTCGATTTGCCACCGTCCTCACAGCGAGGAAAGTCGGCTCAGATACGTCGAATAGCGTAGCTGAATTTGCGTATCTTAAATCGATGCCCCCCCCCCAGTGAAGATGTAGCCTTACTCATGTCAGACTGTATTTTTCTCGCATAGTTGCAATGATGTCTACTGCTAGAGTGAGGTCCTCCCCAACATGCCTTGAGGACACCAGAATCCAAGTGAATCTGTGTGGGTGGAAATCTGTGACCATACAGAATCCAACTAGACTCCATGTGCCTTCAGGAGGCACATCCTCCCCCCCCCCCCCACACACACACACACAAGGTGGGGAGAATGCAGGGCCATGACCCTTCTGCCCCACTTCAGCATCGGACCACAAAGATTTAGAGGAATAACCAGATTTTTGAGATTTCAGTACCTCAGTGAGACATACATTAGCTAATGCTATTGCTATTTTAGGGACAAACCACTACTGAGTACTTTCTTGATAGGCCCTACTAAAGAGAACTAAGAAAAACAGGCTCCTAAATCATTTTCAGTGGCATGTGCAGTTTAGTTGCATATCTCCTATTAACTTCACTTGGAGTTACATGCCTAAAACCCCATGTACTCCCTTAAAAATCTTTGGATGGGTGGGATTGTCACCCGCTACTGTGAACGAACAAATTAAAGGTGAAAGTGCTAAGTGTTCCTTAAAATGATCTCTATATTTATTTGCACTCCTTTTGGAAAAAACATAAGGTACAGTTGTATCAGTCAGTAACAAATTTTCCAGCACACTGCTTACAAAACACAATTGAAACTAAAGGTATGATGTCATTAGAGCAGTGGTCCCCAAACTTTTGAGGGTTGTGTGCCCCCCCCTTGCCCCTCTCTGTGCCCTCCTCTCCCCCAGAGCTGGGGCCAGGAGCGAGACCATGGCTGGGAGAGGCAATATGGAAAGGGGTAAGGGGGCTGAAGTTGGGGCCGCAGCTGGGGGTAGGTCTGGGGCTGGGAACAGGGCCACGGCTGGGGGCAGGAGTGGAGCTGTAGCTGGGTTGTGGTGGGGGCCGGCAATTGGGCCTGTGGTCAGGTGCAGATCTGTTCATGGCCTTGCCCTCAGCATCTGTCCTGGGCTGGGAATGGAGTGGAGGCAGAGGTTGAGAATGGGGCTAGGCACACACAGGGCCAGGAGCCAGGGCCGCAACTGGGGGCGGGACCAGAGCAGAGCTGGGGGTGGGAAGGGGGCTGGCCCATGCTCTGCTGCACCGTCCTCCCCAGGACAGTCCTCCACGTCCTCATAGGTGGTGTGCCCTACACTTTGGGGATCTCTAGATTATAGCATAAAAGATTTGTTCCATTACTATGGCCAATTTGTTCAGGATAAGAGCATGAAATCCAAAACCTTAATCCTATGTATTTTTTTTTTAATTGCAAGTAGCATCTGAAACTAAGCTCAACCTGCAGCAGACTGTTTGTTTTAACTGTTTATACCCTAGATTGCTATGTTTCGTTAAAACATAAGGATTTTTTCCCTCCGATTCCATGAATCTGAAAATATTCTGCCCATTTGGATCAGGTGTCAGCTGTAGTTGAGTGTTTCTCTCGCCAGAGGCTCAGATGCCTCCTGCCATTACTGTTCACACCTCACCAGCTATGTGCCTCTTGTAATTATTGCAACTAGCCAATCATCATGAAGGAAGGCCTACAGGATGGCAGGTTGAGGATTATAGTAGGTGGTTGGTCTGAGGTGATAATGAGAGAGTGCAAGGAGTGTTAACCAGATAAAGAAATGCTGTGCAACTGAAACCCTTTCAAACCAGTAATGGAAATCGCAGACCCAGTGACTGGCTATGTGTGTTATGTAGTGAAAAGTGTACTGATTTTTATGTGGGGGGAGGGGAATCAAATTGGTTACTTGAAAATATAAGGCTAAACCTTGGGACCCTTACTCAGGCCCACTAGGAGCTGCATATGGGTGTGCTGCTGCTGGAGCCCACAGGTGGAATTGTGGCTGACCAATTCTTCCTGGGCTCTCCCAGGAAGCACATGCCAGATTGTCAGCTCTATCCTCTCTTTGGGAGGGTCAGTGTGCCTCCCAACTATCTCTAGGACTTTTGGATGAGCTAGCCAGGAGCTTCTCAGCAAGCCTTTGGCTGGTCCCTGCACAGAAGTACAAGTGTGATGAGTTCCTTGTGTCCTTTCCCTGGTCTAGGTCTGGGTTTTACTTATTCCTCTTTTTCACATATTACTCAGGAAAAAAAGCATCGGTCTAGTGTAGTGGTGGCACTGCAGTCTGGAAAGGCTGAGGAGAGACTAAGGTCCTTTAGTCTATATTTGGTGTAGTATTCCATCTTCCGAGGGAATCTCATGTTATCTACTCCCTTTTCCTATTTAATAAAGGATCTATACTAGGAGGGCATATTTCTGTTGAAATTCCCCACTGATTTCAATCACAAAATCAGAGTTCGTGATTCTAAGGAATGGCAGGAGGGAAAACAACAGAATAAAGATAATGGACTTCAAGACAGCAGTCTTTAACAAACTCAGAGAATTGTAGGTAAAATCCTGTGGGAAGCAAGCCTATGGGGAAAAAAGAGATCACAAGAATTGGCAGTGTTTTAAAGAGAGATTATTAAGGGCATAAGAGCAAACTATCCCAATGCACAGGAAATATAGGAAGTAGTATCAAGATCACTTTGGCTTAATCAGAAGATCTTCAATAATCTGAAACTCAAAAAAGAGTCCTACAAAAAGTGGAAACTATGTCAAATTACGAAGGATGAAGATAAACCAACAACACTAGCATGCAGGGACAAAATTAGAAAGGGCAAGACACAAATTGAGATTAAAAGAATAACAAGAAAACATTTTACAGATCATTAGAAGCAAGTTGAAGACCAAGGACAGAGTAGGCCTATTACTCAATGAGAGGGAAAAGACAATAAAGAAAATGCAATAATGGCCGAAGTGTTAAATGCTTTTTTTGTTTCAGTTTTCACCAAAAAGGTTAGCAGTGATCAGACAACTAACCTAATGAACATGTAAGTGGGGTAGGATCTCTGGCTAAAATAGGGCAAGAACAAATTAAGAATTACTTAGACAATTTAGATGTCTTCAAGTTGGCAGGACCTGATGAAATACATCCTAGAATACTTAAGGAACTGGTTGAAGAGATCTCTGACCTATTAGCAATTATCTTTGAGAACTCATGGAGGACAGGAGAGATCCCACAGGAGTGAAAAAAAGCAAATATAGTACCTGTCTATAAAAAGTGGAATAAGGACAACCTGGGGAATTATAGATCAGTCAGCTTTACTTCAGTACACAGAAAGATAATGGAGCAAATAATCAAACAAAGAATTTGTAAGCACCTAGAAGATAATACGATGATAAATAACCATAAAATGGATTTGTCAGGAACAAATCATGTCAAACCAACCTAATATCCTGCTTTGACAGGGTAACAAGCCTTGCAGATGGGGGAAGCTGGAAATGTGATATATCTTGCCTTTCGTAAGACTTTTGATACTGTCTCACATGACCTTCTCATAAGCAAACTATGGTGATATACCCTAGATGAACCTACCATAATATATGTGCACAACTGGTTGGAAAACTATATTCAGAAAGTAGTTATCAATGGTTCACAGTCAAGTTCAAAGGGCATACTGAGTGATGTCCCACTGAGATCTGTGCTGGATCCAGTTCTAGTCAATATCTTTATAAATTATTTGGATAATGGCATAGAGAATACACACATAACGTTTGTGGATTATACCAATCTGGGAGGGACTGCTGGCCCTTTAGAAGACAGGATTAGAATTCCAAATGGTCTTGACAAACAGGAGAAAAGGTCTGGATTCAGTAAGATGGAATTCAATAAGGGCAAATGCAAAGTACTATACTTAGGTAGAAATAATCAATTGCACAAATACATAATGGGAAATGACCATCTAGGAAGGACTACTGTGGAAAGTGATCTGGGGGTTATAGTAGATCACAAACTAAATATGAGTCAACAAAGTAATACTGTTGCCAAAAAAGTGAACATCATTCTGAGATTTATTAGCAAAAGTGTTTATTAGCAAGACATGAGAAGAAATTCTTCTTTACTCTAACTCTACTAAGCACTGATAAAGCCTCAACTGGAGTAGTGTGGCCAGTTCTGAGAACCACATTTCAGGAAAGATGTGGAAAAATTGGAGAAAATCCAAAAGAGAGCAACAAAAATTATGAAAGGTCTAGAAAATGAGGAAAGAGTAAAACAATTGGATTTGTTTAGTCTGGGAAAGAGAAGTCTGAGGGGAGGGGACATAACTGTATTCAAGTAAAACGTTGTTATAAAGAGGAGGGTGATAAAATTGTTCTTACCCACAGAGAACAGGACAAGAAGTTATGAGCTTAAAATTGCAGCAAGGAAGATTTAGGTTAGACATTAAGAAAAACTTCCTAACTTTAAGGGTAGTTAAGCAATGGAACAAATTGCCTAGGGAGGTTGTGGAATCTCTGTTACTAGAAGTTTTTAAGAACCGGTTGGACAAACAACTGTCAGGGATGATTTAGTTAATACTTAGTCCTGCCCAGTGCCGGGGACTGGACTAGATGACCTATTGAGATCCCTTCCAGTCCTATATTTCTGTGATTCAATGATATCTTGTGTATTGCATATCTGTCACTACAGAATCACTATTCATGTCTTAGCTTGCTTTTATTCAAACTGTAACATGTCATGGGCATTAGTAGTCCGAAAGAGGCGATATCATGGTTTAAACCACATCACCAGTAATCAGGTGACATGGATTCTATTCATGCCTCTGGCACTGACCTGATGAGCAACTAATCTCTCTGTCCCTCCATTTTTCCCATCTGTAAAATGGCAATAGTACCCACCTCCCAGAGGTGCTGTGAGGATTCACTTATGCACATTTATAAAGCACACAGCTCTTCACATGACAGACACTATACCTAGTGAAGGTATTTTATGGATAAATTGTCACTAGCTCTGTGCAGACGAGCAAACTAGTGGAAGAATGTGCAGGAAACCCCCTCCTACACAAACACTTGCAGTATTGTGCACAGCCTTGTCACAATTGCAACACTGCACTCTCTGTGCTAAATTCAGAGTAAGTCTAGAGGAAGTCCAAACTGATGTAATGTTCCTCTTCTTCTGGTTTCAACAACATCGATGTTACATCATCTTAGACTCCCTTAGGGTGACTTCTTTACACTTATACCCACCTGCCAAGTGGGTGTACGCAGGTCCAGTGGAGTCTAACTGAGTGTAGGGGATATAATTTACACCTTCCCTCTGATTTTGGCCTTGTGAGCATAATGATTGCTTGCACCATTGGCAGCACTAGCTTTTCCAAAGAAGTGGGATGGGAGGAGCTAGATCCCATGTTGTGGGGTACACACTGCACATTTTCAAAGGGTGGCAGCAGGGGTCACTCTGTCCTGTGTTCCCCTGGCACTTGGAGACTCTGTGCCTGCCTGAGGCGCAATATCTCTGGGAGCAGCTTCCAAATCCCTGTACCACCAGCAGTGGCATTACAACCCCATTCTCTCACTTCCTGTATAAATGGAGCAGCAGCAAATACAATATCCATAGAAGTAAAACCAAGGAGGACATCTAGGCCTACAATAAACCTGGACACCCCTGTAGCTCTAGTCACTGTTTTAATTCAACGCTTTTAGTAAAATGTCATTTGAAAATCTGGCCACGCAACCTGAATTAAAATATATCCCTCTGAGTGCTGAGAGGACAAATGAGTTTCACAAGGTGAAATGGGAATTTGACCTTGAACATGAAAGCAAAGCCCTGACTGCTAGCATAGAAAAATGTTAGCTTCCAAGACTTCACTTAAGAAGCAGAACTAATTAGAGAAGATTAACAGAAATGAGGCATGTAATAGCTGGAATGAGGCATGACTGCAGTATGAAAGGCTGAATTGCTGGCCTTGGCAGCAAGGTCAAAATCCTAAAAACGACACAAGTCGTCGTTCAGGGTTTTTTTTAAAAGGAAGCGACAGATTTTGCAGATGTTCCTGTGATAGCAGCACTCATCACATGGCTATTTTGTACACAAGAGCCTTCCGCAGTCCAATATTGTTCTAAGCTGTAGTGTCATGGGATGGTTCTGAAGGCGGGCGTCTCAGTGAGGGTAGTGCTCAGCATTCCTGTGGCTCCCCAGGAGTTCCATTAGAAGGGCATAAGAAATAACATGGCTGTGATGCTGGGATCCTGCTAGGGAGATTTTGAAAGGAGAGGATTTTGAGCCATGCTTCAGGGCTAAATGTTAAATGTTTTTAAGGATGGTGATATTTGATTTAGTTTATTTCCCAGGCCCAATCTCCCTCTCCAGTTTTTTAAATTGTGTCTGAAGTGGGAGTTAAAGGCCTCATCCCAATAATTCTGTCTCCCTCATTCATCCCCTAGCATTCCCCAAACCCTAAATCATCCATTGGATTGCTACAAACATCCCAGAACTGGTAGTGAAGTTCTTCTGGTGGCCTGGCTGAGATGACTGCTATACCAGCACCATGATAACTGACTCAGCCTGACTGAAAATGTTTCATTTCTTTATTATCAGTTTTACGTCAATTCTTCTAACCCTTCCCAAAATGTTTTGTGGTATGGCTTTATTTTCCAGAAGCCAATGTTATTGTAAGTGCATAATACTTCTCTGTAGTTACCACTGAAAATACAAACACTGAGCAGTTGATTGCAGAAAGGAAGCAGTCACCCATGAAGACAGACTCAAATTTTTCAGTTCAAGCTAATTCACAACCCTAGTATAAAAGCCATCCAAGGCTGAGAGGTGAAACAATCTGCCAGCTGTCGGAAGATCCAGTATTTGTGTGTGTGTGTGTGTGTGTGTGTTGATTAAAATAAGTGGAATCTTTATCTGTTTGTAAAATATTTGACACAGCTCATCTGTACTAAAATAAGGTAAACTAAATCATTTGTAAGTCCCTAAGTGCATTTCTCCCAGAATAACATGTTCCTTTGTTAGCTCAGAGAACTCATCACTATCCTTCAGATAACATTAAAAAAATGGATTTCTAAATGATTGCATCTTGCCTGTTACATAGAAATCCCTGTTATGTGTATAACCACAACCCACTTGCATTTAACAGAATGCAAATGCAGATGCTACTACCACAGAGTACAGCTAACATTTAATGGGCAAGGATTATTATCACTATTCAGTCAGTCTTCAAAGAAGATTTAAGAGTGTGATCCTACTTATGATGCCTCCTAACGCAGGGAAGGAGTCTCAAAGGGAATCCTCCTGAATCCACTTGAAAATAAACCATTCCTGATCATAAGCTATTAAACAAAGTTTGTGTATATAGACATAAAATAGCACACTGGGCCTGACCAGCGATACAACAAAATGGAATGGAGTTACACCAGTGTAAGGCCAGAATAAAATAAGTAAAACTGAAATCAGGGCTATTGTATGCTGTGTTTGGTGCTGCAGGTGCACCTCTGAGTCTTTTGGGTCATGTGATGCAGTCCATATAAATGCCACAGAAAGCCTTGGATGCAGCATAACTACTGTGGTTCTGTTGCTCAGGGAGAGCTGTATGGAGCACCACTCCAGGAAGCCTTCCTGGGCACTAGAGCAGATAGGATTTTTCAGGGCAGGTGCAGGGCTAGTACATCCCTGTCTATATGGAACCACCAGCCAACAGCCTCCCCATGGGTGAAGTGTCCGCTGGATCTGTTGCATTCTTCAGGCTATAGCAGTGGCCACAGGGTAGCTCTACTTTTGCTCTGCAGCCTGGAGGGAAGAATTACATCTCTCCCCACTCAGCCCATCAGATCTCTCCACTGGCCAGCCTGTTTAGTCAGCCCATGTGCTGGGAAGAGGATTTGGTCCTTTTCTCTATCACAAGCAAAGATCCAAGTACTGGAAGGTCCCCTAGTTCTTTGTGAATTTGAATGTACTTTGGAAAAAGCCTTTTAAAATGCAAACATAGCAATTGATTTAGGCTACCTGGTCTCCTCACTCCATCACAGGAGCCCCAAATTGGCTGCATGTTGGATGTAATTGAACTAGACGTGAAATGCTAAAGATCGAAAGGAACAGACAGTTCTCATTATATCAAGCAGAGGGCGTTTTTACACAGACCAATGCTTGCAGAATGTTCAGTCTGATTAAGTGTGAATATAGAATTACAAATGTCAGTGATGTTTCATTTGGAAAAAAATCCCTCCAACTGAAAAGGCAAAGATGATGTGGATGAGTCTGGGGATAGCAACTGAGCCTTGTTTTATAGGTGCTACAAAAAAACTGGCCTTTGATTGCCCTTTTCAGTTACATTGTAGACACATCAGTTTGTGCTATCCTATAACAGGACACACTGTAATGTGCCCTTTCACATCCTGAAATATAAGGGCAGTGAGCAAATAGGTTTGGGTAAAGGAAGTCTCCTTCTCCCATATGCTCCCCTCATATACTCATACGTTTTTAGATGGAAATTCGAAGGAAACTTTTTATCAAGATTCTGAAATGTTCAGAAAATATTCTGTTAAACTTCTGTTTTACAGCTGGGACTAGAACAAAAAGGCCCTCCACAGCTCCACTCTATTCTATAGCTTTGATCTCATCTTCGATTACATCCTTCCCAGCTCCACTAACTAATGCCAGATTCAGTGCTGCTTCTCTCACTGACAGCTCCATGCCATTTACCATATCAGCCTCTCGGCCCTCCTCGCCCAATCTGCAAAGCTGGCACCTTCCCTCTCTTCATGCCCTCCCAAATGCTAATTCTCCACTCTGTACAGGCACTAGCAAGTGGCCGTGGCTGGAGGAAAGTGAGTGTGACCAGGGCTTTTCCTTACATGGTGCCAGACTTCAACTGTGTTTCTGGCCCCCTGTGGATGTTGAAGCCTGGTATGAGGGAGACAGTGCTGGTATAAGCCAGTGATATACATACATCCTAAACTGTGCTCTGCATCATTTGTCCGCACCCCAGGATCTGGCCCATAAGCAAAGCCAGGCATATGCTGCTCAGAAACAGTTTATTCTTGCACCTGAGTGTTCTACTGAAATTTATACTCTGACCAACCATTAGGCACATTCAACAATGGATACTTCACATATTTAAGAAAATGTATTTAAAAATCAATATCACCATGCAAACAAACCAGAGGTGCCAGTCACTGGTTTTGAAAGGTGGATGAGTTATGCTCCTAACTGCTGATTTTACTTTATAATATAACATGGACTCCTCCTTCAGGTGTAAGAAGTCTGGATGCTATACTGTCCCCAGATTTATGAATGGTTATTTATCATGGATCCATTACTGAAACTTCTTTTTAACCATCTACAAAATATCACCAAGCTCAGATCACTGCTCAGCATATCAGATTTGAAACAACTAAGGTATGTGGCTGTCTTTTCAGTGCTAAATTATTGCACTTGATTTTGGGAGCTCCTGTTCATGTTGCATAATAAATGCAAATTATTTGAAATGACTTAGACCAGTGGTTCTCAAACTAGGGCCGCAGCTTGTTCAGGGAAAGTCCCTGGCGGGCCAGGCCGGTTTGTTTACCTGCCACGTCCACAGGTTCGGCCGAGTGCAGCTCCCAGTGGCCGCGGTTTGCCGCTCCAGGCCAGTGGGGGCTGCAGGAAGCGGTGTGGGCCGAGGGACATGCTGGCTGCCCTTCCTGCAGCCCCCATTGGCCTGGAGCGGCGAACCGCGGCCAGTGGGAACCACGATCAGCCGAACCTGCGGACATGGCAGGCAGGGCAGGCTCCAGGGTTTTGGCCGCCACAAGCAGCCAAAAAAAAAAAAAAAGCCGCGATCGCAATTGCGATCTGCGGCGGCAATTCGGCAGAAGGTCCTTTGCTCCCAGCGGGAGTGAGGGACCGTCCACCGAATTGCCGCTGAATACCTGGACGTGCCGCCCCTCTCCGGAGCAGCCGCCCCAAGCACCTGCTTGCCAGGCTGGTGCCTGGAGCCGGCCCTGGCGGCAGGTAAACAAACTGACCCGGCCCGCCAGGGGCTTTCCCTGAACAAGAGGCGGCTCTAGTTTGAGGACCACTGCCTTAGACCCTTATATCCACATCCTTGTAGACGTGACTTTATTGGATGTTTTTCTAAACAATATGCTCTATGAATTATTTTGGGGAAGTTCTGTGTCCTGTGTCATGCAGGAGGTCAGACTAGACGATCACAAGATTAGATGGCCTTGGAACGTATGAAGTATCAGGGGGTAGCCGTGTTAGTCTGTATCTACAAAAACAACAAGGAGTCTGGTGGCACCTTAAAGACTAACAGATTTATTTGGGCATAAGCTTTCGTGAGTAAAAACCTCACTTCTTCGGATGCATAGAGTGAAAGTATGCATCCGAAGAAGTGAGGTTTTTACTCACGAAAGCTTATGCCCAAATAAATCTGTTAGTCTTTAAGGTGCCACCAGACTCCTTGTTGTTTTTGGAACGTATGGACTGTCTGAGCATATTGCTCCTGTTTCAAAGTCTTTGCTTTGGCTCCCTGTCAAATTATATATTGAGTTCAAAGTCCTTTAACTCCCTTCAAAGTTATGAATCAATGTTGCACAGTCTACATAGCAAATCTTCACTTTTTTCTTCATGATCCACCCCCTTTGCAGATAGAGAGCTGATAAACACAGCCCCTGGAGATTACACTCAGTGCTGAGGGTCTCCTTGGCTGGCATAGAGCTGGTGAAAAGTCTCCTACTATCATCCCCAAAATGGGGTTTGTTGCCAGAGGCATAACCAACACACACTGTACTTCAATTATTCTCGGCTCCCTGTGGCCACTTGGGTTCCACTGGCAGCTTGAACATAAATTACAGCAGCCCTGAGGCTTATTATCTGAACTAGGTGCCAGGCAGGTCCCTGATAGCCCCAGAATACAGGAGGCACAAAGATGGTTCCCATAGACCTGGAACAATGGAGACTCGAGGCCATTGTGTTTGTGGCTAATTATTTAGGTAGGAATCAGCAGGATATTTGGTTTGTCCAAGTTATAAATCTGAGTCAGTGTAATCTAGGGCTACGCGCCCTGTCTGTGGGACTCGCTGAGAACTAAAGATGCTTTGTCTGTCTCGGTCTAGGGGAGATTAAAGAAATAGGATTCAATCATGCCTGGCCTTGTGCAGATGAGCCGGGGAGGAAGAGAGTGGAAGAAAGCTCTCCCTTTGAGCAGCACCAGTTCAGGATGCATAAGCACAGTGCCAGTCCATGTGCTTCCCAGCGTACAAAGACATCTCCAGGCTAGTACCAGAGTCCACGCTAAACTCTGCACCCTGGCTAGTAGAGTGGGACCCAAGCAGAGACCATTCACACAGTGGTTTAGTGGCCACACTTCTAGAGGCATTGTGACTCCAGCCCCCACTGCAGAGGCTGCATAGAGGCTACTCCAGCCTGAGCTTGCAGCAACAGCTGCAGAATGGCTCTGCCGATGCCTAGAGAGAGAGGATTATTTTCCTGTAGCCCCCAAGGGGTCCTCTAATCCCAGCTGCTTGGGCTATGTCTGAGAGAGAGGATTTGGGGCTTCCAGCAGAAATATACAAACCATTGTACTATTTGTGCAAAATAGTGACATTTCTAGAGGAGTAAAAATTAATCAATATAAAGTGAAAGTAAGATTCTAACTTGAAAATCTGTTTCTGTTTTTTGCCAGGTTATTTTTAATTTAATCTGTGAGGCCTTTCATTGATGAGGCCAATGTGAAAAACTATAAGGAAATAAAGAAAAGTTCAATTTAAGGACTGATTGATAGGCTATCTTTAAAATCAACAATTGAGAATAACAGTGTAATCTGTATGATGCCTGTTGTCTGTACATCCAGATTTAGGAAAGTCTCCCCTAAGGGGAAAAAAAAAGTAAATATCAGGAACAAAAATATTCATCTTTGATTATTTTTTTGACTCTTCAAACACTGCAAAATTGCTTGGAGGTTAAAATATTGTTTGAATTTTTTTATTTTTAAAGAGGTGTTTTACAATTAACCAAACAGTGAATATTTAAGGTGGATGGAAAAATCTAATTTGGCTGATGGGGTTTGAATAGCCTTTTAACTAATCCTGCCTAGTTCCCATGGTTATTGGTTAACTACAAATTTCCACTGAGTTCACACCTGCATACTCTGTTGGAGAGCATTTGGAATTTCATTGCTGTAGGATCCCTAGCTATTTAATTCAGCCAATGCGGCATTGAACAAAATCAGCTTTACCTCCTAAATTTCAATCTCAAAAGTGACTTTGTAGCCAGGTTTCATTGAAAGTCAATAAGATTTAGGCTTTTAAGTATCTAACTCACTTTTTAAAAAGGGAATAAGGCTCCTAAGTCACGTAGGGTCATATTTTCAAAGGTATTGAGGCACCAATATGCATCTTCAGGTGCCTCAATGGGGTTTTCAAAAATGCCCAAGCATGTTAGTTGCCTAATTCCTATTTCAATCTGCATCTTTTGGCACGAACACACCTTTGAAAATCTGGCCCTTAATCACTTCGGACACTTACCCATCTATATATAAAGTTATATGTTTATATCCAGTGTTCAGAGCTCTTAAAATGTTATTTCTGGTCTCTCACTACATTTTCTCTGATACAAAATATGTCAATGCTGCGAAATGATCTGCATAGCCTGTGCAGCTAGCTGGAAATAAATGATAAATACCCTTCATCTAACTTCTTTTCTTTCTTGTTATTGGTGTAATAGATCATTATTCACAGACAACACCAAATTATAGGGTTGATTAATGATCTTCCTGCTGAATCTCTTTCCTTTCCCTACGTCTTTCTGATTTGTGACTATTTATATTCCTGTATTGAACTACTCAAACTTTTTTTAAAAAATAAAAAGCTGATAAGTTAGATTTCAGCAGTTTCTGCAAAGGTAGTAATCTTCTCTGAAGTTGGTATTTTCTCATTGGTGGTCCTAAAGCTCCAGACCGTTAACATGAACTACAAAGGCCAAATTAAAGATCCACAGTCAAGGTCTGTAGACTAAATTAGTAACTAACCTGTGAGTGAATTTTCCAACTTTAAAGTTCTCACCTTGATGAGTCCCCAGATGCATTTTCCCTTTAGTATCATTTTCTCGTTCCTTTCTTAGAATCATTATTTCTGTGTGCTTCATAAATGCACACATCTACACACACACACTCATAAACAAATGCATGTACACACACACACACATATTATATAAACAAACAAATACAGTGTGTTATGCGGCACTTTACCAACCGGAAAGCTCTATAAACTGGCATTTCTGATCTTCATTGAAAGTCTGCTTTATAGTCCGGTTGGCACAGGGCCAGCAGGCTCCCTACCTGACTCTGTGTGGCTCCCCGGAAGCGGTGACATGTCCCTGCTGCTCCTAGGTGGAGGAACAGGCACAAGGGGTTTGGAGTGTGGGAGGGGTGCAGGACACAAGCTCTGGGAGGGAGTTTGGATGTGGGAGGGGTTTTGGGGTGCCAAATCTGGGTGGCTCTCACCTCGGGAGACTCCCTGCAAGCGGTGACATGTCCCGGCTGCTCCTAGGCGGAGGCACGGCTAGGCAGCTCTGCATGCTGCCCTTGCCCCCCCCCGAGCGCTGACCCTACCCCCCCCATGCTCCAATCCCCAGCTCTGAGCCCCCTCCCATACCCAAACTCCCTCCCTCTTAGCTAACTAGAATTTTCAAGTTACCGGCACCCTCTATTCCCCCAACATGCTGGATAACAAAGCTTTTACTGTACACGGAGAAAGCATTTTTGAGACGTCAGAAAGAACAAACAGTTATAACTCTTACATATCCTTCCTGGCTCTGCCAGTTTTGACATGGACTTCAATGGGAGCAGCATCAGCTTTTGCACCTAAATTTTCAGAAGTGTCCATTAATTTTGAGTGTCTTCACTTTGGCATAACCACACTGGGATATCTAGAGCCTAATGTAGAGAGTCTCTGTGCCCCACAGTTCCCATTTTAGCTTCTTCACAAAAACATGCAGCAGGGATGGCTTTCTCTCTGTATTGGAATGTGAAATATTTAATTGCTGTGTTGTAAGATGGTTGTGTTGTTCAGTTACTGAATGGTGGCTATGAAAAGAAGTGGAACCTGGCCCAGTTCTTTTAAAAGCTTAAAAAGTCTTTTTCAGTTATTAAAAAGAGATAGGTAATAGTAATGGGGACATTTAATTATTAGAAATATAGACAGTTGGGTTTGTGATGACTGGGAGAACCACATGGTGAATTGCCTGCTGGGTAGGAAGGTTGCAGATCTCTCGAGACATCTAGATAGACTTATGTGCAGTAGTGGAGAGGACCTCGTGGTTATGGTGCATGTAGGTACCAATGACTTAGGGAAAGGTAGGAGAGAGGTCCTGGAGGCCAAATGTAGGCTGCTAGGTACGATATTAAAGTTCATTACCTCTATGGTAGCATTCTCCTGAAATGCTTTCAGTTCCATGCACATGGGCAGTTAGACAAACGGAAGTGCAGGGTCTTAATGTGGGGTTGAGACAATGGTGTCCGGGGAAGGGATTTAGATTTATTAGGAACTAGGGAGCCTTTGGGAAAAAAGGTGCCTATACAGGAAGGATTGGCTCCACCTAAACCAAAATTGAACCAGCCAGGTTGCTGGCATGTAAAATTAAAAGATTGTAGAGGAGTTTTTAAATTAAGGGCTGGGAAAAAGCTGACAAATGAGGAGGAACACATAATTTGGACTGACACATTCTTGGGGAAGGTTTATTGATGGGCATACTCTAGATCCTAGTAAAGAGAAAAGGATAGAAGTTGATAAAGTATAGGTAGGAATTGAAGAGAAACGGTCAAACGAAAAAGAGTCCCATGCAATTACATCACATGAAAGCAGACAACTAAATATTGACAAATTCTATTAAAGTTTGTATATAAATGTTGGAAGTCTAAAGATTAGGATGCGTGAACTTGAGTGCCTGGTATTAAATGAGGATATTGATATAAATAGGCATCCCAGAAACTTGGTGGAACAATTATAATCAATGGAACAGGGTAACACTAGGGTACAAAATACATAACAATGACCTAGTGGGAGAGTGGCACTATCCATGAAAGAAATTGTGATGGGTTGGATCACAGAAACCCCTTTGGGGCTGCCAACTGATGTGCCAAGACTACTTCTGCCCCTGCTTTCCTGCCCTGGCAGCTGCTAGCCTACTGCAAACCCAGACCCAGGGTGTGAACCACGTCCCCTAACAGCTGAAGGCTTAACTGAAAGCAACTTACAGCAGTGTTCCTGCCTTTAACACTCAGATGCCCAACTCCCAATGGAGTCCAAACTCCAAATAAATCCGTTTTACCCTGTATAAAGCTTATCCAGGGTAAACTCATAAATTGTTCACCCTCTATAACACTGATAGAGAGAGATGCACAACTATTTGCCCACTCCCCCAGGTATTAATACATACTCTGGGTTAATTAATAAGTAAAAAGTGATTTTATTAAATACAGAAAGTAGGATTTAAGTGGTTCCAAGTGGTGATAGACAGAACAAAGTGAATTACCAAGCAAAATAAAATAAAACATGCAAATCTAAGCCTAATACAGTAATACAATTCAGTACAGATAAAATCTCACCCTGAAAGATGTTTCAATATGTCTCTTTCACAGACTGGATGCCTTCCTAGTCTGGGCACAATCCTTTCCCCTGGTACAGCCCTTGTTCCAGCTCAGGTGGTAGCTAGGGGATTCCTCATGATGGCTCCATCTTTTCTCTGTTCCACCCACTTATATATCTTTTGCATAAGGCGGGGGAAAAGCTGACAGGTCCCTCTGGGTTCCCGGCTCCCCCTACACCCTCCGCTCAGAGGAAAAGCACCAGGTTAAAGATGGATTCCAGTTCAGGTGACATGATCACATGTCACTGTAAGACTTCATTACCCACTTGCCAGCACCCACATATACAGGAAGATTTACAGGTAAAATAGAGCCATCTGCAGTCAATTGTCCTGGTTAATGGGAGTCATCAAGATTCCAAACCACCATTAATGGCCCACACTTTGCATAATTACAATAGGCCCTCAGAGTTATATTTCATATTTCTAGTTTCAGATACAAGAGTGGTACATTTATACAAATAGGATGATCACACTCAGTAAATTACAAACTTTGTAATGATACCTTACAAGAGACCCTTTGCATGAAGCATATTCCAGTTACATTAGCATATTTTCATAAAATCATATAGCGTGTAACGTCACAGAAATCATAAAGTCATAGTAAAAATATTAAATGAACCAAACTGTGCCATGGAATTTCCATCCTTAGAGATTCTATGCTTGAACAATAAGAGCATAGCAGTAGGAATATACTACTGACCACCTGATTAGGATGGTAACAGTGAAAATTTGTCAAATGTTCAGAGAGACTGGAGAGGCTACAAAAACAGAAACCCCAGTAATAATAGAGGATTTCAACTATCCCCATTTTGATTGGGAACACATCAGCTCAGGATGGGATGCAGAGATAAAATGTCTAGACACCATTAATGACTGCTCCTTGGAGCTGCTTGTCCTGGAACCCACAATGGGAGAGCCAATTCTTGATTTGGTCATAAATGGAACACAGGATCTGGACCAAGAGGTGAATATAGCTGTACTGCTCAGTAATAGTGATCATAATTTAATTAAATGTAAGATCCCTGTAGGGGGAAAATACCAAAGAAAACCACCACAGTAGCCTTTAACTTTAATAAGGGGAAAAACACAAAAATGAGGAAGCTAGTTAAACAGAAATTATAGTCACAAGAATGAAATGCCTGTTTTTAAAAACACCATAATAGAGGCTCAAACTTAATGTATACTCTTAAGCAAAGTAAGCAGTCATGGAATAAAAGGAAAGGTCCTCTCATGGATCAGTAACTGGTTAAAAGATAGGCAACAAAGGGTACGGATAAATGGTCAGTTTTCAGGTAAATAGCAGGGTCCCCCAAGGATTGGTACTGGGATCTGTGCTGTTCAACATATTCATAAATGATCTAGGAAAGGGGTATACAATGAGGTGGCAAAGTTTGCAGGTGATACAAAATTACTCAAGATATTTAACTTGAAAGCTGATTGTGAAGAGTTACAAAGGGATCTCACAAAACTGGATGGTCTGGGCAACAAAATGGCAGTTGATAAGTGCAAAGTAATTCTCACTGGAAAACATAATCCTAACTATACTGATGAAATAATGGGGTCTAAATCAGCTATCAATACTCAAGAAAGAAATTGTGGAGTCATCATGGATAGTTCTCTGAAAACGTTTGCTCAATGTACAGTTGAAGTCAAAAAGCGAACAGAATGTTAGGAACCATTAGGAAAATCACCACTGGAGCCCCAGGCGGTGTGGGCCAGTCAGCGTGGAAGGGCTGGCTGTGGGAGATTGACCCTCCTAGCTTCGCCCTTTCCAGCTGAGGCGCCAGGCCCCCATATCGGTAAGTAATTTATCTTACTTTCACCCCTGCTAAGAGGGGATATGATAGAGATCTATAAAATCATGAATGGTGTAGAGAAAGTGAATAAGGAAGTGTTATTTACCCCTCCACATAACACAAAAACTGAGGGGGTCACACAATTAAATTAATAGGCAGAAGGTTTAAAACACGCATAAGGAAGTACTTCATCACCCAACACACAGTCAGCCTGTCGAACTCAATGCCAGGGGATATTGTGAAGGCCAAACATATAACTGGGCTTAAAAAAGAATTAGATAAATTCATGGTCCTCAATGGCTATTATCCAAGATGGTCAGCGATGCAACCCCATGCTCTGGGTGTCCCTATAACTCTGATTGCCAGAAACTTGGACTGGATGATTGCCCTGTTCTGTTCATTCCCTCTCAAGCATCTGGCATTGGTTACTGGGTTAAATGGACCATTGGTCTGATCCAGTAAGGCCATTCTTACGTTCTTATAAACTAGGCACTTTGCCTCATGGGACTGAATGTGATGTCATTTAACTTTGGTTTTACACCAATGCCAGGGTCGGCTCCAGGCACCAGCTTAACAAGCAGGTGCTTGGGGCAGCCAAGAGAGATGGGCAGCATGTGCGGCAATTCGGGGGCAGCAGGTCCCTCACACCCTCTAGGAGCGAAGGACCTGCCGCTGAACTGCCGCTGCCAATCGCGGCTTTTTTTTTTTTCCTAATTGCCGCCGCCGGTCGCGATTTTTTTTTTTTTGCTTGGGGCGGCAGAAATGCTGGAGCCGGCCCTGACCAGTGCCATTAATCTGGGGCCTTGGCTACACTTGAGAATTCGCAGTGCTGTGAAGCGCGAGTGTAGTTGCGCCGCCAGCGCTGAGAGAGCTCTCGTGCAGCGCTGCAAGTACTCCACCTCTCCGAGGGGAATAGCTTGCAGCGCTGCGAGTGAGCGTGCAGCACTGCAGGCTCTGATTACACTGGCGCTTTACAGCGCTGCACTCGCTGCACTCGGGGGGGGGGGGAGTTTTCACACCCCTGAGCGCAGCAAGTTGCAGCGCTGTACAGCACCAGTGTAGCCAAGGCCTAAGTGGAGTTACTCCTGATTTACATCAGTGTCAGAACAGAATCGGACCCTATATCTCTTTGTACCACACTGGAAGGGTGAAGATCAACCTTCTACCCCTTTAAATTGTTAGAGGTGTAATTAGCTTATATTATTTGCCATGTGCAATTCTTGCTACCACAGAAATGTAGGCTTTACTCACAACTTGCGGAAGTTATTCCCTTGAGTTACAGTGCGGCCAGTGCCACTTTATATCCTTGTGATTCAGACAGTTTGATTCCAAAGGCAGAGAGGAAATTTTGTGTGTGTTCACGTTATAATGAGGCATATAAAAGGAACTTATAAAGGACTCCAGTGAAGTTAAAGTTCTCACTTTGGGCTTACTTTGGATGATGATCAGAATGAGAAAGAGGAAGAAATATTTTATTTGTGATGAAATGTATTGACACAATCTGTGCAAACCAGAATTGAAGGGGAAAGCTACAAGGCTCTTCACATTAGCACTCTGACATAACTGAATGCATCTCTAGCTGCCACTGCATTCCACAGTTAACTAATGAGGAACTATTAAAGTACAGTATCTGTTATGAACTCATCAAACATTCATCCTAACAATACTTCATGATTCCCTTGATTGCTGGGAACCTGCTTGATGTCATCCTGGTATGCATGAGGGACCATCAGCATGAGCAAAACCACAAATGTCTTTGTAAGAAGAGCTTTATTCTGACTACAGTAATTAGGCATTAATTAGAAGTTTACTGAGTAATGAGAATAGTGACAGGAAAGAAAAGTCCTTGTTCATAGGGAAATATTACATAGTGCTCACATTTCAGAGAGGAAAAGGAGGAGTGCAAATAAAGCTGAGATATTTTGCACAGAACTCCTAGATGGAATGACAGTCTAATTTATGTACATTTGGGGTAGAAAATTATTTAATAGTATATATTAATAAATGGTTGATTTTTTTTTCAACTGAGCTGAAAGGTCATGAAGCCACTGTAATGGATGAAGATAGTTTTAGATTTAAAAATTTATCCAGTGAATTTTTATTAAGAATATTAGATTATATTTCATTAGAATTAGATTCTTCATTGTGAAGAGTCTATGATAACATAAAGCACACAACAACTACAACATTGGTGATTGGTCTGTTATAAAACTGGGTTAAAATCTAAGGCCCTGATCTTGCAAATGACTCCTTTGAGCTCAGAGGTCTGCCCACACAAAGTCAGCCACAGAATTGGGGCCTAAATTAATCTACATTTGGCACAATTCACTTGCAATGGTCATTTTAGAGAGATAACATGCAGTTAGGAGGCCCATGTCTGTCCACAGCTACACGGTGCCAACTTCTGTGAGACAGTAGAATGGGAGCAACTTGTTATCCATGTTCTTCTTGATTTTTGGCAGAGTTCACTCCATCTATTATTCTATCTGCCCCCTTCTCATTTATATCTCATTTATATACACATGCCCCCTTCTCATTTATATCTCAAAATATGCGGGGATTTCCCGAAAAGAGGAATTCACTGTAATTAGTTCATTCATAAAAATTTCTGTACACAAACTAATTTAAACTGCTGCCTTACATGCAGCAGACCAATATCCAGAGTAGGCTTGGCAGGCGTCCAGTTTTCAACTGGAACGCCTGGTCAAAAAGTGACCCTGGAGGTTCTGATTGGCACCGCTGACCAGGCTGTTAGAAGTCTGGTCGACGGTGCAGTGGTGGCCTGGGGCTAAGGCAAGTTCCCTACCTGCCCTAGTTCCATGTGACTCCCAGAAGTGGCGCATGGGTGGCCAGGGAGGCTCCGCATGCTGTCCCCACCCCTATTGCTGGCTCTGCAGCTCTCATTGGCCAGGAACTGCGACCAATGGGAGCTGCAGGCATGGCACCTGCGGGTGCGAGAGCAATGCGTGGAGCCTTCCTGGCCACCCATGCACTTATGGGCTGCACTGCAGGGAACGGGCGGCCGCTTCCTGCAGGGCCGGCTCCAGGCACCAGCTTGCCAAGCAGGTGCTTGGGGCGGCCACTCCAGAGAGGGGCGGCACGTCCAGCCATTTGGCGGCAATTCGGCGGACGGTCCCTCACTCCTGCTCAGAGCGAAGGACCTCCCGCCGAATTGCCGCCGCAGATCGCGATCCCGGCTTTTTTTTTTTTTTTCTTCTTCGCTTGGGGCGGCAAAAACCCTGGAGTCGGCCCTGGCTTCGTGGGAGCCATGGTAAGTGCCACCGGGACCCCGCACCCCAACACCCTACCCCAGCCCAGAGCCCTCTCCTGCACCCCAAACCTCTCATCCCTGGCCCCACCCCAGAGCCCGCACCCCCAGCTGGAGCCCTCACCCCCCTCTTGCACCCCAATCCTGATGAAAAGTGAGTGAGGGTGGGGGAGAATGAGCGACAACGGGAGGGGGATGGAGCAAGTGGGGGTGGGGCCTCTGGGAAGGGGTGGGGCATGGGTGTTTGGTTTTGTGCGATTAGAAAGTTGGCAACCCTAATCCATAGCTATCTATGGACTGTAGCTAAAAAGTCATAACAAGAACTGCATTGTGTATCCCCATTATATAGGCCTTTAATGGCATGACAGAGCTTCTGTCCCACTGGTAGGACTTTATGTGAATAAAGTTTTAAATAAAGACTTGAGGTGGCTTTTCTTGTAGGGAGGCTTTATGAAAAAAATGGATGCATCTCTAGCTGTGCCTGTTTGTGCTTGGAGGGTCCCCAAAAAGGGACAGAATCAGAACAAAAGTTGGTGAGATCATAAAGAGAACAGTGATGTACTGTACTATTGGAAAAAGATAAATGGGGAAAATTTTGAACTGAAATTAATGCCAGCCTTAGTTTGATCAAAGTGTTCAAATATGTAGCTATTGTTGATTTGTCAGTCTACATGTGTTCTTTCACATCTACCAGCTAAATAAAACTCTAAATGAAAAATGGAAATCTCGGGGATAGTCTATGGATTTGCGAGACTCCATGGAAGACATTGGGTATATAAAGCAATGATTCGATTACATAGATACACAGCTACTGTGTTTTTATCTGATTTAATATTTCCCAAATATTGTTCATATTATGGAAAAGACCTCTCTACTGATTTTTGTAGGAGAACTCTGACATTTCCATTTAAAAAAAGGATATCTGAGAATGAGTGAACTGAAAATTATACATGAAAATTAATGATACTATCTTTCATACCATTACAGCTTTGGGATGAACACAAAAGGTACAGTTTTCTTTGAATTGTTTTATAGTGCCATGTATAAGCAAACACAGCAGCATGGAAGTAGCCTATATAATATATGAGATCAGTTGCAGTATTTTGTGGTAGGTGACGTGCACGTCTGTGAAATGAGAGATATGTGACACTCCTGGACTTCATCTTTCCACAAACTAGCAGTGTTGTGGCATAGCCATAGTGGTTCTCAATCAGGGGTATGTGTACCCTGGGGTACGTAGAGGTCTTCCAGCGGGTACATCAACTCATCTAGATATCTGCCTAGTTTTACAACAGGCTACATAAGAAGCACTAGTGAAATCAGTACCAACTAAAATTTCATACCTGCAGTGACTTGTTTATACTGCTCTATATACTGTATGCTGAAATTTAGATACAATATTTATATTCCAATCAATTTATTTTATAATTATATGGTGAGTGAGAAAGTAAGCACTTTTTCAGTAATAGTGTGCTGTGACACTTTTGTATTTTTTGTCTGATTTTGTAAGTAAGTAGTTTTTAAGTGAGGTGAAACTTGGGGTCCAAAGACAAATCAGACTCTTGAAAAGGGTACAGTAATCTGGAAAGATTAAACCACTGGCATAGCCTCTCATTTCATCTACATGTCTGACTCTAGACACACCGTGCTGTAACTCCTACTGCATACTTCTACAATGTATAATTGCAGGTATATTGAACAACATCTGGAAGCATCCTAATTTTCTGATGTTGAAAACATTGATAAGATGTTAGACTGCTGTTGTGGCAAAGCATGTGCAAGTCTCTTACAGCTATAGACAGAGTTCAGATCCAGACTGGATCCTGGTCTGCACTTCCCCAAAGTTTGGTGGTATTGGAACCCAAAGTTTTGGTTTGGCACACTTTAGAGTAATGGAGCTGTAAATCCATATCTGAGCTGCTCAAAAGTTCAGTGCTCCTTGGCTCCAGGTTTCGACTCTTTTTCACTGACCGTTTTATGTATGGTACCATCTAACGTCTCTTTATTGCCTAATGTCTAATATTACTCTTCCAAGGTATCCTGCCTTTATGTGTTTTGGTTCTATATTTATCACAGTTAAGACCGTTGGAAATAATCATTCCAATTATTTTGATAGTCTGGTCTCTTTGCAGAAATATGTGTATCTGATGATGATACTCCCTGTTATAAAAATTATCTATATACTTCAAGGAAAGAAAATTGCTAGGGATACTATTATGTTTTTTAAGTGCCTGGATTACAAATCTTGAATTTTAAAAAATGTAATTTGCCAACAGAGAATTCCCTTGCTGGAGGGTTAACTTCTAAGGGTATAAAGCCTGAGTCAGCTCCTTCACGAGCTCCCCCCTGCCACTACAGTGGACTTTATGCCAATGGCAAAAGACCCTAGGCTGCTCTCGCAGAAGGGGTAGGCCAGTGCAGAACTAGGGAGCTATCTGCTCTGTGACATGGCCTAGTCTTCTCATATTTTTTTCTCCAACAGCAGCAATCCCTCCCTCTCAACCAAAGCACCCCGTCTAGCACATGTTTGAGAAAAGAGATGAGTTTTTCACCATGACTTAAAGAACAGGCTTGGGCACTGGCAGATGAATGGAAAAAGCATATTACAACATCATTGGTCCTTCACTGAGAATCCTTTGCCACAGATTTTTAAATTTAGCCTCTATTAGCTTGAGCACCTCATATGACCTCAACTTCTGTGGGATGAGGAGGTATCTGAGGTAGCCAGGAGGCCCACACCATGTAGGGCTTTATGAATATAGTTGACACCTTGAATCAGCTGAAGCAGAAGCAAATAGGAAACCAGTGCAGTAGGTTTCCTGAAGTTGATTCCACCTGACAAGGAAATAGGCATCTTCTGCACCAGCTGTTATTTCTGAGTGCTCTTTAAATGTGGCCTCATAAGGGTAAGTCTATACTACAATAAAAGACCTGCAGAATGGCCACGGCTGGCCCTGGTCAGCTGACTTGGGCTCAGGTTGTGGGGCTAAAAATTGCAGTGTAGATGTTTGGTCTTGGGCAGGAATCCAAGCTCTGAGACTCTGCAAGGGGGGTGGGTCTCAGAAGCCAACTCCAACCTGAGCTCAAACATCTACACTGAAATTTTTAGCCCCACAGCCCAAACTGTATGAGTCAGTTGACTCAGGCTCTGAGACTCAGTGCCTTAGATTTTTTATTGCATACCCATAGACTTACCCATATGGACCAGGAAAACATTTAAGCAAGAGCTTTAAGTATTTCTATATTCAGAACAGCAATTACCCATGTGTTTAATGTGAGGCACAAGCTTAAATCCCATTGACTTTAACAGAACTTAAGCTCCTGCCTAAAGGTAACCCCCTTTTATATGCAGTCCTGAATAGACAGCCTTCCTGAACTGGGCTAGAGTGTGCAGCACTGAAGTTATTCAATGTGGAAGTCACAGAGGCTTAGTCTGGGCCAATTCTAAAATAAAAGGTTGCAGCTGAATAAAAAAGGTCCACTTTTTTACACCAAAAAACATTTGGTCTCTCCCTCATACACTTTAATGATGGTTATGAACAAGTGGTTACAAATGATAGCCAAAGAGAGAAGCTAAAATTGATTATGCTGTACAGCATGTCAAACAGCAGGGTGTCTGCATCTGAGGTGCAAATTACCTTACTGATGGCAGACAAGATAAATATTGAATCATTTGAAAAGAAGCAAAGAATGTTGGCCTGAGTCTTTCAATTAAAAGGGAATTTCACAATGACATATTAAAGTAGGGCCAATGTTTCACTCAAGAAATTTAACATCAGTATCTGAGGTGGAAGATGTTCTACTATATTTAGAGTTTAAATAGGGAAAGATGGCATTTTCCACTGCACTTCATCAGCTTTATCTAGCAACTTCATGCATTTTATTTGTAACATAAATTAAAAATACTGCGCTCAATGGCCACCATCACCTGAGGTGTCTCAGGAGAACAGTTTCCTGTCTAGAAAATGTTCTACAGTTAGATATTGTTTTCATATCCCACGTAAATGAATCTGCTGACCTGTACATTAGACACTTCTGTCATGCTCACTGTATACAGACGACATACATCAACCCCACCCGCTGCCCCGATCTGAACACTTACAGATCTAGAGCTGAATCTGAACTTTGAAACTCTGGACCACCCCTTCCCTGGTATGAATATGGGATTCATAGATTCTAGAACTGAAATGGACCTCAAGAGGTCATCGAGTCCAGTTCCCTGCCTGCATGGCAGGACCAAATACTGTCTAGACCATCCCTGATAGACATTTATCTAACCTACTCTTAAATATCTCCAGAGATGGAGATTCCACAACCTCCCTAGGCAATTTATTCCAGTGTTTAACCACCCTGACAGTTAGGAACTTTTTCCTAATGTCCAACCTAGACCTCCCTTGCTGCAGTTTAAGCCCATTGCTTCTTGTTCTATCCTTAGAGGCTAAGATGAACAAGTTTTCTCCCTCCTCCTTATGACACCCTTTTAGATACCTGAAAACTGCTATCATGTCCCCTCTCAGTCTTCTCTTTTCCAAACTAAACAAACCCAATTCTTTCAGCCTTCCTTCATAGGTCATGTTCTCAAGACCTTTAATCATTCTTGTTGCTCTTCTCTGGACCCTCTCCAATTTCTCCACATCTTTCTTGAAATGCGGTGCCCAGAACTGGACACAATACTCCAGCTGAGGCCTAACCAGAGCAGAGTAGAGCGGAAGAACGACTTCTTGTGTCTTGCTCACAACACACCTGTTAATATATCCCAGAATCATGTTTGCTTTTTTTGCAACAGCATCACACTGTTGACTCATATTTAGCTTGTGGTCCACTATAACCCCTAGATCCCTTTCTGCCGTACTCCTTCCTAGACAGTCTCTTCCCATTCTGTATGTGTGAAACTGATTTTTTCTTCCTAAGTGGAGCACTTTGCATTTGTCTTTGTTAAACTTCATCCTGTTTAACTCAGACCATTTCTCCAATTTGTCCAGGTCATTTTGAATTATGACCCTGTCCTCCAAAGCAGTTGCAATCCCTCCCAGTTTGGTATCATCCGCAAACTTAATAAGCGTGCTTTCTATGCCAATATCTAAGTCGTTAATGAAGATATTGAACAGAGCCGGTCCCAAACCAGACCCCTGCGGAACCCCACTCGTTATGCCTTTCCAGCAGGATTGGGAACCATTAATAACAACTCTCGGAGTACGGTTATCCAGCCAGTTATGCACCCACCTTATAGTAGCCCTATCTAAATTGTATTTGCCTAGTTTATCAATAAGAATATCATGCGAGACCATATCAAATGCCTTACTAAAGTCTAGGTATACCACATCCACAGCTTCTCCCTTATCCACAAGGCTTGTTATCCTATCAAAGAAAGCTATCAGATTGGTTTGACACAATTTGTTCTTTACAAATCCATGCTGGCTATTCCTTTTCACCTTACCACCTTCCAAGTGTTTGCAGATGATTTCCTTAATTACTTGCTCCATTATCTTCCCTGAAACAGAAGTTAAACTAACTGGTCTGTAGTTTCCTGGGTTGTTTTTATTTCCCTTTTTATAGATGGGCACTATATTTGCCCTTTTACAGTCTTCTGGAATCTCTCCTGTCTCCCATGATTTTCCAAAGTTAATAGCTAGAGGCTCAGATACCTCCTCTATTAGCTCATTGAGTGTTCTAGGATGCATTTCATCAGGCATCTAACTTTTCTAAGTGATTTTTAACTTGTTCTTTTTTTATTTTATCTGCTAAACCTACCCCCTTCCCATTAGCATTCACTATGTTAGGCATTCCTTCAGACTTCTCGGTGAAGACGAAACAAAGAAGTCATTAAGCATCTCTGCCATTTCCAAGTTTCCTGTTACTGTTTCTCCCTCTTCACTAAGCAGTGGGCCTACCCTGTCTTTGGTCTTCCTCTTGCTTCTAATGTATTAATAAAAAGTCTTCTTGTTTCCCTTTATTCCCGTAGCTAGTTTGAGCTCATTTTGTGCCTTTGCCTTTCTAATCTTGCCCCTGCATTCCTGTGTTGTTTGCCTATATTCATCCTTTGTAATCTGTCCTAGTTTCCATTTTTTATATGACTCCTTTTTATTTTTTAGATCATGCAAGATCTCGTGGTTAAGCCAAGGTGGTCTTTTGCCACATTTTCTATCTTTCCTAACCAGCGGAATAGCTTGCTTTTGGGCCCTTAATAGTGTCCCTTTGAAAAACTGCCAACTCTCCTCAGTTGTTTTTCCTCTCAGTCTAGATTCCCATGTGACCTTACCTATCAGCTCTCTGAGCTTACCAAAATCCGCCTTCCTGAAATCCATTGTCTCTATTTTGCTGTTCTCCCTTCTACCCTTCCTTAGAATTGCAAACTCTATGATTTCATGATCACTTTCACCCAAGCTGCCTTCTACTTTCAAATTCCCTATTTGTTAAAATCAAGTCTAGGATGAAACTTGGGAAAGCTCATCATTTATCCCTCTGACACTTTTTCACAGAGAAAACTGCATGTTGAACAGTCCTCATGAGCAGCCTTTGCACCTCTTCTGCTCTCTTACTCATCCCTGCCTCATCACTGCACTACTCTGTATCGCCACTTCCATGAGGAGTACTGCTTCTTGCTGATGGATGGGAGGAAGAACTGCTCTCAGGATGCCAGCTCAGGAAGTGCAACTGACTTTAAGGAAAGAAAAATATCAAGTATTCCATGGGACTCAGTGTAAGTCAGACAAGAACCAAAGCTCCCAGTGCTATCAGTGTTTATTTCCTGCTGTGTGTATTTGTGGGTGGGGATGCTGGGCACCTCAGGTCATGCCAGTGATCAGACTAATACATTTCATATGTAATTATTCTCTGTTTCCTAGAGGATAGTGCACCTGGCACTGGAATATACTAGGCAACAAATGGATTTGGAGGGTGATTAAATGAAGAACAGTGCTCAGATACCATGGTGATGAAGAGCCTGATATAAATGCTGAGATTAAATGGGAGCTGAAACATCGGATAATCACAGAAGACATTTGCCATCCTGAATATACTGTGGTCACTATTAAAAAGTCAGCTTACCACAGTTGAATACCTGAGTTACTGGAGTATTTTTTTCAGATTCCATGGTTTAGTAACTATGGACAAATGCCTATGTTTTAACTGGTACCACTGTATATCAACGCCATAGCAGGACAAAGATTTTTTTTCAAAACAAATGTTTCCTTTGCCACATGAGTGTTTTGAATATTCTGTGCTGTTGCAGCTCCATCTCTTCCAGTGAGGCCACTTAAGAGATGGGGTTTGAGAAAGTAACTGCTAAAGGATAGCTTCTGAAGAAGTGAATAATAGTTGCATGAAGAGAGGGATGTGTGAAAGTGGAGTGATGTAACTTGACACAAATAGCATCAACAAGGAATTAGATATTGTTTGAGAGAGGATAATATTTTATTTTTCTGGGCGGTGGTTTGCTGACTGAAATCCCTCTCGCTGTACAGTTTGATGTTAAGTGACGTGAGTACATCTAATAACAAGTAAAACACAAATTTATTAACTACAATTTTACGAAACTCTGTTTAATTAAAAAAGCTGTTGTCCCCCAACTTTACATAAGGCTATTATATGTTCCCCAATTATACAAATTCCCAGTATTATGAAAGTTTTGGATGTCCCCCAAGACTTTAATAAAATGAAGGTTTTCCATGTACTCAACACTTGCATCATGTTATACAAGAATTAAATAACTAATCCTCTTAACACTGTTTGAGGTAAATATTATCTCTGTGTCACATAGGTGGAGACTGACACTTGATAATAAAGCACCTTGAGTTGTCCTTTTAAATTATCTTGTGTTCTGGATTTGTGTGGAAAAATCTTTTTATAGCAAATTCACAATAATTTGAAAATGCTAATTAATCTGAAGTCCATGCTAAGTAATATTATTTCTGTTTTAGATATTTCTATGTGAATGTAAAATTAAAACATGGTTAAAAAGAAGCCCTACTGGCAGATTCCTGGGATCTTCAATGAGATATAAGGGCACTCAACACCTTGTAGAGTCAGTTCTTAAATCTATTATAGACCCTCACCCAAGTCAGAGTCAAATCCCACCTTGCCCAATGGAAGAATGAGAAGCAAGGCGGTATCCTGCCGGCCAGGGCACTGTGCCATAGCACTGTACTCTGCTGTTCTTCTATGTAGGAGTGTCCACCATCTGCCAGCTAGTACTCATTGGTGACAGAAATATATGCACTTGCCAATTGGTGAGGCTGGATACATCCTACTCAGCAGATAACCCCACTTAGAGACATGGTGTCTGATTCTCCACTACCTTGACCTTATGCAGACATTTACACTTGTGCAAAGTGTGTGGTAAATACTATTATTCTGATTTGGTACCACTGTGCATTCAGTTGGCACTTGCTCTGCACAGGTGTAATTGATTGTACAAGATGCAAGGCTGGGGTGAATCCAGCCCAGGGCCATCATAATGCTGAACCCACTCCCATGCACTAAGTAAAGCTGGTAGAAAAATGGAATTGCTCTCCCACAGATATTCTGAGATTTTGAAATTTCATCGCATCCCAAATCAGAACAAAAAGTAAAAAAACAAAAAAAAAAATTCACAAAGGAAATATTCTGAAAAATTTAATTTAGATCTTACTAAAACGTTTCATTTCAATAAGGTCAGAACATTTCAGCTGACTATCGTTTTGACTTTTACATTATAATTTATAATAATATTATATGTAAAAGTGGAAACATTTAAATTTTTATATAATATAAATTATAATAATAAAATATAAAAGGTGAAACAAAACATTTCCAAAATTGACAAAATTGCGACGTTCCTGCAAAACACACCCAACCTCTTCCTCAAAAAATTCCTGACCTGCTCACCCCAGCTGTCTTTTGTGTCAGGTATCAGATTTTATGAGTGCTCTGAGCATGCCTACAGGATCAGACTCCACTGTCGAGATAAACATTCTCCTGCCTAGGTTTGAGAACCCCGCTTGGGGGCTTCGGCTTAAGCTAGGGCCCTGAGCAGCTCATTAGCTGTGAGATGGTGTTGACACTTAGGTGCTTTTGCGAATGCCGATTGATGGAAACTTAGGTGCCTGGGGGAGTTATGGATCTGTGGGGTTAGGCAACTACTAAGCAGCATTTTTGAGAATGTTAGTGGAATCTTAACGGTGGACTTAGGCACCTAAATACTTTTGTGGATCTGGGCCCTAATGCCTGTGTTAGATTAACAGATGAACCATTTGGTGAAAGATGTGTCCAATGGGATAAAATTACTTGAAAAAAAATCAACTTTTATAACCATGTATACATATTGTAGCTCATATTTTATACTGCCGCAGTTCTGCTGCACACCCCTATCTGTTATACCTATGTCATGGTCTCCTTTTATACTTATCTTAGAAAATAGTTGTAATCAACTATTTTGTTTACCACTAAAAAAAAAATCAGAAGCTAAAAAGTTCTTAGAAAAAGTTTTATGCAATCAAGTATCCTGTCGAGATTGCAGAAAGTGCAGTACTTAAAAATCTATGTTGGTCCAATCCTTGCTGTGGTTGTTCCGCGCCAGTGCAAAGCAGTCACAAACCAGACTTAGCAGTCTAAGGATTCAATCACTACAGGGAATCCTCAGGTGATATAAGGCAACCCCTTGCTAGCCCTCCTCACATATGGACATATCTAGAGAAAGGAAGAAGGCCAAGAGTCTGCTTTAATTTGTGCCAGGGCTGATTTGGGCCCCAATACTGGGGAAGGGAGTTTAACGGTGACAAACAACTTTTGCCTCCCCTGGGGTCGTATATCAAGCCAGTCTCAGCCAAACCCAGGACTGAGCCCTGCACATTTATTTTATTTTTGTTGCTTCTGTACTGCCTCTGGGTTACTGTTTGTGGCTTACATTCAAGGGCCTAAGCATCTATCAGTGCCTTGTGTGTGTGATACTTTTACTATAACATTTTTAATTTTATAAGCATTGTATGTTTTCCCCTTTAACACAGTATCAGTTAGATATATTTGCCTGCACTGTGTATAAATGACATTTCTTCATTATCATCATTTCAGTTCCTTTAATTACGATAGAGAATTCTCTCCAAGAGACATTTACATAGAGATTTAAAGGCTGTTTGTTTATGAAATAGTACAGTGACTATAAAAACTGCATCTTGAAAATAAAAGTTCCAATAGTCTTTTTCCAATAGTTGTCCTGTTGTGAGATGTTTGGAAAAGAACATTGGTGCAAGCAATGACTACATAACGCAATACATCTTCCAGTAAGAAAACTAATCAGAAACTATACTTGAATGTATAATATATGTTACATTAATCTTCCTGGCTCTAAAGTTTTGTTGTTGTTTTTTTAACAGTGCTAATTCATGTAAATGTTTCTGGGTTTTCAGGGTCTGATTTACGTTGAGCTGTAAACTGTACAAGTAACAATCTGACTGATGCAGTAACAGAAGGTGACCCAGATTACAAAACACTGTCCGCTAATGCCAAGTCTTCTTTTATGGCAGCTGCTCAAAGCTTTGTCTTATTGCAATTCAGACTCAACAGTCACAAATCACACAGCCTCTTCGCACAGACACACACTCTCGCTGTCTTCATTTTAAACATGTTCAGTAGCTACTGCCTTTCATAAACATACATCAGCTTACCAGCTGAGGCCATTTAGTCTCCTTGGATTCTATTTACTGTCATCCAGCTGACAAAATTATCAAGGAAACCCATTGTGCATACTTCTGCTTATGTGGAAGTCTGCTGAAGAGATTTCTTTAATAAAAATGATCAGACTAAATGTCAACTAATGTTGATATTTACAAAGGTTAAACTCAAGGCATTTAAACCACAAAACAAATCATATTTGTTTAATTAATTTTCTTACACTTTTTAAAAAAAATGATTGCACAGTAGTGCTTAGACAGTACCGTGATGGACACAATAACAATACATAATTTAGATGAGCAGTTAGTATAAAAAGTAATATGTTGGATTAGGAAACAAAAGATCAATCTCCATATTAACACATCATTTTAAACATCCCAGGTTTAAATGGACTGTTTGTAAGGTTCCAAAAGTGCAAAGTTTAAAATGGATGTGTATTTTTATGTGAATATTTCTTATGGGTTTCCTAGCACCAAACTTTGAATATTCAGACACAAATAAAATGTAAATGCTTTCATTCTCTACTAACATCAAACAGTGTGAATACTCAGATCTTAAAGCCATCTGTTCTATGAATTTATAAAACTTATAGTTCCCTGGACCGACTCATTTTGGCATCTGTAACCAATAGCTTAGAGGCTTCCTGACAAAATGAGCTTTCTGCCAGAGGTGTTTATCTAGCCACCTAGCCCTAGGACATATCAGAATGATAAGAAAAAGAGCAACACTTACTTTTTAAATGGATGAGCAGCAAAAAACTGAGGTAGAAGATGAGTAGAGAGTTAATTCTTGAATGAGCCATATTCATCTTGATAGGACATCCTCCTCTAAGTTGCCTAGTTGCCAAGAGGCTGGTGCTGATCTTTACTGCTTTCTCCTTACCTCTAAGCCAGGATGATAGCCAAGGCACAGAGTCCACTACATGCCATCTCTGCCCGTGACTCTTCTCAGCATGTTCACTGCAAACCTACAGACTTTGATTCAAAAGGCAGTTGTGCTTGTTAAGATTTTAGTTGAGCATGTTTGGGTGATTTTTCAAACCTGGTGCAGATTTCTCTGCTGTCTGGATTGGAGTCTTTCCCCTTGGCTTTCTATTATAGAACTGTGCCACTAAATGCCTAGCTGATATTTCACACACAATTCCAAGGTAATCTTTCAGGCTTTCAGAAAACAACACATTTTATTCTTTATTGAAGGCTCCATTATATCACACGCTCTCTGATATAACATTAAAGAACCATTG
Organism: Malaclemys terrapin pileata; assembly: GCF_027887155.1. Classification (NCBI taxonomy): domain Eukaryota; kingdom Metazoa; phylum Chordata; order Testudines; family Emydidae; genus Malaclemys; species Malaclemys terrapin. Next base: position 65,808,930 of record NC_071512.1, on the reverse strand, counting down.
CTAATAATAATACTTTATACATTTTGCATTCCTACTGTATTAACCCCACCCTTACAAAATGGATTAGAAACATAGAGCAGTTTCATTTTAGTTGCAAAAGCCAGAGCTATTCCCTTCGTCTTTGGTTAGTTATTCATAGTGTCTTTTCTAGTCTATGTACAGCAATGCAGGTGCATTAAAAGGGGATTTTGCCCACGTGCTCTTGTCTTCATTAGATCATATTTATAGTTCCAAGCTCTAGGTAAGAATCTACTATCATTTTCATTACAAATCCTGGTTTCTGGGCGTTTGTAAACTCAGACATAAAAGTTTGCTCTGGGATAAATCTCACTACATAGACTGCATGTCCCTAGGTCCAGGAAAAAAATGATTGTGTACCCTTAAACATCTGTTTGGCTGTTGCTATGTTAAAAAAATAATGCTTACTAATTTCGGTTTTCCTGGTATTTTCCTTTGACTCAAAGGAAGTTTAACCTTTATTCAGCAAAGCACTAAAGTACATGCTTAACTTTAAGCATTAGTTCAATGGAACTTACATGTTTAAAGTTAAGCACAAGCTTAAACAGTTTGCTGAATGGGGATGGGATTGTTCATGTGCTTAAGTACTTTGCTGAATCAGGACCTTAGTTTGAGGGATTTGTTATTTCTCAGTAATTGATGGTGGGTAAAATATTCTGTGTCCACTGACAGGAACATCAACCTTTTCTACACACTGAAACCAACCCATTTAAAGCACCTTTCCCCAGCTTTCTAGCCTTTTCTTCGCTTCCACCTCAATCAGGCTCAGGTGCCACTTGAGCCCTCCCCCTATCCCTCATCCTCCTATCAGTGGGGCTTCGATAGTCCACTTCTAAACAGGGCTGCGACCCTTTCCTCCCTTCTGCTTGTTCAGTATCTGAATTGAAAATCCAGCCACTCCCTTCTTTCAGGCCTATAGCTTCATCTGTGCCCTCCCACCACCAGTTGATTCTGAAAAAGACCTCCAATCTCTCTGATGGGGTTCCAGATTGACTCTTCTAGCCAAATCTAATCAGATGCAAACCTTACAGTGAACTGTATTCCTAGTGAGAAACAGTAACATTTTGCAGACAACCATAATTCCATATTAAAGTCCACTTTAATGGTCAATCAGCTTTCTCTGTCTTTAAATCTTTCCTTTGATTTATATTTTGCTTCACTGCTTTGTCTCATTGCCAGCTATTTAGTTTATTTCTAAAATTACTCTGTGAAATACATGGGCATAAGTATATGAACATGAAAATAGTGTTCTGCCTTTTGGGAATTTCTTCTGTTAGATTAAATTATGCCATTGAATTCAATGCTGAGTACCTAATAGAATTTAGGTTTAAATTGTTAATTATTATTTATTTTATTTGGAAGCTTGACTTTTCCCATTGCAATTTTTATTAATCCCTCAATGTTTTTGTGGCTGTCGTCACTGCAAATAAGAATTTGATAAATATTATTGTGCTGGAGTTATGATGAATCATTAAATTAATCTTACTTAGATTAAAAAGACACTGGTGCAACTCCATAGTTAAGGTTGCAATCTCAAATATAATGCTTATTTTAATCAGACAGACCTGCCCCCGCCATCCCTCCAAATTTGTATGTGGAAGAACTATTGGTCTGAAATTCGTGTATTCACTGTAACAGTGGACTAAACTTTTTTCTTCATGATTTTCGAAAGTGTATGATCAGAATTATTTATATGGCAAGGACTCAAAAAAATCTATAGTTATCACATTGATTAAAAAGTCCTTAGCTCTGCCTTGGAGCAAAACAGTCACAATAACTATTAAATCTAAACCAACATTATCCATCCTTCAAATACATGTCTCTTATAACTGTGAATAAAAAATACGTTACTCTTATTCATGCAAAAATTATATAAAGTCTGTGCTTCTATACAAATCCACAGGAACAAAGACATGCCACCTATTTTAGATTATAAGAATACCCTATAACAGTGGTTCCCAAACTTGTTCCGCTGTTTGTGCAGGGAAAGCCCCTGGTGGGCTGGGCCGGTTTGTTTACCTGCCATGTCCGCAGGTTCGGCCAATTGTGGCTCCCAGTGGCTGCGGTTCGCTGCTCCAGACCAATGGGAGCTGCTGGAAGCAGCGCAGGCCGAGGGACGTACTTGCCGCTGCTTCCAGCAGCTCCCATTGGCCTGGAGCAGCGAACCGCGGCAAGTGGGAGCCGTGATTGGCTGAACCTGCGGACATGGCAGGTAAACAAATGGGCTCGGCCCGCCAGGGGCTTTCCCTGCACAAGCGGCGGAACAAGTTTGGGAACCACTGCCCTATAAACATCCATGTTTTCTCATTGATCAAAACAATTACATGCTCTCCTAACTAGACCATTATTACAAGATACAAAGCTAGTGTATGGACAAATCCTAATCCTTATGCTAGTTCATAAAATGTGTATCATCTTCACGGCAGCCAAAAGAGACTACTCTTCTTCAGCATATCATCTCTCCATTCTTGAAATTCCCCTCCACATTTTTAAAAGGTCTATATAAAATGTTTCTTCCTCTTTGCTAGCCATTGCTGTCCTGGAATTTAAATGTGCTTCTCACCATATTAATTTCAGATCACGGTGCTCCTGATTGACAGAAGAAGTTGAAGGAATAGATAGGAAGGAACCCCATTATTAATACTATTTTGCATGCAGCAAACATGAGATATAAATTCAATTTGCATATAAGTACAATTTAGCCTTGATGACATTTTTGCAGTCACTTAATTCCATCATTAAACCATTTCCCCTGTATTTGACTCTCACAATCTCATGTCTTCACATTGCAATCAACTGTCTTTCACCTAAGTGCTGTCTCTGTAGTTCTGATTGCTCCACTTGTGGTGATTACAATACAGTATGTGTTTCACACTCTACCAATCAATATGATTTCTTCTAGAATATCTCTTTTCACCTCTGGCCTACAAACTTCAATACCTACATCTTTTTTTTTCTCTGATATAAGTGATATTTTTCAACTTTGACATGTTTTTAACACTGATTATCCCCACATCTGCCTCTCTGCCATAGAGCATATTCTTTCTTGATTGTGTGATACTATTCCTATTAAGATTGATCATTTTCTATTCCTCTTTCTTTTAGTTCTGATACCACTAGAGGATAATGTTCCTGGCTGATCAGTATTTCCTTTAGAATCTGTGCAACATTTGTTTGTTTTTTCGTGTAAACTGAGTATTACATGAACAGAAATAAAAGTAGTTGAATAATCTATGTACAGCAAAAAGAACAGGAGTACTTGTGGCACCTTAGAGACTAACAAATTTATTAGAGCATAAGCTTTCGTGGACTACAGCCCAGCTACTACAGCTACTACAGCTGTAGTCCACGAAAGCTTATGCTCTAATAAATTTGTTAGTCTCTAAGGTGCCACAAGTACTCCTGTTCTTTTTGCGGATACAGACTAACACGGCTGCTACTCTGAAATCTATGTACAGGTTACAGTTTGAAAATTTAAGACATGATGTTACAAAGCTGTTGTTGTTGAATAATGATGATAAAGAGAATTGCTTTTTTTAAATGGTTCCCTCCTGCCCATTGGCAATTAAAACACCTAGTAACTGGCATTTATTATTAGCTAGCAGCAGGCAGATTTTTTTTAGGTGGCTGCTTTCTCATGAATGCTTCACAGAGGCAGAGAGCAAGATAATAGAACATTAGGCCTCCTGCACAAACTCAGTACTATTTCCCTTCAGTTCCAGATTTTCCATACCTGATGCATGCACTCTGGTTTATGTTGTAATGTGTTGCCTTTCCTCGGGGCTTTAGCTATTCCTTGCCTTGCAGTACTTATTGTTAGCCTTGTGTTAGATGATAGCTAAATTTTGCCACAGATGTGTATCACCAGCAAGGATGCATCTTGCAATAGGGACCAATGGAGCAACCAGGTCAGGGTTTGGGCCAATCAAAGTTTTGTCTGAGTAAAGACTCCAGGCTTCGGCCCCACATAAATATAATTTCTGAAATAAATGTTTTGCTGTGCACCAATGCCTTTAAATTACTAGTTTGGCTGTGGAAGTCACAGTAATACTATATTTTTCTCTTCAAAGAGAAATGTCCTAAATAATTGTCTTGGTAGGGAAACAAAATGACCTCAAGTTATTCAGGTGCTAACTTAAATAAAAAGATAATGTAAGGAGATCAGTACTGCAAGCTCTGTAATAAAAGTAACACGTGTTCCTCATCTGTGGCACAGATATCCTAAATCATCCAGATTGAATATAATAAAGTATTAGTTAGCTTTCTATAATGCTTTTCATAGTCGAAGCATCATGGAATACTTTACAGTCAGCACACATCTTCAAACTGCTACCAGAAGAAAAGAAAATGCAGAGTATACAGGGAGGTCTTTTAATCCCTGCAAAATAAATAGATTTTAGGAAAACTTTCATCAAGAGAATGGTAAATAGAGGCAATTTAAAACAGGTGGATTGTAAAAATACATTTGAAACCCATATAAAATATACAACATTTTAATTTCTGTAATACTATCAATATAGCATCTTTTATCAAGCACATCCAACTCCTTTACAAGCAACTAATTTGGTCTCTTAATACGGTTGTGGCAAGTAATTATTACGATATTCATTTTGCAGATGGGTAAACTGAGCCAATTAGAGGTAAGCAGACACATTCTGTATCCCACACTACCCTACTGAAGTCAACGGAGTTACACAGGGTGTAAGTCAATTTAGGGTGTAACTAATTTGCCTGGAGCTGTGCAGTTCAGACTCCCAGTTAGGTCATCTAACCAATGGACAACATTTTTTCCTTTAACTTTAAAGTACGGAGTCACTGAAGGCCTTGACTAGGGAGTCAAATGCTGCTTGCTTTACTCATGCAAGTTGTCCAACTAACCTCAAGAAAATAAACCAAGCAAGCTGGACTAAAGCTCATGTGAGTAATGCAAGCAGGATTTGACCCTAGTATTGTAGCCATGGCTGGGCTGTATCATGGCAGCTGACTTTAAATTACATGTGACCAACTCAGAGAACAGCTGTAATCTGATACTTTATTTAGTTCCACCACCAGTGTGGATGTCCTTTCCATTAACTTAGAAAATAAGGTAGACATTGTCTTTTTTTCCCCCCCTAAGTTAAAGGTAAAAAAAACTTTAAGTTTTCCTAAAATCTATTTATTTTGCAGGGATTAAAAGACCTCCCTGTATACTCTGCATTTTCTTTTCTTCTGGTAGCAATTTGAAGATGTGTGCTGACTGTAAAGTATTCCATGATGCTTCGACTATGAAAAGCATTATAGAAAGCTAACTAATACTTTATTATATTCTATCTGGATGACTTAGGATATCTGTGCCACAGATGAGCACATTTTTGGGCACTGAAATATACACCTACCTGGAACCTTTAGATTCATGGAGTCTGCCAGAACCTGTGAGGATCTGTGGGTCTGAAACACACATCTGCTGGCTCCTGGGTGGTGGCGTAGACATGGCAACCACCCAGCAGCTCTGGCAAAGTGGGAAACAGCAGCCTATGACCCCTACAGCTTCAAGTATCACTGGATGTCTACACTGCAGAGCCGACAGCATTTCTTGATTGGCCAAGCCACGCTATTTAGGACCTTAGAAAAACACACGTGGGCTGTCTGTGCTACTCTAAATGGATGCCTGGCTTGCTGCTGCAAACAGACCCTGCTGTATACTCAGGATGACTTGCTCCTGCTGCTGGTCCTGGCATCTGCTCCTGACACCTTCCTCTATCTCTGTTCCTCTAACCCTACTTTGATTGACTCACTTGGCTCGGACCTGGTATAGCTCATTGACCTCAACCCTGAGCTCATCCTACAGTGTGACACTGGTATGGATTGATGCTTCTAGCCTTCACCCTCTTGACCACATTCTCTAGTCCCCTCCAATCCCAGCCTTGAGCTTGGCTCTGGTAGTTGGATTCCTGATAGAACCATGGATCCCACCAGAATCACACTCTCTGCCAGCCCCAGGGCTAATATACTTGGGAAGTAGCTCAGATCCAGAATGATCTCGGAGTGATGTCGCTAGTTGGGTAATTGGTCGGAATACGTAAACCGGTTTGAATAAGTCTTGGCAGTCCTCTGGATAGTGAGCAGTCTCCACTGAGGCAATAGAAAGCTATTTGACTCTGTCACAAATTTTTCAAAGGTCTGTTCACACATTTAGCCAGGAACCTAGTAATAGGAACAATTACATGTGCATCTATTCCACACAATACTGATAAAAGCAGGTGTCAATAAGACAACAGTCTGACATTACTTTTACCCTGTCATTTTTGTGCAGAAATATCTTGTAATTAAATTTTATTTTGCATATTGTTTAGTAAAAATATGTTTTTCTTTTGAGAGTCCATTTTCTTTTAGCAGTTTAAAATCATTTTTCTTACTATTTTTTTTTCTCTCGAGCTCTTGATTTTGCTCTTGTGTTGAGCTCTTTTTTCTTTAGCCAGAACAGGACTGAGAAGTGAAGCAGAACACCCTGTTCCTGTAGAAAGGACAGAACACAAGCTTCACAACTATGCCAATTTGCAGCTGATCAATGGACTATGAAGTGAAAGAGTTAGATTTGAAAATTCACAGTCATTTTGCAAAATTTGCCAAGCCTACTGGTGCACTAAAAAAATGTTTCTGAGATTCTGGGCACAGAACTGTTTCCCCATGTAGCTGCTATTCCCATCAGGAAAGGAGGGATTTTTGAACTGCTAGCCTAAAATGTCAGGTTAACTACAGATTGCTGAACTGTGCTGGACAGATGGTAGGACAAAGGCCCCACCCCACTCAGACATACCTCCTTTGCAGTGTTCAGAAGTGGTGGGAGTGCTGGCTGGCCTCTTCTTGCATTCCAGGAGTGTAAACAGATAAATTATAGCTGCCTCTAGTAGGTGTACGAGAGGGAGATGGGTCTCCTTGTGCATGACAGCCATACAGAAAGTAGAAACATGGATACATTGCTAAAGAGGAGTACAAAAGAATAGCACAAACCCTGAATTGGTGGTGAGTTCCATCATTAGATTTCACCAACCAAGTATCATGTGTGAACTCCTGCAGCATTATGGCAGCCTTAACATGGAGTCCCAGACAGTTCCTGTCAAGATTCCTTCCCCACTCTGAACTTTAGGGTATAGAGGTGGGGACCTGCATGAAATGCTCTAAGCTTAACTACCAGCTTAGATTTGGTTTTGCTGCCACCACTCCCAAGTACTAACTCCCTTCCCTGGGTAGCCTTGAGAGACTCTTCATAAAACAAGGAGAAATTAACCATCCCCCCTCCTTTCTCCCACCAACTCCTGGTGGATCCAGATCCAACCGTCTTGGATCTTAAAACAAGGAAAAATCAATCAGGTATTAAGAAAAAGGCTTTTAATTAAAGAAAAGAAAAGAAAACCCTCTGGGAGAGATTAGCATACCAGCTACTCTCACAGACAACAGATTCCAAACACAGAGGATGTTCCCCTGGGCAAAAACACAAAAAATACCCAAATACCCAATTTGACTATTCCTCTAATTGCACAAGACAAGTTACAAAGAAATAAACATAAACCTATTTATTTCCTTCACTAATACTCACTACTTAATAAGAGGCTGAATTCTGGAGCTTTCCCACTCCGGTCCAAAGTGAAACTCAATAGACAAAGGGAACTTCCCTCCTTCCCTTTGAACCATCTTGTCCTCCCATTGGTTCCTCTGGTCAGGTGTCAGCTAGGCTAGGTGAACTTCTTAACCCTTTACAGGTAAAAGAGGCATTAACCCTTAACTATCTGTTTATGATAGTTTCCTTAAGCACTCCAGTCTACCTTGGCATGCCTGTCTTTGTGATAGATAGTTCCTTACACCAAAAATCACAATATGCTGGTTACTCCCAGTCCCAAAGGACCAGTCACTTATGCCAGATCAATTGTGCATTATCTCTTACCAAAGACAACACTTGTAGCCAATCCTGTAATCAACTAACTAAAGACATATTAACTAGGAAAAAGCAGTAAGAGTTAGTTACAAGATTAAAGCAGATAAACATACACACTCAAATGAGTTAGTCTTGGGTTCCACTAGTAATAGTAGCTGCTGTAATATGCAAGCTCAGTATCCTTTAGGGCTAACCCAACCTAAGCAACTTGGGATCCCTTGCTGATGCTTAGAAATATTGTCCTCTCCAAATTCCAAGTAGCATAACAATTCCCCCTTGACGGGAATTTTTATTCCCTTTCCCCATCATTCAAGCCATGATGGGATGAGGGCTTGTGTTCTTACCCTCTTCACTGGTGTGGGGGAAGCAATCAAATGTGTCTTGTCTACTGATGTGCCATAATGGTTTGTCAGGTGTCTGTAGGCCTTCATTTATTGGAGGAGATGACACCTCTTGTACTAAACTAGTATTTCACACTTGGTAATGCTTCTCCCCTAACTGTGGAGGTTTACAGTCTTAACAAACATTTTTATAGTTAAAGAACAAACATTAACTATCACCTTATAACATGGGATACAGATATTATAAGTAAGATGAATGCATGAAGCGTCCTACAAGCATTTCATAAAGTCTAAACACTAAACAAACTCTTATAGCTCTAACATCTATTTTAACAATACTAACACACAGGTGAGAGAGCACTGGTTTCCAACTATGTATTCAGTGAGGCCTATGGCCGTTGGCATGAACTGGCACCTGGACTGTTAGCATCATAGTATCCTGTGAGGTCTTAAAGAACTTTGATAGAGTTTCATGGAAGTATTTTCAAATCAGGATTGTATAGGGTCCTTGCAGACTGCACACTGCAAATTCCCACAATTTGCATATCCTTCCTTCAACCAATCATATTATATGTGTAGCATAAACCCTATTGTGTTCTAGTATGACAGTAGAAATCATATTATTTTTATCAAGTGTTTAATACACAAAATTTGGAAGGCATACTAAATTGCTGGTAAATTTATAAACAATATGGGCCTGTGTCCTCAAGATTATATGGTATTTGCTATTATTTTTATATAAAGAAAGATGTTTTCCATGGCTGATAATGAAGTGTTCAATTGTTGTGATGCCTGAAGGGATAGCCATCTAAGGCAGTGCATACTTGCTATCAATATTTTTAAAATAAATTGCTAAATTACTACTATAGGCTGGTAGGTACCAGATTCTGATCTCAGTTACACTAGGATAGTGGAGATACCCTAGGGTAGTGGAGAGAGTTACACCAGTGTAAATCTGAAGTAATGGATCAGAAGCTGTCCCCTAGATATTTCAACTGTATGTACTTATAACAGCATTATTGATCCAAGTACTTGCTCATGGTCAATTTAAACCAGTTAAAGAACAGGCTGTTCAGATCATTGCAGTTTCAGACAGGAGTTTAGGCTGTTTTTCTTTTAACATGTAAAGTGCCCCCTGGGTATTTTACACTTTACAGACAAAACAAACTGACTCTACTAAGGTACTGCAGGACTCCCCTGGGAGCTGCAGAACTCAGTAGCGTATGATTCACTTATCCTTACCTTTGATGAATACTTGCACAAAGAACATGTTTTTACTGCATAGTGTGTGGCTGATACCACCAGGGAAGCGATTCCACTGTAAGAGATGAATGCTAGGTCAGCCCTTGTCACTGCAGATGAAAATCTCGTGATTAGTATTCTGTACCTTCCTGCTAATGAACTGTCTAATCATGACGTTTTTGTGCGTCCTGATAATCTTCCAGTGATTGTCAAGGTTACAGAAAGGTTTGACAAAGAGAGAAGTGATATTTTTCAAAACTTTAACATACTCTGTTAAATGTATTGCAAATTTTACTTTTATCGCTGTGCCTTTTAACTGCAAAGTTGGAGGTTCTATTTAAACCACTATAAATAAAGGTCTGTGAGCTATTCCCCTATAATTTGTTTTCAGGGTGAGATATTTCACCCACTGAAACAAAAAGCCACAGGAGATCTGAAAACTAGTATATTAATAATAGGAAGTGAATTAGGAAACTTGTCAGTTTTAAAGGATCTTTTCTGTCATCTAAGCAAAATTTCCAAGGGCATTTGAAAGAGATTTGAGTTAATTACATGTGCAGCATGGACTAAACAATGGTAAATCGTTTCAGATGGAGGAGAAAACCTAACAGACTCTATTAGAGGGTAGTACAACCATAAAAGGGGGGGGGGGGAGGAGCAGTCAGAGCCAAGAAGCCAGGAGCTTCTTTGGTTACAAAGATCATTTTGATTTTAAATGTTAACTGTACATATATAATTTCATGTAATACCGTGCTCAATGCAGGTATGGCATGATATGGTAAATAGGACTCTGAAGGGGGCCTGGGGGCTTATCTACATGGGTAAGTTAGTGGAAAAAATTCACACTCTAGCTTGCTCCATACTAATTTTCCCATGTTGATGAGCTCTTGGAAGAGAGATGGTTCTAATGCTGTTGATCTGTTTTCTTAAGAATTGGCCCACACTGAAAATTCTGGAGAACTCTTGGTTTCATTGGCACAGGACTAGAAGTGAAGATGCCAAGATTCTTTTCCTGGTTCTGCCACTGACTCAGTATCACCCTGAGCAAGTCACTTAACCTCTCTGTGCATTGTTTTTTCTCACAGAGGTGTTGTGAAGCTTCATTTTAGGGGCCTGACATTCAGGAATTGCAGAGCATTCACCCTCTAAAAATCAGACTCCTTTGAAGTGTCTTAGGTTTGCACCCAAAACCACTAATTCCTCTTAAAAATCTTGGCCTTAATGTTAAAATATTAGATAATGTTTTGGATCAAGAGCAGTACATAATAATTGGAGCCCTCTGAGGGATATCAAGTCTCTGTTAAATATTGGTTAAGACAGAATTCTCTTAACACTGATGCATTTTTCATATGTGACAGTTTGTACCAAACTAAATACTGGAAGATTGTCTGGTTGAATTATTGTTCATGAAGGTAAAATGGAGTATTATGGATTTAGAAGTTGCACTCTCTGATCCAGAAT